>NC_142651.1:27062500-27687500 GCF_055504915.1 Nelumbo nucifera
ATAAACTACCAGCGTAGGTCTCCAACCGTCAATGTTTACCAGCTTGCATAGATGTTTTGTAAAAGTACTTTCGTAAAAGTGCTTTATAAAAGTTCTTTCTAAAAGTGCTTTTATAAAAATAATTTCATAAAAGTGTTTTTATAAAATTAATTTTGTAAAAGTGCTTTTATAAGAGATCTTTCATAAAAGTGCTTTTGTAAAAGTATTTCTATAAAAGTGCATTTATAAAAGTACTCTTGTAAAAGTGTTTTCATAAAAGTACTTTTGTAAAAGTGATTTTATAAAAGTGCTTTCGTAAAAGTGCTTTTGTAAAATTGCTTTCATAAAAGTGCTTTTATAAAAGTACTTTCGTAAGTGTTGTGATTTCATGTATAAGTACTTTTACAAAAGTGCTTTCGCAAAGGTACTTTTGTAAAAGTGTTTCCGCAAAAGTAAACATCTATAGCAACGGTTTTGTAGGCAAAGTGATTTAGTAAAAGTGCTTTTATGTAAAAATACTTCTATAAAAGTGCTTTCACAAAAGTAAACATCTATGGCAACAATTTTGTTGGCCTCAAAGAATAAAAATGAGCAAGATGGGGCATAATTATTTTTCATGCTATAAGCTACTCAATTTTTGTGCTATGGGGCTGATTTTTCATTCTAAAAAGAATGTGTCCCATGGCAAGAATTTTGTAACCAAACACTCTAATGCTATGTTTGGCTTGAAGGAAAAGGTAGGGAAAGGAAGGGAAAAGTAGGGAAACATATACAAGGTTTGTGAAAGTTTCCTTACCTTTCCCCTTCCTTTCCCTACTTTTTCCTTCAAACCAAACACATCGGAATATTATTCATTCTTGTTCATTCTTGCCTAGAATGAGCATGCATTAAAAGAATGAAGCCCAAAGCAGTGAACCACACATGGCCTATATTTATCTGGGCAAGTATTTCCTTTATCAATAAGATCCTATCCATATTCATCCGTTGAATAGGAATTAGGCTTCATTTATGACTCGGAAAGAGTTTGGCTTCAATCAATGAAATGCCATTTCAAACAGTCTTTACAGCCTCGCATTGGGAATATCTTCGTACTTGTGTACTTTATTCATTGGGAGATATTCCCAATACAAGGGTGTAAGTGGATGTTGGATCAGTGTGAGCACGGGCATGCACTAATTGATAGAAGTTGAAGCAAGAAGTGTATTTATATATTTTTTATAATATATTGTAAATATAAAAAACCGAAAACTAATGAACCAAACCGATGGTTAATTGATTGGCTTCGGTTTGGTTTTAGTTACTAGTTTTCCAAAAACCGGTAACCCCAGTTCAGTTTCAAAAATAGCCCCATGGTTCGGTTAGCACCCCTACCTACCACACCACTTGGAAATCTTACTTCAACCACTTTATCCACATATAGATTCACCAATCCCCTCTACATCATCTCCACACTGATTCCTATTATGAAATATTAAGGCCTCATTTGTTTTTCGGAAATCTATATTTATCCAAAAAAGTTATTTATCCACATGAGAGATAGGTATCACTTACACCAAGAAAAAATAAATTTTCACATAAATCTCAAAAAAGAATATGGGTATCTTGGTCAATGAAAACTAAAATCTCATTTATTGACTTTCTCCCTCTCAAAGTCCACAAAGCAACCAGAACCCTAAACATTTCTTTATCATATTCTTCTCCTCCTGTGAATGTAAAACTGTGTACATTTGCAAATCTGCCCTCCACTGACCTCTCTCTAAAGAAGTCAAACGCTTCAAGTTCGAACCCAGATTTACTACTCACTTTCTCTACCCATTTCTTACCTACAGTACACTGCAGCTACAAATGTGTGTCTGCAATTTAAGGCGGGTAGCTAGAGTGTGGGTAGGAAATCCAGTGTCTTCAAGTTCAGGCTAAAGGCCTAAAGCTCCTCCAAATCTTTTTGACTAAACTGGGGACCTTCTGACTAATCCAATAGGATAGGCTCTTCCCCTCCCTACTCTCTAAAGTATGAACTGCTAATAGCTTCAAAATTAGAATAGACCACCTAGATGCCAAGCCTTCAACACTAGGGGTGCATTCGAGCTGAGCCGAGCCGAATAGTACCAGGCTCGAGCTAGAACCATGAGCTCGAGCTCGGCTCTAGTCAAAAGTTCATAAGCTTGAGCTCGGCTCATTTTATATTTTATAAAAAATATTTTATGATATACTTTATAAATATTTTATTATAACAATATTTAGAAAAAATATTTTATAAAAAAAATCATATATAAAAAATTTTATTTTATATTTAAAAAATTAAGAATTATAATAATTAATAATTATAATATTTTTATTATATATTATTTTCTAATATATATATATATATATATATATAGAGAGAGAGAGAGAGAGAGAGAGAGAGAGAGAGCTTGGCTCGTTTAATAATCAAGCCACTGAACTGGGCTCAAGCTTGGCTGAAACCGAGCCGAGCTCGAGCAGCTCGTAGAAAGCTCGGCTCATTGCCACCCCTATTCAACAGCCAACTTTTTTCATTTTTTGATGCCATTTTTCTCTCTCCTTGTCTTCTTAGAATTCCTACACATTTTAAGTGCATACACCACTTTTTTGTTCCTCCCTTGATTTAAACTTCTTAACCCAACCTTCTCCATGATTTTCCTAGAATGTTCCAAGATTTGTAGGCCTGAATCTTTTTGGGCTTTCGCTCTAAGCCTCTCCCAGATGATAGAATTGGGAACCAGAGTTGAGAGTTTCCCATGGGCTTCAGCCCTTTAATAACCACCAGAGGCTTATCACTCTTACAAGAAAGATTTGATGTTTAAAGGCCCAGTATGATCCTGGACTAGACCTGTGCTCAGTCACAAACGAATTCAAAATCGGATCAATCTGACGATCCACCATCTATACCTAAGGTTTGATATTTAGAGGTCCTGAGAGAAAATTTTGAAATTTTGAAAAAAGTTATTTTTATAAAATATTATAAATAAGAAGGAAAAATATCTATGATAACAAAAATAAATGGTACTAGAAGAATAAGGATAATTATTTATATATACCCTGAGGTTTGAGGAAACTAATTATGTATAGGGCTGTGCATGGATTCCGAAAGTCCAATGCTCGATTTGATTCCAAATCTGATTATCATAAATTTGGATGTTAAAACTTGCATCCGATTAATAAATGGATTTTAACCCCATCTAATTGATTACAATTCGAGTTCAATAAAAATATTATTTTATGTATATATGTAGTATAATTATGTATACATATATAAATACTACTATTTGTGTACGTGCTTTTCATATGACAAAATTTGTGATGATGATAGTGTATAATATATTTCCAATTTTTTTGTAATTTTTTTATATTTCTACATCTATAAAAATTATTCTTATTTATCACATTTATTATGGTTCATTAATATAAATATATGCTGAAATAAAATTCTTGCAAAGGAAACGAGAATTAATAAAATTCTTATTATTCTTATTTTATCATTAATAAAATTCTTATTATTCTTTATTTATTATGGCTCATTAATAAAATTAATAATTTCTATCAGTTACATTCGTCAAAATTTTATTTGAATTCTCGCTACCTTTGCAATAAATAACTTCTATATGATAAATCCAATTTTAGCTCCTTTAACTGCTGAAAACCTTACAATGAATTGCTATAAAAATATCACTTACTCTTGCAGATATCTTTCCATCCAATGACGTGGGTTTTAAGGTAACGGAAATGAAAAATTAACCCACCATATGGTGGGAATAAAGAAGATAAAACCGTATGCTACCTTAATGATCAATAACTGAACCAATGAAAATAAGTTAAAAATATTTTAAAAAATAAGAAAATAGTTTAAAAAATAAATTACTCATTCATTTGAAAGTTGGAAGTCTCTTCATGGTGGTTAATGTGGCCCATCATTGGCTATTGAGAACATAAGATGTACTTTTAGATTTTTTTTTTTAATTTAAATAAATGAAAGGGTAAACTGCTAAAACCACCTGTAAAATTTTTGATCATTGCTGACCCCCCCACAAGTTTGGTAAATGCAATCAACTCCCATGAACTTTTTGGCATAGTTGCAAGTAGACCTCTGTTAGAATCTTCTAACAAAAAGCACAAAAATGTCCAAAATACCCATGTAATTACTTTTAACCAAAATGTTTATTTTTCAAATTTTTTCTTCATGTCAATCACTATCCCAATCCCTTCTAATATCTTTTTCCAAATTTGTCCTTCATATCAATTGCTCAAAGGTAAAATTGCAACTATAAACTCTTTTTTTGTTGTTCATTACATTTATATTGTGTTTTATGTATAAATTAACCTCAATAATAGTTACATGGGTATTTTGGACATATTCTAAGGTTATCCCTACTGTTTCTGTTTCTGACAATTAACTAACACTAAAGCATCCCTTATATTCCGTTAAAATTTGTACACACCTGACATTATAATTTTATTAAAATCCAATTTTGCCCTCCATCCATCTTCATCTTCACCGTTTGTCTTCCTTTCAACAGTGGCAAGCTGAACTGTTGTGTTCTGTTTCAACCAAGCTGTTGTCTTCCTTTCAACATCTCGTACACACGATTGGGGTGTTGCAAAAAAAACACGGCAAATCGAACTGTTGTGTTCTGTTGTTATTGTTTTTCACTGGTTTTGATTTTAGTTTATTTTTGCTATTTCGGTGACAGATACCTTAAAAAGAACACAGGATTACAGTTTCAGGGTCAAATTCGATAGCTCTAGGTAAAAAAAAAAAGACTTTATAAATGCTGTCTAACTCATGAAAAAATCTAAACTGATCAAATAGAACACAAGATGGGTGGACTCTAATCGTGCTCTAATGTCGAAAACCCAAAGACCTCCTCCACTCGAGTTGTAGGATAGGTTCAAAATATAAAAGGGAAAAAGAAAGCAAATCAACCCGGAAACCTACGAACCTCAGTTTCGTAGATATTTAGGTGGATTGGTTCTTGCGATTGAAGTCGGTTAAAAGATGATCCCGACAGAGGTTACGAAATGCGTAACGATCAGCAACAATGGAATCAGAATCATTCTATTGGAACTTCAGAGGATTTATTCTCAACCACGAAATCTCTCTTCCGGGAAGAAACAATAGAGACCAGAATCGAGGTCCAATGTGAAGAACCTAGATTAACGGACAGACCCTTTTAAGTTCTTCTCTCTGTGAATCAAAAAACACCATCGGAGGGATCCTTTTACAAGGTTTTTTTTGTACCTTTCCTTTCTTTACTGAGAAGCCATTCTCTCGGGATGTGAACCAATGTTTTTTAGAAGTCAAAACACGAACTCCTGTTCATCAGAACAGAAAAACTCGAACCTTAGGAGGCTGAGGAAGAGAAAGAACCGACTGGCTTGACGGTGATGGGACAAAGATTTTGGGAGAGAAGAGGGAAGAGATAAGAGAGGAGACACTGGTGAAAGATTGGGCGGTGATGACCATTTGAGGAAGATGAAGAAGAACCGGAGGAGCTTTTAATTTGACACAAGGGTAAATAGATATTTCAGTCTTTCTATCAATATTTCAACGGTAAAAGAAAGAGTAAGAGTATACTTAGTCAATTAGCTAAATTATAAAAGTAGTTCAAAAAATTTACCTTTAAATTTTTATATAATTCCATTTTTATTTCCAATGTTCCTTCTCCCAATCCCCACTTTCAAGCAAAGAAAAGGAGAGACTAACTCTCATTTAGTTCGATGATGAGAAGAAGAAGAAGAAGAGGAGACGGAATTAGACGAGATTGCTAAGTCTGTAAAACAGACATCTTTCGAGGCGTTCTTCGTGGTGGTGTTTTCGGAGACCAAGCGAACTACCAAATGCAACAAGTAATCACCGTTGCTTACAAGAACCGCTATTCCTTGATGCTGAAGGGGATGAAGTGGAACCGACGATGAAAAGATGAAAGTGAAGTGTTGTAACTGCTGTACTTGGAGAGGCGATGTTGCAAACCGATGACGAGGAAACCCAATCGGTGGGTTGTCACTGACTCACTGGTCAAATGGTAGAAAACACCATGCAACCGGTGTAAACCCAATTTGTGTCCGCAGGGGTGTCAAGACAGTGCCGATGGTGGTTGTATTTCTAGTCAATCAAACACCAATTAAGCATCTATGAAAGTTGCATGTGGAACAGGAAGACTCGGTTACCGGAAGAAAGGACTGTTCTTCATGCAACCTTTGCCATAAACCTCTGTTTCACAATCCCACAAAATTCAGGAAGAACGCTCTGTATGTATTCTGGTGAAGGTTGATTTTGCCCGACTTAGTAAAAAAGGGGACACGTGGACATGATCCGATCAAGAGATGACAGATCAGCCCGATATGCTTAGTTGAGCTCGGACACCCAACCACCTCGGTACAGGGTCACTTCGATATTAAGTCACCTCAGGACAAGGCCACCTCGGTCCCAAGGTACTTTGGCATTTAGTCCAGTTCGGAACTAAAAAAGTATCAGCTCAGGGATATCGACCCAGACCACTACGTGACGACTCCGGAAATCTCTCCAACAGACCCCGAACCTCGCGGGATCACGCCGCATAACGACAAGCCTTATCTCTTCCCCGCCCGGTTCGGGAGGAATTGATAAGCCTTATCAGTTGGTAACATTATCCTCCAATTAAAGCGGAAACGGATCCCATCGTGACGAAGATCCCGGAACCGATCCGCAAAACTTGCAAGTACTCATCTATATAAAGGCTCCAACTCCGATGACCCAAGGTACGCGTGATTTCTTTGCTCTCTAGCCCTCAAGCTCTCCACATTCTCAAAACTATTTAGTTCGCAACAACTCTATCTAACTTAAGCATCGGAGCGACCTCGCTGGGCTAGCCACCCCGGGTTCTCTAATCCTTTTTTTGCAGATTTACCTAGTTCACCGACCGACTGGAAGCCAGATCATCCTCCAGCAGGAAACAGTCAGATCGCGCAACATCAATTGGCGCCGTCTGTGGGAACGCTACAAAAAGCCTTCTTCACAATCAATAGCTCATCTGAAATCAATGGCATCCTCCAGTCACGTCGGACAGAGCACTAAAATGAACGTCTCTGGGGGGCAACCTCAGTTGCCATCAATGTGCATTGGTCAGTTTACCATACCACTTACTGTGGCTGGGATCCCAACACTGACCGTGCCACAAAGTGCTACACAGGTAAACGCCCTGCTCCCTCAAGTCGTGGGCGTGACCTTCGCTGAACCGTCTGTGGTTCCCCCTGGAGTCGGGCAATCCCAGTTCGACGACCTGGTACACTGCGTGCGGGCCATTCAGGTTCAAATGCAACATGTCCAACAATTCTAACAATACTAACAACAAATGTTCTACCAGTTCTACCAGCAGCAGTTCCCTCCACTGCCGCAAAGCCAGCAGCCGGTTCCACCCCGGCACCCAGCATCTCAGCAGAACCGACCTCGCGTGCAGGACATCACTTGATCTCCCCACCGAGGCGAGGAGACTTCTCAGGTCCCAGTCCCTCCCAGGAGCCAAGTCTCACCTCGTGGGAGGAGAGACAGACACATCACTCCACCTGCTTCGCAAGACAATCTCGGAAACAGGTCCGAAGACACTCAGCCTGCTAGAGCCATTCTTCCTTGGTGTTCGCATCAAGAAGGTGGTTCACTCGCAGGTAACCGATTCGGGGTTCTGGCCGCGAACTCAAGGCAAGGCCTTTTCATCCATGGCAGTCAGCCTCAACATCCAGGGAACCAAGAGCTACCTCGCGGTAAAATAGTATTAGACCATAGAGAGGTTAGCAGCACCAATGCAGAGCCGACGAAGAAGCAACAGCAAAGGCATCGCAAGGCACGCCGAACTTCAACTTAGAACAACTAGCTCGCGAGGCCAAACCAGCAAGAACAGATTAAAGGTAAAGAAGAGGCGAGCTCAGTAGCCATAGAGACCGCTCCTCTCTTCTCCGGGTCGTTCCCTCTATCCTCTGAGTTGTTGGCGACCCCGATGCCCAAAGAGCGAGTTGAAGGACTCCGACGCGACCTCGGGAGAGCTTAATCACAGGATTTTTGGCGAGGAAGAAGGGTCCCTTGGCCCCCTATTTATAGTTCTTCGCGAGGCGATCAACGACTAAGACCTGCTCGATTTGACGGCTATCATGAAAACCGATTTGACGATGCTCGAGGATGAAATCGGTTGAGCGTGTTTTTGACGTCCACGGAGTCCATAAACAGCGTGACGTCCGCGCGTACACTTGACGTGACCTGGGTTATTGCTGGTTAAACCGGAAGTTCGAATAGGTCCGACTATCTGATCCGCTTGGAAAACCGCCTAGACCTCGTGCCAAATCCACTAGGACTCGTCATGAACTCCCCGCACCGGGTCGAAACCCCTGGCTCAAGGAGCGGGGGGTAATTGATGAAGGGTGATTTGGCCCGACCTAGTAAAAAGGGGACACGTGGACACGACTCGACCAAGAGATGACAACTTAGCCCGACATGCCTAGTTGAGCTCGGACACCTAACCACCTCGGTCCCAAGGCACTTTGGCATTTAGTCTAGTTCAGAACTAAAAAAGTATCAGGTTGGGGATACCGACCCAGACCACTACGTGACGACCCCGGAAATCTCTGCAACAGACCCTGAACCTCGCGGGACCATGCCGCATAACGGCAAGACTTATCTCCTCTCTGCTCGGTTCGGGAAGAATTGATAAGCCTTATCAGTTGATAACATTATCCTCCAATTAAAGCGAAAACAGATCCCATTGTGACGAAGATCCCGGAACCAATCCGCAAAACCCGCGAGGAGTCAACTATATAAAGGCTCCAACTCCGATGACCCAAGATACGCGTGATTTCTCTGCTCTGTAGCCCTCAAGCTCTCCACATTCTCAAAACTATTAAACTCGCAATAGCTATCTAACTTAAGCATCGGAGCGACCTCGCCAGGCTAGCCACCCCAGGTTCTTTGATCATTTTTTTGTAGATTTACCTAATTTGCCGACCGACTGAAGACAAATCATCCTACAAAGGAAAGCGGTTAGATTTATACAGTAACACTTTCACAAACAGTCTTTTCTGGCTTTTCTGTCATGTTTAATTCTTAAGAAAAATGTGATGATTTGGGACTGATTTGACTATGGGACAAGCAGGGGGTGTCGTTTGGTTTGACTTGCTTACAGACAGTACAGAGAGAGAGAAGAGAAGGAATGTGGACCGGTGGTTTGGGAATCCCTTTCACTCCCACTGTGGTTCGGTGGTGCGGAAGGAGATGATGAATAGCTGAGGAGGCTTACAGGGAGAAAAGAAGAAGAAGCATAGGTAAGGGAGAAGAAGCAGAAGAAAGGGACTAGAGAGAGGAGGGGGGAGAGGAAGAAGAAGAAAAGGGCATGTTTTGAAAATTTAATGAACAATGAAAGACATTTTTGTTCATTACATTTTATCTGTCAGAGTTAAGTAGGTTTTGAAACACTACACTAGTTTCCTCAAATCTCAGATTATATATCCCCTCACTCTTTAAATTGGATTTAGAATTCCCTCTGAAATTTTTAAACTGTTATATCTAACAGAGAAAGCAAAACGATTATTATGCCTCAAGTTTATTTTGGGATTTGCTTGATACGTAATTAATTCAAAGAAAAAAAGAACATCATCTTCAACCTTGGGTGTTGTTCGTATCACCGTGTATTTAATTGCCACCAATGGAGCTCCGATAACATTTCAGAAGGGCATTTTTCTTTTCTCCGAAAACCAATGCTCATCTGTGATCAAAATGATCAAATCAACAAATAATGGGTGCTTTAATTTTCTGTTAAGTAATTTTTATTACTGAAATATTATTATTTCAAGAACCATCGGTTTAGCTCCGACAGTCTAACAAACCTTGGGCTTGTTGTGTGGCTGTCCTTTTCCATCTCTTTTGTTGTCGTTATTGACGTGCCAGCAATAGTATTGGTGAGTTGGACGCTTTACTCGGTGAAGGGAGGCTTTTTTTTTCATAATAATACATAACCAAATATGCAAAGAGGTAATTAATCAATCAAACCCTCTGAAATTGATTTGTACTGCTGATCAACTTTACGTGAGATTTCCTTGTCGTTTAAGAAAGCTAACGGAATCTACTAGCTATATATTAACCTGCTCCGTGTACAAAACTTTGTTTGTTTTCCTGCTAAACATTATGAATTAGTACATTAGTACAAGCAAGTTGAGAGGCAAAATAAAGCCCCTCCATTAATTGTTACACGCACTGAATATAGTCTACCATGTGACTTGCTACTTCAATGATATAATCTCTGTATACAAACAGTCCAAACAAATTGTCAGATTCACTCCTGTGTATTTTACATTCCACCAAACAATCCAATCACGAGATCAGTTGCCAAACTGAGGCATGCATTGCACCCACCCGAGTGGTGGGTTGCGTGCTTGATTTGAGTGAGTGAGTCCATCATTATATATATTGAGTTGGGATCTCATTTCTCTTGAGCAGAAACAAGAGCTAGCCAAAGGGAGACATATTTCGAAGATTTCTCTCCTGCTGGGATTGGAATAAAGAAAGAAATGGTAAGAAAACAATGTTGTGTGAAAGAGCAAGTCAAGCGGGGAGCTTGGTCGGTTGACGAGGATTTGCTGCTTCTGAACTACATTCAAATCCATGGAGAGGGAAGATGGAGAGAACTCCCTCAACGAGCAGGTAATAGTCGAAATTAAGGGTGACATGTAGTTAATCCATGACCAAATTTTATTTATAACTGAATTACTGATGATGATGGTAAATAACCTTGATTTCTGTAGGTTTGAACCGATGTGGTAAGAGTTGCAGGCTCCGATGGATGAATTATGTGAAACCAGGTATTAAGAGGGGCAACTTCTCCATGGAAGAAGATGACCTCATCATCAAAATGCATAAACTTATCGGCAACAGGTGATTTTACATTTTACATTTCTCTTCTCTATCTATTTCATCCCACTGATGAAATTAATTAACTAGCTAGTTGACGAGAGGCAGAGGTGGTTAATCTTGGGTCTGGATTTCCACTTATCTTCGGTCTTGACAAATTAAAGGAACATCTGTCAGACTGATCAATGGAAGTCATTAATGTAGATGTGCAAACGTCAACGAACATAACATTTTATATATGATTCTAAACTATAAACTAAAGTGTTACGGGGTAGTTTTTCCCACTGATGAATTAAGGTGTTGCTACACAAAACACAATTAGGGGTCGCAACAGCCGAGCTTTTACAAGCTGTTTGAGTTTGGATCGTAAAAATCTTGGTTCAGATCGGTTTCAGTCGAGATCGAATCCAATTTAGTGATTGATTATTAAATGAGTCGAGCTCGAGCCTACTAGAGTTCGGTTCATGAAGTTCGCGAGCCGGCTCGAATATATATATATGATATTTAATATATATATAATATATAATAAAATTATAGAAAATAATATATAATAAAAATATTATAATTATTAATTTTTTAAATATAAAATAATTTTTTTTATATATTATTTTTATTTTTATAAAATATTTTTTCTATTTTTTTATAATAAAATATTTTTATAAAATATAAAACGAGCTGAGTTGAGCCGAGATCGAGCTCGAGCTCAAGCCTTGTAGAATAGTCTCGAGCTGAGCTCGAGCCTGGTACTATTCGGCTTGGCTCGACTCGAACCCACTCCTAGCAGCAACCAGTGTGTAAGGTCCATCTTTGAGCATCATATTGCGTCTTATGCAAGTTTGGTCCGTTGCCCTGCACCCATGTGCATTGTACCATGACTATGCCACCTATTTCCATTTGCTCAATGCATGCTTGCCTACTCTGGCCTGGGCTAAGTGCCTATTGCACCCATCAGTTTGCCTCTGTGCCAGGCGCTTCTTGTACCTTATTAGGCTCGGTTTGGAAGGAGTATAAATGCAAATATGTAGAGTGCAAAACTTTATGTTTTATATTATTATTTTGTATGTATTTGCACTATAAATATTTGCTTTTGTACTCTTTCCAACTGAGCCTTAGCTGCATACCTACACCACTCTACCTTGGCACATATGGCTCGTTTCAATTGATGTCACCACACAATTACATGCCCTCTAAATTGAGTGGTTATTAGGGGTGCAAATGGATCGGCCGAAGTCCAATCCCATTTTGTAGGATTTGGATATCCTTGGTTCAGATTTTCAGATTGGGGTAAGGCCGAATGATGGGATCCGATCAGATATCAAATCAAATTCGGATCACCGAAAAGATCCTATCCTATATTATTTATATTACATTTTTGTAAATTTGTTATATATATATATATAACAAATAGTTGCAAAGATACTTGTTTTTTGTTTAAATTGTTATTTTTAATTTTCTTTTAATAATTTATTAATTTAAAAGAACTAAGATCCAGTCTGAATATCTGACTTCCTAATCAGATTCAAATTCAAATCCCTGTTTATGAGATCCGATCAGATTGGATATGCTCTTCATAATATCAGATCGGATTTAGATATACCATAATTTGAATCCGATCTGTTTACATCCCTAATGGTTACTAAGAGCACAATTTCCTTAAATTCAAGAACTTTTTCAACCACGAACAGCCAAACCTATGAATTCTTTCAGGGTCATACATCTATGAAACCCCATGATCTCAATTTTAAGACTTATTTGCCGCCTTTTCTTGTCACCACCTGCAATACAGCCGATCTAGTTATTTTCCTTGATGATGATATGGAACAAACGGAAGCACTTGAATCAAAGTCAATATCCCTCGAACATAATGATATAAGCTCTTGAGCAAATGCATAGATTTATCTTCTCAGTACTACCATCTCTTCTCATGTGAACCATTTGTCTCTTCCTAGGAGTCATAGTCCAAAGAAGAGATCAAATTTGTGCTCCGGTACCAACTAGCGTAGGTAAAAAACAACTCGTATTTATGGAAGCTACAAAGAAAAGAACTTGAGCTGAAATAAGAAGAAGATAGTTCTACCGAACAAGCATGCACTAAAAAAATTCAATTTAACTGTTTTTCTAACACTGATCTACTCCTTATATATAGCCTACATTTACACCCTCATGCCTACTACAAGAAAGTATCCTAAAGCTTGCTACTCCTTGTTAGAAATTAACCATCTAAAGTGAAGAAAGTATCCTAATGTTTGGATGAAAGATACATTAATTGGGACATGTGTTATACAGTTATTACGTGCTCGCTCATTGTGCTTACTAACTAACATGCCTATTGCATCTGGACCCCTTTGGAAAGCTCAAGTAGGAGAGCCGAAACAAAATATCAACCAAAACAAAGACGGGAACTCAAACTACACATATCATCTGTTGTATGGATTTCTAATTCTTAAAATAAAATTAGGTTTTGATCTTCTTTACTAGGTTCTAAACTATTTTTAATAAGGAACAATTATGCTTGGGTGTTGGCAAATATAAGAAGTCAAGATCTCACATAGCCCATAAAGAGGAAAATTGATAAATCATTTTGCTTTTGCAGATGGTCCCTTATAGCAGGAAGACTACCTGGACGAACTGATAATGAAATCAAGAACTACTGGAATTCACATCTAATCAAGAAGTTGCAAGCTGAACAACAAAAAAGACTCGTGGAATCTAAAGAGAAGAAGCCCATGAAAAATTCTTATATTGTTCAGCCCGAAGCCAAAAGACGATGCATTCAAGTTTTTCTTCCACAACAAGAAGGAAAGGAAGGAAATGAGAAGATTCAGATAATTGGTGGGACTACTAGGGATTTCAACAAGCCATCCTCTTCCAGCAGCCAAAATGTAGACGGTCCTTCGGATCTTCTTATGGATTTCAATGTTGATGATCTTCTCATATCCGATATTTCAAGCTCAAATTTCTTACATGTTCATGGTGACAGAAATCAACAGATCAAAGACGTGAGTGATGGGGATGATGTTAGGAATAACTTGTCTTCACATTCTATTTTTGACCATTCGAGTCAAAAAGTAGATGATCCCTCGGATCTTATTATGGATTTCACTGTTGACGACCTTCCCATATCCGATATTTCAAGCTCAAATTTATTGCATGTTCATCGTGGTGACAAAATTCAACATATCACAGATGCGACTTATGGAGATGGTGTTAGGAATAACTTCTCTTCTGGTAGTTCTACTTTTGGTTATTCCCTCTCATCTCATGACATCTTGCATGAAGGTTTAACAAATGAAACAATGGTTCAAGATCTATATCACCCACTCCAATCTGATGAAGTTTTGAACTCAATAGGTTGGCCTCTGTTTTAGAATTATTAGAAGATGAATAAATGGGAAACTATCCAGAACGAGTTGCCAATGATTTCTTCCTACGTAGGGCGAACCAAAAGAAATCAGGATGGATGGCAAAACTAAGCTGAAAAGTGAAGAAATAGCCTAACACTTTTCCAATGCCATAACTCTTGAAGAGGACTCATTTTGGATGTATTAGACAATTTATTATTTGTTTTGAGGCTCGATCATGTATTTGATCTTCTAGATAAATAAGAATTTCAGCTTTCTTTTTTCTTTCTTTTCTCTCTTATAGATTCAAAAAGACTTGTTTTGTTGAGACATTTTGGGCTTTTTTTTTGATTACTTGGTAATGAAAATTCCAAGTATGTTGAAACGGCATTAAGCTGCAGATCAATCAAATATGAAGCCAAATAAAAATCACATTCTGGTGACGACAGGGAAACACCCAAGCTATAAATGCAGCACACAAGCTTGTAATGTTGCATCCTTAAGCTTTGTCTCAAAATTTACTGTGGATGGACAGGAAATTAATGGCCTTATATATTTATTCAAAATTTTAATCATATCCTTTATGAAACCTCGTTTTTTCATCGAATTCTTCATATCCTTTATGAAAAACACCCCACTCGTATCTATAGAACTTACAGCTGAAAAAATGAATAATTAAAAACCCAATTTTAGTTGCGTTACTAATTACAGAAAGCAGGATATGTACCGTATAATTCATAAAGCGTCATCCTGGAGCTTAAAAATATACAATAAGCAATCAGTTGTACTGGAAATTAGTCAATATATATGGAATTCATTTTTATGGTTGAAATGAGTGAACCCAACTTTTGGCAAAAAAGTTGACGATATTTTCAATATCATATCTGGAGGTTGTGAATCCATCAAACCCCACCCATTCCATGTAGATCTCTAGGCAGCACTCAACAGACTTGAATGACGAGTCATTACTCAACTAGGATATTCTGATAGACCTCCAAAGCTTCATCCGATGTTGATTGAAGGAATTTATTTGGCACTACTGCAACCAGTCGCTCTCATGCGGTTTATGACATATACCAACCAGTTGCTATCATGGATGCCTCTCAAAAAATCATTCAACCTAAAAGCTTAACCTGTTGTGTGATGTCCTTTAATAGGTTGATATTCTCTAACATGCCCCCTCATATGAAAGACCATTGGGCTTGAAGTGCGAATAAGTACAGGCCTACCCATACCTTTGTGCTGAAACTTAATTAATTATAATAGGGGTAATGAGAATCAAACACTAAACCACTTGGTCAAAGTGGCTCTAATACAATCTCAATCTCTATCATAACATAACAAAATTCTATCATACTAAGAATTAATGTAACTCTATTCAACATCATCTTTATCATAACAAAATTCTATTAGAAATTTTCATGTGTTTGATCACAAATGGCTGCAATATGATGATAGTTGCGAGGATGTGACATGTAAATAATGAAATGGTGACCTTGATCGTGTCATATTTTTAAGATGATGACAAGCCTGTTGGAATGATGATGATGACATGATGGCCGGTTGTATGATGGCATGATGAGAACCTGTTATTATTATTATTATTATTTTTAGGAGAGCTTCCATGGGCAAGGATAAAAGCTGTCAATGGGCCAACGGAGGCGAAACTGAGAAAAAAAGGCCAAAATAGACCAAAAAAAAAAAGAAGACCTCAATGGGTCAACCCAAATGCCTCGATGGATTGGCTTCTTCAGCTGATACGAAATGGGTCACAACAGGCCAATCTAAAAAGGGCTAAGAATGACTAATAAAGACCTCAATGGGTCAATGAAATGCCTTGGTAGGCTGTTTTTCTTTTAATTGAAATAGACCTCTATGGGACAAATAGAAGAGTAGTAGGTCCATGAAGCCAAATTGACTCGAACCGATTGACCAATCTTAACCAGTTCAATCAAATTGCAAGTTGAGCCACCATCTATATCATCTAACGGTCTAGGTAATTCCAGAAACCAGCTTTAGGGAGTTGCCGCTTGTTTGGCAAGAGTGTGGTGTCATCACTTGATGGTTCAGTAGGTGTGAATCCCATGATTGAAATCTTATGGAGTGTTGTGATTCTCCAAAAAATGGATGCCATGGTGGCTAAGATGCTAGCCACTTGCCGAAAACACAGGAACAATTTGAAAAGACTTCAAGGTTGAACCTTTGTCTCTGATGCCATCTCAAAGAACCATTCAACCTAAAAGCTTAAGCTGTTAGGTGAGGTCCTTGAATAGGTTGATATTCTCTAATAATGCCAACCAGCAGATTGACGATTACGTATATTTTATGTAGTGCTTACCTGTCAGCACATACATGAAAAACGACACCTTCCCAAACAACATAGTTATTGCTCATTGCCTATGTGGTAGAAATACTCCCAAACAAAATTAAAACATTTTTTTTTTGTGAAAAAAGAGTCTTAAAAGTATAGACATTTTTTCTTGAAAATGGGTTCCAATAAATGCCCACACGAATAATTTTAATCGTGGGAGGCAGGATTCGAACTTGCGCGGGCAAAGCCCACATGATTTCTAGTCATGCCCGATAACCACTCCGGCACGCCCACCTCATGATGGGAAACGGCTGGTTTAATATTAAATAATATACGACACACCACGAGAACATTCAATCTTTGTCAAGTCTCCTTCACCCCATGCGTAGAATATAGAACGATCCACCGGTCCAACCACTATTGTACAGTGGTGTCTGTATTAGCATCACCTGCTTGGATGGTTGGATGAATAAGCTGAAATCAGCTACTCCCCTTGGAGTAACACTGGGATAAAACCGGGAAATCACGGCCCTTGATTCATTACGTTGGGCTCATTTAAAGTCCCTTCATCCGATTCAGGTTGGGGACACATCAATACATCAAGGACCGTGATCCACAATTTTAACCCAGCGCTACTCCACCGGACTTAACTGATTTTTGTGCAGTACTCAACATTAAACCGATGAGGTCTTTTTTTAAGCTAACAAACGTTATAATTTTGGCCCTAGTTTGTCCATCTGGTTGATATTAACCAATCCAAACCTTGAAAAGAAAGAAAGAGACTGGTTCAAGCCGGTTAATGGTTCAGGGTCAACCGGTCAAGTATTGCTTCCTTGCACAATTACCCCCATAAATGAAAATTTAGGACCTCACAAGTTTATTATTAAGAGAACCCATTTTCCCTTTTTTTCCGATTCTTGGGGTTGATGTCCCCAGGGTTTTGGATTCCGGACTGATTGCTGGACTCTGTTCTATCATATTCAAGTAAATGGGCATTTGTTGAATGGGCTGGGCTCTACCATTTGATGGATCTCACATGGGAAACTTCTTTCAAATCAAGTGTCAATTCTATTGACTGATATTAGAAAATCATGGCAAATCTCTTGAAGGCAAAAGGTCAATGAATTTTGTGGCTGTGATGATTTGCTTAGTTTCATTTGTGAGTCCATGGACTTGATATCAATTTTGGGCCCCATCCAGTGGATCAAGATTTATTCAGAGTTAGATTCGTACCACAATGAGATGAAGCCATCCTGACCCAGATACTCCTACAAAGAACAACTAGAGAATTTGAGAGGGAATCTTGGGGTCTTTGTAATTTGGAACCTTGTGGAGGAAATGCAGTTCCCTCAAAGGCTCAAACCATGATAAGCTATTTCAATTAGAAGAAATGAAGCCTTTTTTTTTTTTTTTTTTTAATTCATGCCTTCTATTAAGCCCAAGCACTGGACATGCAACTCTTTAGGTCTAGTTGTGATTATCATTAGTCATATTTTCTTTTTCTTTTTCTTTTTCTTTTTAATGTGCAATAGGTCTTGAGATGCCCATTGGAGAAGTGTAGAGAATGAGAAAAGAAGAAAGCAAAAATCTGGTCCTTAAGACTATGTTTGGTTTGAAGGAAAAAGTAGGGAAAGGTTGGGAAACCTTTACAACACAGTGGAAGGTTAAAGTCCCTTTTAATATGAGCCAAACAGGTGTTGGAGTAGAGTGTAGTGATGCATCCCTTTCTTGTGCCCAATTATTCACCGGCACAACATGATTACGCCGGAAGATTTTTTCTAAGATTATCTAAAAAATGTGGTAATATGCCAATTCCATATGGGGTAAGGGGAGAAGGAGAAGATCCTCCATGAAGATTTTGAATTATTGTGGATTAGAAAGGAAGAGCATGAGAAGGAGAAGGTCGGAAGTCTTCTAAAAGAATGGCACTGTTAGGGCCCCCATGGATATTTGATTGAATGTTGATCAGAGAGAATGGACATATGTAGCCTGTAGGGGGGGTGAAGTGGAAGTCTTTAATGAATATTGGAACGATTGTTGATTGGATAAGATAAAAAGAGTTTCCTTTGATGTCTAACTTTGAACCTACGGAAACATTCTTAAATGACTAGTAAATAGACCCACACCTTCTTAAAAACCTGTTGCAACAATATTTGGGATGCTTTAAATGGTGGGACAGTCAGAGCACTCTGACTCTATTGCCACCTCCCCCTAATAAAACATGGACAGGTCAGTGATGGAAATAAATTCAAAATATATATCAGGTGAACTGTTCTTTTAATTGTCACCACTAAATGTGCTTGTATTCATTGGAGGGATGCAGAGGAGTGAACATGTTTGTAGGATATTAATGTATTCTGAATTGGAATCCAATTGTTCAAGTCAGATCTCAATATCCAATCATCTTTTAACTATACAGACAGAAAGACATCAATCAATAAAGCAATCCATCTGCGAACCATAGAAGTTGATGTTCAGATTTTAGAGAAGATAAGGAGGAAATACTTGTTCTGTTAAAAACTGGATCGGCCAACACTCTTTTTATAGTGTGCTTTCAGACCTAAATAGACACAGAAGTGTCTGTTCAGACAAGAGCCTCTTCAGAACAGTGTACCTGTTTGAAGAGGCACAGGGAGGAAGAAGAGACACAAAAATAGAAATGATTTTGTTTGAAAAAATACATTTTGAAATTTGAACAGTCACCTATTCGAGCAGAAGCAAACACATTAAGTTTGAAATTCAAATTCGGTAAAAGGCCCTGCCCCGACCTGGCTCGGCATGGTGTGCGCATGCACCCCCAACCCCCCTCATATGCATGGAATATCTATAGTTCTCTCCTCCTATGAATCCCTACCCATAGAGGGAGCAAAACTACAAATATACTCCACTTTCACTCTTTTCCCAAGTAATGTGGGACAAGGAGTCATTCAATGGTAGGAAGAAGAAAAGACAAAAAACAAGAGAGAGAGGAGAGAGATTCTTGTAAATTTGAATCTCCCTCCAACAATTTCTCAATGGTATTTTGAGTATATATATAATTTGGTAGACTCTCATAAATTGGTCCTTGGAGGCAATGTTCAAAGTATGGATACTCTTGATATGAAAATTCAGCATATTGAGAGATTATTTCATTCTGTACTCTTTGTTTATTATTTTTGTTGTTGCTGCTGATGAAAAATTAGCATTTTGAGAGATTATTGCATCCTGAACTCTTTATTATTATTATTGTTGTTGTTGTTATTGATGAAAAATTAGTGTATTAAGAGATTATTGCATTATGTACTTTTTATTATTGTTGTTGTTGCTGTTATTATTTGGTTTAATAAATTTGCAATGGACATTATCACATTAATTATTAATATATAAAAAATTAAAATTTAAAATAAAAAAATATTATTATTTAGCATGTCAATGACCGGGAAACTAATACAAGTGCAATAATACATTATGATATATATTCATACTTTCAACTTTGCTTGGAGAGTTGGAGGTATTGAAAAGTAGAAGGAAATTGTAAATATTGTTAATAAAGTCAAGAGAGGTTTTATATATAAGTAAAAGTATGGTGCATCTAGGAATATTGTTGCACATTAAAGCAAGATTTCAATAAATCAATTAAAAGATATCGCATGGTCTACTTACTTTAACAATATTAAAGATGCTAATTATGACGTATCGTTTTATTACTTCATTTTTTTTTGTTTTAAAATATAGTTCATGCATCATAGATTTTGTGTTAATTGAGGAAGAAATTCCATAGGCTGCATTTGGTAAAAATCAAAACAAATTTGTACTTCCGTTCAGTTTTTCAGATATTTGGTAAATGCTTTTTTGTACTAATAATGAAAATAAATTTATCTATTTTGCATTCAAAATGGGAATGGAATTTTCTTACAAAAAGGTAAACTCCAATCTTGAAATTTGTGTCTGTAACTATCACAAAATGTAACTCATTAGATGGTAAGGTCGGAGCTTTTCAAATCTTGATCATTTTAAATTTTGTGGGTTTTTGTTTTTTAAAAAAAAATTGAAAAACAAAAGACATGAATAGTAGGGCAATTTAAACTACCCACAATCGATTCACTTTCTTTTCTGTCTGTCTGTAAACTGAACTTAAATCACTTCCCCTGGGACATCCGGGCATCTTCAAACACAAGCCCATGCATAGCACGGGCCCCTTCTAGTTTTATTTGACTCTTGACCCAAGCCTTCAATAAATCCATCAGAGTTCCAATTAAACAAACTTTTCAAAATTAAATCCTTATTCTATATTATTAACTCAATTTTCTAAAAAAGAAAAACTTTGCATATTATTCTTCAATAAAAAGAACAATCAAAGCATCTAAAAAAATTTCGCTTTATCTAAGACAAGTCACAGCTCAGGATTAATTACTTGCCAATCACATTCAGTAATGTCGTCCATCTTCCCACACTCTTATAATCTGAGGTTTAACATACTTCTTGAACATGGATTTATCAGTTCGATTATATATGATGGTGAATGGTGGATTACAACTGGGATGTAAATTGGACATCTTAATTTGGTAGTTGTAGGCTTGATATTGTAGCCTAGTAGCTTTCATATAAATATTTTCACCTGGTGGTTGAACTTAAGGCTCAGTTTTGAAGGAGTACAAATATTTTCAATGTATATATTTGCATTTGAACTCCTTCCAAACTAAGCCTAATAGTCAGATTACTTAACTAGTCACCTGGTCGCAGGAGTAATGGCACCTGGGGCTGGCCTAGGTCTGTTGGCTTGTAACGATTGAAGGGATGGGAGATCCATCCTATGGACGCCCAAAGATTGCGGAATAAGGGGCGAATTTCAAAAATTTTATCTCTCCCTTCAACTGGGAATCGTATTCCCCATTTAGAAAATCATATTTTCAAGGATCAATCTTGAACCATAAACTGAACCAGATCTGAACCAAAAGGAGTGGGAGAGGATTATACCTGATACGGAGAAATACTATCTCCCAATGGAGGTGTTCACGCCCAAGGAAGGATCCAAAATCTGCTCCCACTGAAAATGACGCAGTGCAGGGTGGAGCAGAATCAACAACGTTCTTCAAAAGAACTTGATCCTTCATAAGGATCAACTGGACGACTTGAGTACAGCTCCAACCAATCTTTTCACAAAAGATTGAAATCAAGATCCAATCTTGATTGCTCCCAAGAACTGGAGATCGAACTGAAGGAATGGCAATAGCAGGAAGGTGGCGGCAGGAGAGAATTCACAGTATGCAGGAAATCTCTCAATCTCTCTTTCTTTAAGAGAAGAATGCTGTTGATGATTTAAAAGGCAGCCGCCCCCTTCCCTTTTTATAATCTCAAAGGGATCAGCTCCTAATCAGATTAGGAGCTTCTAATCCAAATCATATTTGGGTTAGAAGTCCCTTAGTGATAAGGGATAATCCTTATCTTATCTGCAAATCAGATCAGCTGTCTCCTAATCTAATTAGGAGGTTTCCAGATCTAAATCTTATTTAGATCTTGGACTCTCTGAGTGGATAGGGTCTAGGCCCAATCCTTTTAGCTGACCCACTTCAGAATTCGCCCCCTTTAAATGACTGATCAAATCAGCCCAGTTCGAAATGGGCTTAAGGCCCATTTAAGGTTATGTACTCAAAAGGCTTCCAAATTGCTGCCCAGTTGGGCTTCCTTGTATGGCGTGGGACCCAAGCATTGATCTACACATCAGCCACATGGGTTCGGCCCAGCCTTTGTTACAAGGCCTGGCCGAATACACTGTTAATGACAGTGCACCCCCTGAAACCCATCAAATGGGCTCTATGGGCCCAACACTTACACTAAGTGGTCCCTGGGCCAAGCCACCTTGTAACACCCAGGGACTGTGGGCAGATGCAAGATTAGCCCATCAGGTATTATCCTCAATGGTCTTACACTTAACCTCTCAGCCCATAATGATCATACACTGCCCGACAAGAGAGGACCTCTCCCTCGGCTGCAAGGAACAGTGTTGCACTCTCCACTTATATGGATCCCGGGAATTAAAACCTTCTTGCAAACAATTTAGAAACCATACATATATACTTTTATATCTTATATAAAATATGTTTTGCAAAACAAATCTCAACGGTTGAAATCGGCTGCCGGCAGTCTTGGTTTCCATCAGTGAGAGTGCATCCCCGATCATTACCTTTGTCCGACAAAGGGGCTGATCCTGTCACTATGATCACCCACTCAGATGAATTCTCGGACTGTCCCAACATACCCAGGTTTTGACCCCCGCTAAGGATCTCACTGATTGGTACATCAAAGACAGCCCAATCCGACACCTAGTGTAGTATCATAATCGAGTCTAGGGGTCGGGTGTAACTTTCCAGTTTTGCCCATCAATCTCCAAGGTCCAGGGCAATACTGGAAATCTGGTCCAGTTCAAAGATTCAATTAATCCTACACTGTATGTGCCTAGGGTCTCACCCTGGCAGCTGAGACAGGCCACCCCAACCGACTTGGTGGCACCACAGTGTCAGCCTTGTCAGGATAGGTCTCCCCAGATCGACCCACTGGCTGTGAACATTCTAAACTAACACGAGTCTCATTAAGTGTCCAGTTTAAGGGTATTACACAGAAACATACCAAGGGAACATGAATCAAATATGTATCTTTATTCATTTACAATAAACTCATAAAGTACATCATTCTGATTGAAGCTAAGGGCATACAAAACTGTCTAACAACGATTGCATACATCCCTGTATTCCTCAGCCATTACTCGATCAGTCATCAACATTCCATTACGCTGCATTTGGTTTGAAGGAAAAAGTAGAGAAAGAAAGAGAGAGGTAGGGAAACCTTCCCAAACCTTGTATACGTTTCCCTACCTTTTCTTTCCTTTCCCTATCTTTTCCTTCAAACCAAACATAAGGTTAGTGTGAGACCATTACTTGCTCATAGCACCGGCTCATTAGTAAAATTCCCATTTTTTCCCTTGGATATGGGCTACATGGTGGCTTTTAACTGAGCTACAGCTATTCCATTTCACGGTATCAATTATGACAGTATGGCTCAATTCATTTAAATTTTGTAATCAATTTCCATCAAAGATTTGTCTAAAATTTTTCTACAAATTTTTTTTTTATATTTCTATGTATTTTTAAAATTTTATTACTTAAATATGACATCTTAGGTTAGGTTGACCCATTTCACCTAAATGGTTGAATCATTAACTTTCCACCTTGTTGAAAAAATGGTTTCATTTTCTATATGTTTTTTAAATTTTGTAATCCATTGCATCATTAGCAAAAATAATTATGATTTATCATACTTTTTATTTATTTTGATGAATATATAATACTAAAGATGTGCACAACTTTTTATATCAATTTTCTATATATTTTTGTATTTTGTAGTTTTATAATTATAACATCATGGGTTGACCCATTTGACCAAGATAATAAAAATGGTTTTATTTCTATGTTAATTTAAATTTCTTGTTCCATTTCCATCATCAATAAAATTAATTTCTTATCTATAATATCATGGTTTGACCCATTTGACTTGAATGATTGAACCAATGACATTCCACTTAGACAAAAATTCAATTTTGAAATTTTCATTCCATTTTCATCATTTGTAAAGATAATTCTTAACTATTACACTTAAAAGAACTATTTGTGCTTTCAATAACCCACTATTTATATCATAGACCTCCTCCTCTTCTTCTTTTTCTTTTGTTTTATTTGGAACAAGGTAGGGTCCGAATGTTACATATAGGACAGTTCTTAATTGTGGCCACTGACATGATATCTTAAAGCTAACATGATTCTCCATGTTCGGCCTTGTACATTGTACACTTTACCCCTATGCCATCGCAAGGTAAAATGTTTTCACCCTTCTTAAATTACTGGAAAATTGACCAAAATTTTCAGAAATTTAAAACCAAGGGTACCTCCTCAAATGAACATTTTAGATCTAACCTATCTAAACATGTATTATGCAACCACAAGCAGCTAAAAAGGTGAAAATATAACACCATAAAGCAGACTAGGTGTGCCTCTTTGTGTTGTTTTTGTTTTTGTTTTTTTCTTGTTCTGCTGTGTGTTTCTCTTGTTTTTGTTCTTGTAAGTCTCTCATTCTATTAAAAAAAAAACAAAAAAAAAAAAGGATAAGAATTCTACAAGCGCAACTCCCTCAACAGCCGAAAAGACGTATAGTTGGACCAACTTTACTTTGAAGGACAAGGTAAAAAATAATGTATAATTTCTCTAGCTTTGTAATTGGGCTTTAAATAATATCTTGAGCTTTCAAAGGAGACTCAAATAAACAAAAGAAAAGAGAAGGAGAAATTAAAAAAAAAATGTAAAATAAAAGGAATGTGTAAACTAAATGGAATTAGAGAATGTTGTCTGAAGCAAATCAATCACCCCAAACAACAGCTTTGTTGTTTGGTTTCAGATACTTCATCTATGTTGAGTATTGTTTTACCAGCAGGCATAGATGCTTCATTGATCTTTGCCTCCAGTAGTCTTTTGCTTGAAATCTCGTAAATTTGCATGATCATTTGCAGAAATGCATCTTCCACTTTCAAATTTTCCAAAGCAGATGTCTCCATGAAGCAAAGGCCTTCTCTCTCAGCAACTTCTTGTCCTTCCTCTTCAGTAACTTCTCTATTGTGCCCCAAATCAGACTTATTGCCAACCAACACAATCACCAATTCAGACTCACCAAAGTGTCTAAGCTCCTGCAGCCATTTTTTCAGATTACTGAATGTCACTCGTCGTGTTATGTCATATACAAGTAGAGCACCCAAAGCTCCTCGATAGTAAGAGCTAGTTATTGCTTTATATCTGCAAAAAAAAATATATATATATATATATTATTCACACCAACGCATCATAGAAGGAATAATCCACCCCCACCCCCCAAATATATACTACAAAAGTGATTGAAGAATATTTGCATTTTTTTCTGGCACTAAGATAAGGCAACAAACTCGCCACTACAACATGCTCTAATTGCTCATCATAGTTGTACATGGATTTTAAATTTAAACTTTTAGACATTTCACTTCTTAATGCATGTGTTTGTTAAAAAATTCAAAACTGATTATTAAAATTTATATATTACATACATAAAAAGTATGTAATTCTTACATACACACATACACACTTTATTCATGGGATTTATTGAGTTTTCCTCTAATGTATTCAGGTGCATTTTAATTTTTTTCACCTTATCCATGCATAATCAAATCGTTTGCCTTTAACAACTTATTTTTGTTTTTAATATTTGAACATTGTATATCTACATACTACTCAATTACAATGTACAAATTCATTAATGACTTTGTTAATTTCATTATTTTCTTTTTGATTAGCTTCAGTTTTAATTGATTTAATAATTACATAATATTATGTATAGTAGTTAAATAATCATGAAGGATATTATGGCGTGCAAAACTCTTTTTCGAGTAATCTCAAAGTCTTATACATTTCTGATTTTAATTAAACATTTAAATTACCCTATAATATAAACCTATTGTTTATCATCAAAAGTAGGATGGATGAAAATTGATGACTTGGCCATGAACCAAATGACTTTGAACTTTGAATGTGCATTTTAGTAATTTTACCTCATCGTCAAGCCAATTGACAAGGCGCGGAGAGGCAAAGTGTTTGAATTTAATAGTTTAGGACACGGTTTTTGACCATTGTTGATCCAAATGGTCAGACCGTTTGGCCTAGAAACCGGTTTGAACCCCAAACCACTTTTTTGTCAAAAATTATTGACATGATCAACAACCTACTGACCTAGTGGTTGAATCATTAATCCATTTGACCCAGACAATGGTTTTTGGGTTTTTTTTTTATTTTAATTATTTTTTATTTTTTTAAATTGTCACAAACTGATTGATTTGAACCAAACAGTCAAACTGTTGACCTAAAAACCAGTGGCCAAACAGTTTCATTTCCAAATCGATTTTTAAAACATTGATGGTAGCTAGGTCTTTATGACAAATGGAAGTCTTGTGCAAACCAAATGTCATTGCCCTTTGCCCTTCGCTTCACGTCAAATAAATATCCCAAAATTTTATAACTTCCTTTCTCTCGTCGGGTAAGTGTAAATATACGTACCACTGAACTAATGGTAAGTAAATCATGGTTTTTAAAACTGAACTGGATCGGACGGTCAGATCGGAAAAATTGAGAATCAGTCTTAACTTTAAAATCATTATTTTCCTCAAAATCGTTGATTTGGTTAGCAACTACTGATCTGGGCGATCAAACTATTCAATGATTTGGTTGATTTTTATTTTTTAATTTTTTTGTTAGAATAGATCATCTGTTCGGTTCGAACAATCGGACTGTTTGACTTAGAAATCGAACCCCTGACCAATTCATCATCGGTCGATTTTAAAAACCTTGAAGTAAATAACGACTTATCAATTATGGTCACCTACATTATTTGAATTCCATATATAGTGAGGTAGGCACTCAAAAGAAAAAAGAAATAAACCCGCATTTTCTTATTTCGGTGTTAATGAATTTCGTGGAAAATAAAAAATTCTCGAACAGCTCATTTACCTATTGACATAGAAAATTGCTAATAAGTGATCCCTTCAACAATGTCACATTTTTTGAATAAAACGATCATTATACAATTTTACACGAAGAATAAAAAAGCACTAATAAATGACTTACCGAGATGTAAAGGAGGCCCACCAACCTTATTATGCTATTCATTTACCAATTTACTATTGGCTTCAACATTTCATCATAACGAACTCTAATTCTGCAAAGCCGGAAATCCACTAATTACTACTAGTAGTCTTTCTGTTTTGCTTAACCCATTAACCGTCATGCTTACATAACATAACTACCTACTTCATTGAAATCCCTACATAACTAGAAAACTTATATTAGATCAAGTACCTAAAATAGCCAATACCCACAGATCACTCTTCAGTTGATCTAGATCAGTAGTAATCTAACACATTCATTCAGAAGCTAAGCGGAAAGTTCCTAACCCGGCCACCTTAAATTCTCTGAATTTGTGAAATTCATTTATGTTATTTCTTTATATGTATATTTCCTCATCATTCAGTTTAGGGAATACAGTTAGGAGCTCTGGTTCAACTGTGAATCAATTATCATTAGGGAAGCAACATGCTGATAACATGCCTAACAGCCTAAATACCCACCAAAGGAATTAAGCAAAAGAAACGCAAATGCTTACCTTTCCTGTCCTGCTGTGTCCCATATTTGAGCTTTGACGAGTTTGTCTCCGATCTTTACGTTCCTGTAAGCGAATTCAACTCCAATTGTAGGCTTGGAGTCCAGGCGGAATTCATCTCGGCAGAACCTTGAAATGAGATTTGATTTACCAACGGCAGAGTCTCCTATCAGGACAGCCTTAAAGAGATAATCACACTCCTCATAGAAGGCCATGTTCGACCTTGAAACAAGAAGCAGAAGCAGAAAAAGATTAGGAGGAGGAAGAAGAAGAAGACTGTGAAGTGCTCTGTTTTTGGTTCTCTGAAACGAAGAACAAAAGGAAAGGACGGGGAGGAGGAATCATGGAGGAGTTGACAAGGGTTTTGGTTTTGTCTCTCAAGGCATGGAAATGGAAACAGAGTTCTGACTTCTGAGGGATAAACCGTGAAAAATCAAGAGGGGGAGGGTTGGTCCAAATCCAGAAATAGGAAGTTGGGAGTTAGAATGGTAGGTAAGATCAATCATTCCATGTTCTCTCTTTGAACCAACTTTTCTTGAGATTCAGATGCTTGCTATTTTTACTATCAAGTCCAAATCTCAATTGCAGAATAAAGTTGAAACACCAGTACTTCTCCTTCCATTTCGGTACAGCATTTGCAAATTGCAATTCCCTTCAGTGAACAACGAGTTTGTAAAATTCATGCTTCGCCCTACAGACACAAAACAAGGCAATTTAGTAATTACTGAATTAGGAATTCACTTTTTCTGCAACGCGGCTTTATCGAGTTTCATGAGTACCCACAATACATATGTTCTCCATATATCACTGCGATAAACGTCACAGCAATACATCGAAGGTCGAAATCACGCTGTAGGGGGGAGCTGGAAATGTCTTATCATGGGTCCCACTTTATCAACAGGAGGTGGAAGATAAACCAGCGTTGCATCGAGCATTTCTCGTGTAGATATTCATTAAGCATTAAATGATCTTGGTACTATCTAGTTAGACCAATCGACATCCGGATCTAATGCAAACATAAACTTGTAACGCAGGCTACGTAACCAACCGTGATCGAACACGTCAGTATACTTGGGAAGCTGGAAGTCTGGCGTTTCCAAATGCTTAAAAATTATAAATTTAACAATTCATATGTTAATAAAACTGAAAAAAAAAAAAAACTTTGGTACTGAAGCTGGAAGTCTGGCGTTTGTGTACCAATGGCTCTGCATAATCTGACACATCTTGATCAACTACACTTGACGGATCTACAAATTTTGAGTGCAATGGACGAGCATATTCAAGAATTACTGGCCATGAATGAGTTTTTGTTCTGATCTCTTCCAAAACACTACTGATCCTGTAAGTAAAGGATCATACTATGATAAAAGTAGTAAACAATCAGTTGGTATGGGAGAGTGTGATTGTTCAAAGCTTTTTCGGTAATTGGTGCCATACCTTTCTAGCGTCATTGATCTATCCCTTAATTTAATAAACCACTCACATTTTTATTGATGCTGAAATGATTGCAATCTATTTTTTATTTTATTAAGGTTCTGTTTATTTTTTGGTAAGTTATTTATTCGGGTAAATACATTTATCTGAATAAGTTTTTCTTAGGAAATACTTACACGGGTAAGTGAATTTATCCATGCTCTTTTATTTGTATGTAAATAAGGCAATGACCATTTTAGCTATAAAAATCTCTTATTAAAAAGGGTATTTTTGTCTCATTCAAGTGTTGACAACTTTCCCCCTAGGTAAGAAAATAAACTTTCCCTCATCTCTACATAAATCTGAAAAAAAGAACATGAGATTTTTGGTCAATAGAAATTAAAATCCCATTGACCAATTTTCTCCCTCTTAAAATCTAAAAAAAAATGTCTCCTAAGAATCTGAATCTACTCAACTCCTATCCTGACAACATACAAGTGAGAAGATGCTTTCAATGCACAGTTGTAATATTATGTATGAGTATAGGATGAGATCTATGAGTAGCGAATTGTGGGCAGCAGATCTGAGCTCCACTGATGAGAAAGGTGTAGAATATGTTGAACTTCCTAAAATAAAATAAACATAGTAACATATTCCTTCTTTCTAAAGTTATTGAGCCAAAGTTAACAAATAATTGCAAAATACTGAAGCATAATATAAGAACATGGATCCAAATACCTGCCGTACCGTACGCACGTCTCTCACAACAAAGGCTTGTCGCGTTTGTGGGCCGGGGTTGTCAATACATATCCTATTTCACAGACATGATCCACTATTAGATTAATTATGGGCCTGCAAAGTTTAAAATATTTTTCACTGCTTCAACTTCACAGATTACTTCCCTCAAACCGAACCTTGCATTATATCAATAAAAAATATCTTAGTACCTACATATATAAATTAATAATGTTTATATAAAATTCATTCTCAAATTAATCCTTATGAGAAGTGATTTGGTCCAACCTAATAAGTAAAGAATACGTGGATGCGGTTTGGTAGTTAGACAATAAATAAGTATGTAGTGTCATGTTAGCAGATCGGGGGACTTTGGGTGCTTGGTTATTTTGAAGCCGGAGTATTTCGGTACCCACGTATGCCGAGGAGCCACATAAATGAACCTAGAAGCTTATCAGTTGTCTCTGAACTTTTTGGAATCACGCTTTGTAATTATAGGCCTTATCCTTATCCTGCCTGAATCAGAGGGAAACGATAAGTCTTATTAACTAATGCGTTACACTCCTTCCAAAGCGGAACGGATCCCTACATCGCGGGCCGAGGATTCTGGGAGCATTTTGTGAGACCCACGGTAGCCCAGCTATATAAGGGCATCAACCCTCAAGACTCAGGTATGCACGATTACTTGCTCACTAGCCTATTTGCATCTAAGCTTTCAACTCACAATTAGAATACAATACTAATTTAAGCATCGGAGCAACCTCGCCAGGTTAATCACCCTGGGTTCTTTGATCCTTTATCTTGCAGCTTGGTCCAACTCGCTACACGACTAGTGTTCAAATAATCTTCCAACTAGGAGCTTCCGATCGCAAACCATCAAATCCCAACTAAGCTGAAATTTACATTCTTATCCCGGCCCATTTCATAAGCACTTGATGGGAAAGTAAGAGAATGTAGTTCTTGTCAGTTGCCGTGGGATGCTATTATTGGTTAAACAGCCTCTAATACAGCCATCAATTGCAGTATTCAGTGTTGAAAATTAAAAGATTACAGAGAGAACAATAAAATTAGGATAACGAGGCCAATGATTTTCTTGGAGCAAACTGCAAAGTAATAGGCATGATGGGCCACAACATGACGATGAATCTCATAGTTGGAAGTAGGGCTCTACAATAATCTCTAATGAGTGTGAGAATTGAGAACTCACCAAGGGGAGCGACGACGAGCTTCAGTGGAGTGACAACTCGTATAAAACTGATAGAAAAAAATTTTCACCCCCAAAAAATTTACAATGAAAACATTTTTACTCATCCCCAACCTAATCCTGGTGTATCTGAAAAGTTGGGTCAGTTGGGTTAGAGATCAGCACGCAGGAACATTTTAGAGACAAAAACACCTGCTGCAGGGCAAGTGGTAGGGTCTCATGATCTTTTATTATCTTAATAATTTATAAAAGACTGGGCTTCAGGTCGTACTTGAAAGGGAAGAAAAATAATAGAAAAAATTTATAGATAGTTACATTAAATGTGATATTTACTTTGGGAACAAACAAAATTGTAAGCACAAACTTAATTATTAGAATAATCAGTTATTGGATAAAAAAAATTGTCCTTGCAAAACTCATAATTCTATTATATACACATATATATCTAATACTCTCACTGTTTCCTTTTCACCGAGGTTCAAAGTTTTGATATATGTGTTATGCAAAAATTTCCTATGATGTAACTTCAAGGAAATATACTTTTTTTTATTAAAATTACTCTTAACTTTTAAGAATTGAGGTAGGGCATCACTACAAAGTTATTAATCTTCAAAGGAAAGGCTTTATTCCTAAACATAAGAGTACTTTAAAACATTTACCCTTATAAAATTTATGCATATTGAATGATGCATATTAATACATACGGGATTCTTGGGATCAAGGTTAAAAAAATCAATACGGTATGCTCCGTATTGGGTGTATCGTATTGTATTTTTTGGGTCCCGATATGCTAGTTTACAAATGTTTCGGGACCCCATTATTTTTTAATGATAAATATGAGTATTAAACTATCCAAAAACCAAATTTTGAAAAAAATAAAAAAATATATATTTTTGCGTGGTTCAAAGTACCAATAGCAGAGGCATATCGATACTTTGAACCATGCTTGGGATATTGAGCACTCATTTCTCTATCTCTCTCTCTCTATCTCTATCTATCTATCTATTTATCTATCTATATATATATATATATTAGTAAAAGTGCGTGCTTGTTGCACATGGCAATATTAAATGATGATGATGATAATGTTCAACAACTAAATGACCTTATTAATTTAACCATTAACCTATTTAACCAGGAAAATGGACTATGATTAAGACATTAATTCATTTTTTTTCTTTTGTATTTTAGCCATTGTATCTTTACTAACAATAATTCTTATTTTTCAAACATATTTTTGTTTAATATGAAGAATATATAATATTAATGCATGTTCAAAATTTTCTATAAATTTTATAAAAAACTCTATATTTTTATTTTTTATTATTTAATTTTTGATATAATAAAAATTATTTATTTACTAAGAGGAAATGCAATTCTAATATATTGTTTCAATATTGGTTTTTAATATTGTGGTCAAATCAACTATATATATCATTTATATATATATATATATATATTATATATGCTATTTATTATTTATTTATAAATATGTTATTTATATTACATTTTTGTAAACTTATTGTATGATAAAAATAGTTGAAAAATACTTATATTTTTTGTCTTTCTTTATTTCAACTATTATATTTTTCTTTTTCTTTTCCTTTTAATAATTTATTATTTTTAAATTAAATTGTATCATATCAGATTCGGATATCCAACATCTTGATCAAATTCAGATTCGAAGCAATATTTATAAGATCTAATCAGATCTTCGGATTGAATCAAATTCGAATATACCCTGATTCAAATCCAATCCAATCTATTTGCATTCCTACCAAACCTCTTAACTACAATGACCTACCTAATTAAATCATTGAACCATTTGACATAGTTAGTAGGGTCATGTGTTATACATCAATGCTCTTTATTTTTTATCCTAATTTTTATCCCATTTCTATCATTAATAAAAATAATTCTCATTAATCACACTTTTTTATATGATAAATATATAATATTATAGAATGTACACAAAATTATCTACAAATTTCTATATTTTCTAGAATTTTATTATTTAATAATAACACCATGTCTTGATCCATTTGACATGGATAGTTGAACCACTAACCCACCACTTGGTTGGAAAAACAATTTTTTTTTATTTTATTTTTGGTTGATTTTAAATTTTGTATTGCATTTTCATCATCAATTAAATTAATTCTTATTTTCACATTTATTTTTGCACGTGGTAGTATCAAATGATGATGATGATAATAATCAACAACTAAATGACCATGCTGGTTGAACCATTAACCTATTTAACCAGGAAAATGGGCTATGATTAAAGCATAATTCATTTTTTCATTGCATTTTAGCCATTTCTATCTTTACTAATAATAATTCTCATTTTTTTCAAACATATTTTTGTTTAATATGAAGAATATATAATATTAATGCATGTTCAAATTTTTCTATAAATTTTATAAAATATTCTATATTTTTATTTTTTATTATTTAATTAATGAGATAATAAAAATTACTTATTTACCAAGAGGAAATGCAATTCCAATATATTGTTTGAGCACTGGTTGTTAATATTGTGGTCAAATCAATTATTTATATATATAGTATTTATGTATATTATTTATATGTAATATATGTGTTATTTATTATTAGGGTTGTTCATAAGAAGGCCCAAACCGACCAACCCGAACCGATCCAACCCGAGTCGGCCGGGTTTTCATCAGCACCGGTCGGTTTCGGGTTGGGAAAAATCATAAACCGATATATCGGGTCGGTTTTGATTTTCTTATGTGAAAACCGAAACCGAAACCGACCCGAACCAAACCGAACCAATTAGTTTTCTTGTTCAGTAGTTCCTAGTTTCCTACTTAACTAGTCTTCTACTAGAACTAGAACAACCCTATCTTCTAGTTCCTACTTAATTAGTCTTCTACTATCCTAATTTTTATAGTCTTTTACACCAAATAGGCAACCCATTAGGCAATTACAATTAGAATTAGGTGTCCTTCTAGTTCTAGGCTTCTCTATCATTTTTGTACAGGAGCAAAACCAAAACCGACCGAAACCGACCCAACCTGACTCAAACCGACTAGGTCGGTTTTGCCTATCAGTGGGTCGGTTTCGGTTTCCACCTCATGTAACCCGACCAGGTCGGGTTGGTTGGGAAAACCCGTGTAAACCGACCCAACTCGACCCGTGAACATCCCTATTTATTATTTATTTATAAATATGTTATTTATATTGAATTTTTGTAAACTTTTTATATGACAGAAATAGTTTAAAAAATACTTATATTTTTTGTTTGTTTATTTCAACTGTTATATTTTCTTTTTCCTTTTTTCTTTTAATAATTTATTATTATTTTTAAATTAAATTAGATCGTATCATATTCGAATATCCGACATCTTGATCGGATTCAGATTCGAATCAATATTTATGAGGTCTGGTTGAATCTTTGTATCATATTAGATTTGAATATACCCTGATTCAAATCTGATATGATTTGTTTGCATCCCGACCAAACCACTTGCCTATGATGACCTAGCTAATTAAATTATTGAACCATTTGACATGGTTAGTTAGGTCATGTGTTAGACATTAATGCTCTTTATTTTTTTATCCTAATTTTTATCCCATTTTTATCGTTACTGAAAATAATTCTCATTAATCACACTTTTTATATGATAAACATATAATATTATAGAATGTGCCCAAAATTATCGACAAATTTCTAATTTTCTAGAATTTTATGTATTTTATTATTTAATAATAATATCATGTGTTGATCCATTTGACATGGATAGTTTAACTACTAACCCACCACTTGGATGGAAAAACCATTTTTCTTTTTCGGTTGATTTTAAATCATGTATTCCATTTTCATCATCGGTAAAAGTAATTCTTATTTTCACATTTATTGTTGTTTAATATGGTGAATATATTACAATAGAACTATATCAAAATGCTTTATACAAAGCTTATATTTTTCTTTGAGTGTATGTATGTATATATATATATATATATGTATATATAGATAGATAGATAGATAGATAGATAGATAGATAGATAGATAGAAAGATAGATAGAGAGAGAGAGAGAGAGAGAGAGAGAGAGAGAGATCCATTTGACCTAGAATGTTAGATCATTGACCTAACTACCATATAGATATGAAAATTGTTTAATTTTCAAATTGGTTTTATATTTTGCATTTCATATAAACTAATTATTGTTTATCATACTTATTTTTGTTTATATTATTAGCATATAGTATTATAGATGTGCCCAAAATTGTTTCATTTTTTCTTGTACTATTCTATTTTTATTTATACATCATGGGTTAAGCTATTTGACCTGAAAGGTTGAACCACTAACCCACCCCCTAGATAAGAAGACAGTTTAATTTCCCATCGGTTTTAAGTTGTATATTTGATGTCCATCATTAATAAAATTTTGTCTATTTTATCATACTTATTTTTTAATATGACAAATATATAATAATAGAAACGTGTCCAATTTTTTTCAAAATTTTTTCTATATTTTTTATATTTATAAATTTGTATTATTTATTTATGACATCATGAAATTATCCATTTGACCCAAATGGTTGAAGTACTTATCCACCACCTAGATGGAAAATATGATTTCATTTCTAACTTTATTTTGAAAATATAAAATTTCATTCTATTAATAATTATTATGTATGGATTTATAAGTGAAATTTAATCATGATAAACAAAAGTATTTTTTATATTTCTAAATTTGTATTATTTATTTATAACAACATGAAATTATCCATTTCATCCAAATGGTTGAACTACTTACCCACCACCTAGATAAAAAATATGATTCCATTTCTATGTTTATTTTAAAAATATAAAATTTCATTCTATTAATATTTATTGTGTATGGATTTATTAGTGGAATTTAATGATGATAAACAAAAGTATACATGTTGGATCCAATGAGAAAGAATGTGATTTATTTAATGGCTTAAATATGAGACTTAATGAGAGGTAATTAAATGTACTTAATGGTATTCTTTTAATTACATTTTCTGCTCTTTCAATGGAGATGAACTAAATTCAAGAGGAGGGGTATTTTAGTAAAGAAAAATATGCCATGTCAAATGGCTTAAGCTTTCTCCCTTACCCCAATTGAGAACTCTTATTTTAGCCTTCCTTACTACCTCATAAAACCACCTCATCACTCCCCTTTCCCTCTCTAATAGTGACACTTCAATGACTAATAGTTGATCAATGATTACTAAATAGTAATTCAATAATTATTTAGCAAATAATAATTTACTCTCTTAAATAATAATCCATTAGTTATGAAATTATAAAATTCTGGAAAATAATGTACCAAAAATTTATGAAATAATTCTTTCAGAAACAACCCATTATTTAAAAATATTAAACAATTTCCAAAATTAACTAACCAGAAATTAATAAACAATCCATTATTTAATAATTTTTGCTTAATTAATAAATGTTCAAAATTTCAATGTTTAGCGTAATTTACATTAATCATTGTAATTTAATAAATTTTCATTAAGTTTTTAGAATAATTATAGCGTAACTTACTAATTTCTATAACAATCATCAAATAATTTAGGGAAACTTTTTAACTAATAATACATAATTGTTTTTTAAATAATTTATAATTAAAAAATTAGGAAATTAATCTACGAAAAAATATTCTCCAAAACTATTTAAATAATAATCTATTATTATTACTTAATTAAATAATTGTTAAAAATTTAGGAAAATTAAATTAGGAAATTAATCTATCAGAAATTATTTCATGATTATTTAAATAACAATCCATTATTATTATTATTTAAATAACTAATTATTAAATAATTTAAAAAAATTATTAATATTTAATAATTTAGGCTTAAAAAGTAAATAATTTACATTAATTCGCACTAATTAATTGTTACCATAAATAATTAATTTACTGTACATTACTGCTAATCAAAAGCAATTTCAATACTTTTTGGAAATTGTCATATTATATTGTAATTTATTGTTATTTAATTTACTATTAGTTAATTAGTTATAGAAAATTATTATAATTGTAGGGATGACAAATTTTCCTGTAAAACTGGGGCCCTACCCTGCCCCACCCCAAACATGGTGAGTTTTCTCAAATCTTAAATGGGGATGGAGCAGAGGCATGGTGGGGACAAGGAAAATATTTTTGCCCCAAATTAGGGTAGGGGAAGGGTTGTGGTTTGCATATAATTTCTCGAACCTGATGTTAAATTAGAAAAATATCCATAGACTTAATATTGATTTTTAAAATATCTCTAAGTTTTCCTCGTATACTTATAATCTTAGAATCCATAACTCCATTTATAAAATACCCCAAATTTGTCACAATCCAATTCCTAAAATGCCCCAAATTTCCCATAATCCTATTTGTAAAATATGCACAAATTAGATTATTTTTAGGTGGTTAAGGTGGGGAAAAATTGAGGATTTCCCAATGGGTGTCTCACCCTGAACCCACCCTGCCACCGGGGACAAGGCGGGGATGGGGTAGAGTGTCTTAATTAGGGGGTGAGGGACAAAGAGGGGTGCCCCGTCCTGTGCATCGCACGGGCCCCTCTAATGTCTTCTAAAACCAATAATTTGCCACCTATTCCTTCTAGAATCAAAATCCATTATATAAAGAGTTCACTTTTGCTATGATACTATTGTAGTAGGATATGGTTAAATGTGAAAATCATAACCTTAGATTTATTGATGTGATTAGGGGTGTTTACGATTCGATTAATTGAACCATAGGTTTATTTTTGAAACCAAACCAGTACTACTGGTTTCTAGAAAACTGGTAACCAAAACTAAACCAAAGCCAATCAATTAACCATCTGTTTGGTTCATTGGTTTTTCAGTTATATATATATATTATATTTTAAATAATAAATAGTATATTATATAATATAAATACATATTTATATATCCAAAAATATTTATTAATCTATAATATAAAATATTAAAAAATATATATAATATACATATAATATTTATATTTAGTATGTATACTAATCAAAATTTTTTTAATGAATTAACCGAAATTGAAGCGATACCTTCGATTTTTTAAAATAACGAACCAACTAGTTCGATTAACTGAAATTTTCGGTTCAGTCTCATCGGTTCCGTTCGATTTTAGTTTTTTCTTGCAGCTAGATGTGGTTCCATCAAAACGTCACTTCATCTAATTCGAATGCTCGCGAGAGACGTGGAGAAATGGCAAATTGTAAGACCAGACCCTCACATCCAACCGAAGAATGCTCTAAAACACTACGTGAACAAGCGATCCGCTCGCCGCGCAGAGCCAGGACAGAAGCCGAGAAGTCCCAAGGGAGATCCTACAATTCAGATTACACCTCTTTATAACCGTCCTCTCACTAACATCTGAACCCAGAACAGAACCTGTCCTCCCCCAACCCATAAAGAGTAACCAAATATCAAAGCCAACATTCAAGATGGCCGATGAGGATTTGGCTATGAGGGAGAGAATCTTTAAGCGGTTTGACATCAATGGCGACGGCCAGATATCCTCTGCCGAGCTTGGCGAAACCTTGAAGCAATTGGGCGCGGCTACTCCGGAGGAAATCCAACGCATGATGGCTGAGATCGACACTGATGGTGATGGCTACATCTCTTTCCAGGAGTTTACCGATTTCTGTAACGCCAACCGTGGGTTGATGAAGGACGTTGCTAAGATATTCTAAATCACTCCTCCTTTCTCTCGCTATGCTATTATATGCTTGGAATTCCCCGGCCGTTAATATATGAGAGGGTGCAGGTGCAGCTATACGAGTTCTTTTAATTTGTATTGCTCATTAAAGCCTTGTTTGGTAGAACCGATTTCCTTTGGTTTTCGGATGTGATCATGTAAGTATTCTTGTAATGTTGAAGCCATGTACGCCATGCTATATACGAGCCTTTTACAACTATCCCATTTGTCGCTTTTGTTTTTTTTTTTCAATTTTTTCAGATCATTGGGAAGAATGAAGGGTCCATTTGTTAGTGGGAATAGGGGTTTGAAATCGAACAGTTTGGAAATGAAAATCCATTCCAACGGATTCCATTTCTCAATTGAACCAAACAGGTGGAGAGTGAAAAGACCTTTTATGCACAAGGCATAGGCCCTCCCAATCCCAAGTTATCTTTGTGGGTCCCACCTTGCTGTGCTTCAGGCTTCAGCCCTCCCAAACAGGCATCTAGGCTTCCTCGTATACTCAAACTCATCCCCAGCCCCCACCTGCTCCGCACAAACTCAACCCGACCGAAATTCTTTGGGTCGTAAAATAAGCCCAAACCATTCCAGCAATGAAACAGGATTTTGGGGTGGTCTTGGGTCTGGAGTGGATACGAGAACATGTATAAACAATTATGGGCCCCTAGTTAGCAGTTTAAGCGTGAATTTCAACTGCATCAGGATGGGCCTTGGGCTTGCATTTCTAAGAAATGCTCAGCACGGCCAGCACAATATACTACCAGCTCTCCAATTGTATTGCAACGTGATGGATTTATCCTAGGAATGAAAGGTTTCCTTTTGAATCCCAAAAATAAGTCACCACACAAACTCTGTTCATGTCTACCCACATAACATTGCAATCACATATGGAGAACATTCTGTTCATGTCTACCCACATAACATTGCAATCACATATGGAGAATATCTTATCCTCTTGTATAATATTTTGTAGGGAGAGATGTTTCCAATTCACGAGGGATAATGTGTTGTAATGAAAGGTTTTCTTTTGAACCCCAAAAATAAGTCATCACACAAACTCTGTTCACGTCTACCCACATAACATTGCAACCACACATGGAGAACATCTTATCCTCTTGTATAATATTATGCAGGGAGAGATGTTCCCAATTCATGAGGGATAATGTGTTGTGGGTAGACGTGGGCAGGAGATCCGGAGTCTTGGTCTCTTGATTGAATGTATCTGGGTTCGCTAATCGGGCCTCTAGGCTCCTTCTCTACATGATCTATATGATGTAGGCAGGTGAAGTGATGATGTCAATGATTTAAACCATCCATCACATAATAGGCCTTCTCGCTTGCCACGTGTTCACTTTCTTGGTTCATCTCAACTTTTCGCACCACTCATTTTGAACTTTCCTCTAATCGAGATCGGCTTCTATCAGGGCAAATCTTTGCCCATACCATTCTAACAGCCTTTTACAATCTTACATTAGAAATATCTCCCCATAAAATAAAATATACAAATACGGAGATATTCTCAATGCGAGACAGTAAAAACTGCCCAAATGGGCTTTGCCTTGACAGAAGCCGAACTCCCCCTAGCCATATTAGTTGAAAGATTATTTTTTTTTTATTTTTTCAAAATGTGCCATTAATTAGAAAATGATTTTTAGATTGGACAGATGGAAATTTTTTGAGCCCAAGGTTTTCTTTTAGATAAAAGGGTTACAATGAGGATGGAACCCCAACCCGTCTTATTTATATAGAGCACTTAACAGGTTGGAAATGGATTGAATCACTAGTTGAATCAACTTAAATAGGTTGAGTTGGATCCGGTTGTGAGTACTCATCGGGTTAAATGCATATAAATGGCAAATCCATATCTTTGGCATGTTAACTCTAGCAAGGACACCTTACCTTATATAGAAACTAGTGGCATGGCACGTACATTAGCATGTGTAAGAGGAGATAGTGGAGAGAGAGAAATAAATGATTCAATCATTGACTAATGTGTAAGATAGGAAACTATGCTGTAAAGTTAGGATTTAATTCAATCATTGACTAATTCTGGGTGTGATTAAAGCATGTTAAGTGTTGGGTGTGATTTAATCCAATCATTGACTAATGTCGTAAAGTTAGGAAATTATGCAAATAATAATGGTATTTTAGACATAAAAGTTTAAATCATTGTTTAAAACACGGATAGAATAAGAAATCATAAAAATAATATATATATATATATATATTTAAATATAAACCTATTAATAAGATAATCGGTTATAAAGATAAGGTGGAAATTTGCCTAAACGGAAGGGGTATATTATAGATAATACGAAAATCCGAACCAATGGCTAAAATTGAGATGTAAAAGGATAGAATAGAAAATTTGAATGTAGACATATTAATGAATTAACATATTATAAAAATAAAATACAAACTTGAATAAATAAAAAGGGTATTATATATAGGTATATGAAAATTGCACCAAAGGGGATGGGCGTGTGAAAATGTAAGATTCTAGAATGCAAATGCTATTCCTTCAATTATAACTTGATAACTTTAGAGTTTAGAGGCTTGATTTGTGAAAATGTGGGTCCGGTTTTCTTGAAATGACACATCGTCAGAGTGAAAAGCATATATCCTTTTCTTAAATTTATATCAGCTTCAAAATTTGGTCATTGAACAACTCTCTCTTTCTTAGGAATGTTGATCTCCTCCTTGCTCTCTGTGATCACCTCAATTTATTCAAGATGGCCGTCAAAGTATGCAAGTGGGAATTCTTTTATTTTTTTAGGGGTTTTTATGGTTCAGTCCACCCCTAGGTGGAGTTACGATTTTTTTAGGGATGGACTGAATCTGTCCGTGTATTGATGTCAAATTCATGGGCACAATGTAGTTTATAGGGTCTACTAGTAGACTAGAAGGAGGTTGTAAATCAGAATTCTGAGGTAGAGTGTAGGCTAAAAATCACTTTTTTTTTAATAATATGTGGATATTTTAATTTGATCATTTACAATTCTCCTAATTATTAATTATTTTTTTAGAATGGTTAGTTATGTTAATTTATTATATACACTTCAAAAAAATGATAAAATTGTGCCGATGATAGTCAAATACTTAGCTAAGATGTATATATATAGATATATACAAGTATACAACAGTATAAAAGTTTTTAAATACCTACACCTTAAAAAATAATATTATTTTATAATGATTAAAAGTTAAACTTATGTAATATATATTGTTCCTAATCCTTGAAAATTAATACCTAGAATGCATGTTTAGTTTTACTTTTCTATTGTTCGGGTTATGGTTGAGCTGGCTCTGCCACGCGTTGCCTATGTGGCCACCTTATCTCCTCGGCCACGTCAGTGTCGCGTCACCTCCGTAGCCTACCTTATCTCCTCGGCCACATCAGCGCCGCATCATGTGGATAAGCGCGACCACGGTAGAAGATCATCGTATAGATGAGGACAACTCCGCTGGGGATAGGTCTTATCCCAAAGACATCGGCGATTAACCTCATCCCGACAACCCCGAAAGCCTCATTCGACCAGGACACGGATCTTCGGCTATAAAAATGTACCTCCTACTCAAGGTAAGGGATCTAACTCTTGATTTCCATATCGCTACTTTGCTCGGATCGTACCATTCTCAAACTCTAACTGCTCGGCCTGACTACCCACTCTCCTCAACTAACTTGAGCATCGGAGTATCTACTTGGGGATAACTCCTCAGGCTTCTGACCTTTCTTGGTTTCAGATATCGGAGCGTGACCTCATCCTTCCACCCCGGCTTTGCCCAATTGACAGGATCATCTGACTACGACCTCGGTTCAAACACTACCGTTTGAAAAAAAAAAAAATTTAGTTTTAATGAAATAAAGACATCTGTTAATCGATATGTATTAATACCGAATTATGAATATTATAAGCAATATACTCTCGTGCTATTATAGAATTAGTCACAAAAAGACAAGCTAACTATCAATTTTGGGCTAATCCATGTGTTTTTAGGGTACTTTAGCTTTGCCAACTTATTGTGATTTAGGCTTATATATGCTACTATGTACTTATTATAAACACCACAATATTATATTATATTATTTAGTAAAACAGCCTTGATAACCATAAATATTGATTAAAATAATGTTTATAATTTATGAGGTGTACAAACACCTAACCCCACTATGCTAGCTATTAAAACAAGGAGAAGATATGTAATCTTCCATCTGGATACAGTGATCTTGACACCTCACTGCTTTAGTAGTTGAAATTGAGTAGAAAATTCTCAATTGAAGGATGTCTTCAGTCCTTTTGACTAAATATATCCAAATTAATTAAAATATAAAACATAAATATCATTAAGTCATGCATGAACAAAGTCTAAATCATCTCTACCCCCACTTAACTAAACAGTTTTTTTTTTCTCAATTGTGTACAAATGAGAGAGAGAGGACAGCAGTCAGCTTCTTTAATGTTTTCAATAACTGTTTATTATATTCAAAGTGGATAATATCGGAACATACAAGAGTCCTTTTATCTTGTTTATAATTGGATGTATGTAGATAGTTTACTGAATTGGCTGAACTTATTAATTATTTATTGTTTTGTCCTTTAATCAACCTAACTTCAGCTTCAGCCATCTTGGAATCTCCTGAATAAATTATTCATTAAAAGACAAAGTAATTTATAAATTAACCATCCAGTTCAGCTATTTCAACTATCGAAAGTCCTCACAGACTGAAATGACTGAACTTATATAGTATCCTAACATAATCGGGTTGTCCTCACAAACTGCCCGACTCAACAGTTCATTGATCAAATCAATGGTTTTTGGCCAAAAAAGTGGTCCTGGGCTGAAACGGAACCAGTTAGATGACCGGTTTCTGGTTTTTCGGTCTAATCTGATTTTGAAAACATTAGACCTTGGAACCAAACTTATTGCTTTAAAATAAATCCCAAAATACATTGAGGATGTAAGAATTTGAAGCTAAGCAATTATGTTTACAAAGACCATGGTCTTATGGTCTTAGTACTTGACTGCTGTACCACTTAAGTGAATTGAGAAGTAGTGTAAAAGGTCATATTTACAAAATTGAAATTATAGTGATAAGCTTTCTATATTATTATTATTATTATTATTGAAAATCAAGTTTAAATGTTTTATGATTGTGATTTCAATGATACAATTTGTGATCATGTAATTATGTCACATTTATATTTCTTACTGCTAAAAAAGGAAAACATAATATATACTATTATATTAAATTCAACAACATATATAGCTATCTATTTTGATTCTTAATGTTATGGAATAATTTTTTTAAACAACATGTTCCATTTTCTATAGGTAAAGAAAGAAGAGGTTCTTTGGGTAGACCTAGAACCAACCTTGAAACCACCAAAGCTGGAATCGAGCCTGAAACCAAATCTTGATAGAATAGGTTCTGATTCAAAAAACCTAGAACTAATCCCTACAGGGTAGGTTCCAGATTTTAGCTTGAAAACAAATCCAACCAGCCATGCTCACTCAGACTCACATCAGCATCCCAAAACTTGTCAGCCCAAGATTTTACCATACACCAAGTAATTCCCCTACTAGATGACAAAGGACTGCTGGTCTGCTAGACTGAATTTTGCCACATGAAAAGAGAGTTCACATTGAAAGGAGCAGAAATACAAATATATAGAGTGCAAAACATTATATTTCGCATGTATTTGCACTGGGAGAATCTATGATACAGGAAAGATATGGTAGGGAAAGAGTTTTGACCAATCAATATCCACCCATGAATTTTGATAAATACATTTGTATGCATTTGTACTCTTTCCAAAGTGAGCATTAGGACCTATTTAAGGTTTCCACCATAGCTGTCATTGCTCTTGTGTAGTAATCTTGACAAACATCACTTCACAAGCCTGTTTTATCTAAAAAATACTTGCTTCATAAAATAATAGAAAAAAATGTTTTTCTTTAATGGTGGAGTTGTGATATAAAAGAAATACATGGTCGACCCGGGGGGCAGAATCCATCAAGGACTAGGAAGATACCCACCTACCTAACATATAGCAAAAGTTCAAAGCATCGACACTTAATTTTATGCAAAAATCACGAATCCAGAGTTTCATTCCATCAAAATCAAAACTCTTTTTTTTTTTCCATTTGTTTGGTATGGTAATCTGTCAGGGGATACATCTCATCACCTATTAACATTTAAAACAGGTGAAATCACCAAAGTCCTTGTATTTAGAGTGCCAGTGACCCTAACAATCGATATGTATCTTATAATCAATACTTTGTAGTTTGAACCTCGCATATAGCCTATCAGTTCATAAATCCTTCTTTTGTATGTGTGCACACATCAATTCATAAATCTAAATGGTTCAACTTTCAACCTAGACAAGATCTTTAGATCTACTCCAAGGGGGCTTAGAAGACCATCCTAGCTGTGCCTACAACATTTCAGACAAACAGATCTGCTAGCTTCAAACTGAAGTGTTCAGTTACCTTCTACCAAGTAGTGATTCACTCAAATCAACTCAAAATTAATTAACAGGGCCTCTCATTCACCCTGGTTTTGTGCATACACATGAAAACCACATCATAGGGGAGTCACATTTAACAGTAGGTCAGGGATAATGGTGGACCATCAACATTGAAACTTGTAGTCTAATGAACACAGGACTTTCTGAATTGATGCAACAAGACAAGGAAATTTTTCATTTTTCAACATAAATAGCCTGTATGTGAACAATCTGTATCACCTTTCCAACAATGCATGAGCTGATGAAAGTCCAAAACCCTTTATCGGTAAAACCAAGCCCATGCTTTTGCTAAGTATTCCAGGCCTGGTTTTCTGATCAACATATAGAAACCATGCAGTGAATTATATATTCATATTAATTGTTTTATTAGATGGGCATCCAAACAGAGAAATACTAGAACATCTGAGCCTTCTCCAGGCTGGATTTTCTAGGCCATACTATTGTTCTTGACATGAAAGATATGGACTGTACCACTGATATTGTAAATAGGTTATTATAGAGGTTCTACCTATCACTTGGGACTGCTGGACTAAGAACAAGATCAATTCTAAGAGTCTTAAATCTAGGCAACTTCTTTTCTATTCTGGGAATTACATCAATATTGTTCCCACTTCCCACATTTTTCTTTAGCCTGCGTTTAGAAACGATGCAGATAAGTGTGAATGCAAATATGTAGAGTGTAAATCAGTTCATATAAATTGCAAAATTGGGTTAATTTTACATTGACAAATTTACTTTTTTTATCAAAAGCATATGCTTTTTTTATCAAAAACACAAATTCCAATAAAGCATATGCTTTTTTTATCAAAAGCCCACTTGAATGCAAATTTACTTTTTTATTGATGTAGTTTTACATCTTATTATCAATGTAAATATGCATTGGTCTGTCATTTATCAATGCATAAATGTAATGTTGCCAAACACAAGCAAAAGTGAATCAGAGTGCAAGTTTACCCTGAACCGGGATTTACACTCCATTTGCACCGTTTTCAAATGCAGCCTTAAAATTCCATGAGAATAGCCACTTTCTTTATAGAGCATCTGCTTTAATGTATTGTGAAACAGTTAATTTCTGGTAGTACTCTGTATCTAGGTTACTGGGAAAATGAAAAATACAGAGGCAAATAAGTTGACAGAATGTGGCACTCTTTAACACCTGAAAGATTGAGAACAAGACTTCATTACATTCCTTGAGATTTGGGATGGGTGAATGAAAGATATAAACACAAACACACACAATCCCTCATTAGAATTCTTCACTATGTACAAGTTTTTGTACTCATTTCTCTTCCACCTATTCTCACTAGTTTTCTCTTTCCTTTGCCGGACAGGCAATATAAAAAAAAAGAAAGAAAAGAAAAGTGGCAGAAACAAACTGTTATCTGTGATTTGTTTCAACGACAGTAGAAGTGGTCATCATCCTCGAGGTCTGAGACCCCCAGCATAGCCAGAGCTAAATGACTCTGCATGTCACTCTTTGTCTGTTGTGAATGTGGATAGCAATCAAGAATACAGCCATTCCCAGCATAAGCAGGTATACTCCCGTTTGAGTTATAACATTCATCCCCTCGCAATATAGCAATGACATGATCAATGCTTAGTCTTCTTGATTCTTCACTGCTGATGCAGGCAGCGGCAGCTTGAATCATTTGAGTCATTTGAGTAGAATTGTGTTGACCAAGTTTAAGTTCTGGATCGAGCAACTCATGCATTGCTCCTCCTTGTTCTAAAAGCGGTTTTGCCTGCAAAAACAATTAGTCTTTATATACATCTCTTTTCAACTAGAAGGATTCAATATATGTATACACTAAAACCACCATTAACTATTAAACCACGGATTCAAATCTCAAATAACACCACTAAGTATCAACAGTTCTTCTAAGTCATTCTAGCCAAGATGATTAAATGTCAATACAAAGGTCCATCTAACTTTCAATTCCTATCATTCATGTTGCTGTTGCATTTGACCTAACCAAATCTATCCAATAAAGACTATTCTGGGTTTGGTTATAACAGAAATCAATTTCTTTTCTATGGAACTTTTCAGCCACCTGAATTTTACTAATATCCTCTAGGTATACCCCATAAACATAATTTATCTTGGAGATGTACGCTTTTGCAAAATTAAACTGACTCAATGAACTGTAAAATTTTAATAAACGAAATTGAGGTTGGACTATATAAATCACTTGAATGTTCATTGAGAATGGTTAACACCATAGGATCAGTAATAATTAATAGACCATACTTAGAGACAGATCTAAGTTTGTTGGGAGAAGTAATGCAAACTCTAGAAAAATAATTTAATAACAATGTAGGTAAATAAATACATTAGAATGAGAAATACTAACCCACAAAACCAAGTTCTCATCTCCAGGTGGTCTTTTGGCCTCAATTGGTTTCCTGCCTGTTATCAACTCCAGTAGGACAACCCCAAAAGCATATACATCCGTTTTATCAGAGACTTTCCCATGCTGGAAATATTCAGGAGCCAAATAACTGCATATTACATTTCAATTTGACAAAGAAAGAAGATATCAAACATCTGTATGGAAAACCAAAAGAGGATAAAAAAACAGGAAGTTTTTCCGTTTTCTGTTTTGTTTTGCTGATATGTGATATCTCACCCAAATGTTCCTTTCACAGTTTTGCAGAGGAAAGGCATTGAAGGGGCAGCAGTCCATGTAGCTAATCCAAAATCACAAAGCTGAAAACACCCTTTTACACTGTTAGGTTATATAAACATTAGTTTGATCAATAGAATGAGCCTGGAAGGAATCCGTTCTCTCACCTTGGGAGTTTGTTTGGAAGAAAGTAGGATGTTAGAAGGTTTAATGTCTCTGTGAATAACACATCTTTCAGTCCCGTTGTGTAGATAGGCTATCGCCTCAGCAATTCCGGTCGCAACCTTGAATCTTGCAGGCCATGAAAGTGAGGGACGACCCTTTATCCCTTTCTTCTTATCTGCAAATGGGTTCTTGAAAAATCAATCAAATTGATCAAAGTTAAAGAAAAATTTCCCACAAAATAAAAAAAGACTGAGAAAGATACCGTGCAGATAGTGCTCCAAACTTCCTCCAGAAACATATCTGTAGACCAAGAATAGACCCTCTTCTGGATCAATGCAGAAACCCACAAGTGGAACAACATTTCGATTATGGAGAGAACTCGCAATCATCAATTCCCTGCAGAACGCCTTCGCAGACTCCTTGTCTTCATTGTCTAACCGCTTAATCGCAACTGCAGTTCTTCGAAACCCAACTCTGCCTCTAAAAACACAGCTCAGAGCTCCTCTCCCCAGTATTCTGTCTACCCACATAAACAAAATCCATTATAATCCTGAACCCAAAACATCTATGGCTGAGAACAAAAGACCACCTGTTATACCTTTGCAGAAATTCCTTGTAGCGGACTGGATTTCGCCAAAACTGAACCTGACCAACGTCTCGGCCACCGGAGAGATGCTCCTCTCCAAAGATTCAATTCTTCTCCATTTCAAATCTCTTACGCCAGATGCTGCTAAGCCGGCATCCAAATTCACCATTAGAACAGTGGCGGCAGAAGCAGAAGAATCGAAGCACAGTGCATCAAGCTCCACCTGTGAACCAAAGCTGAACCTGAAAGAAGAGTGGACTGATTGTGGGTCCGCACCAGTGAACTCAGGACCACCCCCACCAAACCCTGCGAGCAACCACGTCTTATTGTGCTCTTCACCGTCTTCATTATTCTTCTGTCCTTGCTTCTGGTCATTTCTTCGACCACGTTGCCTCCTTAGAGGAAGAACACAGCCCAAACCCAGCTCCCAGAACATGTTTCTTCTGTAAACAGTTACGGTTTCGGGATCATTATCATCTAAATCATAATTTTCAGTTAACGAAGAAGCAGTTGTCTCGAATCTTTCACCATCATGGACCTTGAGAGAGTCTATAGAGTCGACGCAACTACCTTGCGAGCAACCCATTTGATGTAGATCTCAACGAGACAGAAGAACGGAGAAAGAGAAAAGAGGAGGCAAGAAAACAAAGAAAAAGTGAAATGTGCTTTGCTTGGTGGGGGGAAGAGGATTTCCATAAAAAAGATAGAGAGAGAGAGAGAGTGTGTGATGGGAGGGTGGATGTATTTATTTAATCTGATTTTAACTATTTCCAGACTTTTGTTTTTCATCAAAGACGGGGAAGTGGGAAGTGAAAGTCAGAGAGTAGTGCAAATGGTCCCCAACCCCAGATTGACAAAAGGAAAATAATAGATTGAGCAGGGAAGCGTGAGTTGACGTTGTGGAGGAGATTCCGGCTGCCGGGGCAAAAGGACCCAACCCACATGGCTACAATACAATCTTCCCCTTTTCTAATATAAAAATTTCCACGGAGTGTAGGATGAGATGAACAGTGAAAGGAGCGTCTATGGTCTATGGATAGGAGAACAGACTACAGCTCCATTGCCCACCGGATTGATCCGGCCCGGTTCTTTGGTCTTCACTCTTCAGGTTAGTTACTTAATCAGTCTCAAATGGTCAAATGACCCGCTACACCCACATGATTTTTTGGGGTTTAAAGCCGGTTGTGTTGCTTGCTGCCAAATGCAAATCCAGTACAAAACCGGGTTTGGATCGGTTTGAATTGTTTCAAACCTTCAACCCAACCCAACCAAACCTGGATGAGCTGAAGTTCGGTGGCCAACGACCACCACCCAACAGTTTCCGTCCCCAACAACCTTCATTATTTTCATTGGCGGTGATAGCCGAACGTACATTCTCTGCATTGCACGTGGGTTGAAGTGCCAATTGTAAACTCTCTTGATGATTTCGTGTCTATCGTGGAGGAGTGTTTCGATTCGAGACTTATCAAAGCTATGGAGTGTGGCATGATGTACAAGTATGCAGCTAGGGAAACAAATCAACCGACGAACTAATTGCCTGATTAGCTAGCGCATGAAGTTCTGTCTCATAGATGGGATCCTCATCCACTTAATACATAATAGATAAGAGGCCGAGCTACCCATTTACGTAAAAAAAAAGAACTGCCAATTGAATGCTATATGATAATTATATAGAAAGTAAAATACTTGATCAACGTTGTCAGAATTAAACCAAACCGGATGGTTGAACCATCAGAGCAAGAATAGACAGTAAAAAAAAAGGTTTCATTTGATTGCCTAATTCTCAGAAATACCGAGTTGGCCAAACCAATTTACTTGTGTTTCACATGATCTATTTTCTTTTTTTCTTTTTTCATTTTTTTTTAAGTTGAGCGAACCAGAATGATTAACCAAAGAGGAACCATTCAACCCGTGACCCACTCACCGAAACGGCTCTGTGGCCAGTCCAAATCTAACAACAGTATCCTAGTTACGACAAATCACATTATCTAGAAGATTTTCTTTGTAATGTTTTGCATGTGATTTTTGTACCACTGCAATTATATTGTTAATTATAGATATTCTGATCAAGGTTCAAAGTATTGTTACGCATTGGCCCATATCGATTAATATGTATCATTCTGGGACCTTTCTGATATGCTCTACAGTTGATATATCGGGAATCTGACCGGTTTAGGGATGGAGGGATCTTAGACCGGCTTCCCTGAACCAGTTATGAAATAAATAAATAAAAAAACAAGTATCGAAATGCTTGATACGCCTCTATCGGTATATTGGACATATCGATATTTTGAACCTTGATTTTAATGATTCTGGTAGAGCTTGTGACTTTCAAGTAAACAGCTCGTGGCTTTGTTATATAAGTGGGTTCCATCCGGACAGTCTATAAGCAATGTTTGATAAAAACCACCGGTTAAGCATGTTTTTGGTGGTTTCTTCAAAACAGTTCAAGTAACTTTGAAACAGACCCTTATTTAGAGCAGATTTGTTTATATAAAAACACTCTTAGAATTTAGGAATACCCACCATTAAAAATATAATTTAGACAATATTAATAAACTTGGACCGAAGAAAAAAACTGAAATGTTTATTGGGTCACGGGTTTAACAGTTAATTGACTAATTAGCTTAATTAGAATAGGAAAAGTCATTAGGTCAGCAGATTAACTCTACAACCAGTTTATTGTTTCTGAGATGAGATGGGAATCTAGATTTCCTATTCACTTTCTCTACTCGTGCTTTACGTACAGTACATTGCATCTGTACATCACAGAATACAAAGTGGCGATGGGTGACTGCAATTCAACGCGGGTAGAGAGTAATAATGGGCAGGAAATTAAATCCAATTTGCTGAGATGGCATGTCAAATAATAGACGAATAAAGTATTGTTTGGGGACCATTTTAGAATTCAGATGTACGTAGTATCAAGCCATCAAGTGAAAACTCAACATTATGGGCCTGACTCAACTAGCTAGACGAGAATATATTGACCCATTTTGGTTGTAGACGTGGTCCGGTTCTAGAAGTAGAAGTTCTATTCTTTACAAAAACTCAAAGTACAGATTATTTTAGCATTCTGGGCCGGGATGTAAGGACGTGGGGAGCAGCAGCTTCGGATTAAACGTCACGTTCCGGCCGGGAATGTTGTGCAAATGTAATACCGAGCAGGAGTAGTTGGACAGTGTAGCATTGTGCGGTCATCATCCAAGGGTGCATGTCGCATGGTTGGTACTTGGTGGGTCCCGATGAGAGATCAAGGATGTCGGCATTCATTGTTAAGGAGGGATCTGATCACCTGCTTCGTTGGGAGGCATTGTATTAAGCTTATGTGTTGAAAAATAAGAGGGAACAATATACGAATTTTATAGCCTAAATAAATAAGTAGGTGTTTGGTTCTGTTACGTTTTTTTATTGAACGTTTGTATTTACAGGTGCCATTAGACACCACATCGATAATAGTGAAAAAATGCCTAACTGTTAGGGTATATTTTTTCATTTAACATTTGTATTTTATTTGTTTGCAAAACTGAAAAAAGTAATAATTATAACCGTTTATGACAATTAGGTGTTATTATACACCACATCAGTATAATAGTGAAAAAACATCTAACCGTTAGGAGGAACTTTCTTCCCTAAACGATAGACATGCATAGAAACCATAGTCACCTTTTGCTATTCTTGATGTGTGCGGAAAAGCATGAAAGGGGAATTGTTGAAGTGGTGCTTATGTGACAACATTTATTGTATAAATGCCCATGCCCCACAGTTCCAAACACCCTCTAAGTATGTATTTGGTTTCATTGGCGTTTATAGATGGGGTGTTTCTTAAATAAACATTTAATTAAAAGATGGTGCTTTAAATGTTTATGCTTTTGTAGTTTGGTTGGACGTTTCATAGACATTTCAAGTACAACCCAATAAATCTATCTTCCATTTCAGATTACAATGCTCCCATGTAACCATTTCATTTCAATAATTGTTGGAGTATTGGGAAAAATCAAAATTAAAATTTCCCCCAACCTCTCATACGTATAAGTCTAAATGTTTTTGTTTTTTATTGTTTATTTGATAAATATTGAAATCAAATAATGGTATCATACACAATAAACACCAATACTTTAAGTAGTGCTGATGTGATGACACTTTTCTAATAAAGGCCCATAGAACCTGATGTGGCACGATCCGGGCACTCCTACCTGGCGGATGATTGGCTCCTTGCTGGCAACGACCGGCACCTGAGAAGATGAAAGGAAGGATTCCCGGGGATTTGCCCGATGGGAATACTTCGATGCTTAAGTTAGTACTGTGTATGGGGAGTAAAGAGAGAAAACGAAAGCTAAGAGTGGAGGTCGCGCTTTATCACTGTATTCCAGAGATTAGAGGTCTCAAGAGAGTCTTTCTCTTCTACCCTGGGGGGCTTTTATAGGAGTGCTCTTGCGAGATCGGGCATAACTGCCACTGGGTCCCTGCCACACCCGTTACCTGCTAGGGCTGCGCAGGTGGCCGTTGGGACGTACTCCTCACTCGGGCGAGTGACACGTCCCCAAAGTGACAGGCACGCCTCCGCCTACTGAGAGACGTGGGCGCAGACTGTTGAAAGGATAGGGACTATGGCGTCAGTTAGGGACGTGGCCCAGTCTGACAGGTACGGCTTATTAACTAGAAGTTTCCTGAGGAAAGCTTGTGCGACCCATTTGCGAGCTACTTTGCAACGAGCTTTGAATACTTCAGAAGTACTCTTAGTAGAATTGGTCCTCGGATGAATTTCCTTGTTCGGGAGCTTGGGCGAGCTAGCTTTCTTAGATTGCAAGTTAAAGTTTGCCTCGGAATATCCCTTGAGGTAGCTCGGGGAACTCGGAGCTCGCATTGTGGCGAGCCCCTCCTTTACCTTGCTACCCCGTAGCGGGCTGCTTTATGGGCCTATCACTTAACCGTATCGGAACACGATGCTGGGCTGCCGCTTACGCTGAGTCGGCGTCCACGTGTCACCATTTCATAGGTCAGGTCAAATCATCCTTCATCAATTGCCCCCCACTCCTTGGGCTAAGAGTGCCGCCTTAGCGTGGGGAGTTTATGAAGCGCGATGGACTGATTTGACCGAAATTCAAACTTGATTGACTGTCTTCAATAAATGTATTTGCGGGAATCAAGAGATCTTCTGACTTTTCGGGTTACGAAGACGTGCTGAGGTGGCTTTTAATTTCGAATGTCGTGTTGCTGCGACTACCTTAATCACGGAAGACGTGCTGCCAATCGCCTTTGGTTTTTAGAAGGCGTCCGGTCAGGGCGCCTGCGGACCATTGGATCTGCTTTGATCCGGGCCGTCGGTTTGAGAGGGCGGGGGCTATAAATGGGGAGCCCCCCCCGGCCCTACCTTCATCCACGCTATCTTGCTTTGGATTCTGAGGTCGCCTACTTCGCCTAGTCTACTCAAGTTTCTCAATCCGCTCCGTTCCGTCTACTCTAGTGAGTCCCAATCGTCGTCAGCCATGTCTGGGTACCCACGCCATACCTACCACAGGGACGATAGCCAAGATGGTGATGCTCCCTCGAGCTCGAGGGGAGCCTGAGAGCATATCCCGGAGGCTCGGGAGGCCTCTGGTGACATGGCGTCCACTTCTAGAGGGAGGGAGCCTGATACCTTTGGCCCTTCTTTAATGACAGCGGAGAGACTCAGGTCTCTAATCCGCTACTTTCGCCTTCCCGGGGACCTGGTTTACAGCCTCCCCACTGGAAACTTCCCTTGGGAGCATGGTCCCAATGACATAGTGATCTTCCAGGAACAACTCGAGGCTGGCCTGCGTCTTCCCTTGCACCCCTTGATAGTGGAGGTGCTGAGCCACTTCAACATCACCATTGACCAGCTTCACCCTAACGTTGTTCGAAACATGGTTGGGACTATATCCCTATGTCACGAGTACTGCCTCCCCTTGGACCTTGACGTTTTCGCCTCTATCCTTTGTATAAAGAACGTTGCTCCTGGGGTTCCTCCGGAGAGGCATTTTTATTACCTCTCCCCCCGTCGCGGCTATAAGCTCTTATACGAGCTACCGAATAAAATTCCCGCCTAGAAGCGGGACTACTTTGTGGTCCGTAACCCCGAGGGGTGGCCCTTTCCCACCACTTGGAGGAGTGCTATCTAGGACCCGGGGGCCGAGCTGAGCCCTGAGATTCGAAAAACGATGTTGTCCTGGGCATCGGTAGGCTTCCTCTGCTCGGACTACTTGGCTGAGGAGAAGCCTGTGCAGGCAGGCTTGAGCCCAGGTAGGTCAGTCTTTTAGATCGTGTAGCGCCTTGTGACTTGTGTACACATGCATTTTGTTTCTTGTTGGATTGATCCTGTGGTTTTTTTTTTTTGGCAGCCATCATGTCTAGTGCCGACTCGCGCCGCCAACTCTCGGACAGCCAGAGATGCCAGGCGAAGAGGACGCGCCCCGACCGGACCCCTCCTTCGGGAAGCACTGAGTTCGGGTCTGCCGAGCCGGTCCTGCTTTCTCCACCCGAGGTCCCAACGCCCCCTCTTGAGGGGACCAGTGGGATTAACCCTGGGGGAAGCGAGCTCCCTCAGCCGGGGGAGGTATCCTTTAACCCCCTTCAACCCCCTCCTTACCCCGATTCCCAGTGGGAAATTGAGAAGGGGTAAATGATTATCTAGTAGCTCGTCGGAGGTGTCGGAAGGCAATCACCAACGATGAAATTGCTCAGTGGGGAAATATGGAGCCTGGGGATCTCTCCGCGTTCGCCTCTGCTCACTGCATGGTGGTAAGTGGCCTTTTTCCCTTTTTCTCTCTTGTTCTGCCCTTTTCCGCTGTCTTCTGATGTTTCTTTTTCGCTAATAGGTAAACTCTGCCATCCATGCCATGGCTCTCCAGATGCGCATCCATCGCATCGACGCCCTCGACCAGCGTGCTGCCAACCAGAAGCTCCAGGTCGAGCTCGACTGGATCCGGGGCGAGCTCCATCACACCCGCAAGGGGAGCAAGTCTCAGGAGCTGCTCGTTCATGACCAGGAGGCTCAAATCGCTCGGCTTACTAAAGAGAGCGCACGCTATAGGGAGGAATCGTCGAGGATGGCGGGAGAGAGGGAGCTCCTCAGTTCACAGGTGCGGGAACTGGAGTCTACTCTTTTGAATCGGACCCGAAACTTTGACCAGATGGTGGAGGCTGAGCGAGAGAAAACAGTCTGGGATTTTAAAGACTCTCAGTAATTTCATGACCTCTAGGCGGAGTATGGCTCGGGTTCATATCGCTTAGGGTTCAAGCTTTGCCGGTGGCTGGTTCGGAAGAAGTTCTCCGGGCTTAACCTCGACGGCATTACCATGAAGGGTCTGTCCCCTGAGACAACAGACCAAGCGGACAAAGAGGAGCCTGACTCTCCGGAGGATGAGGAGGCGGATCCTTGAGGTGGCGTTTCTCTGGGCTTCTGTGGCCTCTGGGTGTCATGAACCCGGTCTTTCACCAGTTTTTTTTGTTGGGCGGTTGTGCCCTATGATGATCGAACCTGTCCCGAGCTGCTTAGCTCGGTTGCTGCACTTGTTATTTTTTCTTTTACTGCGTTTGTTTGTTGTTGTTTTGTTTGTTTTTTGTTTTTGACGATGAAAATTTCTCCCCTCTTTTGGGTATGATGAACTCCTTTTATTTTCGCTAAAGCGATCTCATCATTTGGGTTTTTGAAGTTACCTACCCAAAGTAGGGCTCTTCGGTAGGCATTCTCCCTATTGGTCACGTTTAGGGTCTCCGTGGCATATCACGGAGTGATTACTACATACGTCCGAACTAAGCATTGGTTGGTTATCCCTTAGTTCGACCGACGTATCGAAACGAGCTATGCTTTGTATGGTTTGAACCCGAGCTGCTTACGCCTTTAATATTTCGTACTTTGCCTTCGCCATTGAGGCAGCTTTCTTCACGCCAAGGTCCTTGTTAGCTCGGTGTTTTGGCCCTTAGGCTTAGGGAGGGACCCGTAGTCCGCTCTTGGATTCTCCCACGCCGAAGTGGCGATTGGGGTTTTCTTGTACCGAGGTCATGTTAGCTCGGTGTTTTGGCCCTTAGGCTTTGGGAGGGACCCATAGTCCGCTCTTGTATTCTCCCACGCCGAAGTGGCGATTGGGGTTTTCTTGTACCGAGGTCATGTTAGCTCGGTGTTTTGGCCCTTAGGCTTAGGGAGGGACCCATGGTCCGCTCTTGGATTCTCCCAAGCCAAAGTGGCGATTGGGGTCTTCTTGTACCGAGGTCATGTTAGCTCGGTGTTTTGGCCCTTAGGATTAGGGAGGGACCCGTGGCCTACTCGCTTCTTACAGATAATATTGCCTCAGATTGATGATATTCCATGCTCGAGGTACTTGTTTCCCTTCGAGGGTCTCGAGCTTGTATGTTCCTTCCCCGAGCACTCGTTTCACTCGGTAAGGACCTTCCCAGTTGGACTCGAGTTTGCCAGTGCCGGGTTCAGGTACCATAACTTTACGAAGGGCCAGGTCGCCAACGCGGAGGTTCCGCTTCTTGACCCTGGCGTTGTAGTACCGAGCTACTCTCTGCTGGTAGGCTGCGGTCCTAATGTACGCGAGGTCCCTTACTTCGTCGAGTAGGTTGAGGTTGGTGCGTAGCTCATCTTCGTTTGTTTGATCACTGTATGCTTCTAGGCGCAACGTAGGTACTTCGATCTCCGCGGGGATCACTGCTTCGGTGCCGTAGGTGAGATTGAAAGGTGTTTCTCCCATGGTGGTTTTCTCCGTGGTCCGGTAGGCCTATAGAACACTGGGTAGTTCATCTGCCCACAATCCTTTAGCTCGATCCAGCCGTGCCTTTAGTCCGCGGAGGATGGCTCTATTCGTGACTTCTGTCTGACCATTTGCCTGAGGGTGCGCGACTGAAGTAAAGTTCTGTTGAATCCCCATGTCTCGGCACCAGCCTTGAAATTTGATGTCCTCGAACTGTTTGCCGTTGTCGGAGATCAATACCCGAGGTAATCCGAAGCGGCATACGATGTTCTTCCAAAAGAAGTTTTGGACGTTTCAGACTGTTATTGCTTCAAGGTGTTCAGTTTCTACCCACTTGGTAAAATAGTCCACTGCTACCACTAAGAACTTTCTTCCACCTGTTGCTGGCGGGAATGGCCCGAGTAGATCAATGCCCCACTGTGCAAAAGGCCACGGACTGGTGAGGTATTTGAGGTCGGCAGCGGGTTGGTGGTGAACATTGGCGTGTCTCTGGCATTTATCACATTTTCTAACAAGTTCAATGGCATCTGCCTTCATCGTTGGCCAGTAATACCCTTGTCGAAGCGCTTTCTGGGCGAGGACCCTGCCCCCCAAGTGTCTGCCGCATAGACCTTCATGAGTGTCGCGGAGTACGAGTTCAGCTTCAGTAGGTCGCAAGCAACGCAGGTAGGGGAGCGTGTAGGATCTCCTGTACAGCCGCTCATTTATCATGACATATTTAGCTGCTTGACGTTGCACCCTTCTGGCTGCATTGCGCTCTACAGGGAGGGTCCCGTGCAACAAGAAGCTCATGAGTGGGTCAATCCAGCTCGACTCTGCTTGAACGACGGGAGCGACCTCCTCTGCCCTCCTGAGAATGCTAGGCCAAGATAGGTCCTCTATGTACACGGTTCTCGTGGTGATGTCGCTAGAGCTGGCTAACTTGGATAGGGCATCGGCCTCGGCGTTCTCCGACCTAGGGATCTGTCTGATAAAGTGTGACTGGAAGTTGGGCAGGGCCTCTCTGACTTTGGTAAATAGGCGACCATGGTCGGCTTGCGAGCTTCATACTCGCCCGTGACCTGGTTGACTACGAGCTGGGAGTCGCTGCAGATAACGATGTGCTTGGCTTTTACTTCTCTAGCTAAGGCTAGTCCGACTATCAACGCCTCGTACTCTGCTTCGTTGTTAGACGCCTTGAACTCGAAGCGTAGTGCGTACTCCAATTTCATGCCGCTTGGGCCGTGCAGAACTATTCTGGCACCGCTGCCCTGTTGGTTCGAGGAGCAATCTACGTGAAGGATCCAGGGCTCCTCATCCCAGCTCGCGGTTGGCCGATCTAGGAGAGGTGCCACACTAGCTACTACTTCGCCGGGTTCGGACTTGACCGACCCGGGAGCTTCGGGCTCACCCGAGGTGGGAGCCTCGCGCTCAACCGGCCTGGGAACCTTGGAGCTGAATGTGCATTCGGCTATGAAATCTGCTAAGGCTTGGGCCTTAATGGCAGTTCGCAGCTTGTACTGGAGGGCGTACTCGCTGAGCTCAATGGCCCACTTCGTCAATCGATCGGAGACCTCGGGCTTAAGCAATACTTGCCTCAAAGGTTTGTCAGTAAGGACGATAACAGTATGAGTTTGGAAGTATGGGCGGAGCTTCCGAGCTGCAATTATCAATGCGTATGCTAGCTTTTCCATCTCCGGGTATCTTGTTTCTGCTCCCTGCAATACTTTACTAACATAATAGATGGGTCGTTGGACCCGATCTACTTCCTTTATTAGTACCGAACTTACCACCTTGTTGCTTGCCAAGAGGTAGAGTTCTAAAACATCGCCCTCGTCGGGCCGGGTTAGGGTCGGCACGCTAATAAGGTATTCCTTGAGCTCGTCGAATGCGAGTTGGCAATCTTGGGTCCATTCGAACCCTTTGCTCTTTATTGCCTTAAAGAACAGCAGGCAGCGGCCCGCCGACTTAGACATGAAACGGCTTAGGGCGGCTATGCGGTCGTTCAACCTCTGAACCTCCTTTGGTTTCTGGGGTGGTTTCATGTCCAAGATTGCCTTAACCTTATCCAGGTTGGCTTCAATGCCGTGCCGGTTAATGATGTATCCTAGGAACTTACCCGAGGTTACACCGAACACACACTTGTTTGGATTCAATCTCATATTAAACTTACGCAAAATTTCAAAAACAGAATGCAAGTCTTGTATTAATTCATGTGAGAATTGAGTTTTGACAACCATGTCGTCTACATAGCATTCTACTTTTCTGCCGATTAACGACGCAAATAATTTATTTACAAGCCTTTGAAAGGTTGCCCCTGCATTTTTCAACCCGAAGGGCATAACCTTGTAGCAGTATAGGCCGAACTCCGTGATGAAGGCAGTCTTTTCTTCGTTTGTCGGGTCCATCTTGATCTGGTTATAGCCCAAATAGGCATCCAAGAAACTTAGCAACTCATGCCCTGAGGTCACGTCCACCAAACGGTCAATTCGGGGGAGTGGGAAGCAGTCTTTCGGGCAAGCCCGGTTCAGGTCGGTGTAGTCGACGCACATGCGCCACTTGCCGTTGTCCTTCTTTACCAGGACGGGGTTGGCTACCCATCTCGGGTATTGGACTTCTCTTATGAAGTCTGCTGCGAGGAGCTTCTCGACTTCCTCGTCGACCGCTTTCCACCGTTCCGGTGCTAGGTTGCGTTTCTTCTATCTAACGGGCCTAACTACAGGATCAGTGTTCAACTTGTGAGTTATGAGTTCGAGGTCTATACCGGGCATTTCTACCGCAGACCATGAAAAAATATCTAAGTTTTGAAGTAAAAAACTTACCAGTTCGGATCGTAGGGGCTCCTGGACGGAAGCGCCGATCTGGAGCGTCCGAGCTAGGTCTGCTGTTGAGGTCGGGATCGCGACTGTTTCTTCTGTGGGTGCGGTTCGTTCTTCACCTTGCTCCGTGGGTCGTTCCAGTTCAAGATTATCAGCCACCTTGGTTTTCCCCTTTAGGGCGGCAACGTAGCACTTGCGGGACTCGAGCTGGTCGCCCCGCGCTACCCCCACACTGAAGTCTGTTGGGAACTTCATAGCCAAGTGGTAGGTGGAGACCACCGCCCGCAGGACATGGGTAGGTGGAGACCACCGCCCGTAGGACATGGGTGATGGGCCGACCTACTATGGCGTTGTAGGGAGAGGGGGTCAATACCACTAGGAAGTTGTGTTCGAACATGACCACGCAAGGCCATGTGCCGATCTCTATAGGTACTGTTATTTTCCTAAGGGGCCAGACTTCTTCTCCGCTGAAGCCTACCAAAGGAGTGTCTGCGGGCTTCAGGTCGCTTCTCTGCAACTGGAGCTGGTCAAACGCAGTTTTGAAGAGTATGTCGGCCGAGCTGCCTGAGTCGATGAGTATACGCCTAACCTCAAAGTCATTGATTCTCAGCTTTTTTACGTGCGCATCGTCGTGGGGGTAATGGACCCCTCGCGCATCGTCTTCTGTGAGGAAAATTGGCTCTTCCGTTCTCGGCCGCTTCAGGGGGTTCTGCTCCTCCCGGGTGACCTCACAAACCAACATCCGAGCTGCCGCCGAAGTGCAACCCGCAACGATTGAACCTCCCACTATCATGTGAATGGTCCCCCGAACTGGCCTCTCCTTTGGAGGCTGCCTCTGCGGTTGTTCGGCCGGCCTGCTGATGGACTCGGGGGCGTCATTACCGTGCTCCCCTTGCCGACCTGTTCTATTACTATTATTATTATTCTTATTATTTTGTACAAAGTTTCTCAAATATCCGCGACGGATGAGCTCCTCTATCTCGTCGCGGAGGTTTTTACAACTCTCGGTACTGTGATCGTGGTCCTTGTGAAAACTGCAATACAAACCCTTATTTCTTTCGTTGGGATTCCCCCTCAGACGGGGCAGCCACTTCACGTACGGGGCGTCCTTGATTGCCATCAGAATTTTGGCCCGCTTCGCGTTCAGTGGAGTGTAGTATGCCCGGTCTGGTCCAGGAGCTCGGAACAACTGACCCGGCTTTGCACCCCAGACTATTTTCTTTTTTCTTTGGGTGTCCTCTTGAATGGGAGGTTCCCCTTCTCTCTTTCTTTTTTCGGGTGCACCCTCACCCTTCTGGTTGATCTCCTCTTCAGTGGCTATGAACTTATCCGCAAGCTTTAGAAACTCGGTTATGGTTGCGAGTTGGTTGACGACCATGTGCCACTTGAACTCTTTGTGCTTTACGCCTTTCTTGGCCGCTGCTAGGCATACGACGGGGTCCAGGCGCGGTATCTGCATACAAGCGTCGTTGAACCGCTTGATATAACTTCGGATGGACTCTCCCTCTCTTTGGGCTACGTTGAAGATGCTTTCTTCAGTCCGCGGGCACCGTTTGCTGGTGACAAAGTGGGACGTGAAGGCTTGTGCGAACTGCGTCCAGTTTCTTATCGATCCAGGCGCCAAGTTCCGGTACCATGTCCGTGCTGCCCCCCTGAAGGTAGTGGAGAAGGCCGCACACATGCATGACTCACTGGCTCGCGCCAGGTGCATTTGTGACTGAAAGGCGTCTACATGATCATTCAGGTCGAACGACCCGTCATACTTGTCAAGAGGGGAAAGCTTGAAATCCTTGGGCATTGGGACTGCCAAGAGTTTGGAGGACAGGGGGGACGGAACCGAGAGGAGGGGAGCCTTGGCCTCGGTCGAGCCTACCTCTTCTTTGCCCATGAGCTCGGGCAAATCGCGGGTGACAGATCGACGAGCTCGGCGGCGGCGTCTCTGCTTCTTGGCGGGCTCGGCGTTAGTGCTGCTCACCACCGCGCTGTCCAGAATGGTTTGCGCCAGGAGCAGCCCGGTCTGCTGGTGATGGCTGCGGACAGAAGGGGCCTGCTTAGAGTCTGCTGCCAGGACCTCGAACCGATTTTCAAAGATTGGGGTTCCGAACTTCGACTGTCGAGGCGACGTTGACCTGTCGAGCCGGGGTCCTCCCGACCTGTCCACCCGCGACGAGATCGGGGTAGCCGGTCTCTCCCGTCTGCCAAGGGGGGAGGCCTGGTTTTTTGGGAGATTTTGGGGGGCTTCTCCTCGGCCGGAGTGCTCGCTCTGGCGGCGGGATCTTGCTTGTTGCGGGGCCAGGTGCTGAGGCTGGAGTTGAGGCTGTTGAAGCTGGGGTTGGGGCAGCTGGGGGAACTGTTGCTGATACTGGTACTGGGAGACCTAGTGCAGCACGTGCTGTTGATAGAGCTGAAGTTGTTGGAACTGTTGCATTTGAGCCTGCATGGCCCTCATGCACTGCATCAGGTCCTCCAGCTGGTTCGGGCTGGCCGCTGGGGGCACGACCGAGGGTTCGGTGAACATTGTTCCGATTGTAGCGGGAAGTGGGGCGATGACAGGTGCCATTGTGAGAGGCACGTTCAAGCTGGGAATTCCGTCCGCTGAGAGGGGGACGGTGAACTGACCGATACAGACAGTAGGAGACTGGGGTTGCTCCCTGGAGTTACCCATTTCCTTGCTTCGTCCGACATTACTAGAGGAAGCCATGAGTGCTGAGTTGTTTTTAAGGAAGAAGAAGTAACTGAGAATTTAAAGGGGAAGGCCTTTTGAAGCGTTTCCCACAGACAACGCCAAATGATGTGGCACGATCCGGGCACTCCTAGCTGGCGGCTGACTGGCTCCTTGCTGGCAACGACCGGCACCTGAGAAGATGAAAGGAAGGATTCCCGGGGATTTGCCCGATGGGAATACTCCGATGCTTAAATTAGTACTGTGTATGGGGAGTAAAGAGAGAAAACGAAAGCTAAGAGTGGAGGTTGCGCTTTATCACTGTATTCCAGAGATTAGAGGTCTCAAGAGAGTCTTTCTCTTCTATCCTTGGGGGCTTTTATAGGAGTGCTCTTGCGAGATCGGGCATAACTGCCACTGGGTCCCTACCATACCCGTTACCTGCCAGGGCTGCGCAGGTGGCCGTTGGGACGTACTCCTCACTCGGGCGAGTGACACGTCCCCAAAGTGACAGGCACGCCTCCGCCTACTGAGAGACGTGGGCGCAGACTGTTGAAAGGACAGGGACTGCGGCGTCAATTAGGGATGTGGCCCAGTTTGACAGGTACGACTTATTAACTAGAAGCTTCCTGAGGAAAGCTTGTGCGGCCCATTCGCGAGCTACTCTGCAACGAGCTTTGAATACTTCAAAAGTACCCTTAGTAGAATTGGTCATCAAATGAATTTCCTTGTTCGGGAGCTCGAGCGAGCTGGTTTTCTTAGATTGCAAGTTAAAGTTTGCCTCGGAATATCCCTTGAGGTAGCTCGGGAAACTCGGAGCTCGCATTGTGGCGAGCCCCTCCTTTACCTCGCTACCCCGTAGCGGGCTGCTTTATTGGCCTATCACTTAACCGTATCGAAACACGATGCTGGACTGCCGCTTACGCTGAATCGACATCCACGTGTCACCATTTCATAGGTCGGTCAAATCATCCTTCATCAGAATCAAACATAATCTAAATGTTTGACTTTCTATTACAAGAGATTGAATTGACTAAAAACGCATGATGTGATTAATGAAATATATAGATATATATATAGTGTTGATAACCAAATAATTGAATCCATGCAACTTTACGTTGTAGATTTAATTAATAATAAAGCCTTTTATGTTATACTTTCATGTACTTGTCATGATGCGTTGATTTTTCCCACATATGAGAGTGAGAGAGAGATTGCATGTAATAAAAGGGGATTAGAAAAAAGAACACCACCACCACTCTTGAGTTATTAGAGAGATAGGCATACAATACAGAAGAGAGAGAGGGGGGGGGGGGCGCTCAAACTTCAAAATATTTAACACACATAGTTAGGGGTGCAATTTGGTGGGTTAAGGTTGTATTTTGTCAAAATTTTAATCGCTTAAGCCCGAAACTGTGAAAAATGTTTAATCGGGCCAATCTAAGTTACACAACCTCACATAGAGTTATCGGAAATTTAAAAAATGCATTGTGATACCTTTCCAATGCTTTTTAACGCTTTTTTTCAAAAAAAAAAAAAACTTTTTAACGCCTCAGGCTCAATGACTGACCCAGCCTCATTCAGACCCGGGCCGGGCCTGAGCTTATATTTTAGACGTGGGGTTCAGGCCAGGCTTGGGTAGTAGTAACCGATAACATAGGCACTAAGCCCAGTTGGGCCCATGATCACCCCTAGTCAGAAGGGTCATCGGCCAATCATCTAGTTGCAGATCATTGATAGTTGATTGAGTTTATTTATTTATTTATTGTATAAAAGCCTTAAACATATCCTGAATTTTTCAAATAGACTTAAATATAGCTCATGAGCTGAGCAATTGGATTTAAACACACCCTCTCTTACTAGAACCTTAAAACCCGTTAACATGTGATATCATATGACCTATTTAAATTTTTAAAAACCTTATTTTACCCTTTATAATTCTATCATTCTATGCGCTATTTTATTTTAACCCAGTTGTGTTGTGACTTGTGAGCCTGTGGAAGAAACAGCAGCAGCAGTTTATCCGTTAATCCGTTTGTAATTGGTCCGGCTTTTGAAAGCAGGTATCTCTTCCCTCCGTCCTTTTTCTGTCAATATTGAATTTAAGCTTTTTTTTTTCTCAAAGAGAGAGAGCTTAAATTCAACCTTTGAGAAGAGTTTTTTTTTTTTTTTAGCAAGGAATAAAAAGCATACCATTACTAGAGCCACAAGATTACACAGAGTTTTCAGAGCTGTCGTGTTCGAAACTATAACATTATATTTACAAGCTTGATAGGCTTGAGTATGGGCAGAAGCGTTTGCATTTCTACTAATATGGGTTACATATATTATCAAGAAAAGCTAATTTTGATCTGACTTCCTCTTGAATATGCATCACACTCCAATCAACCGTACCATCTTCCTTCAAACTATTTACTAAAGTAGCTGCATCACAAAAGGTTAAGAGGTTCTTAATTCCTAGGTTATTAGCTTTCTTCAGTCCCATGAGGTTGGAAGAGCCATGAATTCTGCTTCCTTCAGCATATATGACATTCTAGATCTTTAGATAACACTATAAAACCGATACTTGCATGACCTGAAGTTGGAATATAAGATCCATCAACAAACATGATATGAGTTACCTGCAGTTTTAAGACTTGGAATGCAATAGGAGTAAGCCAGCTCCACTAATTGGATTGGATCCAATATTTGTTTATTATGAGCCTTTTGATTCCTCATATCCCATATAAGGCGAAAGATTATAAAGAACTTTGCAACATAACCCATTTGAACTCCTTAGGCAGAGAGTTAAGTGTTGTGCCAATCCATCTATAAACAAAAGAAAACAATTGAACACCACGAACTTCTACTAGGTTGACACTGATTTGTGCTGCGAACCAAACTACTCTGGCACATTGGCATTCAAAGAATAAGTGTTGCCAAGTTTTCTCTTCAGAACCACAGATTATGCAATATCTGTCTTGGTTCTCAAGAAACCTCAATTTATCTTTTGTGTTCACTCCGTGCCACCAAGCCTTCCACATGACCACTTGGAATCTGTGAGGCACTTTAGCCTTCCAAATGATTCTCGGGGAGATGGCCTGTGAAAAATTTGTAACCAGAACTCACAGTGTAATTACAATTCTTAGACTTCTTCCACCTTAACAGATCAAGTAAGTCTTCTTGTGGTCTTTGTAATTGTAGAATATGATTAATTGTGTTTTATGAGAATAAAGAAGATAGTAAACTAGACAATTCAGCTTCCATCAGGATTCAGCATCTCCTTGATAGGACCATTTCCTTGAGTTTTTTGATGTCGGTTCCTTAACTCAAGAACCCCCTCTCTTAAGGTTGAGATCCAAGGGTCCATGATGTGACAGAAATTCCATTCTGAAATTTCCAAAGCAAATTTCTTTTCATCCTGTCCAAAGTGGAAACCACCTTTTTCCACCAAGATGAATCACTCGGCGAAGATTTCACATTGAAAATTGAATTGTTTTTTACATGTTTTTCTTTTAGTCACTTTATCCATAAGCCCTTCTCTGAGGAGAATAGTCTCCAAACTTGTTTCACAAATAGAGCTTCATTAAATTCCCCCATTCTCCGAGGAGATTGAATGGATTACTGTTTTATTAGAGGATCCCTCCCACCAAAAATTTCTTTGGACTTTCTCAATTTTTTTATAGTATCTTTTCCAAGGATTGTTGTGCCCATTACAAGGTTGGGGATGGCTTATAGGAAAGATTTGACTAAAGTAGTGCACCTCACCTATGATAATAGTTTGTCTTTCCACTTAGCTAGTCTAGATGATATTTTTTCCATGATTTCATGATGTGCATCAGTAGGCTTACCTTGAAAACACACTCTTGCTCCCAGATATTTTTCCTGTGCTTTCATGTGTATCATCTACAAGATTTGGAGCAAAATTTTCTTTTTCTCCTATGAACAGAACTGCTGAATTGGGCTCCAGATTTTGATAGGTTTATTTTTTCCAAATAACTCTTCAAATTTTGCTAATATTTCCTTAATTTTTCTATGTTGACTTGGTTCAGATTTGCACATGATTAGACAGTCATCTGAAAATAGGAGGTGAGATATGGGGGTTCCCCTAGCTTGAAAGCCTTCAGTTCCTTATTTCCCTCAACTAGATCAAAAAGACCAAACAGAGCTTGCATCCCTATAATGAACAAATATAGGGATAGAGGGTCCCCTATCTTAGTCCATTTGGCAGTTCAAAAAATTCTTTTTGAATTCCATTAATTTTTATTGAGAATTTTGGGGAAGAAATAAAAAACTCCACTAGCTTACACCATTTTTCTAAGAAGCCCATGCCTTCTAACATTTTCAAGATAAAATCTCTTCTCATGCAGTCATGAACACTTGGCATATCAATTTTTAGGAGCATCCATCCCACCCCCTTCCTCTGCTTCCTTAGCTTACGAGTTATCTCTTTTGCCATAATAATATTGTCTATTCCTTCTCTCCCTTTGACAAGCAGCTCGATTAGGGGCAATTAATTTGTCTAGCACCAGCTGCATTCTTGCCACTAAACACTTTGATATTATTTTGTAGAGGACATTACAAACACTGATTGACCTAAATTATTGAACATTTTCAGGATTTTATATTTTTGGGATGTACACTAAATTTGTAGAGTTCAGATCTAAGGGAATCTTGTAGTGTCAAAGAACTGTATAACTAGAGAGCAGACATTATGTTTTATAGTACTCCAAAACTTTTGAAAGAAAAGGGGGTAAACTCATCAGGGTTAGGGGCTGAGTGGGCTCTTATTTTATTTTTTTCATCAGCGGGGGGGGGGGGGGGGGGGGGGGGGGGGGGGGGGGGGATTTGTCATCTCTGCAGCTTCAGATTCATTGATTTTGACCTAAATTAAGTTCTGTACCTCCTCCACTTCATCATTCATGAGTCTCACCACTTGTCTGGATGGCATGGGATTTAAAAGCACCAGCCACCTCCTCTAATTCCATGATTACTCTCTTATCATTTTTAATGGAATCCAAGGAGTTTCTTCTTCTTTTAAAATTTGTCGGTTGATAAAAATATTTTGTATTTTTGTCACCCTCCTTGAGCCACAGTTCCTTGGATTTTTAATATCCACATTTGCCCCTCTCGACGAAGCCATTTCTCATATTCCCTTCAAAGTCTCATTCCCTCCGAGATTAAACTAGAGGTTTCCTCCTCATCAAAGTCTAAAATTTTCTCCTCCAACTGCTTCAATCTATCTTCAATTTTGCCAAACCTTTCTTTATTCCATTTTCTTAATTTTATTTTACATTTCCTTAACTTAGAAACAATGTTAGCTAGGGGATTCCTATGCCAACTTGTTTCGATAATGTCCTGACATTCAGGTTCCTTAGTCCACATGGCTAAAAAATGGAATTGTTTAGGTCTAGAGAGGATAGAGGGGGTTTGTTTCTAAGACCAAGTAGCCATGATCCGAAAAAATATTTCTTGTGATCCTAATTTGGGCATTTGGGAATTGAAAGTGCCACCAAGGGGTAGCCAAACCTCTATTCAGTTTTTCTAATACTTTGTGATAACATTTTTTTGCCATTTGACCAGGTGAAAGTAGAGTTCCCTGCTTCTATCTCCATTAAACCATGATTTTGTATAAGTTGGTTTAAAGGTTTAAAAGTTCTGACCCTTGTGTTTTTCCTTCCTTTATAATTTGAACTCTCTACAAGGTCATTTAGGCCACTTAACAAAACCCAATGTTGTTGGTTCCCAAATAGATGATTTAACTTGCTCCAGAACTGCTCTCTTTTACTCTTCAATGGATGGCCATATACAAGACGTAACTATCAATTCATATTAGTTGGTCCATATTTGATGTTAAGAATGACTAATCTGTCTGATTTATCAATTAATTGGACTAACGGATCATGTTTCCATCCATAGTAGATACCTCTAGATAAACCTTTTGCAGGCACCCCTATCCCATCCTTTTACTAGTTTTCCTACTTTCTCTAGATCAATCTTTGTTTCAGAAAGGAATACAATATCTGGGTTCTTATTTTTTATTTGTTTGTGTAAAAACCAGGTTGTATTGAGATCACAACAACCCCTTATGTTCCAAGAAAAGATTTTCATTTCTGAACTCAGAGATTTGCTTGCTAAATGGTGAATAAAAAGGGAAACAGGACGTAGATAATAACAAACAGGAGTTGAAAGTACTTGATTTGGTTTAAGGTAGTTGAGTATAAGGAGTGGTTGTCAGGAAAGGATGGTGTTAGTTCTCCAAGACCTCCATGGTAGATACCTTCTCCTAGTTTTTCGATGTCTGTCAGGAGGTTGCTCTAGCCATTGAGAAGATTCTTCATGAACAGAAGCTACTCCTCCCACCATGAAGTTTCCATTTACTACATTTTATCTCGTGCTACTAGGCTTAGGGAGCCCCAACTGCCATCAAGCTCTAAAACAAAATATTTTCCTTATGGGACGGGAACCCTATTCCCCATACCGTCAGGTGTGAGGATGACCATATCATCATTTTCTATGCAAACAATGGATTTGTATTTTAGGTCAAAAGTATATTTCCTAGGTCGACCCAATGTCTGGTGTTCAAGATCAGGATCCAAATACTTGAATCCTCTTGTTTTAGTGATATAACTTACCCATTCTCTCTAATGCCAGGTGTTCATATACGGGTATTTCGATTTGACCCACCCTCCACCTTTACACTATCCTTTACATGGCAATCTACGTTTCCGAACAGTTCTGACCCAAAACGCCACACACTTGAGCTTGAGGACGCATGCACAACTTCTGTCATGGGCAATCTTCTGTAACCTTTTGCTTTCGAGTTGAGCGAATTGACTCGCCTGAGTTAGGCATTGGAATTAGTTGCAGAGACCGAGATGTACCTTTACTCTACTTCTGGTTGGCCGTCGATCTGTTATCAAAGTAACGTCGTTTTTCAGCCTCCATGCATTTGTGCCTGTCGTAAGCTCAATTCCTTGTCTTGGTCTTTCACCATCTTTCTTTTACCCTTCAGATCCACCATGTGAGCCCCATGATTGGAGATTCTTTAAATGAAGTATCTTCTACTAAGGCTAGAGTCAGTCCCCTATAAAAAAACAACACCAAAGCTAGTTGATTAGCAAACATGATAGAATCTAGAGATGCTAACCCCCGATTCTTCATCCTGTAACATGAAGTAATGGCAATTGGCTAGGAAAAGAGCAAAACTATCAAGTTTCTCTCTTGGTTACTCGACCTTTCAGCTTTGATTGCTTGCTTGTAAGTAAAATACAAAAGCCTCCCTTGAAGTTTCTTACAATCATAAAAACCTCCTTTGATATTTTAAAAAATTTGGCAAAAATCTCCCTTCCGTCATTGACCCAAATGTTTAACTTATGCATAAAACTTTTTCAAATATCCATTTTACCCTTTTATAAAAGGGACACTAGTTACTAGAACGGATTACACCGATCAATAGGTCAACTCTCTTCTTTAGTCCAAAGAGGCCCTCGAGTCGGAGATCTCTGGCTCGGCAGGCCAGAACTAGACATTAATGGCCGAGAAGAAACTCTTTGAATATGAGATGATAGCTGCCGAGATCGAGCAACGAGTGAGAGCCGAGGGTGCTGAGCCTTCAAAGCTAAGATAGAAGAGAATGGTAGAGATGAGGAGAGACAGAGAGAAGTTGTGGAGATGAAATTGACACGACAGCAGAGAGAAGATCATAATGGTCCCTACCGTTGTACAAAAGCCTTACTACCTTCCTTGGTTTTCCCTTTGATGTCTTGCTGATCTTCAGCTCCATACTCTGCGATAGGAATAAAACTAGTGCCCTATCCTCCCACCCTATGCTCATGCTCTGGTATGTAAACAATGATTAGCTGCTGGCACAACTTTGATATCACCAATAATTCAGACTCTCCTCCCCAAAAAATCATAATTTTCAATGTGCTGCTCAGAGATTCATCTACAGTAATTGCAACCAATGCCTCTTCATACTGACTCCGGGCTTTATCATCATAACATATGACCTCTTTCACATCCATCCGCAATTCATCTACATTATCTCTCTTTTTCCCGAGGAGTAAGAGTAATGCCCTTGTTGATAGCCATTCATTTCACCAGTGCTCGAAACAAACAACCGCCATTCCTAGCAACTTTTTGAACAAAGAAATGTTCCACCTTCTTCAATATTGGTGAAATTCCACCCAGAGATGATCCTATTCTATCGAAGAACTGGTGACCACCACCATCGAGAAACGGTGATGGATATCTAGGACATATCAGACTAGAAATCAGAGTAACCGGTGAAGAGGCGAGCTCGAATTCAGTAACTCCCTGTTTCAGCTTTTGTAGAGAATCTCGTTTGAAGGCTTGCCCGCCATAATGATGAGAACACTTCGGGAACTGAACAAAGCGATTGCTGATGTTATTAGGGAGAAGGAGCAAATTGAATGGGCCAGGATTGATGGAGACCGTGAGATTGTTTCATTGAAGAAATCTGTAGAGGCCCTCATTGCAGAATTTGGAACTCACGTAAATCCATCATTAATCCAACCATACAAGGCAAAAAGACTGGTATTAATATATTCCGTATTCAGCCAAATTAAATAAATAAGCAGAATCGCATGATAAGGATCGGTTCCCCAATTAGATCAGAGCATTCTTGGTCCCATCGAAGCAAAGATTTGGCGGGAAGGGACCATTTTTGGAAAGTTGAAAAGCAGAGAGACCATGAGTTAAGCGGTAGCGAGGGCTGAGCTGAAAGAAACAAGGATCGATGACGGGGAGGGGGGATTCGATTACCTGCAAGTAGGGGTGTCAATGGACCGGTTTAATTCATTTGGATGGATTGAACGGATCAATAAGACATTGAATTTGGACGGACTGGACGAACCAATATGACATATTGGATTGGACCTGGTCCGTCCATAATGAATTTATATTGGATTGAGCCAATATCTGGTCCATTGATAGAAGATAAGAACATAGATGTCAATGGACCAGGTTTAAGTTAAAACCAATCTAAATTAATAGGAATTTGAACAAATTGAATAGTCTCTGGACCGGTCCAAAATGGTCCAAAATATTCATTGGACTGAATTGAACCAGGTCCATTTGTAATGAACTCACACTGGACTGGACCGGATTGGACCAAATCCAATCCAATTGACACCCCTACCTACAATTTTGGGTGAAAGCACCGGAACGCCAAACAAGATGAACTTTTTACTAGCAGCGAGGGAGTGAATGGAGGAGATATTTTGGAGGTCGTCCTTCTCGTTGAAGTAACCAAGAGTGTCGTCTGGAATCACTTGAGGGCAGCGTTCATACCATGTGGTAACGTTCACTAGTAAGTTATTTCAGTACCCATTTTACAAAAGGGTAAAACGGGTATTTGAAAAAGTTTTATGCATAAGTTAGACGTTTCCGTCTAGGTCAATGATGGAAGGGAGGTTTTTGTCAAATTTTTTAAAAATTCAAAGGAGGTATTTGTTAAAGTAAAACTATAGGGGAGGTTTTTGTATTTTACCCTATTTTTTATTCAAAAAAGTATTCTTCTCGGGCTTTGCTTGATTTCTCAATTATGTTTTCTTGACTGACTCAATCTGCTCAATAATATTTTCAGAGAAATACAAACAGGTCCAATGCAGATTTATGATTTCCACTGCAGAGCTATAAACATTCAAAATGTCAAAAACCCCCATTCTATACATCAATGTCCGCCAGTGAATTGGCATCAACTTTGAGCTGACACCCACCCCAACTGTATTTTGGGCCTAGAAATTCTGACCTTGGGCTGAACCATTTCCTGTTATTCCTTAAACATGAGTGTGGCCCAGCTGTCCTGAGTATGTGTTAGGTTTTTCTTTACTTGTATATCTCCTTTTGAGTTGTCAGTTGTTTTGAGTGTGTTAGGTTTTTCTTTACTTGTATATCTCATATTTGTTTTGTGAGAAAGAGGGGGATGGGATGAGAAAAAGGTGGGATGCAAGATCCCAAAATCGAGGATTTGGGATTGCACCAAAATGGTGCCACCCCGTAGAAAAACTCGAGTTTCCATCTCCTTTGTCGTCTTCCTCATCTTCCTCCTCTCTCCCGCATGCCTCATCCTTGTGGACTCTCCTCCCCTCCTTCAAGCTACCATTAACGCATCTGAGTTGTTCTCTATCTCTCCCCTTGACAAATACAAAATACAGCCCTTTTCCCTTTTTTGACTCTAACCGTCGCAACCCTTTGCAAAGCGAACAACACATCTGAGCCGCTTAGAGCCCTTTTACCCTGTCCTCCCACGCTCCTCCTCTCTTCTTCTTGAGGTGGTCGTCTTGAATCCGAAGCAGAAATTGCAAACGATGATGATGGACCACCACGACAACCAAGAGAAGTGAACGCTGCTTGGCTTACACCTCCAATATGGACTGCGGAGCCTTGCCATATCCTCAGCTGTTGCTTGGTGGATGCGAGGACACCCCAGTTGATGAGCTTGTGGTTCTTTTTCAGGGCGGTAGAAGCAACAAAGCAAGGTATTGCTGGTGGTGATGCTGCTGCACCTACAACCCCGACCAGCATTTTGTTTGGTTCCCTACTTCCAACTCGTAATAACTAGAGAGATCTTTGTAACGGGTGAGGCTAACGATGAACGGGATAAGGCCGCCACCGCTAAGAGTTGCAGTGGCAGCGAGTGTGGTAGGAAGTCGGATGAAGGAGGAGAGATAGAAAATAAAAGAAAGAATGGAGGGAGAGAGGGAGAGAGATGGCCGCTGCCGCTCCTCTGGTTCGAATGAAATCCGGTCCCCTTTTACACTTTCCCATCCCATCCTATCCCCGTAAATTCAAACAATAAAAAATTAAATTTTTATATTTTCCCACCTCATCCCATCCTATTCCATCCCACTCAAATCTTTCTATAGAACCTTAAAAGTCCTTGAATTTCTTAATCCCTGTTCTTTTCTTATAATAATATAAGTAGAAAGGCGTTCCCAATGCATGGTATGATATGCGTATAAGAGTGAGGCGCCCTGTGTGAAGAGCAGATCCGGTTTCAAAGTCTTTTACCCTTTTTTTTTGTGGTATAGTTGGTTAGAGGTTGACGAATGCAGGAGTTGCCAGGGTTGACCAGCTAACCCTTGGACGAGTTAAAAACACCTCTACTGAACCAATACGTGACCACTTGCCTAGCATTGAAGATGCACCTCAACATGTATTGATGCTTTTCCCATTCTTTAGATCAATGTTCTTCGCTTCATATTCAAGCAATTTCCAATGTTCCCTATTTCTTTAGATAACCGGAACATTCCACAAAGACAAAAGTGCATTAATTTTGAGCATTAAGAGGTGGGAAAAGAGCAGAGTGCACATGTTTTAATTATCGACACAAGTTGATACCCTCAATGCTTTTTTTTATGTTTTATTTATTTTTTTTAAATTGATTTAAAAAGACTGGTTTAAGTCTCGGTTACTCTTTAAACCATAGTCTGACCCGATAGAATTCATGTAGGAGTGTATTGGAAAGCTCCCGGCATGATACATATCAACTGATACAGACCAATACGTATCAATACTTTGAACCTTGGTTACACGCATTTGATCCCATGCCTCCATACTCGGAGAGAGACCCCAAGTGACTATCTCACCTATTGGGTCATCAGAATAAATGATTATAGCCTATTATAATGGTTGTCATTCCATCATCTTTAATTGCAAATCATATCAAGTTATTTTTAAAGACAACATTAAGGCTCAGTTTGAAAAGAATGCAAATGCAAATATATACAATACAAATACATACAAAATAATATAAAATATAAGGTTTTGCACTCTACATATTTGCATTTGTACTCCTTCCAAACTGAACCTAAGGAAAAATAATTTTACTCAGAGATGCAGAAAAACAACATTGCAAACCATTTTACTCTGGGCTCCTTTCTATTATGACCTTTATTTTATTTTTTGGAAGTTGATAGGGTGTTTAGTAATATAAAGTACAAGGCTTTGTATTTGTACTCTTTCTCAATTGAGCCTAACTTTCAATTTCTCTTTGCCCCCATGTATAGGTCATGCATTCTGTGAAGGTAGTGTGAGAAGCATTATGTGAGGAAGGAGTAAATCCGGACTCCAAGTCAATGTGAACTAACATGTCATACGGGGTTGTGAGATTCTTGATGGTTGACGTTGGCTGGCTTGATTATTGTATCCTTAAATATTTTATTACTTCATTATTTAACCTAGTAAAATATAAAATCATTAAACTAAGTCATTTGGTTCAGCTACTTAAAATCATGATCAAAAAGCTCCTAAACCGATCATTTTATCATGAATAAAGGTGGGGAAACAATTAAAAGCCCACATGATGAATCAATTTTTGGTGATGTATCAACTTTTTGTGCTAACTACTTCGTCATTTGGTCTGCTTCCAACTAACCGATGATTTAGAGGCCGAAGTTAACTTTTGTTGGATGAGGACCTGGATGCCGAACTGACCAGGCCGAACTAGGGGCAGATTAGGTGCCGAGTTAACTGGGCCAAGCTGGGCAGGTTAGGTGCCAAACTGACTGGGCCGAGTTAGGCAGGTTAGGTGACGAGCTAACTAGAGTGTTGAGCTGACCAGAGTGTCGAGCTTACCAAAGGGTCGAGCTACCTATTAGTTGCCGAGCTACCTGGTGGCAAGCTGGATTGATTGTTTAGTTTCGTAGTTCTTTAGAGACCTGCAAGGAATCAATGTTAGAGGACCCGGGGTGGCTAACCCGGCGAGGTCGCTCTGATGCTTAAGTCAGTACTCTCATAGTAGATTGCGAGCTAAAAATCACAAAGTATGAGAGCTAGAATATGCTTACTTGCCCCCTATGCCATTGGGGTTGGTGCCTTTATATAGGCATAGTTTGGCGTGGGCTTCACGCATCACATCCGAGATTTCCGAGAAGTCGTCTAAGTAGTCCGAGATTCCCTGAGGTAACCGCCATGCACGTTGACCACCCTCCGGATCGTTCGGCACGTGGGAGTGTTTGGATATGCATGCCGAATTTGTCAGCGCCCATGCCAGGCCGCCAGGTGGGACACCATCAACTTGGCTAAGGCAAGTTGTTGCCTAAGTGGTTTCGGGTGTCACCTAATTGTTCCGAGGTGCCATGTGTCACAATATCATTGGAGGGCCAAATCCGCCCAACATGTGCCATGTGTCGTGTGACGTCTATGCGTAGACTAGATGCGACCTGGGTTATTCCTAGTTGAGCCAGGTAGCCGAACAGGTCCGACCAGCGATTCGCCCGACAAGCCGCCTGGACCTCGGGCCAAATCCACTTGGACTCATCATGAACTCCCCGCACCGGGTCAGGACCCCTGGCTTGGGGAGTGGGGGCAATTGATGAAGGGTGATTTGGCCCGACCTAGTAAAGAGGGGACATGTGGACACGACCTGACCAAGAGATGACAACTCAGCCTAACACGAGTAGTCCGCAATAGATCGAGCTCGGATATTCAACCACCTCGGGATAAGGTGACCTTGGGACGAGATCACCTCGGTACCAGATCGCAACAGGATCACTTCGATCCCAAGGCACTTCGGCATTCAACTCAGTTCGGAACCTAAAAGCATCAGCTCGGGGATACTAACTTCAGATCACCACCTGGTGACCTCGGAAATCCCTCCAACAGATTCCGAACCTCACGGGATCACGTCGCGTAATAGCTAGCATTATCTCCTCCCCGCCCGATTCGGGTGGAATTGATAAGCCTTATCAGTTGACGATGTTATCCCTCAATTAACGTGGAAACAGATCCCATTGTGATGAAGATCCCGGAACCAATCCGCGAAACCTGTGAGGACTCAGTTATATAAAGGCTTCAACCTCGGGGGCATGAGGTACACGTGATTTCTCTGCTCTCTAGCTCTCAATATTCTCAACATTTTTTGGCTCGCAACAAGTTTGCTAACTTAAGCATCGGAGCGACCTCGCCGGGTTAGCCACCCCAGGTTCTCTGATCCTCTTCTTGCAGATCAACCTAGTCCGCCGTCTGACTGGAAGCCGGATCACCTCTAGCAGGGAGCAGCTAGATCATGCTACATCACCACCCAACCCATTTGAAGGAACGTTCTACTTCTAATACTATTACTGTTTTTAAAACCAGATCACTTTGTTCCTTGTTTTCTAGTTGGGTTGATTAAAGAGATTTCCCTAAGGCTTGGCCTATTTATAGTGCAACTTCATCTGCCCATGCATGAGAGTGTAATTGTTTTAAGCATGGTTTTCAAAACCGGACTAGACCGGTTCCATTTTACCCTAGAACTGTTTTTGGCAAAAAACCATTGATTTGGTCAGTAAATCACTGACCCAAGTGATCGAATCGTTCGAACCATTCAACAGTTTTTGACTTTTTTGTTAGAACGGACCGTCTATTCGGTTCGAACAGTCAGACCCTTCGACCCAAAAACCAGACCCCTGAACGGTTTATTGTCCAATTTAGTTTTGAAAACCTTGGTTATAAACCATCACAAAATATACTTGAAAATCAGAGAGCATGAACTGAAGGGGGCCGGTAGATGATTCAAATATGCCCAGAGTTTCTGTATACTTTTTAATATTATGGGCAAGAATGTTCCCTGTTCCAGCAACATGAGTGATAGGAATCTGGATTTCATCCACTTGCAACTGTGTATCAATCGCTCAAGATAGGATTTCATCCTCACAGAATTTGTCTTTCACACAGTCCTCACTTACACTTGCAGCTGTGTATCAATCACTCGAGACCAGATTTCATCCTCACAAAATTTGCCTTCACACCATCCCATGAATGAGAGTAAAGAGGACAAATTTTGTGAGAATGAAATCCGGTCTCAAGTGATTGATAAATTATGTAATTGAGAGAGAAGCTAGACAATCATTTATGATAGAGGAAATGCGCCATGGAGGAGGAGCATCATGGTCCTTCAGCAACTTTACAATGATAAGAGCCCTCAATGATAATTGTGTGGAAGTTCAGATCAACAGTTCATTGAAGAGCAAAGAGTAAACAAGTGCCTCAGCCTTCTCAGGGGTGCAACAAAGAAAAATCTTATTGTTAAAAATAAGAAATAAAATGACGTGATCCCCACCATATTTGAAAGAGAATGGAGGTAGGAGGAGGATTATTTCTTTGAGAAATTAAGGAAACAAATGATGTGATCCCATTTTATATGAGAAAAACTGAGATCAGAGGCAGGCCGTGAATATTTTGCATCATTTTTGAAATATAAATTTGGCACTTCCAATAAATCTATCTATATATATATATATATATATATATATATATATATATAGATAGATAGATAGATAGATAGAGAGAGAGAGAAAGAGACATTTTGTATCAGATAGAAATGCAAATAAAGTAGATATAAAATTGAATTGGGTGCAAATTTGTATCCAATTAGGATTTGCGCTGAAAACAAACATAGCATAACTGGGTACGAAGGATATTCCAGATGGCAATTTGCTTGAGCTCCGAAGTCCAAAGGGCTCTCCATATTCCTCTCCCCATCCTTCGTTCAGTGGAAAACTTCAGCAAAAAGACATTTCCAAACATTCATTCAATTTTACCCTCTATCACAAATAACTTTATGTATAAAAAAATAGAAGAATTGGGCAGAACGCTAAGACAAATTGGGAGGGATGACGTGGACTTGGGTTGCACAAAGGCAAATATAGTGGGCCCCTCATCTAAGAAACAGACTGAATTGGACAGAGAATCGCAATGCCAGACCCGTGGAATATCCTCATGAGTGGGCTAGTAGTCTGGGTCAGCCCGAGAAGGAGCTGGGCCATATTATGGGTTGTGACCAATTGCAAAGATCGAAGCCCAGTCCAGATTTAGGTCCGTGCTGGGCCTGGCAGACGTAAAAACTCCCAAAACCCTAAGATCTAGAAATTTCTGCGACCATCTGGGATTCTAGAAGCTACCGAACTGCTTACTCCCGCGACTCCTCGCTATGTCAATCGTTTAAAAGAGAGATTAACAGCAGGCCCTCTCTCATCGTTCGCTACTTCGTCTGATCAGTCACAAGGGAAAAACCCTAATTGCGCTCGAGAGATCGGGAGATGGCGAAGCGTTTGCTACCAAGCTTGAACCGGATCTTGGTGGAGAAGATCGTTCCTCCCTCTAAGACCAACTCCGGTATTCTTCTCCCCGACAAAGGCCCAAAGGTATAATGAGCTTCACTAGTCAGTACTGTCAGTTGATTGATCGATTGGTTTTGATTTTGCTTAATGATTTTTGGTGCATTCAAGCAGCTGAACTCTGGGAAGGTGGTGGCGGTAGGTCCGGGGACACGAGACAAGGAGGGGAACCTCATCCCTGTATCTGTGAAGGAAGGGGAAACTGTTCTCTTGCCGGAATACGGCGGCACCCAAGTCAAGCTCGGTGACAAAGAGTATAGCTCTGCTTCATTCTCTCTTTCGCTCAAGCCTGTCATGAATGAATGTATGTATGAAGATCTTTAATCTAATTCATGTCTTCTGATTTTGTGGGTGTAGGTACCATTTGTACAGAGACGACGATATCTTGGGAACCCTACACGATTAATTGTCACTTGTCAGTGATCTAAATGACGGATATAGAAATGAATGAACGGTGAATGTTTAGGGAATGACTGAGTTGAGTTATGTCTCTTCTAGTTGTAGTGTTTGAAAATTTTTAAGAATGGGTGCCTCCATTTTGAGACTTGAATCAAGCATTCTTGATAGCTAAATGAGATGTTGCGTTTTATTCCTCTCTCTCTCTCTCTCTCTCTCTCTCTCTCTCCACCAATCTCTCTCTGGATTGAATTAACTGTAATCTGAGAGCCATAGTTGTGCAGGAAGCCAAAATCTCATTCCAATTGGCTCTTGAGTCAGTCCCAAATGGCTGCAATTCTTGCAAGCCAAAAGCAAAGTGAAATCTGAGTGAATTGGATTTTATTATTATATACAAGCTTGGATATGATTGCACTTGCAGGAAAGAGTTCATGATAACATTTCTGGACTGAGTCAAGTAGAAATATCTTTACAAACTTCTCTTCATGGTTGTAAGACTGGTTTTACTTCCACGCATTACAACACAAAACCTAGGGGACAGCATTAAGCAATGCTTTGAGCACAGCCTCTCTAGTTGGCAAAGCCGGAATGGCACCTCTCTCCGTAACTGTCAATGCACCACAAGCATTTGCAAATCTAAGAGCATCTCGTAGTCGGTCTTCTTCCTGTACAGAGATAATAAGATTAGTGCATGATCAATGATGAATGCATAATGGGAAATATAGATGATTGTACTTTGAGTATACAGTTTTTTTTTAATTTTTTTAAACATAATAAATTTATACAAGGTTTGAAAACAATATAAATTTCATTTACACTTGATAATTACTTGTTCCAACTAGCAGATATTTTTTTTTCCTTTCCTTTCTAATTTTAATAAATTGTTGTAGCAAAGCATGGTGGTAACTTGAAAGATTTTGTTTTCCTCTCATGCAGGCAACCTAGGTTTAATTAATATGAATTTATGTAAGAAGCTCATAGCAAATTGATACAGGAAGTTGAATTAATAGGAGCATAGCTGCACAGGTTTATATAGGAAATTGATAGAGTAGCATAGTTTTTGAGAGAAAGAATAAGAGTGGAGTGGAAACACTCAAAAGGCAACAAAGTAAAATTGAATTTTGATGGGAGCTCCTTTGGTAACCCGTGTTTGGCAAGAATAGGAGGGGTACTCCCTGAAGGCTGAATTGTTGATATTACTGCAAGGTCTTCGGTTAGCAAAGCAACTGGGTTATAGACAGGTGGAGGTAGAAAGGGGATTCTCAAATACGTTTAAAGGGAAGTGGAAGGGATTGCAAAGGATATAACTGCTGGATTCAAGTGGGCAAGGAGTGCAAATGGGCTAGCTTGACTCCCTTGCCAAATAAGGAGGCAGCAACTGTTTTGGGCTTTTCTATGTAAACTTGATTTTGATTGGTGGTAGGGATGACATTTCTGTCATCAAGTTGTACTAACCTCATCTATAATCAAATATAATAAAATATTTTTTCTGCTGATAAGAAAAAGGATTATACATTATTGGCAATGTCATCTAGGGAGTTGCAACAGTAATAAGACTTATTATTAGAGTTTATTGTAACAACTTCACCAGAAAGGTCTCAGAAACACACCACCAGTCCACCACCCAAAGGAAAGGAAATCTTGATATTTTCAATGCCTGTTAAAATATTCAAGTAGATGGGGACTAGGGTAAATGGTATATGCAAACCCTCAATGTACCTTGACCATGCTCAAATCATACAATCAGGAGTTTGACAGCTTGACAACAGAAAAACATTCCAAGTTTCTAACAACACTCACTGGGGTCTACATACAAAAATGACAGCACAAGTGTTTTCCCTCTTTTTTGACCATTAAGAATGATCAAAGATGTTTTTATTGATAAAGTTGTATTCCTTAGTCCACTTGATAGACAAGGGGAGAAAATCCAGCAGCAAAATACTGGCCATCAGGTAAAGCTTGAATTACAGAATCAAAGCTATATTCAACCCACCAGACCTGGAATCCCCCAAATATATTTCAGATCTTACAACCCACTCTGGCTGACAATCTCACATTGTTTCAAGTGAAAGAATCACAAGCCACAAGCCTATATATGGGATTTGAAATGTGTGCCTTCTTGTGATTCATATATTGTATATGCTTACTGAAAAGTCAGGTGTCTACATAGCAAATGATATTTTACCCACAGTGAATAAGAATCCTGGTATACAGTCATGTTTTAGATAATTGTAACCACTAATGCCAAGTGCCAACGTAAATAGGAACAGCAATGAATGATGTGGGAGGGGGGTGGACAATCAAGAGGGCATACAATAATCAAATTCAGCAGCAATGGGAGAAATAATTTTGCAGGCACTATTTGCACAGTACAAGAATTGAAATGGGTACCCTTCTAGGCTTCTACAAACATAAATACCTGAATTAAGGAGAAATTAGTAGCCAACTGTGATAAAATTCCAGCAACAAAAGCATCTCCAGCACCAGTAGTGTCTACAGCGTCCACCTTTAAACCACCAACCCTCCCATGAAAGTCCTGTACAGTTGAAGATTCATGTTTTTCATTCCAAAGTATAACTAAACTTATATTGTGAACTAACAGAAAACCACACTCAAGGCTGTGCTAGGTTGTACACTAATCAATGAGAATTCATTAAAATTTGCTAGGGTGGTTTTGATTGATCAGGCTCAAAAAGGCAAAACCATCCCCAGTGAATTTGGATGAATTCTCTCATTGGTTAGTGTACTTAGAACAGAGCCTTAAGTTTAGGAGGAGATCCAGACGAGAGAGAGAGAGAGAGAGAGAGAGAGAGTATCTGGGAGAACGTATATACATCCATTAACATATGCAGAATTAAGAACTAAGGAATACTGAAAGAGATGCTGATAGAACTAGTGAGAAAGAATATCTACTTTGACAGGATATGCCATACAGAAGGTTTTGTTCAATTAAGCAAGTATCATGTAGAACTCAAAACTAAGACCAGTGCGATTATGTCAAATATGGTGCTTGGTGTTTGACTTGCTCAACCTGAAAATCTCAGATTACATAACAGTTCTTTATATGTGACAAGTCTTTGAATGCAATAACTTCTTATTTTTAAGACTTCTCGCACAGAACACACAGGTCTGGTACAACATCTGATGCATGTCACAAACTTATTCCAGAATGAGATTGGTTGGGGTCTATGTCCATAGAAGCCACATATTTCACAGAAGACTATTCACAGGTTGGCAAAATTGATACAGTAAAAGCTTGGACTGGCAAGCATGAGAACACGGGTTTGAGTCTGAAAGCAGCCACTTCGTGCAAAAAAAAAAAAAAAGCCAGCAGTTAGGACCATATCCAGTCTACTCCCAAGACCCCAGATAACTGGGCGCAATGGCCTTTTTATATTATCTCTGACAATGAGATTAGCAATGTATCTGGGAGAATAAGGCTGACCTTAATTTCCTGCTTCAAAAAAAAAAAAAAGGTTTGTGACATGATGAATTAGGGTACACTTATCATCATGGAGGAAGCAGGGGTTATAAGAAAGGTAGATGGTTCTCTAAGGGCCTCTGAGAAAACCCCTTGGGGTGATTTAGGAGCTGAAGAGTTAAATTGGTATTGCATGATATTTTATGTATTTCTGTATTTTTGGACAGTGGGGGCATTTTTGTCATTTTTGCAATTTTCTGTGGGGTCCAATAATAGGGTTTGGTTGTCTAGTTATAGTTTGTTTATGTTTAAAATTTCAGAGTCATTGCATAAGTAGGATTAGAGTTATTGAGTCTAACAGTATGACTCTTAGGATTATTATGAGTTTAGAGTCTATAAATATGCATGGACATTTTACACAGGCAATGAAGTATATTGAGTTTTCTTCAGCTTATGCTAGCTATGGTGAGTGATTCCCATGCCCTAGAGTGATTCTAGGCACCCTGTGAGTGATTCCAGATATTTTCTCTCTTCTTTCTCTCCCTATTTTCCCTCTTATTCCTTCAAGAAACCATTACAGCCATCAACAGCCATAAAACTCTGATCAAGAAGACCATTCAACATTATCTTTTTTTTTTTATCAATAACAATTGCATTAATTCAACAAAAGAATAATTACAAAAAGGAAGACAAACTCTCTTATCTTCCAATTACAACTTGAGCCCCCAAGAAAAGAAAAGAAAAAGGAAAAAACAATAAGATTACAACTTAACCCAAAACATTGATTCCCTTTCCACCCCTTGTTTAGCTAATCCATCAATAAAAGAATTAGCTGATCTTTTAAACCAACTCATCTTAACTTCCATCTCTTGCACCAGCCACTTAAATTTCCTCCTTTCATTGCTGTAATTCCATAAGCCACTGTTGTCTTTATTCAACCACCCTATCACCACCTCCGAGTCCCCTTCAATTATGAGTTTTTTGATATTCATCTCTTTAGCTTTCTAGACTCCTTCCATAATTGCAAAGATCTCAGCTCTAAGGGACCGACCATTCAACATTATCTTAGGACTAGAACTGAGCTGGTCCTACATCATGGGGTCTTGATTTTGAAAGCTTTTTTTATTTTTATTTTTTTGGTACAGTGGGGGCTGCATGGTTTTCCAAGGGCCTCCAAGAAAACCTTTTTGTGCGAGGGATGTAGATATCTATGGAAATTTAATAACAATGCAGTGGACCTGGTTGGTCAGTATCATTGGACAAAGTGGATTTCTCTAGACTTCAAGAGAGGTGAATGGTTTTTGCCAAATACCATAGTTACAAAATAACCTGAACTAAAATAAGCTTATGGTTTTCACCTACTAATGACTTATGAGAAGGTGCTTCTGAAAGAGGTTAGAGAGCACCATGGTTACAGCTCAGCTTTGATGATAGCCTGAAACCTGTGGTTCCACGAGTACTCAATTTCTTTTTGTCAACTGGCTACAAATTCATAAAAATAAAATGTTTGAGCACTGTTATGAGTTCTCACTATCTTCAATGTCATGTTCAGGTCTTTACGATATCAAATCATTTTCTCTCGTTTTGTAAGACTCAGAATTAAGTTAGCTGACACATTTCCCAGACCTTCTACATGAGAATTCTTCTAAAACACTTTTTTTTTTCTAAGTTTTTCTATTTTATTCATTCAATAAACCTTTGTTACAAATCATGACAGAAAAGGCTAATCTAAATCAAAGAACCAATAATCAGTTGAAACAAAAAACACATGAAAAAAAATAACATTAGAAATTCATAGGTGATGGGGAAAAAAATCTAACATGGGATGCTTACCTTAGTGTAATATCTGCAGCCATCTGGGCCCTCAGTCACAAGAAGCAATTTGAGATTTGGATGGATAAGTTTACGGACAACAGTATCATCATAAGGATCTTCTCCTTTTGTCAGAAAAGAAATTTCTTCTTCACTTATCTGATTATTATTATAATCAAAATGTCAGAAGTAGTAGTCATTGACATATTTGTTGTGTTTTTGGTTTTTGCATATTCCCATTCTGAAAATGGATAAAACATATAAATTGTGAGTTAAGAGCACATTGTTGAACTAGGAGGAAAGGCACCTTAATAACGTCAGCCATGTCCCAAATGCTCAGAATTCCTTCTCTGGCACTCTCTGCAGATGGCCATAATGGAAGCCTGAGATTGGGATCATATGACAGAAGCACACCCGCATCCTTTGCAGATTTTGCTGCAACAATGTGGGCTGATTTGCAAGGTTCTGTAATAAGACTTATAGAACCATAATGAAATATTTTTGCCTGCCAGAAGGTTTACAATAAACACCAGAAAACAATATCAAATGAAAAACCATCAAAAAGAAAAATAATATCATTAAAGAAATAAAGTCTAAAAACATAATTTAAAATCTGCAAGTAGGAGGCATCCATTTAAACTGCTAGTATTAGCAAAGTCTTAGTACCTTCTTAATGATCTCAAAGTCAAGCTCTGATTCTTTAAGAAGCATATCAGCACTTGGATTACGGTAAAACATGAACTCACGTTCTCCATCACTCCTCAGTGTAACAAATGCTAAAGCAGTTCGGGCATGAGGATCAAAACACATTCCTTCATTATTCACATTGTTCTCCTTTAAAATGTCAGCAAGCATGTATCCAAATTCATCTTCACCAACCTGAGGATGTGGTCATACAAAATGAAAGTTCCAAGAGAAGAACATTAAGAAACAGATTTCCAGGATTCATTTCACAATGAAATGTAATAACACAGATGCAGGAAATATACAGATTTGGCATTGGAACGACCACCACCAGGTACCAGCTAACTCCAAGGAGAAGAAGTGAAATATAATTGAACTTTATGTCTATTTAGTGTGTATCTGACTAATGGAGATGTAAAATTGTCTAACACATATATGCAGTCTAAACAGGATTATTATGGCCATCAGTATCTGCAAGCATTTATGCATCTATTGGCTTTAGATAAATATGAATAATCAGATACAGAAATAGCACAGCCTTTAATCATCAACAAATTGCTTCTTATTGAATTGCTTCTTATTGATAAATAACAACAAAATTCTTACTAATTACTCAACAGCCACTACAATGAATTGAGGGATTCTAAATATGCTACCAGATAGTATCAAGGAAAATGACACATAGAAATTGATTAAGAATCAAGATGTAGAGCTCCTTGAACAATTTGAAATCAAACAGCCCCCCCCCCCAAAAAAAAAAAAAAAAAAAAGAAGAAGAAGAAACATGGCCTATCATATCAAGGTTCTGAACATGCTTACTGGGTAACTGCTTTGTGGATCAATCTAAATGCAATGAAGTGCTTTTCATACATATATCTTAAGGACATATTAGTTTTAAATACAAAAAGAAATTAAAGTACCAGTTAAAGATGATAGGTCATAATCAAATAATGTCTCAAGGTAATCAAATAATATGGGACAAACCTCCACAAGAGAAACACATTCATTTGGAAACAAGACTGATATTATTTTACTTCTATAAAACAACATTTTTGCTAATCAGCTCCATTTTGAGAGACATACTATTTGTTAATAATCCTTAAATATTGGAATTGTATATAATTGGAATGACCCATCCATAACATCTGAAAGTGATCCAAGGTGTCCGTATGATGACTTTAGAGAAGGTTTTTTTTTTCTTGATCAGTAAGAGACGTTTTTGCACATAATATACATGCATTTGAATAATTTAGCGCTTGAGATGTTTCTATCATAAAAATGCCCAAATAACAAAGCCATACTTCAGAAAAGTTTATGCACATAAAAAAATTATAGAAAAGGTCTACTAGTAATGGTAAGAAACAATTAAACAAGATTTATGTAATTATGTTTTCAGATTACATTTTCAGTTATATATCTAACATGTTTAAGGGAATGTTAAATACAGACAAATTTAAGAAAATGGAGTATATTGTTTTTCTCAAAGCAACATAGAAGTTGATGGAGCATATGGTGCACCAAAGCTCAGTAATCACTCCAGAAGAAACCCTATGGTTTAATTTCACAAGAACATAAAATAAATCACAAGCATAAGAACCATCTTGAAAAAGATCAATGGTTTTAACAACTTACTCCCAAACGGATCAATGTTTGTAGAGATTCCCTTATAATCCAAAACTAACAAAAACATGGGTACAACAAATAGGATATTAGGATATATGACAAAAAATGAGCTAAATGATTTTCTTTATTATAATTTACACTTGGAGACAATAATGGTCCAAGTTCTAAATCTGAAGAAGAATCTTCTGGCACACTAATGAAAGAACAAAATGATCAACTATCAAATCTCAAATAGATGTTCACTTGTAAAGTGTAAACAAAAAGGAACATGTAATCCCACATTAACTCTTTCTTCTGTAAGTTTTCTCAGATTGAACATTCTAGTAGAAATGCATAGCAAAGGATGGAAATAGCATTGACCTTCTCTACTTAGTACTAGGACTTTTTATTACTTCATAAATCAAGATGGGTTTACCTGATGGGAAACTTGTTTCTCAGGAATTATCAATCTCTTAGCTGGTTCCACTAAAGATGTGGTATTAGAATAGACAGTCCTAAGATCCAAGGACACAACAATATAAGGCAATCCCAAAATGGATGACCCCAAGAAAATGAAGCTCCCCAACTCCTTATGTTTCTTTCTTAAGTGTACAAGTGTATTTGCTGATTTTAGGACTGATGCCAAGGATATAACCTCCTAATAAAATGTTGAACAGTTTATGGTCCATTTGAGTGTATAACCACCAAGCATTACCAAAAAAAAATAAAAAAAGAAAGAAAGGAAGGAAGAAAAAAGAAAAAAAAAACGTATAACCACCAAGATTGTGCAGGGGAAAAATGAGTAGCCTGTAATAGCATCCTTTTTTTTTATTTTCAGCTTCACCCTTTTTTGTTCCTTATTTATTTATTTTTTTTTTGGCAGGGGAAGGGTGTTATTGAACCAAGATTGTACAGGGGAAAAAAGAAACACCCACAATATCTCTTACATCTCTACTATGATTAACCTGCTGACACCTTAGCCAACCTCACATGTGATAGCATGACTTCCGATTTTTGGTAATCAAGCTATTGCTTCTAAGCACTACCAAAGCTGCCATTTTTATGGATAACAATACCTCATTAATATTAGAGTTCAAAGTCTTCTTTTTCCTAGTCTTTTAGCCAAGGGTATGGATCTTGTTTGCTTGGTTGTTTTTGTTTCTTTTAGTGTTCTTGTGAGCTCTTGCACTTGGATTTTAGGGGTAAGGTATTTACTTCCCCCACCCAAATAGGTTGTTTATTTCTTACTTTTAACTACTAAAACCTAAAGTTTGGCACTCATCCACCGAGAATTACTTTTGGGGCACTTAAAAAAAATGAATAGTGATCTATATTGATTTATTGAGTTCTTGGGGTTTAGTTGGACGAAATTGTTATTAGTTCAAGTTTTCCTACTAAGATCATACATCAATATAAGCTTAGCTGCATTTTCCTGTGAAACCAATGACTAAAAGTGCCACTGTAATTAGTTTTTCGTGGTTTATAGCTAATGCATAGATAAATTTCATTACTGATATGAACTCTGCAAGTAAAAGAAAAATGATAGAAGACCTCAATAGTAAGGGAAGAACCATTTGATATATTTCTATAGCTCTTAACAAGTTAAGAATTTCCAAGAAAGGTTATGGCCAAATATAATGGAAAGAAACTTGGAAAGAGCATACAAAATGTATTGTGCATCAAGTAATTCAACCCTTGGCAGAAGCATGGGCCATGCACCAACTATGGTTTATGTTGCATCCTCAACATATCATTTCACAAGAAATAGATAAAGTTAACAAACTTCAAATGATACCTTCCCAATAAAAGCAGATGAGCCACCGAGCCTAGATATACCAACAGCAACATTAGCAGGGGCACCCCCCGGAGCCTTTTTAAATGCAGGTGCTTCAGCTAATGAAAGTCCATTAACAGTTGGGACAAAATCAATTAGCATTTCCCCAAAGCACACCACAAGTGAGGATTCATCTGCACCAGGTGGCCCATTGTCACCTGGAGATGCTTTACCTAGAACATACAAGGTTAACAAAGAAAGATAAACTTCTCAACAAACACTTAAGAAAAAGGGGTTAGATATAAAGGAAAAATAAATATAGTGGACTAAACAAAATAGGCTGCAATAATTTATGCATATTTTAGAAGAATTTGGGAATAGACAGACATATCCACATATCTAACCTTGTCACAACAGGTTGTAAAGTCCATATGGAGAACTAAGCCAATATCTCATAGGTAAATTCCTTTTCAAATTTTAAAACAGTCACATTCTTGAACTGCTTTTTGAAAGAAGAAAAATATATTGCATTGAATGTATAGAAGGGGTAAGCCCATTACAGTGACTGACTGATTGCACATGGGAGAATACACAAGATATCAGTATATGAAATAAATGCAAAAAGAGGGCATCAGTTGTAAGATTTGAAGATTTTTGACCAAGAGAAGATTTTAGATGACATGTTGTCATGTTGTGTATGATTTCATCAATTTGAGAGGATTTGCCTTAAAAAATTCTGCCGTCCCTCTCCATCCAGATAGTCCAAAACACAGTCTCAGGAAACATTCCCCAAACATTTTACCATTGCTAGATAGACCTTCATGTACCAGCTATTTAAGAAACCAAGAATGGTACCAGAGAAGACCCAGTTAAGGTGTAGGTTGGCCAGAAAATGGTTCCAAATTTGTTTCCTGTTCTGCATTGCAGAAGGGACAGCTGGGGGAATGTGATGCTTTTTTATTCTTTATATTTAGTTGTGTTTGGATAAGCTTTTTCGAATTACTTTTGTGCTTCAACAGAAAAAAAAAGTTTGAAGTTTGGCTAAGCATGCTTTCAGAAGTAGATTCCTTGAAAGCAAAAGCAAATCTGCAGCAAAAAATACAAAAACATTCTGGATTAATACTTCTCCTATGCACTTTGGGCCAAATATGCTTTTCACAAAATTCAGTAAGGTGCAAACATATTACACCTTAATTGGCAGAAGCTTTTATTCTCTAAAAAGCACAAAAGCAAAAGCTTATCCAAAACAACTTTGGTTGGCAGTAAGTACCTTTCATATATGCATTGTCATAAAAAATGTTTGCACATACTGAGAAACAAGGGGATACTTCCATCCTGGCAAACCACATCAAAAGCAGCAAACCTCAAAATTCCACTATTCCCATTTCATGAAAAATTGAAATCCTATGAGCATCCATAATTGCCCCTTCAGATTTTGTTCCTTTGTTGAGGTTCTACCTTCCTTTTTTTTCATGTTATACACAAGGTTTCCTAGAAGAACAGTTCCTCCACCAACCAAGTAAAACCACAAAAACATGCTTGATGGCACAATGATCAGATTCTGACAAGAAAATTGACGTCATGATCATTCTTAACCTAATGAACACAAGGATATATCAAACCAAAACACATAAAAAGTAAGAGGCTGCACATGGACATCCAGGAATGAGGAAAGAAATATCACAAGGCTACACTTGCATTTAATGACTTGGAGACAACATAAAATAGTTTTTGACTTTTTGTTAAGAAAAGGATTTCAAACTGATATTCCAGTACAACTACAGACGTATCTGATAGAACAATAATGAACGAATAACTCCAAAGGCAGTGCTAATTACAGAGGTTCACGATGAAGAGATGGCATCAATGTTTCCCTTTAGCATTGACTGTGGATGATTTAATTATACAGCTTCAGAAAGGAAGTTTTTTTATATTTGTACCATGTTGTTTGCCAAATGCTCACAACAACCTCAGTTGACAAAACTTAAATAAATAGATGCTTGAAAGCAAAACTTCCATAGCTAAGATGAGAATGTTGAGAAGGATGGCTGGTAAGATTAGGAAACATAGAATTGGAAACAATTGTATCCATTGGAACTAGGGTGCAACTTGGGCTGGGTTAGCCTGAGCCAACCCAACTATTGTATCCATTGGGTTGAAGTTTGGGGTTATAGTTTGAAAAATATGAACCCAGATTAACTTTGGGTTGGGTTAGTTTTGAGGAGATAAAATAGGGGAAAGGACCTTATTAACCTATACTTTTAACAGATGATATGGCCCTATATAGTGGGGTAGTGGGAAAAGGATCCATGTAGCCAACCCCAGATTGATCACATAAGGGTCCAAATGATAGCTCTAGAAAAAGTTCTGGGGTAGTTCCTATTGCTGTCAACTGATCTTTAGTGTTCTCAGTATCTGGTTTCCTTACCTAAGATTAAATTTGATGAAAGCAGAAAAGTCCTTTGATAAGTAATACATGCTCCTAGAACTAGAACCTCAGAGATTTCTTGGATTCATGGATTTTTATAGCCTAAGAAGTTGCATTGGTGTCTCAGTGTTAATGGATGGTTGATGTATATATATCAGAATGTTTATCTGGAATTTATATAGGAAAGAAAATTTCCACTATAGGTTACCACCCTCTAAGCCCAAAAGCCAAAATGGAAGGCTAACCGCAAACAAAATCCCTCTAGTTGAATCAGAGAAACCTCTAATTCCAAAGCTCATGCACCTCATTGTCTTTATTTTTTGCCCAATCAGTTTTTTTTTTTTTGATAAATGCCCAATCAGTTATTGTTTTCAGTCTGTTTGGTTGTCATAGAAATAAGAGAAAGAAAAGGCTAATGACAAGGTTAAGCATATATTACTGTTGTTATCTTTTGATCCCTTTCCCAGTATTTATTCTTGACAATATTAAAGCATTCCTATTCTTCTTCCCATTCTTTTTTTTTTTGATAATTAACAGTATTGCATTAAAGTAGACAATTGGGGAAGTACAAATTAAAAATGCAGCATCAAGCTGAACACAGATATATACAACACAACAATCAGGTTACAAGTGGACCCCTGGATAGTCCCATTCTTTCATCTTCTACATCTGACTCATTCAGTTGCTATATCTCATTATAGAGGTCCAAGTGGACCCCTGGATAGTCCCATTCTTTCATCTTTATATGAGGGCTGCACTCGGGCTCAAGACCTAGGCATGGTCAGGCCAGGCTTGGGCTCGGGCCTGAATGTATTCTGTTGATACATAGGCAAAGCCCGCCCCAGCCCATGAACAGGTCTATGCACAATGTATCGGATACAGAATCCAAACTAAAAAAATAAGGTTTCCTACATGGATAATGGGTTTCCTGATAGAACTAACCTACTCTTCCGGCCTCACCATCCATTCAGTAGGTAAAAGTAGTCGCCATACACGTGAACTTCATAAAAGGACATCATGAATAGTCATGATTTTGGGTACAAAAATTTGCATGATCTTTTGAGGTGTCTACATAGTTTTCAGCACAAAAATGTAAGATGTCATATATAACATGCACTGAGTCATCTCATGAAGGAAGAAGTTGTTTTTGTTGAAGTTATCATCCCGAATCATGTGATGAAGGGTGAACTGGTGAAGTTGTTTTATTGGAGTTACCATCCCTAAGGGATCTGAAATTTCTATTTAGTGGCAAAAAATCATCTCACTATGGTCCACGTTGCATGCAGTCATTTTATACTTTTTTATGACCAATGAACACTATTCTACATAATCTTGATATATCATTCCTACAACCTCCTGCCCTCATATTCTACTTCATCTCATTATTATTGTAATCATTCATGGAGAGAGAGAGACGAGAGAGAGAAAGTGAAGAGAAGAGAAAGATATGATTGAGAGACACAAAAAAACCTCCTCTGGCCGCCGCCAATTTAGTTATTTATATTAACTTAATATAAAAGGAATGGGAGATTACAAGTATGCCTCTAGTGGCACTCCCTAGTAACAAGCTAATAAGAAAGAAAGAAACTAACTAGCTGACAGCATCTTAAGCTGACAACACACTAACAGCAACTGTAAAATAACAATTAAATAATCCTCACAACACTCCCCCTCAAGTTGGGCTGAATATGTCTATCATGCCCACCTTGTCACATAACTCATTGTGCCGCGAGTATGGAAGTCCTTTTGTTAGGACATCAGCGAGTTGTTCCTTGGAGTTGACATAAGGAATGCAAATTTCCCTTTTTTCCAATTTTTCTCTTATGAAGTGTATGTCCACTTCAATGTGCTTGGTCCTCTCATGTAGGACAGGGTTGCTGGCGATGTTTATGGCTGCCTTGTTGTCATAGTAAAGAGACATAGGATTATGAACAACAACTCCAAGCTCCCCTAGAAGATTTTTTAGCCAAAGGACTTCAACCACCCCATGTGCCATAGCTCTATATTCAGCTTCAACACTTGACCTTGCTACCACACTTTGTTTCTTGCTTTTCCAGGTCACTAGGTTTCCTCCCACAAATGCGCAATACCCACTTGTGGACTTTCTATCATCCATAGCACCTGCCCAATTAGCATCTGTAAAGACTTCCACCTTTAGGTGATTATGTTTACTGAATAGTAGACATGTTCCAGAATACTTTTTTAAGTATCTAAGAACTCTCTCTGCTGCCTCCATGTGTGGTTTCTTAGGAGAGTGCATGAATTGGCTTAGACCCCCAACTGAATAGGCAATATCTGGACAAATCATGGACAAATAAATCAACTTTCCCACTAACCTTTGGAACTGTTTCACATCTTTCAGAGGTTCACCATCACAGTCACCCAACTTGTGATCAACATCCATGGGAGTATCTGCTGGCCTTGCGCCTAATTTGCATGTGTCTTGTAATAGATCAAGGGTGTATTTCTTTTGAGAAATGAAGATACCCCTTTCTGAGCGGGTGACTTTAATTCCAAGGAAATACTTTAGGGGACCTAAATCTTTCACTTCAAATTTAGAAGCAAGGAATTGTTTCAATTTTCGTACTTCTGAACTCCAATTTCTTGTAATGATGATATCATCCACATACACTATCAATACAACAACTTGTTCCTGACATCTCTTCACAAAGAGTGTATGATCAGACTGACATTATTTGAAGCCTACCTGCTGAACTGCCATGTGAAACTTACTGAACCAAGCTCTGGGAGATTGTTTTAAACCATAAAGAGACTTTCTCAGCTTGCACACCTTATTTTCACTTCCCTTGGCACAGAATCTAGGGGGTTGAACCATGTATACTTCCTCCTCTAGGTCACCATTTAAAAAAGCATTCTTTATGTCCAGTTGATGCAATTCCCAATCAAGGTTAGCAACTAATGACAGGAGAACCCTAATTGAGTTCATCTTAGCTACTGGAGCAAAAGTCTCATCATAGTCAACCCCGTACACCTGAGTGTACCCTTTGGCTACTAATCTTGCTTTATACCTTTCAACTGTCCCGTCTGCCTTCTGTTTAACTGTAAACACCCACTTACACCCCACTGGGTCTTTCCCCCTTGGAAGATCCACCAATTCCCAAGTTTGATTTTTATGAAGAGCATTAATCTCCTCCTTCATAGCATCTGTCCATTCAGGGCATTTTAAGGCTTCTGCAAACATTTCTGGGAACAGGGATGCAATCAACTGCGGATAGAAAGGCTCGGTATGAGGGGGAAATGTGATCATGGGAGACATACTGAGTAATGCGGTGTTTGGTGGTGCATGACCTGACTCCCTTTCTTTGAGCAATAGGAATGTCAAGGTCATCCACAATAGGAGTAGGAGTATCGGTAGGTGCAAAAGGGTTTGGACTTACCTCCTGGGAGTCTAACAGTGTCGGTTGCTCAATGTTTGTCTGCTCCACATCTCTATCACATTGCTGACCTCTACGACATGTACGTTGGAAGACACGAAAGGGAGCAAGGTCCAAAATAGAAGGAAGAGAGACTTGGCGGACCTGAATCTGCTTCTCCTCTTCCACACTACTACTCTCCCCCTGAGGAGAAGCAGGGAAGAACGGTTCAAACTCAAAAAAGGACACATCCATAGACACAAAAAACTTATGACTAACGGGATCAAAGCACCAATACCCTTTTTGAGAGGAGGGATACCCCAGAAAGATACAAGGAATGGACCGAGGGTCTAACTTACCTCAAGACGGTGACAAATCATGGACAAAGGCATGACAACCAAAAACTCTCATGGGAATGGAAAATAAAGGAGACTGAGGGAACAACAACTGATGAGGGGCCATGTAGTTCAGCACTCTAGAGAGCATGCGATTGATGACATAAGCAGTTGCAAGTATAGCATCCATCCAAAACCTTTTTGGAACATTCATGTGTAACATCATCCCACGAGCTACCTCAAGGAGGTGTTTGTTTTTTCTTTCTGCAACACCATTTTGTTGTGGTGCTCTTGCGCATGAGCTCCTATGAATAGATCCATGGGAGGCAAAGAACTCATTGAGCTCACCATGGAAATATTCTTTTGCATCGTCTAATTGGAAGATCTATATTTCAACATGGAATTGTGTAAATACCATCCTCTGGAAGTCTTTCACAATCTTTGGAACTTTGTCTCTACTACGCATAGGGAATACACATGTATAGCGAGAAAAGTCATCGATCAATGTGATAAAGTACTCATATCCGCCCTTAGAGATTATAGTAGTAGGCCCCCATACATCAAAATACACAACATGAAAATGAACACTTGATCTTTTATTATTTGAGTGAAAAGTTGTTCTACATTGTTTGGTCAACTGACACGTTTGACACTGGAACTCTAACACTGAACATGACTTATAAAACCGGAAACAAAGACTTTACTATTTCAAAAGAAACATGACCTAACCGACTATGCCACAAAAAAAAATTGACTCTTATTTGATTGAATATATGACTCTGAGGATGACACCGAGAGACCAGCTTTGTTGTCGAGAATGTAGAGACCATCCACTAGGCTCCCTCTACCAATCGTCCTCCCATAAGTTAGATCCTGATTGAAAGCAAATGTTACACTATAGTTTAAAGAGTTTGTGATACTACTGATTGAAAGCAAATTTATAGGAAGTTGAGGGACATGCAATACACAATTCAGGTTAAGGCCATGGGGAAGAGATATTGATCCTTGGCCTACAATGGAGGAGAATGATCCATCTGCAAGCCTCACTTTATCCCTTCCTGACAAAAGGTTATAAGTCTGAAACAAATTCGGCTTACCGGCCATGTGGTTAGAGGCCCCTGAGTCAATGATCCAAGGGGAACCAATGGTAATAGTGACATGGAATGCAGAAGGCGCATTACCTGATGTAGATGCAAATGAAGTAGAAGGAGTACCAGCGACTGAACTATCCATCTGTCGCAAAGCCCTACCATATGACTCTAAGTGGTCTCTGAAGGAATTCATTATATCTTCCTTGGGGTCAGAATTAGTAAGGTGGTCCTGAGTAGTACAAGCAACCTGAATATCTTGGGTTGCCACATGTGTTGCATTATGTGTTGTGTTCATCTTCTTCTGACCTTGCCCTTTACCCTGTTCTTGGTTCTTCACTGCCCACTTGGGTTTCCCGTGAATGTCCTAACATGTGTCACGTGTATGTCGTGAGCGCCGACAGTGGGTACAAAACAACTTGTCTTTATCATCAGCCTTCTTGGTGTCACTTTTCTTCCCCATGTTGTTATTACTCATTGTAGCCAATGCAACTTGTTGCTCCCCCTCGATTGTAACCATCACACTCCGCCTACTTTCTTCCGATTGAACAAGGGCATATACCTCGTGAACCGACGACAATTCTTTACTTCCTAAGGTCTGAACTCTCAAGGGTTCATAGGCAGGGTTCAGTCCCAACAAGAAGGCAAACACACGTTGCTGAGAAACCAGCTTCCTGTAGGCCTTAGCATCATCATCATGTTTCCACTCTATAGCTTGATAATGAACCAATTCTTTCCATACGGAAGTAAGGGCTGAATAATAGGTAGACAAACTATGATTTCCCTATTTACAGGTTGAGGATTCAGCTTGCAACTGGTAAACCTTGGCATAATGCCTTTGCTCAGAATAGGTGGCTTTGGCCTGTTCCCAAATCTCACTAGCGGTGTCTGCCCACATAAAGTTCTTCACATCAGGTTCCATAGCTGCAAGGAGCCAAGACATCACTATACTGTTTTCTTGGTCCCACCTATCATGTTCAGTTGTCTCACTCTTGGGTTTTTTCACCCTTCCATTTATGTAGCCATCTTTTCCCCTTGTTGTTACATAAAGTTTTACACTTTTAGCCCACTCCAGGTAGTTTAGACCATTTAAAGGGGTAATGGCCATGGGAAACATCATGTTTTCACTTCCCATACCAGTTGTGCTACGGGTTGGTGTAACCCCCGATGAAGTTGAATCATAGTTTGCCATAGAGTACTGCTGAATCAGACCAAATCCCACACAACTACACAACAGCCACAATCAGAATACCAACCCTCAAGAAATTTACTTTTGGAATGTGGAAAAAACAAAAAAAACTGCTGAAATCAACTCAATGATGGTTCAGCCATTAAAACAGCCCAGTAATCAGTCCAGCACCAGCCGTTAGAATAGTATACTAGCAGTTTGACTACAGCACATGCAATCTAACAGTCCAGCATCTAAACGGAGGTATAAAACCAAAAAGTAAGGCCTTCACACCATTGGCCATAGAAAAAACACAAGAACACATACCCTGTCCAGCACCTGTACGAAGGTGCCAACCCAAAAATTAACTTCACAGCATTGAACAGATAAGGAAGGGAGTCTTTACTGCATCGCCCTTCTTCTGCTAGGGTTTCCTTGATGTTACGACCAAGGAAGAACCCAAAGGAAGAGCCGCAAGTAGCCTGCTAGGGTTTCTCTGTCTTTCACGTCCAAGAAATCAAAGAAGAAAGAGGAGAAGCAGGTTCAGATGGGAGAAACAGATTTTTATAGCCCGGAACCTTGCTCTGATACCATGTAATCATTCATGGAGAGAGAGAGAGAGAGAAAGAGAAGAAACGAGAAGAGGGAAAAGAGGAGAAGAGGAAGATATGATTAAAAGACACAAAAAAACTCTTCTGGCTGCCACCAGTTTAGTTATTTATATTAACTTAATATAAAAGGAATGGGAGATTACAAGCATGCCTCTGGTGGCACTCCCTAGTAACAAACTATAAGAAAGAAAAACTAACTGGCTGACAGCACACTAACAGCAACTGTAAAATAACAATTAAATAATCCTCACAACAATTATATTTTCATACCACCACTACCCCTTTTCTTATTCTATGCCAGTCCATATTCCTCAAAATATCATTGTTTTGACCAATTTACTGTAGCTTTAATAGATTGATCTTTTGCAAACTATTTTTCTGTGTCCATATGATTGGTTTTATGGGTGTTGCATGTTCTTGAAGCATCATTAGATAGTTTTGACAAAAACTTGTTAGTTCCTTATGAATCAGTTTCCTCTGTGATGTTTATTTATTCTGCTGCTTATAAAAGTTCCACCTAGAAATTGAAATCACCTGTTGCAATATTTTTTGATAGTAAATAAAAAATGATTATAAAACAAAATATCAAAAGATACACTTTCAGGTTATAAGAAATCACTGTCAGAAAACACCCAAGACCACTTCCCCTATAAATTTGTATTTGACTGTTCTAAACAAGAGGTCTGCGCCAGAATATGCAGCAACATATCGTGATGTAGAACTCTTGTTTAGACAGTTAAGTACAGTTGGAGTTACTAGAAAGGCAAATAGAAATACTTTAGATGAAGATTGTTCACAAATTTCCGTGTCATGTTCTATAATAACTTGCTCGACAGAAGTTAACATGGAAAGGGGCAAAATGTTTAGTAGCCTCCATGCAAAGGCTTCAAGCTGTAAGGGCATCAATAATGGTAGAAAAATGGGAAATATCAAACGTAACCCTCAGTAAAAGGCAATAAAACATAGATAGTTTAAGGGCAGAGATGGAACAAAACCCGAATTACCACCAAAATTGAATGGCAACATTGTCACCCAAAGTTCCAAACCACTCTACTTCGAGAAGAATATGCGAGACCCATTTTCTCCAATACCCATTAATTCCTCCACCAACCAATCAAAATATAAAAGGATAGTAAACTAATTAATTGTAAGAAAACAAAGTAGAGGCAATTCCATTAACACAAGAATAATAGCTTGGAGGACTCCAAGCAGCACAAGGACTGATCTTGCCAATATACTCTACTCTCTGAACTTAAATAAAATCCAGACACGTTAATTTCTCTGGCTAATCCGAAGTCGTCAGGAATAGAACAAATTCTATACTAAGTTCACAACCCAAACTCTTAAATATCTACAGCCGATGAACTAATGCTCAGAGCAAACAAATTTAGGTGATTTCGAGATAATGTGCATACAAGTTGGAACAAATGAAACACTTAAAAATTCGATTCTTTGCACATCCAGAAACCGTACCTTGCAATCTACATCGACGAGGCGACGACGGAGAAGAAAAGGATGCTGCTCTAAAGGGCACACTTCTAAAAACCGTAGAACCAGAAAAGCGAGTGGAAGAAATGCGAGGATTCGAGTTGACACCACTAAAGCAAAGAGCAACAGCAGAGTGAAGAGCCATAGGTGTTATTGTTATTTAATTTCTCACAGAGAGAGTTTAAACTTTAAAGTATCCTCCTCTTCAGTTCTTCGAGATCAATTTGGCATCGTTTCTAACGTTGGCTGCTATTGTTGTTGGCGTCAGAATCAACCGTTCAGGTGGATAAAATAATCAGAGAGAGAGAGAGAGTCGGGTATGAGTCGGATGTTCGAAATTGGATCAGGCGTGAAGTCGGTAAGAAAAGCCCTAGGAAAAGGAAGAGTTTGGTGTCAACTTCAAGCATCACTTAACAAACAAAGTTCTTCTGAGTTGGGTGGCCATAGCCCACCGGTGAAATCGAACAAAGAGAGGACTCTCCGTTTTCTGGCGCTGCGGTCGTTGCGAGAAGAGAATAAGGTTAGGCTGGGGGCTGAAAGGACAGCTGTCAAAAAATTTTCTCAATTCTTTACTCAATCTGCTCACCATGTATGCCTAATCCGAACCGGTTTCTAAAAAAACCCCGTTTGCCATCGTTCACCATTCTAAAAAAGTTAAAACCTTCGAACCATATCACAACTTACTATAAACAAAGGGTAAAAGACTTAACCTCCTTCCACTTACTCTGAGCGGGTAATGTCAAGTTATTACCCAAATTTTAAAACGTGTTATTATAATATCCAAATTTTTTAAATTGTCAAATAATTTAAAACTGTTAACAGACGTTAAATGGCGTATGAAATAATATAAACGCCCTTTAGATAATATCCTTTGTAAATATGAGACGTTTTGAAGTTAAAGGGCGGTGAATATTTATGCCCAAGTGAAATTTTGGGTCCGTTTGGCTTCCCTTTTTGGGAAGATCTTCTGTAGCTTTGACATGTAAAAGTTGTATTCAACTTTTGCATGAAGATTTGAGAAGTTCAAAGTATGTTTGGCAGATGTTTCTGCATCTTTTTCGTGTCTTTCTGTGTAAGAATAAAACGTGAAAGACTCGAAAAGTTCTATTTGAAACTTCTTGAAATCAATCTAAAGTAGATTTCTCATGTCTTTTCAGTGTTTCGTCTTTTAATGGCTAGATCTTATGCGAGTCAGATGGGAATAGATCAAAGATCAGTCTATCTAAGTTATAAACAGCCAAAAAACAGCACAAAAAGACTCGTTAATCAGGCCCTTTGTTAAAATCTTATTCATATCTTATATGAAAATTTGAAATTTAGACCAGCAAAAGAAAGGAATAATAGGTATTGGAAGGGAAGAGAAAGGAGGGAAGGTCTCGGCTGGTGAGTGGTGGTAGACCTGGTAGTTCTTATAGTATACGAGGAGTCATTTTTGTTGCTACATATGAGGTCGCCATAGAGATTGAAGTTGTAGTAGTAGATGTCGAAGACAGTGGCGGGTTGAATCCAGATAAGAGCCGAGGGGACACATCATCAAGGTTACGTGCGACGTCTGCGGCTCACGGTAGGAGGAGGGTGTAAAGCGAGCAGGTAAGAGGTAACAGGGCGGCCTTCTCTAGCTAGGCTGAGAATAAGCTCTCAGAGAGTCTCCGAACGACATCGTTTCAGTTCAAACAGGAAGTGTTAACTGCTGTCGGTGGGTTTGAAGCCGAAGCCGATGCGTATGAGGCACTTGGCAAACTGGAAGCTTGGGATGATGTGGCGTTGAGCAGGGAACGTCACAAGCAGTAAGTGGGGTTACGACTAGAGGTGTGGCCCGGCCCGATTTTGGACCGGCTCGGCATGAAGGCCTACAGGTCGTGTCAAGCCCGGCATGAAGGTCTGTGCCGTGCTAGGTCGGGGGTTCGAGATCCACGGGCTGACACGGCCCATAACGGGCCAATCACGGTCCACCCGGAATATAGCCTATATAGCCATTGCCCCCCCCCCCCCACCCAACAGTTATAAACAGCCATATTATAGGGGCATTTGTGTATTTTGCATTTTTGCTTATGGGGGTTAAAAAATGACACTAATGTCTCCTAATAGCTATATAATAACTAGTTTAGGGGGTTTTTGGGCAAAGTTATAAATAACTTTACAATGACCAAAATGTCCCTCCCAACAACTAAATAACTAGTTTTTTGGGGTATTTTGCGCAATTGAATTATGTTCAATTTGGCAATTCCTATAAATAGTACTATCCTCCACCATTTTCATCACACAAATTCAACAATTCTCTTATTAAGTTATCCTCTTAGTCTCTTCAGTCTTTCCTCTCTCAGTTTCTCATACTCTCAATCTCTTTCGGTCTCTCATACATTCTCTGCAATTTAAGTGAACTCTGATAGTCTCATAGTCTAGTTGGTTGATTGTCTGATTCTCTAATTTAGCAATTTGAGAGGCTTGGAGCCTTGGACATTGTCACGTTGAAAGGCTTTAACCGTTGAAATCAAGTTGGGATTCTGAACTGGCAATCCGGGGTAAGTCCAATTAAATTAATTTTATTTTTTTAGAATTTGAAAAAAAATGGCCAGCTCTTCCCAAAACCCCAAGCTTAGTAGCCCAATTTGGAAAATATTTAAAATAGAGGATGTCAAGGAGAAGGGGAAAAGAGTAGTTTGCCAAAAATGTAGAAAATACTTTAGCTATTATAGAAAGGGTGGTACTGGCCATTTGACCAGACATTTTCTCACACATGAGAAGGAAGAAGAAATAACCCACAATTTAAATGAATTTTTGAAATAATGAAAAATAAATTTTAAAAATATTGGGAAAAGTCGGAGTCTCGGAGAACATTTCTCGCCGCCAATCCCGCCATGGCACGTGATCCGTGATCTACTAACCCCTCCGGTGTCTACAAGCTATAGTTCCATCGGAGTCTTGTTTAGTTGTTTTAGTGTAGGACTTGCAAGTACCACACTACCACGGTACCAGGGTTGGCTAGATGCAGTCATGAATCATGATGCGGAATATAGATTACAACTTTACAATTACAAGACAAAGGAAGGCATGATACTACAGACTACTACATACATCGGATATTTCATTTTTCACCTGAAGCAGATGATGAAAGTGTGTGTGAATGCTTTCATCATAATGTATATGTAAATTTTGTTTAACTTGTAAATTTTAATAAATAACCCACAATTTTTTTATTTTGTCAAATTATTGTAAATTTTGTTTTAATTTTATTTAATTTATTTGTTATTAATGTAATTTTGTATTTTCAATTTGTAACTATATAATCTATATAGTTTATAATTCTATATTGTATTTTTTATATTTTATTAATTTATTCCATTTTCATATTTCATTCATCCAAGTATGAAGTTTATGAAGTATCCAATCATTGTATATTTCATAATTTCAATATTTGTATAATTGTATACTTTGTAATTTGTATGATTCTTCGTTCAAATTTAAATGAAATAAAATTCTTAAATTCCTATTTGAATTGTTTTATAGTTTTATTTATTTATTCTTTGGGCAATCGTAAATTCGTTATTATTCGTGTCTTGTCCTAAATCCTGATATGACCATAATCCATTTAGTGAGTCTAGCTCGGTTCGGCCAAGCCCAAGGCCCACCCTATGGCCTAGCCCGGCCTAGGCTCGTAGTATGGCACGGGTCCGCCTGGGTTTGGGCTGTGGGCCATGCCAGGCCAACCCCCAAAATTTTCACCGGGGAGGGCGGCACGACCCGCCTTTAGCGCGGGCCATGCCATGTTGGCCCAACACGACCCACTTTACACCTCTAGGTGACTAGGTACGACATAGTTGGAGCCTGGGATGCATATTTAAGTGTTTTTGTGGTTTATTTTTAGGGAAAATAACAACAAATCGTAATACATTATTGAATATTCATTAACACATCAGTCATCATGCGGTCCTGAGAAGTCTCTCTCTCTCTCCCTTGATTCATCTCCTTGTTTTTCTCTATCTCTCTTGGCTTTGTTTTATTTTCTTGAGGAATAAGATAAACAGTGTTTTAGCGGTGATTATAAAAGATAATTCCACCGATTTATTATTGGAACTTTAATAAATTTTTTATGTTTGGAGGAAGGAAGTCATTTTTGGTTTCTCGTCTGTGTCTTGGCTAACTTGTGAAAGAGCACTTGATCATTCGGTTATTTTTCATTGTTGCTTTGGTTTAGTTTCAGTTTCAATGAAGAAGACAATGAACAATATCTTCTTTAAAAAGATAATTTTGGAATTTTAGAATGTTATAAATCACATGTGACATCAAGTGCTTTAGTTAACTGATAGACTATTAACGGTATGTACTAAATTGATAGTTTTCCAAAGTTGGGTACTGTAATGACACATTTTGAAGTTTGGGTACTAACTTGACACTACCTCAAAAGTTCAAGGTACTAAACTGAAATTTGCCCTAATTATAACCTCATCCACATCCTTTTGGGGGTTAATTTTTTTAAAACCCAATTTTGCCCTTTATTGCCCTCCTATCAAACCAAAAACAATCTATGCTACAAAGTTCCATTTGCAATTTGGAGCTAACACATGTCTGAGATACTTTCTTAAATGCTTTGTGAGATTCTAATAGACCATTTCTGAGACGAGCTTTATCTCATGCCATGGGCCCTTAGTCCGGTGGAGCCTATGAATTTTATCTAAAAATTTGATCTTGTATCTTTACAAATGTCTTTACATCTTCATCCCTGCAACCAGCAATCAATTCGTATGGCATCGACTCCCACTTTATTTGCCCTATGATCATCTCTAACATGCACAACTTTGTTAGCCTCCACATTGATATGATCTAAGGTAGCTTTGAAGATCTCTACATATGTTTTTTCATATCCAACTTCTAATGATATGGTAGTGGCATCAAATAAATCTACAACATCAATGAGATCCTTCAATAGTACGAGCGGGGACCCGTGCGATGCACGGGATTTATTAAGTGAAAGCTAAATAATAGAAAATGGTCATTTACTAAAATACCCCTTATAATTTCATAGATTTACTAAAAATTACCCTCTAGTTAAAATTTTACTAAAACACCACTTATAATTTGCAATGGATTTAATCAATCTTCCATTAGATGATAGTGGAAAACGATAGTGTTGACCCTAATGTTCATTTAAATAAATTTAATCAAAAGAAAATAAAAATAAAAATACCATTTTTGCCCTTTATAAGACACAAGCAACCACTCTATTGGCTATATTTGGTTAATTTTGTTTTCTGTACAAAAAAAGTGTTAAGGGTATTTTTGAAATAAAAAATCATGGGCCTACTGGCAAAACAAACACTCCTTAATGAAATGTTAATTAAGTAAATAAGTTGTAAAATATATGGGATGTTTTAATAAATTGAAAACTATAAGGTAGGTTTAAGTAAATATGTAAAACTATAAGATGTGTTCTACTAAATGACCTTAATAGAATCACATAAGAGTATACAATTGTTTTATATTTTTAACTTTTTAAATAATTAATAATATTCATAGTTTATATACTACTTTTAATAAATTTTTTATAATACAAAAATAACAATAATTAATTTCAGTTAGGTTTATTCATCAAACTGATGAAACTGACAAACCCGATCAACTCGACCCAAGTTGGTCGGTTTTCTAGTATTTTAGGTCGGCTTTGGTTCAAAAATTTCCCAATTCGACCAAGTTGGATCAATTTCACTTTGGCCATTTGTAAACCAACCAAAATTGAACGACCTAACCATGGATATATATTAATATTTTATATTTTAAATATAAATTTTGATATGGAAAAGTGGGAAATTTCCCATATTTCTTAGTTTAAAATGTTTTATACCATAAATCTATTTTTTAAATAATTGCACTATAATTTTTAAAATTAAATTTAATTTTTAAGTTTAAATATTTTGAACCGATTGACCAAACCAAAAAATCAACCCAAATCGATACAACTTGAGTGGGTCAGTTTTCATGAAAGGTCATGAGTCGGTTTCAGTTGACCAACTCCCCAACCTGACCAGGTCAATTTGGTGGGCCAAATAGCCTACGACTGAACCGAACCAACTCATGAACACTCATAATTTCAGCTAATAGTCACATCTCTAATAGACAACAATAGTTTAATCTCCAATAATTATTGAAAATTTATAGCAAAAATACACAATTATTGAAAATATATTGATAATGAAAAAAATACAATAAATACTAAAAATATATTAACTTAGTCAATAAATAGTATAATATCAAATAATAGTTTAATCTCGAATAAATATTAATCAATAAGTTATAACAAAAATACAATAAATACAATAAGTACAATAGATTAAATTTAAAAATTTCACTAATAGTAGTTTAATCTCCAATAATTATTGAAAGTTTTCTATTAAATAACAAAACAAAATAAATTTATACATAATCATTGAAACTACATTTATCACAAAAATAATAAATAATTACTGAAATACAATAAATATTAATTTTAGTATATAATTATATAATTATATAATAAATACAAGTTAAGATTTTAAAATTATTATTAATAAATATTACTTTTTTTAAAGTTATTTTCTTGAATTATTACTTGATATAAGTGAAATTAGTTATTTACAATATTATGTAAAAATATTAAATTATTATTAATTTCAATATTATGTTATAATTATTTTTATACTTTTCAGATTTTTTTAAATTCATTACCTAATTTCTTTATTTTAACTATTTAAAATATAGTTATGTTAAATATTTTGTTATTTAAATACTTAAATAATATGTAAAGTATTTAAATTTTAAAATATTAGTTATTTATGGAATTTAATTATCCACAAAATCATAATTTATACTATTATTACATAACTTCATTATTAATTTTGTAATATATTAAATTATTATTAATTTCATTATTATTTTATAATTATTTTTCTGCTTTAAAGAAATTTTTTAAATTTATTACATAATTTCGTTATTTTAACTATTTAAAATCTAGCTATGATAAATATCTAGTTATTTAAATATTTAAATAATCTATAAAATATTTAATTTTTTTATTTGAATTTTATTTATTTAAATCTATTACATATTATTAAATTTTTGAAAAACATTTAAATTGATGATCCAAAAAAACATAATTTAAATTGTTAGTACATAACTTCGTGATATATTTTAGAAAAATATAAAATTATTAGATAATTTCGTTATTTTTAACTATTTAAAATATAGGTATGATAAATATTTAGTTACTTACATATTTAAATAATCTATAAAATATTTATTTTTTTGTTATTTAAATTTTATTTATTTAAAGCTATTACATATTATTAAATGTTTGAAAAGCATTTAAATTGATGATCCGGAAAAACATAATTTAAATTGTTAGTACATAATTTCGTGATATATTTTGTAAAAATATAAAATTATTTTTTGTGTTTTTAATAAATATTTTAAATTTATTATATAATTTTGTTAGAATATTTAAATAATTCTTATTTTTTTTAATCCAAACTTTCTTTAGGTAGATATAAATAAAAAGTAGGGGAGAGGGTTTATAGGAATTAGAGATAATTTAGGAGAGAAACTCTCTACAAAATTAGAGATAATTGTAGAGATAAATAGGAATTAGAGATAATTTAGAAGATAAATAGGAATTAGAGATAATTCTGGAGAAAGTGGGGGAGGTAGTTTAGGATAAGTTTTAGGAGAAGAGATTATTTAGTTTATTGGGAAAGTGCATCTCATTGGTTGTTTCAAAAATGACATGGAATAAAAAAACAAAAAATTCAAAAAAAGGAGAAAATTTCTTGACCGCTTTGTTTTAATATATATATTCTTAAGTGGGTGTCAAAGTTGGAAACAATAGCCAGTTTAACTCCAACATCTCTTAGTAAGCACATTGTTTCAATAGCTCCATTTGGAAGTTTCCATGTGTTGCCATTTGCAAAATACTCTATACTTCTTCAAAATAGTCATCATGGAACAACCAGTTGCTTAAGAAACAATGAGCCTCCAAAATGGCTGCCATCTCCTTGATATTGAGGCTTTTCAAGCCATGGGTAGAAAAAGTTGTCCTAAATTGAATCCTTCCCTTGTCTATATATTTGTTGCACTCAGCCTCAATCCATATTTCCTCCTACCCTTTATGTTTCTTCAATAAGTTTTGTCAATTACAAAAGGCTACCCCTACATCCAATAAGCCCACCTATTTGATCCTTTATCTATATCAATTTGCATGGAAGAGCATACTATCGATTTTGATAGCTTCACATTCTTCAAAGGTTTTACTCCTTTCCTGAGTATTCTTGTAGAGCATTTTGTCTAGCAAGCTTTCATATCTTTTATTTTGAGAAGAAAACAATGGGTTAATGCTAAAGCCTCAAAATTGACCAAGATCTTAACGAATTCCTAGAAGTTAGAAACTAAAGATCTCCAATAATAATTGGGCGCAGTGAAGAGGCCATTGGCCTTGAACTGTATTTATAATAAGAAGAGGTTTACATAGATGGAAACTCTATCTTAGGTAGAGTCCTACAAAGATAACAAACAATAGTGTTTATCTCTTAGGATAATGACTATCCTAAGAGAACATCTCATTAGGATAACAATTATCCTAAAGCTGTAAGGATAATTGTTATCCAAAGGTTGGACTTCTATCCTAACTGATATACATGTGGAGATATACTCTAATACGCCCCCTCAAGCTCCATGTTCATCAAGAACATGGAGTTTGTCTCTCAAGAAGTAGAATCGATCTCCTACAAGAGGTTTGGTAAGAATGTCAGCAACCTGATCTTTGGAAGAGAGAAAACAAACATTCAGTCGTCGTGCAAGAACAAGGTCCTGAAGAAAATGAAAGTCAACTTCAACATGTCGGGTCCAAGCACGGAAAGCAGGGTTGGCGGCAAGATATGTGGCACCAATGTTGTCACACCAAATAGTAGGTGCCTCGGGGAGTGTAACTCCAAGATCTCAAAGAAGATAAATAATCCAAAGGACTTCAGTAGATGATGTGAAACAAGCACAAAATTCATACTCAGTGCTAGAATGTGCAACTGTACCTTGTTTACGGGAGCTCCAAGCAACTAAATTGGGACCTAGAAAGATAGCAAAGCCCCCTATAGATCAGCGATCATCTGGATAGCCTGCCTAGTCAGCATCTGAATAAGCATGAAGGGAAAGAGAAGAAGATGATGCTCATGAGAGGTTTAGGCCATGCATAATAGTATGTTTAAGGTAACGCAAGATACGTTTCATGACTGCCTAGTGTTCGTCAGTGGGAGACTAGAGAAATTGAGCCTTTGCTTACTACTAAGGAGATGTCCGAACGAGTGAACGCCACATACTGAAGAGTGCCAACAATGCTTTTGTATTTTGTAGGATCATCGAGAGGACGACCACCATATTGCGAGAGCTTGGGATGAACCATCATGGGAGAGGAAATGGGCTTGGAAGCCTCCATGTGAGCTCGTTGTAGTAAATCTGTGATGTACTGTCGCTAACTGAGAATGACCCTATAAGGATGCTGAATGAGCTGAATACCGAGGAAGAATGCAACAGGACCTAGACCTTTGAGAGAGAAATGGCGAGAAAGCTCCTGAATGCAGCTATGGATAGCATTCTGGGAGTTCCCAATAAGCAAAACATCATCTACATATATATGCGGTGCTTGAAAACCCATTTGGGTTAATTGATAAGTGAGACGAGCATACCAAGCCTGCGGTGCTTGAAGAAGCCCATATAGAGCTTTGTTCAACTTGCAAACATGGGTTGATTTAGTGGGATCTTCGAAACCCTTAGGTTGTTTGACATATATATCCACGTGAAGTTTTCCATTCAGAAAGGCATTATCAAAATCAATATGATGAATACACCACTGATTTAAGACTGCAAGAGAGAGAATAGTACAGATGGTTACTAATTTCACAATTGGGTTAAAAGTAGCAGTGAAGTCAACCCCGGGGATTTGAGTAAAACCTTGTGCAACCAATCGTGCCTTGTACCTGTCAATAATGCCATTTGCCTTTCGTTTTACCTTATAGACCCATTTGCTTCCTACCACATTCATATGAGAGGAATAGGGAACAAGGCTCCAAATACCATTAGTAACAAGAGCATTGAACTCCTTAGTAATAGCATCACGCCAATGGACAAATTTTACCGCTTGGGAATAATTGGAGGGTTCCGTAGTGTCATCTCAGGACTGAGATAATAATGATTGTGGTAAGGGATACCTGGTCATGAGATGAGAACGGGGAGGAAGGGATCCGTCCATAGAGCGAGTAACCATAGTATGATGGCGAGAATGCTAGGGAGCAACTGGAACCGTTGCGTCAAGAATGTCCTGCATAGGAAGGGTTCCACGAGGTCCAACTTCAGGGGAGGGTATGCTTGTTGAGGAAGCTGACGAATGGTGAGGGCTGTCAGAGGGTGCCGAACCAGCATTAAAATCACTTTGCAACAAAGAAGTGGGAACCGGTGAAACAGAAGTGGAAGGTGAAGACACAGTGGGCGACTGCAAATAAACACCAGTTAGCTGTATAGAATCTGAAGGAGCAGCAGTAGAGTACCCCGGAAAATGATGCTCATCAAAGATAACATGTCTAGAAATGTATTCTTTCCTAGTTCTAGGATGCAGACAATGATACCCTTTGTGTTTGTCGTTGTAGCCAAGGAAGATGCATTGTTGAGATCGATAATCAAACTTGTGCCGATTGTAAGGTCTAAGCAAAGGGTAGAAAACACACTCGAAAATTTTGAGAAACCGATAATCTGGAGGAAAGCCGAACGAAACTTCATATGGAGATTTGTGCCGGAGAGTGCTAGTTGGAAGCCAATTGATTAAATATACATCTGTAAGGGCGGCATCTACCCAGAAGGAAAAGGAGAGGGATGAGGAAGCCAGTAGAGACAAGGTTGCTTCGATGACGTGGTGATGTTTCTGTTAAGCACAACTATTTTGTTCATGTGTGTGAGGACAGGCAAGCCAGTGAGTAATGTCGATGGAGTCCAAGTAAGAAGAAAGCTTCTGATATTCTCCACCCCAATCAAATTGCAAGGCCTTGATTTTGGTATTAAATAAATTTTCAACATGACGCTTAAAAGACAAAAATACATCAAAGACATCCGACTTCCATTGTAACGGAAACAACCAAGAAAATTTACTATAAGCATAAATGAAAATTGCATAATAACGAAACCTTGCATTAGATAAAATTGGGGCTGGTCCCCATACATCTGAAAACACCAAATCTAATGGACTAGAAACAACTGAGGATGACAAGGGAAGAGATAACCTATGACTCTTACTTACTCGACACGACTCACAAATTAAATTAGGACTGAAACTCAATTGACCTTCATATGGTAATCCAAATTGGGTGACGACTTGCCTCACAATTTGCATGGCTAGATGCCCAAGTCACTTGTGCCAATCATTAACGGAAACATGCTCTCCAACTAACGTAGAAGACTGATTCGTGTTAGTTACCTCTCCTGAAAACTGATATAAACCATCTCTACTAGTTCTTCGCAGCAGGATGTTCCTCGTATAATCCTGCACAAAAAAATAATCACCATGAAATTCAAAAAATAATTTGTTGTCACGAGCAAATTTGTGAACAGATAACAAATTTTTGGATAGTTTCGGCACATGGAAAATATTATTTAAAACTAACTGATGAGTAGTAGTATGAAGAGTTGAAGAACCAATATTTTTAATTTCCAAACTTGAACCATTCCCAACTTTGACTTGTCGATGTTAGGTGTCATGTGATGTGTGGCACCACTATCTGGATACCAAGTTAGATCGAACGTAGACTGAGTGGGAGCAGTGTTGTTGTTGTAGGCAGCTGGTTTTGGTTCCTCATTTTTGTAATTCAGATCATAATGCCGATGACATTTTACAACTCCATGTCTCGGTTTGTTGCACAATTGTCAGACAATTTGACTACCACGTCCTCTACCACCATTATTTGCAGGGGGTGTGGTATCAACTATAGTAGCATTCTGTTCTAACCATCCCTCATGTTCAAGAAGAATGCCTAAAACATCATCAATATCGAGGTCCTCTATATTGGACCTATTAGTAATAGCAGTAACAACAGATTCATATTCTGATCCTAATCCAGTCTGTATATAAAGAATCAAATCACTCATCTTAACAGTTTCTATGACAACTGTAAGGCTATCAATTATGGATTTAACCTTCCGAACATATTCAAAAATAGACATACCTCCTTTCTTGAGACTTTGAAGTTGTCTCCTGTACTGAAACAGCCTGGAGCATGAGTAGTTGGCAAAAGACTTGGCAAGAGTGTTCCATACATCACAGGATTATCGATGTCTTACAACTTGAGCAAACACATTCTCCATGAGTGACGCAATAATCCAGGATAAGACAAGCTGATCTTTCTCAAACCATTCTAAATGTGCTGGATTGAGAACCATTCGATTACCATCATTCGGATCTGGTATATATTGTGGTGGTGCAACAATTGACCCATCTACGTATCCTATCAATCTATTTGTGTAGAGGATCAACAGCAACTGTGCCTTCCAAAGTAGGTAATTGTCGTTGTTGAGCTTGATGGGAAGATAGTGAATCCCACTATTAGGAGTTGAATTTGGTCCTGCTGTGTTGCTGGAGGCGGACGTACCTGTTGAGTGTTGTGACTCAGAACTGAAGCCGTTGGAAGCCATGGGATCAATGAGGGCTCTGATACCAAGTTAGAAACTAAAGATCTCCAATAATAATTGGGTGCAGTGAAGAGGCCAATGGCCTTGAACTGTATTTATAATAAGAAGAGGTTTACATAGATGGAAACTTTATCTTAGGTAGAGTCTTATAGAGATAACAAACAATAGTGTTTATCTCTTAGGATAATGACTATCCTAAGAGAACATCTCATTAGGATAACAATTATCCTAAGCTTCAAGGATAATTGTTATCCTAAGGATGGACTTCTATCCTAACTGATATACATGTGGAGATATACTCTAATACTAGAAATTTAAAATCGAATCAAAGATAGAAGACAGAGTTCTAAAGCTCGGGTTACTTCACTTGTTTTAACTTCAAATATAGAGCTTTGATGAGAAGAAATAGGTGAATTATTTTTTTGCAGTTATAAGTACCTCTTATTCATTTTTTAGAGCCATTAGTCATTGTGATACATTTCCCGTTACAGTTTAAGTCTTGTGAAAAACTAGAGGTATCTTAAAACTTAGGGGAGGTTTACCCATAAAAAAAAAAGAAATAAACGAATTTGGGACAACCAAGCAACTACCTCACTTTTTTTGTGGTTCGGCTTCTCTTTCCATGAAGATTGAAGATGACAAACCATTGAACCATCGGCACCAAAAAGGATTAAGACAAGGTGATCCCTCATCTCCCTTTTTTTTTTTTTATTTGCTTTGAGGCCTTCTCTTCCTTTTTGAATTTGAAGGTTGATAGCTAGGAAAACTATCTCTGGTGTTAAAATATGTAAACACGCTCCTATTATTTCCCATCTCTTTTTTACAAATGATAATTACATTTTTATAAAGACTGACCTACAAGAAGGAAATGATTTATTGGATTCAATATCCTTGTATGAGAGAGCTTTGGGTTAGTAGGTAACAAGTTTGAGGTCTTCTTTAGCTCAAATATGCATCCTAAGCTTTAAAAGGTGGTAGCAAAAGCTATTCATATTTGGAAAGTGGATAATCCTTCAATCTACTTGGGAACTTACCCTTCTTTTAGAAGGAAAAAATGTCAGGTTTTTAATTATTTAATAGAGAAAGCAACAAATAAAATGAGTAAATGGAATGAATCTCTTCTTTCCCAAGCCAGCAAAGAAAAACTTCTGAAAACAGCTATCCCCAGCTATTGTATGTCTTGTTTTCTAATCCTCAAAAAATTTTGTGATGAAATGGTGAATTATCAAAAAAAAAAAAAAGATTTGGTGGGGTGATTTAGAAGAGCAGACAAAGATAAGATGGGTTCAATGGTCTCAAATCTGTAAACCAAAAGCATAAGGGGGATCTTGGATTCAAAAACCCTCAAGGTTTCAACTTATTTGTGCTAGCTAAGCTTGCTTGGAGGCTTTGTGAAGACTCTTCCAACTTGTGGTCTAGAGTTCTGAAGGCAAACTATTTTCCTAGAGTTTCTTTTCTCAAAACTCAAAGTAGTGGTAATCATTCTTGGGGTTGGAAAAAATGTATTAGCTGGAAGAAAGGTTAAAAAGGAATGTTGTTGAGAGTTAACAAGGGGTAGAGTGTGGATATATGGTATGACCCTTGGATACCTGGGTTATAGATGGTTTTAAAACTATTGGACCTAGGCCAGCCCCGGAGATTGATTCTAGTGTGGCATGTATCTTAGATCAAGAAGGGATGTTGGGAGGTTAGCAGTAAAGTCAATGCTCTTTTTATTCCTGCTACTACTAAGGCCCTATTCGCTTTTCAGTAAGTTACTTACCCGGGTAAATGCAGTTACCTAGGTAAGTTTTTCCTGGGAAACACTTACCCGGGTAAGTGCATTTACCCATGTTCTTTTATTTCTCATGTAAATAAGGCAATGACCATTTTAGCCATAAAAATCCATTATTAAAAGGAGCATTTTTGTCCCATTCAAGTGTTGCCAACTTTTCCCCTAGGTGGGAAAGTTATTTACCCACATAGGAGATGGGTATCACTTACCGGGTAAGTGGTACCCAGGAAAATAAACTTTCTCTAGTCCCCACATAAATCTGAAAAAAGAACATAGGACCAACTTTCCCCCCTCTCAAAATCCGAGAAAAGAACACCCCCTAAAAATGTTTTGATATAAGTTTAGCTCAAAACCTATGGGATGATAAGCTTGTTTGGGCTTTCAATGTCATCAAAAGGAAAATTTACTGTTAAATTTGCCTATAATATTGCTCTTAATCTAAAGTGCCAAGTAGGTTGGATCATCTAGGCTAGTGCTTAGAAAAGAATGACTGCAACTTTGTTATGTAAGATCCCAGTTTAGCCTAGGATAAAGCAGTTTCTCTGAAGATGCTGCCTTAACAGTGCTGTAGTCGAGGAAAACCTCTTTAAAAGAAAATTGTACAGGATCTCTTATGTAAAAGGTGCAAACCTAAGAATGAATCCGAATTTCATGCTTTGGTTGCTTGTGATAGGGTGAGATGTATTTGGTTTGGGTCTAAGGTTGGTATTCATCCAAATCGCTTTGCACGCCATCTGCCTTTTAGCTTCTAGTTTGATAATTTGATTAAAGAGTTGGAGAAAGACAATTTGACTACCCTTGCACGTGATCTACCATTTGCATGTGGGAAATTTGGAAAGATAGAAATGTTGCTAATTTTGAGAATGAATCTTCTAATCCATTAATTTCTGGTAACTGGTAACATTCACAGGGCAATCATGGAGAGATCTCAGACCTGGCATTTGAGATTGGAAAGCTGTTTAAGTAAATCTGTTGATCCCAAGAAGACTCCCTTTTGTTGCCCACTAAATTCCGATGCCTTTAAAGTTCATTTGGATAGTGGTTTTTTGAATCCCAGGAAAGCTTCCTTTGGTTTTTTGTTAAGAGAAGGTGGTGATCTATGTGTGGATGCTAAGTTTGGCTCTTGTTTTGCTTCTTCTCCTTTAGTTGCTCATCAAGGAAAAGCTCTGTTGGAAGGTTTAAAGTTAGTTGTTGATCTATCTCTTGATGATGTTATTTTTGTCTCTAATAGTTTGCAGTTGGTTAGTAGTTTGAATTCATTTGATAACTCTTGCTACCAAGACCTGCTATATATTTTTGTGTGATGATATAAGGGCTTTAAGTGCTGGAAAGTCATTTATCTTCAATTGGCTTCCTAGCCTATTGCTCACGAACTAGCTCAGGTGGGTTTCTCTAAGAGAGTGTTATGTTGATACGTTTCCAAGATCGTTTTCAAATCTTCTTTTCAAGGAAAAGATGGGCTCTAGTAGTCCTAAAGACCCTTTGTTTATGGTGGTGTCTATTAGTTCTTGTTATTTCCTTGTTGTTTTTCTCTTTTGTTCCTTTTCTTGTGGTGGGCGTATTGTTCTCCTAAAGACCCTGTGTCATTGCTTTTGTCTTAAGGAAAATTTTGATTACCACAAAAAAAAAACCATTTAATCTGCTCAACAAGGTCATGATGGATTCTTAATTTTTTGGGCAAATTAGTATTTCCCCAACTCCCAAAATTGTCAATCTTCGTATCATGGAGAATCTGACACAATTTAAGCGCGTAGGTGGATAATAAATGAGGGTTTTGCAAAATAAAATAAAAATTTGTAAGGTAGGTGAATTGTATAGTCTGTTTTGAGGTAGTCTTACTTTGGGGCCTAAACTTTCAAATATACTACTTTAGTACCTAAGCTTTTATAAATATATATTTAAATAGCCCAATTCCATAAATTAACATTATGATTGATGAGGAATAAAATTATAAAAATTCTCATGATTTGACTTTCTTTTTGTTTCACTATTCATCTTTCTTCTACCTTTGAATTTTAAATATATATATATCTCACTAGAGCTCATATGTACCTCATCCTCCCCTCCTTTGTTACACATGTGCATATTTATTTTTAAATTAAATCATTAAAAAGCTCATGGGTCTTTATTGTCTCTCATAAATCCATGCTTATTCTCTAATAAGACAATTCTTAAATCTCTCTATCTCTAACCTTAATGGTCGGTGTTTGTAATTAACATCTCCATTAAATCTTTATGTTCCTCTTAAATATCTCTTAATCACTTTCGGATCTCTCTAATAAAGTAGGGTGTAAATTAGACGTGTTGGATTAGATTAAGGGTCAACCTAAATATGAACCTTACCTTGGACCCAAATTTGCTTGCGAATACATGGGGGTGAACCAATCTAAACAAAGCATTGCTTCTTTCCTTGGGTTATCATGCATTTCCCTCCATTTTGCTCCTTTCCTTGGGTTCAGACTTTCCCTTTGTTATTATTAATTTAATTTAATGTACATTTTTTCATGGATTGTTTTAATTTAATGATAAAATGAAGTAAGAAAGAACTTAACGAGTCTTTGGTTATCTTTATTAGTTCAATTTTGAAATTGCTTTTTTACTTTGTTATTAATCTCATGCTAAGCACTTTTTTTTGGCTTTATAGGGCTACAAAATGGGAGGTATAGTCCATTGCCCCAACCAAGGTCTCTACTACAACTAGTTAGATAAAGTATTAATTGAGCCACCATTGGTTGGTTTGTGTGCTTCTCATAAATATATAAATTATATAAAAAAAGAAAGTTTGAAGCTAAATAATTAAAAAAAAAGAAAATTGTTTTTTCTACTATTCTACATATAAAAAGTAGAAATACAACATCCCATGCATCACATGGGTCACCGCTAATGCAAACAAATGCAACAAAGCAAGCAATTGAAAGTGAGATTATTCTCAACAAATAAATGGGGTGAACTTATTTTATTGCCAATGGTTTGTGTCCAAAGTCTAAAGGTAGAAGAAGATGAATATATAGTAAAGAAATAAATGGGGTGAACTTATTTTTGGCATCGGTGCTGGGAACATCGCACCATTTTCTCATAAAAATGGTGATGGGCATGTGGAGTTGTAAGGACCGCTTTATTTTTTGTTTGGAACTGGTGCTGCCACATAGGTGGTGTTTTCTAAGAAAACAACACTGGTTTTATTTGGTACCAGTGTTGACTGAAATGTTTTCAACATTGATCTACATTATCCAATATCCAAGATGATGCCACATCATTGCACCGCTGGCAACAATGCACTATTTTCTTAGAAAACATTGAATTTGACATTGCTCCAAACCACACTTTCCTGATTTTTAAGGTATGATTTGGAACAACATTTTTTCTAGAAAAACGGTACCAAACAAGAGGGCATTGTTTGAAGCACCGCTTTCTCTAATGTGGCGCCTATGTGGTGTCATTTTCTTAGAAAACAACATCGATGCAAAACAACCACTAGCTCAACTCATCTCTCTCTCTCTCCTAAGAGCATTCTTACCCTATTGAAACGTCTCCTTAATAAAAACATTCCTAGAATCTCTCTTTATCCCCTCTCTCCTAAAACCTCTCCACACTCCTAATTTATTGTTCATAAAACTCTCCTAAAGTCCTAATTCCTAAAAACTCTCTCCTCATTCCTAAAATATTGCTCGTAACCAACTTTTTTTATACTCTTAACTAATCCCCACTTCCCTACTTCTAACTAAGATCTCTCTCTCTCTCTCTCTCTCTCTCTATTCGATCCATTTAACTAAAGTGATGTGGTTTATTGGATTGGGTATGGTTTAGTTTTCATTAATCTGACCCAATTACAACCCATTTACTTTGAATGGTATATTACCTATTGTTTGTAATTAAAAAATTCATTTTATTTTATTATAAATCATACCAAAACAAATCAATTATTTTTGTGATTAATTAAAAATTCCCAAACAATATTACTATTTTTAATAACTAATCATTTTCATTTTAGTAATGTTTTTGGGATTAATTACTAATATTGTTGACAATTTACTAATAGTTTACCAAAAATAATTAATTCTTTTCGGGATTAATTAAAAAATACCAAAATTCACTTAAAATCTATTATTTATATCCATGATTTATTAAAATTTTCCAAAATTTAATACCAAAATATATTACTCTTTTTAGTAATTAATATTAGTAATATATTAATAATTCATGATTAATTAATTAGTGATATATTACCAAAAAATTAATTACTGACCAATAATAATTAATTGTTTTATTAATATCAAAATTTAAAAATTAATAATCGTTTCATGAATAATTAAATTGGTTATTTAAGAATTATAAAACTTATTAATTCATAATTTAGAATTATTGACTATAATTATAAATTTATTAATATTTTTAAAATATTAATTATAAAATTTAAAAGTAATTATTCACTATTTTTGTGAATAATTAAAAAATACCATAAAATATTACTATTCTTAGTAATTAATATTACTATTAGAAACTATAAATTAAAATTAGTGCTATTAATTACTAGGGGGACCCTGCGATGCACGAGTTTTGTTAAAAGAATTTGAGGCAAAAGGAACTAGAGGTGTACCTTGGGTTGGGTGGGCCTAACTCGAGCCCGACCCAATTCAACCCAAGCTATTGTACAAGCTGGGCTTGATTTTTTGAACTTCAAGCTGGATTTAGGCCAAAAAACTTAAGGCTAATTAACCTAAACTCAGTTTGGGTTTGGGTTGAGGTCTCAATTAGTTTAAACTTGACCCAACCCAATTTTATCAATATGTTTTACCTAGAAATTGGGCTATTAAGCTCAATATATATATCCAAGCCCAAGACCAGCCCAAGATGTTAGGTTAAGCTCGGGTTGGGCCTAAGCTGGAAAACTTAGTCCTAGGTTAGTAAATTATTGAAAATTACTAGTAATTTTTCTCTTACCAACCTAGGCCTAACCTGAGCTTTAACCCAACATCTTGAGCTAGGCTTGGGATTGGACGTGTTGAGCTTTGTAGCTCAGTTTCTAGGTAGAATATATTGATAATATATAGATGTGTATATCACAAAATGTTGAGTGGGCTCAAATTGGTCAAATCGGGCTCGGGCTACCCAAGGCCTCAACTCAAGCCCAACCTGAATTTAAGTTAGGCTTTAGTTTTTTTGGCCTATAACCATCTTGAAATTGAAAACTCAAGCCTAAGCTATGCAAAATCTTTAGTTGAGTTGGTTAGGGCCCAGATTAGGCCTACTCAAACTGCACCCCTAACTCCTTTTGCCTCAAGTTCTTTTAACAAGGGTAAATTGCTAAAACTTTCCCTGAAGTTTCTGGTTGCCCATCACAGTGTCTTTTTTGTCTTAGAGCTGTAAAATAGCCATGCATGGCTACAATTGCAGAAATAAGTTTAAGTGATTGGCAATCGATACTGTCAATACAGCAAGTCTTATGGCTCCATTTGGAAGGAGTATAAATACAAATATACAGTACAAATAGATAGAAAATAATACAAGATACAAGGTTTTGCTGCATATTTGTATTTGTACTCTTTACAAACTGAGCCAATGGAGAAAAAGAATGGAAATGCAAAGGACGAATATTATAGCTAGCTTGGCCATATATTTGTTACTGGCTCAAGTTCCACTCAAGGGTTAGTAGAAAGAGCAGACTAAGCCAAGCTGAAACTAAATTATTTTTCTGTTCTTTTTAATTCTCAGATGGTCATTGATTGCCGGTAGACTTCTCTGAAGAACAGAAAACGATATAAAGAACTACCGCAAAACGCGGTTGAGCAAGAAGTATGTCTCCAGAGAAGAAGAGGAGAAAGCCAACACCACAGTTGAAAAGATCAAAGCTATCAGGCCTCGGCCACGTACCTTCTCAAAAATCTCTCGACGGTTTTGGACGATTGGATGATCCTACCACTATGGGGATTGGGGACTACGAGTCAATCAGGAGAAATGCTTAACAAGGTCTCAGCTGATTCTACAATTGCGGGCACAACTAATCTATCGGCGGGAGAAATGCCTAATAACGAGGCATCTCCCACTCTTCCACCACCTGCAAACGATTTCATTCAATGGTGGAAGAGTGTCTTAGATGAAAGTGATGAGATGGAGACCTCCTGTCCCGTTAGTGGGAAAGAAAATGGATTAGCGATAGAAGAGATGCAACCAACGACAGAGGATGCGAACACTGCTTTAGAAACGGGGCAACATTGATGAGTGGGATAAGTTGTCTTTTAATGGAAACATTTGGGACCAATTAGTGTCGGAAATGGATAATATTATTTGAATAAAATCACTTCTTAATTAGTAGAGTTTTGGAAAGAATGGATGAAGGGTAGGATTGGTAATGGGAAGCTTTACACAATGCAGGACCAAATGCCTACTGGAGTTCTTAACACAAGTGTTAATTAAGATTACCCTCGACTGTAAACGATGTGGAAATCCTACAAAGTGTTCAATTTCAGTTATTATGGATTGTATTGAAAGAATACAACAATAGGCCATATATGTTTGGTTTAGGGCCATTTCACTGTCCGTTAATTTTTTTTTTCATATATAATCACAGTTTTACACATCCATACCCTTCATCTTCTTCTACAAACTATAAGTCAATAAAATAAATTAAAATTTATTAAAAATAAGACAAACTTATCTAATAATAACAAATAAAAATGAAATTATAAATTAATAAAAAATTATTACGAATTTATATAACAATAATAAAAATAAATCATTAATTATCAAGTAACTCTATAACCCAATAGATTTTCATTTAAAAATAATAACAAAAAACAGAGTTTAAGAATGCATTTTTGTTCTCTTTTTCTGGTGTGGCAATTTAAAAAAAAAATGCAAATAAAAACATTCATGTTGTAAAACAGCCCCTTAGGCCATGTTTGGTTCAGCTCACATTTTTTGTCATTCATAGCCAAGATGAAATTCTAAACAGACAAGAATAGGTAAAGATGGGCAGAATCAAGGATCATCCTGTTAATGGGCTTCCTAGTGGTCAACACATCTTCAACCTGCAGTCATGCGAAGGCTCTCAAATAGACTTCATCAATTAGTTCAGAAGTATGACTGCTGTTAGAGGCACTCAGACATATCTCATTAGCCCGGGGTCCCCTAAACACCAATCAACAATCCACTTCTTTGGTGTGTTCCCTCTTATAGCTGATTAAAAGAAGTTTCTTCTTGTCATCATTGACTATTTCACGAAATGGGTTAAAGCCGAGCCCTTAGCGTAAAAACATGTTCTTGAGCTCTGTTTTTATTTTGAAAAGCAAAAACGAGTTGGTTTTTAAAGCAAAAACAAATTTTGTAGTATATAAATTATATGATTTATGAAACATGGTGTTAAAGAACCATCAAATAATGGTTTAATTTGTTTCAAATTATTTGCATAATTGTCATACAAAAACATTTTTTTTGAACTGTTTTTGTTTTGAAAGGTAAAAACAAATTGTTTTAATTTATCCCAAAAAACAATACATGTTTTTTCAACCATCAAAATAATATTTTTTTTTTAAATAAAAACAATATTTTAGCATAGAAATTGGGAAAATCTATGGTAATGGAAAAGCTTTGACCAAGCAAAATACTCCCGTGAATTTTGATTAATACCACCTGACTGGTCACCTCTTTTATGATCCTAGTTGATTGGTGATAAATTTTTTCAATTTCATATATTTCCGGGATATATCATAGTCAAACCCATAAAAATTATATGATTTATGGAACATGATATTAAATAATAGAAGAAAATGTATTTTTCAAAACCAGAAATTCAAGAACATGTTTTTGATTTGAGTTTTGAAGACAAAAAACACATGAACAAGAACTTTTTTTTTAGAAGTAATCTGTTTTCAAACCAAGTAGTTTTAATTTTCTTTTTTGAAACTGACAACAAGAAAAACACTAACCAATGGTCCGGTTAACCTCGGGGGAGGGGGGGTCCTATATCTTGGTTCAAGCTTTCAAATTCATAGGCTACCGGTTTATGATGCTATCAAAGAATTAGTTCAGATAAATTTTGTGATTTTAAGCACTTTTAAGTTTCGATTTGTAAAAATTGTTGAAACTAATTTTTTTTTTCTAAAATCAAAACTAAAGCTAAGAATTGATCCTTGTTGCTCAAATTTCATACTACCGATTCTTTGCCAATGACCCATGCTAATTCAATTAGTCACTTGATCCAGACTGTTCAGACGGTTTGGTCCAAGCACCATCCAGACAACTGGATTTGTTTCACCCTTAATCTGGTCCTTAGAACATGCCATTCATTCAAAGTAGATAGTTGAATCACTGAGCCAAAAACAAGTGACCAACACCATTCTAATTCCAGATCAATTTTTAAAATCTTGCATATTTGAATGTTATAACTTAGATATTGGATGCATACTTAATTCTGAAATTACAGCCCACATAGTCTATTAATAGCCCATTATAACGGTGGGGCTAAAAATTTTGAAGGTTATCAGTGTATTAAATATCTGTGGGCCTACACGTCTACCCTGCCACCATTAATGGGGTCAAATTAATCTGCATCACATGTACCGAAAAAAAAAGAAAAATAATAATTATTTGGGCTTTGGAGCAAAACCTTAACCAAGTTATAACAAATTATCAACTGGCCGGCTTATTGAGTCCCTCCCTGTCTCGGTCTCTCGGAGTTTATAGCCATGCCTATGGTCCCATGGTCCCAGCAACATGCTGGAGGTTACTTGCTTAAAGAAAAGTATCCACAACCACAACTTTTATATATAAAAGAACAAAGTCAGCCAGATGCTCATTGGTTGGGATTTGGGAAGGATACGATTCCATCTAAGTGATGGACAAAACCACGCACAAGAGTGATGGATCCCCCATGCATATAGCATACGTAATTCTGGCCTTCAAAACACACATGTGATCTCTGTCTCCCTCTCTATAATTATAACCCACATGCATGCAACGTATCTGCTATACGTTTTCCAGCATTAAATCTAAATCTGAAGCACATGGCTTCCACGTTTCCTCTGAAAATGCAGATGCAAGGAAATTGCTTCAATTCCTATTAATTACGAGTAGTAGAAATAAATTAATCACTACCCTAAAAATCAAATAGGCCAAAAATTATAGGAAAGATCTAAGATGAAAATTCACAAAAAAGATACATTGCTAAAAGAACTTGTCTTGATCTTTGAATTCCAATTTATGAATTCGGAGTGGTAGAAATATAATATTTTCTTAGGGGTGGATTCAGTGAGTTACTAGAGTAACTTTTATTAACAAAATGTTATTGTTATCAAGGTTGGGCTTAAACTGAACCCGGCCCAACTTGTCTGTACTCCAACCTAAGGTGGGTGGATGGACCACAAAAGTGGCACCAAATACAGAAAAAAATTGAAATTATTATTATTATTATTATTATTATATATTATGACAGTTCAGGTTTATTATTATTATTTTACTACATAAAATTGAAATTATAAACTAGCATGTCACAACCCCAAAACCGTGGAGCTACGACAAAATTTAATTTTAAACAAGCAGAGGATGATGGTTGGATCACTAGTTGCAAATGAATCAGATTGAATTGGGACAGGGGTATATTGGAATTCAATTCTTATCCATCAAATATATCCAACAAGAATTCAGGATACCCAATTTTGATTGGTTAATTATCATATAAATAATATGTGAAACATATATTTTAATATGTAACCAAATTCGATTGGTTATGCACATATGACACACCCCAAAAGGTTCATTCATTGTGAATATTCACAAGTACTTCCGACAGATAAAAAGCAACTCCAAAAGCATTGATGCGCAAAAGCCATTAATTGCATGCACGTTAGTGAAGCTATAGCAAGATGTGGCTGAGAGGCCGGATCGCGCTAGCATTCTCATGTTTTTCAGTTGGATATTAAGCATGATTCAGAAAGCATGTTTACGTGATCGAGTGACTCCAGTTGTTGCTTATAGGGTGCTCTCTTCGTATAGGAAATGGAATTTATCCGTGCGAGTAGATTCTCACCTGAGAGCAATTTAGTAATTTAATTAATAGATTACAGTAATTAATTACTCTAATTTAATAAATATATAATTAGTGATTATAATTAATAATTACTGTTATTATAAATATTGTTAATAATTAGATATTTACTTTAAAATTATAAACACTGTTATTAAAAATACTGTTAATAAATTACTGATTATAACAGTAATTTAATAAATATATAATTAGTGATTATAATTAATAATTACTGTTATTATAAATATTGTTAGTAAATAGATATTTACTTTAATTTTACTTTAAATTAAAATTATAAGTATTGTTATTAATAAATACTGTTAATAAATTTACTAATTATTGTTATACGAAAAATAATTAAAAATGTTATTAAATATATTGTTATTGATTATTTAATAAAATATTATAATTACTGACTATTATTGATAAATACTGTTTAATTTAATTTAATTTAATTTTGGTAATTATTAATTTAATGAATATTTTTAATAAATCCTATTCATAAATTTAATATTTACTATTATATTAAAAATAACTAAATAATATTACCAAAACTATCATTAATGATTATTTAATTAAATAGTATAATTACTTACTATTATTGATAAATGTTGTTAATAACGTTCTGACAACCGATGGTTCGACCGTCCAATTCGAACGGATGGCCTGTTCTTACAACAAAAATTATAAGCAAAAAATTATGGAACTGTTCTGGCCATCGGTTTTTGGGTTGACGGTTCGAACGGACGGTTCCTTCTGACAACAAAAATTATAGGCAAAAAATTGAGTTTGTGAGGTACATTAAGTAGTATCATACGTGTTATGTCATTCAATCGTGTGACTCATATGATCCGAAAATGGAACTTGATGTAGGGTGATTTGGCCTGACCTCGTAGTACGAGGACACGTGTATATGACCTAGCATAAGTGACAACTCAGCGCGACAGCCTGGCCACAACTCGGCATAGCGAGCTCGCCGAGGCCCGACCAAACGACTCAGCGGGTGTGGCAGCTCGCCGAGAAGCAAGGCCCAGCTCGCCCTGAGCTTGAGGGTGGAGCACCCCGAGCTCCCCCCGTGCAAAGGGACCCGAGCTCCTCCTAAGGGACTCCGAGCTCTCCCTTCCTAAGAAGGGAGCACCCCGGCTTTTGGCTAAGTGTCCCGAGGGAGAAACACCTCGGGACAACACCGTCGAGACTCTTGTTCGTACTTGCTTAAGGCTCACCTCCAGTGCGAGCACCTCGGCGTACCTCGGAACCTCGGTGCAAGGCAAACCTACCCCAAGTGGTTCGGTGTATAGTAGCTTGGCAAACTTCAGGGGAGATATGCCTGACAACCGTACCTGCCTGACATCCGTACTTGCCGGATCCGGTGGTAGTGCCCGCATCCCTTGCCAGGCGGCGTTCTGCCTGTCGTCTCTAAAAAGCATGGCACGCCTGACGATTCCGTACTCTGCAGTAGCAGCCTGCAGTAGCAGCCTGTACCTTCCACCCCAGCCCTGGCAGTAACGGCTAGGGCAGTGGCGGTTACGCCTGATGTGACCGAGCTCCGGTATAAAAGGACCCCGACCCTCACGAAGCAAAGGTATTGAAGCTAGCACTTTCAACACTCTTAACTCTCTGTGTCTTCTTTGAGTTTTCCTCAGAGTTCTAACTTAGCCATCGGAGTGTTCCCACCGGGAGACCTCCCTGGGAACCCTTCACGTTCCTCTTCATCTCAGGTGCCGTCTGTTACAGCTAGGAGCCAAGTTTCAGCCAGCTAGGAGTGCCCAGATCGTGCTGCATCATTTGGCGCCGTCTGTGGGAAACGCTTCAAAAGGCCTTCCTTTAATTTCTATGCAACTCTCTTCAAAGAACTCATTAGCATTACTAACACCTATGGCTTCCTCCAACAACGCCGGATGCCGGAACACCTCTGAGGAACAACCCCAGTTACCCACCGTCTGCATCGGGCAGTTCACCGTCCCCCTCTTTGTGGACGGGGTTCCAAGTCTAAATGTGCCTCAGATGGTGGCACCCGTGACTGTTCCACTACCTTCTGCAGTCGGAACAACCTTCGCTGAACCCACCATCCTCCCTCCGGTGGCCAGCAAGGTCAGCTTGAGGATCTGATGCAGTGCATGCGAGCCACGCAGACTCAGATGCAACAGTTCCAACAACTCCAGTTCCACCAGCAGCAAGTGTTGCACCAAGTTTCCCAATATCGGTATCAGCAACAGTTTCCTTCACTCCCTCCTCGGCATCCAGCTGCACAACCAACCAAGCCTCATCGCTGAAGTGAACTTCCTTCCCGCCGAGGAGAGACCTCGGTATCATCCCAAGGAAGGAAGGAAAGACCCTCTACCCCCTCCTCGCGGCCTGCAGTTAGGTCAGGGGCTTCCCAGCCGGTTAGGCCAGTATCACCTCAGCGTTCGCAGTTCAAACCTCTGCTTGCCGAAAACCGGTTCGAAGTGCTGGCCGACGACCTGGAACAAGGTCCCTTTGTTCGTAGCTACCGACAGTCGTTCGAGCTTTTCCCTGGGCCTATCGAGCTCAGTAATACCGAGGCCAGCAACACCAACGCCGAGCCAGCTAAGAAGCAGCGAAGGCGTCGCCGAGCTCGCCGAACTGCCACCCGCGATTTGCCCGAGCGCAAAGGCAAGGTAGAGGTAAGTTCGGGCGAGGTAAAAGCTACTCCGCTTCTTTCAGTTCCTTCCCCCCTGTCACCAGAGCTCCTTGTTGTCCCCATGCCAAGGGACTTCAAGCTCCCCCTCTGGACAAGTACGACGGATCCTTCGATACCAATGACCACGTGGACGCCTTTCAGTCCCAGATGCATCTGGCCAGAGCGAGCGAGTCTTGCATGTGCGTGGCCTTCTCCACCACTTTCAAAGGGGTAGCCCACACTTGGTACCGAAACCTCGCGCCAGGTTCAATAAGGAGTTGGGCGCAGTTCGTACAGGTTTTCACCTCCCACTTCGTCACCAGTAAAAGGTGCCCGATGACCCAAGAAAGCCTTCTTAGCATAGTCCAAAGGGAATGAGAGTCCATCTAGAACTACGTCAAGCGGTTTAACGATGCTTTCTTACAGATACCCAACCTAGACCCCGCAGTTCGGCTCACTGTGGCCAAGCGAGGCATCACCCACAACGAGTTCAAGTGGCACGTGGCTGTCAACCAACCCAAGACCGTGACCGAGTTCCTTGAACTCGCAGATCGATTCATAGGGACAGAGAAGGAGATCAACCAGAAGGGCGAACAGGCCCTTGAAAAAAGTAAAAGGGAACCGGAGCCCCCAGCTCTAAGTGACAGCAAGAAGAAGAAGGACCAAGCTCGGGGGGCAAAGCCAATCCAGCCTTTCCGACCTCCGACAGCAGAAAAGGATTATACGCCCCTCAACGCAAGCGGGCTGAGATCCTCATGGTGATCAAGGATGCCCCATATGTGAAGTGGCCACCTCGGCTTAAGGCCGATCCCAATGTTAGGAATAAAAACTTGTATTGTAGTTTTCATAGAGATCACGGTCATAGTACCGAAAATTGTAAGAACCTCCGCGACGAGATAGAAGAACTTATCCGTCGTGGATATCTGAGAAATTTTATACAGCTTAATAATAATAATAAAGCAGGTCGGCATGGGGAGCAGAGTAAAGAGGCTCCCGAGTCCAGCAGACAAGCAGAACAGCTGCAGAGGCAGCCTCCTAATGAGAGACCAGTCCGGGGAACCATCCATGTAATTGTCGGAGGATCAATTGTCGCGGGCTGCACTTCGGCAGCAGCTCAGTCATCAACCTGTGAGGCCGCCAGGGAAGAGCTTAACCCCCCAAAGCGGCCAAGGATTGAGGAATCGATCTTCTTCACTGAAGACGATGCGTGAGGGGTCCATTATCCCCATGATGACGCGCTCGTCATAAAGATTAAGATCAACGACTTCGAGGTCAGGCGCGTCCTAATCGACTCGGACAGCTCGGCAGATATTCTCTTCAATGCAGCCTTCGATCAGCTTTAGCTTCGGGAAAGCGACCTAAAGCCCGCAAACACTCCACTTGTAGGATTCAGCAGTGAGGAGGTCAGGCCTTTAGGGAGAGTCACTATACCGGTGGAGGTCGACACCTGGTCTAGTGTGGTAAGGCTCAGCCATGAGTTCGTGGTGGTCGCGACCCCCTCCCCATACAACGCAATAGTAGGTCGGCCCATCACCCACGCCTTACGAGCAGTAGTCTCCACCTACCACCTAGAAATGAAGTTCTCTAAAGACTTTGGAATCGGAGTGACGTGGGGTGACCAGCTCGAGTCCCGCAAGTGCTACGTAGCCGCCCTCAAAGGAAAGTCCAAGGTAGCAGGCGACCTCGAGCTAGAGTGACCTACGGAGCAGTTTGCGGAGCAAGCCGCGCCTACCGAAGAGACCATCCCCATCCCAACTTCGGTAGAGGACCCAACTCGGGTACTTCAGATCGGCGCTTCTATTAAGGAACCCCTGCGGTCTCAACTGGTAAGTTTCTTACTCGAAAATTTAGACGTTTTTGCATGGTCAGAGGCAGAAATGCCCGGCATAGACCCCATCATTATAACTCATAGGTTCAACACTGATCCTGTAGTTAGACCCGTTAGATAGAAGAAACGAAACCTAGCCCCAGAGCGATGAAGGGCAGTCGACGAGGAGGTCGGGAAGCTCATTGCAGTCGATTTTAACAGGGAGGTTCATTACCCGAGCTGGGTGGCCAACCCCGTTCTGGTGAAAAAGGCCAACGGTAAATGGCGCATGTGCATCGACTACACCGACCTGAACCGAGCTTGCCCAAAGGACTGCTTCCCACTTCCCAGGATTGACCGTCTAGTGGACGCGACCTCAGGGCACGAGTTGCTGAGCTTCCTATACGCCTATTTGGGCTACAATCAGATCAGGATGGACCCAGCTGATGAAGAGAAAATTGCTTTCATAACCGAGTTCGACCTGTACTGTTACAAGGTCATGCCCTTCGGGTTGAAAAACGCTGGGAGAACTTTTCAAAGACTTGTAAATAAACTGTTCGAGCCACTAATTGGCAAAAGAGTAGAGTGTTATGTAGACGATATGGTCGTCAAAACCCAATTTTCACATGATTTAATACAAGATTTACATTTAGTTTTTTAAATTTTGTGTAGATTTAATATGAAACTAAATCCGAACAAGTGTGCCTTCGGTGTCACCTCGAGTAAATTCCTAGGGTACATCGTTAACCGGCGAGGCATTGAGGCCAACCCGGACAAAATCAAAACCATCCTAGAAATGAGACCACCGCGGAAATTAAAGGAGGTTCAAAAGTTGAACGGCCGGTTAACCGCCTTGAGTCGCTTCATGTCCAAGTCAACAGATCGTTGCCTACCCTTCTTTAAGGCCATAAAGAGCAAAGGTTTCGAATGGACCGAAGAGTGCCAGCTTGCGTTTGACGAGCTCAAAAGGCACCTCGCCAGCATCCCAGTCTTAACCCGACCCGAAGAGGGTGATGTTTTAGAGCTATACCTCTCGGCAAGTGACGAGGTGGTCAGCTTGGTACTAATAAGAGAAGTAGATCGGGTCCAACGACCCGTCTATTATGTTAGTAAAGTGTTGCAGGGACCAGAGACAAGGTACCCAGAGATAGAAAAGTTAGCCTATGCATTGGTCATAGCAACCCGAAAGCTCTGCCCGTACTTCCAAGCTCACACCATCGTTGTCCTTACCAACAAACCTCTGATGCAAGTCTTGCTCAAGCCCGAGGTCTTAAGAAGATTGACAAATTGGGCATCGAGCTTAGCGAGTACGAACTCCAGTATAAACCCCGAACTGCTATCAAGGCCCAAGCCTTGGCAGATTTCACCGCAGAATGCACCTTTAGCTCCGAAATCCCCAGGCCGGTGGAACACAAGGCCCCCGGTATGGGTGAGCCCGGGGTTCCCAAGCTGGTTGAGCTCGAGTGTTGGGAAGTAGTAAACAGCGTGATATCTCTCCTAGTTAGGCCAAGCGCGAACTGGAACGAGGAACCTTGGATCCTTCACGTCGATGGCTCGTCAAACTGGTAGGGCAGCAGAGCTGGGATCGTTCTGTATGAGCCAAGCGGTGTGAAACTGGAATACGCACTACGCTTTAAGTTTGCGGCATCCAACAACGAAGCAGAGTATGAGGCGCTATTGGCCGGACTGGATCTGGCAAAGGAAGTGAAAGCTAAGCACATTGTTGTCTGCAGCGATTCCCAACTCGTGGTTAATTAGGTTATGGGTGAGTACGAAGCTCGTGAGCCAACCATGGTAGCTTACTTAGCCAAGGTAAGAGGGGCTCTGCTCAACTTCCGGTCACATTTCATCCAGCAAATCCCGAGATCAGAGAACGCTGAGGCCGATGCCCTATCTCAGTTTGCCAGCACTGGTGATAACACCATGAGGACTGTGTACATAGAGAACTTGCCTCGGCCTAGCTTTCTCAAGGGGGGCAGAGGAGGTCACTCCCGTTGTCCAAGCAGAGTCAAGCTGGATTGATCCGCTCACGAGCTTCCTGCTACACGGAACCCTCCCCGCAGATCGTAATGCCGCCAAAAGGGTAGAGCGTCAAGTAGTCAAATACGTCATGATAGGCAGATGGCTGTACTGAAGATCCTACACGCTCCCCTACCTACGCTGCCTACGACCCTCTAAAGCTGAGCTTGTCCTCCGCGATACTCATGAGGGCCTGTGCGGTGGACACTTGGGGGGTAGAACCCTCACTCAGAAAGCACTACAACAGGGGTATTACTGGCCAATGATGAAGGCAGATGCGACCGAGCTCGTCAAAAAATGCACAAGTGTTAGAAGCATGCCAACATCCACAATTGACCTGTCGCCGACCTAAAGTACCTCACTAGCCTGTGGCCATTTGCACAATGGGGGATTGACTTACTCAGGCCATTCCCACCAGCTACAGAACAAAGGAGGTTCCTGGTGGTAGCAGTTGACTATTTCACGAAGTGAGTCGAAGCTGAACCTCTCCCAACAATCACAGCCCGGAATGTGCAAAACTTCTTTTGGATGAACATAGTGTGTCGTTTCGGATTACCTCGGGTACTGATCTCCGACAATGGTAAGCAGTTCGAAGACATCAAATTCCAAAACTGGTGCCAAGACATGGGAATTCAGTAGAACTTCACCTCAGTGATGCACCCTCAGGCAAATGGTCAGACGGAAGTCACGAACAGAGCTATTCTCCGTGGACTAAAGGCGCGACTAGACCAAGCTAAGGGACTATAGGCAGACGAGCTGCGCAGTGTATTATGGGCCTATCATACCATAGAAAAGACCACCACAGGAGAAACCCTATTTAACTTCACCTATGGCACTGAAGCAGTCATTCCAGCCGAGATCGAAGTTCCCCCACTGAGAGTAGAAGCGCATGATGACAGGGCGAATGAAGACGAGCTACGCGCCAACCTTGACGTGCTTGAAGAAGTACGGGACCTCGCATACATTAGGACCGCGACCTACTAGCAAAGGGTAGCTCGGTACTATAACACCAGGATAAAAAAGCGGACTCTTCGCGTTGGCGACCTGGTTCTCCGTAAGGTTATGGTGCCTGAGCCCGGTGTTGGCAAGCTCGATCCGAACTGGGAAGGACCCTACCGATTAAAGCGAGTACTCGGGGAAGGAACGTATGAGCTCGAAACCCTGGAAGGGGAACAAGTACCTCGGGCATGGAATATTATCAACCTAAGGCAGTATTACCTATAAATAACTGAGTAGACCACGAGTCACTCTCAGGGCTTAAGGGCCAAAATGCCGAGCTAACAAAGACCTCGGCGCAATAAAACTCCGAGAGCAGACCACGAGTCTCTCAAGGCTCAAGGGCCAAAATGCCGAACTAACAGACTCCGGCATAATAACCTAGCCACCTCTATGACGCGAACGAATTCTAAGGGGCTAAAACACCGAGCTGACCAAGGAGCTCGGCACCACTGTACATGATGTATCGAGGGCGCAAGCAGACCAACAGGTTCCGCGACAGTTAGCTCACCTCGGCATACAACCAGAAGACAGTTCGGGCATATGCCTTACTATGCCTTACTGTGCCTTACTATGTCAATCACCTCGGTGCACGCCACAAGACAGTTCGGGCATATGCCTCACAATGCCCTACTACGTCAAATCACTTCGCACACTCAACCATGATAGCTCGGATCAAACAACACTTGGAAAAGAAAGATCAATTTCATTAACAAGTTTTGTACAATGAGATCGACAAAAAGAAAAAACAACTACAAAGACTGAGCTCGCAGGCTCGAAATATAAAGGCAATCACTTCGAGGGCTCTTCATCTCCGCGCGAGACCTCCTCAGGAGCTTCGGGCTGGTTAGGGGCGTCCACTTCTTCGTCACCGTCCTCCTCTTCTGAATCTGGATCCTTTGTGGCTTGACGAGCTATCTCATCCGTGATTCGCGAGGTGGTGATGGCGCTTGTGTCAAGCTCGGGGTACGTGTACCTTATCAGCCACCTGCTGAGCTTGAACCCCTTGCAGTAGGCCTCCCCCAAGACGACAACAAATTTATCGAATTGGATGTATTCCGTGACAGCCTTGATCATCGTCTCCTCTATCGCTTGAGTGAAGATCTCGGTCTTCTCTTCGATGTCCGCCCTGAGGAACTCCACCTCGTGCAAGAGGGCATTCTTATTCTCCTTAAGGCCTTCCGCCTCTGCCCTGAGGGCGTCTAGCTCGCTCCTCAGCACACCCTTCTCGTGTGCCAGCTCCGCTTTGAGGGCCTCCACCTCACCCCTCAGCACGCCCTTCTCGCGTGCTAGCTCGTCCTTCTCCACCATAATAATGTCCCTCTAGGCCCTGGCGCCGCTCTCCAACCGGTGGATTTGCTCGCGAGCTGCCCGTAGATCAGTATGGGCAGCGCGGGAAGACTCCTCGACGGTCAGAGCCCGCTTCAGGTTCCTCTCGGATTGAAGAGTAAGGGCGTGCACGACGGAGTTCGCCTAACAAAGGAAGTTAGTTAGTACCGAAGAAAAGTATATATAAAAGAAAAAGAAAGGAAAAAGAAAAAGAAGAGAACTTACCACCATAGTGTGGGTGGCAGCCTGGGCTCCGAGCTGAACAGGGTTGAGCATATTGGCCCAGACCAAGATTTCCTCGTTGTAAACGACCACTTTGCTTTTTCGAAGGCCGCACTGGGGGACCAAGATACTTCGGCCCCTATCCGGGCTCCCCGAGCTGGAGACCGCCGTCCCGGCTGTACGAATGGGCTCGGCGGAGACCTCAGCTGCTACGTTAGCAGCCCCGGTGGCAACCTCTGGCTCAGCTGCTGCCCTCATAGCGGGCTCGGCCGAGGTCTCGGGCTCCCTAGGTGGTATGGACTCCTCCAAGTCAATAATTGGAGGAGCCCTAGGGAGCTCGTTCTTGGAAGTTGGAGCCGGCAGAAGCTTGGGCTCGGGAGTGGGGGCTAGTGGTGACTCGATACGGGCTCTCTTAGAAGCCCGCTTCTTCCTCCCCTTCATGTGCTTGAAGAACCGATCTCCCTTAAGTTTATCTTTCTCTATGGGACCTGCAACAGAGCTCGGCATTAGTACTCGAGTAAAAGAAAGGAGCAGGCCAGACAACTAAGGTACTAACTACCTACCCGGACTCAAGCCGGCCTGGATGAGCATACTCTCGGTGATGTAATCCTTGAAACTACAACCGACCTCAGCCGACGATTGGAATGTCTCCCTAGTCTTCTTGTCGAGGATGATGCCGGGGTCTTGGATAGCTGCCCTCCAGTGAGTAGGGAAGGGCCACCCCGCAGGGTTTCAGACTATGAAGTAGTTTTGCTTCTAGGCCGAGATCTTTCTAGGAAGCTTATGCATCAACTTGAACCCCGGGCGAGGGGACAAGTAGTAAGCCCTCCTGTGCTCGGGGAGAACGCATGAAGCGCTCTTCTTGATGGTGAGGATAGAACAGAATATGTCCAAGCTAAGGGGGAGGACATACTCGTAGCAGAGGGAGATGGTCCCGACCACGTTATGGATTGAGTTCGGGTGAAGCTGGTCTATCGTAACATTGAAGTGGATTGAGTTCAGATTGAGTTCGGGATGGAAGGGAAGGCGCAGCCCGGCTATGAGCTGCTCCCGGAAGATTACGACCTCATCAGGGTAGGTTGTACTGTTGAATAAGGTGGCGGAGCCTCTCCAAGGTCATGGTGGAGGGTCTGAACCTGTCCAGGGTCATGGTAGCGCGTTTTTTGATGTCCCGCGGAATCCATAAGTCGCGTGACGTTGGTGCGTAGACCGTACGCGGCCTGAGCTGCGCCTGGTAGAGCCAAGCAGAGAACCGGTCCAATCGATGAACTGGCGGATACGAAAGCTCAGGACCCGAGCCAAATCCACCCGGCAGACCGCAAACTCCCCGCACTGGGTCAGAACCCCTAGCACGGGGAGTGGGGGGCAATTGATGTAGGGTGATTTGGCCCGACCTTGTTGTACGGGGACACGTGTATATGACCTGGCATAAGTGACAACTCAACGCGACAGCCTGGTCACAACTCAGCGTAGCGAGCTCTCCGAGGCCCGACCAAACGACTCGGCGGGTGTGGCAGCTCGCCATGAGCCTGAGGGTGGAGCACCCCGATCTCCCCCCGTGCAAAGGGACCCGAGCTCCTCTTAAGGGACTCCGCGCTCTCCCTTCCTAAGAAGGGAGCACCCCGGCTTTTTGCTAAGTGTCCCGAGGGAGAAACACCTCGGGACACCACCGTCGAGACTCCTATTCGTACTTTCTTAAGGCTCGCCTCCAGTGCGAGCACCTCGGCGTACCTCGGCACCTCGGTGCAAGGCAAACCTGCCCCAGGTGGTTTGGTGTACAGTAGCTCGGCAGACTGCAGGGGAGATCTGCCTGACATCCGTACCTGCCGGATCTGGTGGCAGTGCCCGCAGCCCTTGCCAGGCGGCATTCTGCCTGCCGTCTCTGAAAAGCATGGCACGCCTGATGAGTCCGTACCCTGTAGTAGCAGCCTGTACCTGCCACCCTAGCCCTGGCAGTAACGGCTAGGGCAGTGGCGGTTACGCCTGATGTGACTGAGCTCTGGTATAAAAGGACCCTGACCCTCACGAAGCAAAAGTATTAAAGCTAGCACTTTTAGCACTCTTAACTCTCTGTGTCTTCTTTGAGTTTTCCTCAGAGTTCTAACTTAGCCATCAGAGTGTTCCCGCCAGGAGAGCTCCCCGGGAACCCTTCACGTTCCTCTTCATCTCAGGTACCGTCTGTTACAACTAGGAGCCAAGTTTCAGCCAGCTAGGAGTGCCCAGATCATGCTGCATCAGAACTGTTCTAGCCACCGATTTTTGGGTCGACGGTTCGACCGTTTGCTTCGAACGGACAACCCATTCCCAACAACAAAAAATTACAAGCAAAAAATTATGGAACCATTTTGTCCACCGATTTTTGGGTCGACGGTACCCATCCTGACAACAAAAATTACGGGCAAAAAATTAAGTGTGTGAGGTCCATTAAGTAGTAGCATACACGTGTTATGTCATTCGAGCGTGTGACTCATACGACCTGAAAATGGAACCGTTCTAGCCACCGGTTTTCGGGTTAACGGTTTGACCATCCGATTCGAATGGACGACCTGTTCTGACAATAAAAATTAAAGAAAAATAAAAAATGGCCAAAACCATTGAACGGGTTAACGGGTTAATGGTTCGACCACTCAGGTCAATGGGTCGTTGACCGTTTCAACGATTTTTTGCCAGGGACTGGGATTGGGGTAAAACGGAACTGGTTGCCTGGACGGTTCCCAATTAAAAAAAATGGACAACCCGTTCTTGCAAAAAAAAATATAGGCAAAAAATTGAGTGTGTGAGGTCCATTAAGCAATACCATACGTGTTATGTCATTCAAATGTGTGACTCATACGACCTGAAAACGGAACTGCTCTGGCCATCGGTTTTTGGGTTGACGGTTCGACTATTCGGTTCGAACGAATGGCCTGTTTTGACAACAAAAATAAAAAAATAAAAAAATGATCAAAAACCATTGAACGGGTCAACGGTTTGACCACCTGGGTCAGCGGGTCGTTGACCGATTCAACAATTTTTGGCCAGTGACCAAGATTAGGATAAAATGGAACCAGTTGCCTGGATGGTTCCCAATTAAAAAAATAAAAAAAAACAGCCAAAAACCATTGAATGGGTCAATGGGTCGATGGTTCAACTGCTCGAGTCAACGGATTATTGACCGATCCAACGGTTTTTGGCCAAGGACCGGATCAATGGGTCGACGATTCCATTCCATTCCAGCCCCTGCAAAGTAGGGCCCCTCTGCTAGTTATTTATTAGGGTAAAATACAAAAATCTTCTCTGAAGTATCTGACAATCATAAAAACTTTTCTTATAGCTTCATTTTAATAAAAGCCTTCCTTAAATTTTTAAATTATTTGACAAAAACCTCCCTTCCATCACCCGAACAGAAAACGTTTAACCTATGCATAACACTTTTTCAAATACCCGTTTTACCCTTTTGTAAAATGGGTACTGAAATAACAAGCTAGTGAAGAGCAGATTACACCATGATAGGTGCTGAGATCAAGCAGCACCTTACTCTGGTTTCCGTCTCTTCTCAACTCCACCAACAAGCAGGGCGGCTTAAGAATCAAATTCGAAGAGAGAATGAACAAGTGAGCGCCGAGGGTGCTGCCTTCAAAGCTAAGATGGAAGAGAATGTCTGGGATGAGGAGAGATGGAGAGAAGTTGTGGAGATGAAGTCGACACGACAGCAAAGAGATGGATTAGCTCAATGACGATTTTAGTAGGTATAGGGAAAGAGCTAGTAAGGATATCACTTTGAAACAAAAGGAAGTGGATCAGTTGAGGTCGATCGTGGAAGACTTGGAGAAGAGCAATGAAGAGGCTCGTGACAAGATTCGACAGATACAAGTAGTGCGTGATGGTGTCCTGGAGAGAAGGAATAAATGGTGAGAACATTGGGGAACTGAAGAAAGCGATTGCTGATGTTGTTAGGGAGAGGGAGCAGGTTGAACGGGCCAGGACTGATGGAGACCCTGGGATTGTTTCATTAAAGAAATCTATAGAGGCCCTCGCTGCAGAATTTGGGACTCAAGTAAATCCATCATTAATCCAACCATAGAAGGCAAAAATACTAGTATCAATATCTTCTTTATTCAACAAAATTAAATAAATAAGTAGAATTGTATAATAAGGATCGATTTCCCAATTAGATCAGAAGAGGCCTGGTCCCATCAAAGAAAGGATTTGACGGTGTAGGTATATGTTGATCGCTACAACCGTGGAGACACAGAAGGTGCTAAGTCAATGCCATAGGAATGCATGCGACGAGTTCACAATCGATATACGTCTATGATGAGCTCAAGACACTAAATGAACTGTGATGAGTTCAGGACCTGCACAGACTTGCGATGAGCTCAAAGCCATCGCACAATTGTGATGAGCTGATCAAGTTCATTGCAAGTCAGAAAATGAGTGAAGAAACATGTGCTTCACTAATAACGTGTGTGACAGAACACCCAGTAGGATTAGAAAGGGCACGTGAGATAAGTAGTGACATCACTTACCATAGTGGTGTTCCCTAACAACTAACACCAAATCTAATATCCCCTTCCCTAATGGGAATCAAACACTTTTAATTCATTCCTATCAAGACCTCAGGATCTCTCCTTATAAATAGGGGTTCAACTCATAACGAGATCATTATTCTATCTCTTCACTTGCGCCAGTCTTTAGCCTACTCCTACTCTCGACTTTCCTTTGTCTTTCAAAGAGACCCCCATATATAGCCTTACCTCCCTACTCACAGATGGGAAGATAACATTTTTGAAAAGATAAAAGCAACAAGACCAGGAGTTAAGTGGTAGCAAGGGTTGAGCTGAAAGAGACAAGGATTGATGACGGAGAACGGGGATTCGGTTACTTGCAGGTTGGGGTGAAAGCATCGGGAACGCCGAACAGGATGAGCTTTTTACCGACAGCGAGGGAGTGAATGGAAACCTTTTGGAGGTTGTTGTTCTCATCGAAGTAACCAAGAGTGTCATCTGAATCATGTCACCAACTGAGATGGGGCCATTGCTGATTGCTCTCCTTTTTACTCCTAACCTTCCTTCCGAGACAAGAGGAGACGAGAGAGCAGAGTTTAGCACAATCAGTGACATTCACTAGTTAGTTATTTGAGAACCCATTTTATAAAAAGGGTAAAATGGGTATTTTGAAAAAATTATGCATCGGTTAAACATTTCCCGTTTGGGTCAATGACAAAAGGGAGGTTTTTGTCAAGTTTTTTAAAGTTCAAGGAGGTTTTTGTTCATGTGAAACTTCAAGGGAGTTTTTTGTATTTTACCTATTTATTATTATTTCTTTTTGGTATTTGGTGATAAACCTGAACTGAAAAAAAATCCGAACTGAATTCCCATACGGACTGTTTGAGTAACACAACACCAAACCTAGCCCCCTCCTCAAATTTGCATGGTGTTTGGAAGTGTGGGTGTTTTTTGGGACCGATTTTCAAGAAAAAATGCCCATTCTTCCAAGACCCGTTTTCACAAAAAAAAAGCTTCTGCCACATAGGCAGTGAGTCACACTACCAGATTGGTGGAGGCAGGTCGCCTCTTATGCCAACCTGGCGTTGTCCGGTCTAATTATAGATCGCCCTACCAAGGTGAGGCTGAGGAGTCAACAACTGGGGCGAGGTGTCTATCGTGCTTCTGAAATCTGCTTACGTGGTGTTGAGTTGTCGTTTGCCAGTTTTGTGGAGCCACGTGTCACAATGTCACTAGAGGGTCAAACCCACCCTCATTAGATTCCAATCAATTCTTGAGTATGATTCAATTCCAAATTCTGGAACCGATCCCACCTAAGCCAGCTCTAGGGTCTAGAAGTTTACCCCACCCAAATTGACTTGGAGAGTTGACCTTGATTGGCTTTGGTAGAACTAGCTTAGATATAATTTGAACCTAGTGTATGGGTTTGAATGATGGATTATGTATCAATTATGTTGTATTGTTTAGGTTGGTTGTGGATTGTATTCTATTTGCATTGAGATTACAATTAAGCAAATTGGGGAATGTGTGTGAAGCTGGATTATGTATCAATAATGATTATGTCATATTATTTTGTTTATGGATTATGTTTTATTTTCTTCGAGATTGAATAATTATATAGATTTGAATTATAGAATGTTTATGATAGATTTTTACTTAAGGTCAAAACTTTGAAAGGGAAAATAATAATAATAATAATAATAATAATAATAATAATAATAATAATAATAATAATAATAATAATAATAATAATAATAATAATAATAATAATAATAATATTATTATTATTATTATTATTATTATTATTATTATTATTATTATTATTATTATTATTATTATTATTATTATTATTATTATTATTATTATTATTATTATTATTATTATTATTATTATTATTATTATTATTTCAAAGTAGGGGTGGCAAATGGGTGGGTTGGGTTGAGTACCAACCCACCCATATTGGTGTGACCCACTCTGACCCTTACCCACCCTAACCCATCCATTTGACCCACTAATTCAAAGCAATACCTTAACCTTTTTAATTTTTCTTTGTTTTAATTGCATAAACATATTCAATTGAAAAATAAAAAGTTTCAACTTTTTCAAATAAAATTGAAAATTGCAGAAAAATATAGGAAAGTTGTAAGAAAATAAAAAAAAATGCAAAAATGTGAATAGAATTACAGAAAAATGTAAAATATACACACATATATGTTTCAACTAAAAAACATGAAAAAGGAAAACAAGTTCAAAATATATTTTCATATATAAAATGCATAAATATAAAGAAATTGAAAATTATAGAATTGCAAACATAATAAAAATTTCAAAAACAAAAAAAATCTAAATTATATAAACTACAGAAATTGCATAAAATAAAAAAAATCAGAAAATAAAATTTGTAGAAAACACCAAAAATTATAGAAAAACAAAGAAATTTCAAATAAATAACAAAAAATACAGAAAATGTATAGATTGTAGAAAATAGAAAATGCAAAAAAAAATGAATTATAAAAACAATGGAAATTATAACAAAACACTAAAAAATACAAGAAAATTGAAAAAAAAAACAAAAAATCAGATAAATATAAAGATGGGATAAAAGCAGAAATTGCAAAAATACATAAAATGATAAAATTTGAAAATTATATATTATATCAAAAAAGTAAAAAAATGTAGACAAACTAATAAAATGATAAATTTTTTCAAAAAAAATCGAGCAAAAATGGACAATGCATCCACACAATATTGAAGCAAAATTTCAAAAAATATTTCAGAGATAAAAATTTACAAAACTATTTTTGCATAAATTTGTAGCACTCTTGATGGGATTTACATTTCCAATTGCAAGAGTTTACAAGCCATTGAAAATATTTCAAAACACAAAAAAATCGCTGAAATTTTTTATGATAGTCTTTGACTCTTCATTCTTTCAAATCTTCGAATCGAAGATCTAAGTCAGCAAGAGAGGGAGAGCGGTGGTGCGACGACAACCTCCAAAGGTAGATCTAAGTGATAAAGAGAGAGGGTGGTGGTGCGGCATTGAGCTTCAAGATGTGGGCGTGACAGAGGAGTGGTGCGGCATGCACCTGTCGAAGATCTGAAAATGAAGCGCGAGAGAGGGAGAGTGGTGGTGCTACGACAATCTGAAGCAGAAAAGGGCGATGTGGCATCCACCTACGGTAGATCCGAGCGTGCTAGGGGGGTGGTACGACATCCACCTACCGGAAATCTGAAAATGAAGCGAGAGAGAGGGAGAGTGGTGGTGCTGTGGCAATCTGAGTGAGAAAGAGGTGGTGTGGCATCTACCTATGGATATGATCGACGAAATGTGTGTGTGTGTGAGAGAGAGAGAGAGAGAGAGAGAGTTTTGGGAGAATAACCTAATTTTCCTAAAGAGAGGGTGAAGGGTCACCCTTGACCCAATCGACCTTGACCGTTATGGGTCATTTGACCCATCTTGACCAACTGTTGAATTGGGTGGGCATGGGTGGGTTGGGGTCAAATTTGCCAGCTCTATTTCAAAGAACTGGTTCCATAGATAGACCTTAGAACTGACCTTGAATGTTGTATGTATGCATATACATAAATAAATAATATTAAATATTTTAATATTTAAATATAATGATTAAGGGGTTTTTTAACAACATAATTGATTTAATTTTGAAAACAAAAACAATTACTACATTATTAAGAACAATACAAATTTTCTGTTACAGTTATTTTTATTTTCAAAAACAAAAGTAACCATGTTCTCGAACACCCCCTAACTTATAATTTTCAAACCACTACCAATATCATATCCAATTTACTCTCTAATGCCGAAATGAACATTGGGTATAACTGCAATTTTGCAACACTCTACTCTAATTATCAATACAAATTAATTCCGGACTGTCTATAACACTCTAGGGCTCTACTTGAGTGAAGTCTGATAATATTCATCTCTCCCAATTAAAATCGAATCCGTTCCAATTTAAGATATCCACAGCCGATCCATTTATAATTTGATCTAATATGGCCCCACCCCCATCTCAATCCGGATCTCCTATCTACAGTCAGAGGAGCCCTACACACAATAGCCGTACATCGGAAATATTGCCTATAAATGATAATATACAAATACAATTACGGGAGATGTATGGCTGTAGTGTGTTGAGAGGTAAGAGATCAAAAAATAATCTTAGGCAAATTCGCATTTCCTTCTCAGACTCACTTCACAGTGCTTACAAGGAAACATCTCTACGTGAACAAAAACATACCAATACAGGAAATGTGTGGCTATAATTTGGCTGAAGAGGAAATCCAAACTAGTATTAGAGGCCTAAACAGAGCTAGAATTACCTCCACCCTGTAGAATCCTCATATCTACCTCACATTGCATCGGCACATCAAGAACATTGATCCTATTTATGTGTTTTTATTCACGGAAGAGGAATTCCGGATTCAGCCAGGAAAAGAGAGAAGACCTGGAATTCTCTCAGCCAATCATCGTACTCCATACAACGCGTTAACTTGAAAATGTCCACACGTAATGTATGGACTTTTTTATTCATGGAACCGTCATTCTCCCTTTTTTAATTAATTTTTCATGGATCCCACGCGGATGGGCATTACGTCATTCGATTTCCATAGGAAGACAAGGAAACTCTGGCGACGCAAATTGTAACGTAAAAGCCTCCCAAATATTAAAAAAAAAGAAAAATACAATAACAACAAACCGCGTTAAAGTGAAATGACCAAAACGCGTTAAGACCATAATAACTGAGCTTTACAAAGAGCTCTCACCTGACAGTCACATTCCACCGTATATTAGGAACATCACCCATGAATAATAATATAATGTTCTTGATGTACGGCTTGAATATTCTGTGAGGTCAGAGTGAGGAGCGCTTTGTCAGGAGCAGATCCGATTCCATGAACAGAAACACAAATAAAAGGTTCCAATTGTGATGAGAAGAGAGAGAGAGAGAGAGAGAGAAGAGAGCGAAGGAGAGAGCTAACCCGAAGTTGTGGGAGCAGCCCAGCAGCGGCAAAGGAACTATGTTTAGAAAGTCTCCTCCTCCTCCTTCGGTGTCGCTACAGAATGTTGACGAAGTGGAGAAAGTTTTCAAACGATTCGACGCGAATGGCGACGGCAAGATCTCCTCCACCGAGCTTCGCGATGTCTTAGGTGCACTTGGCTCCGACACGTCGCCGGAGGAGATTCACCGCATGATGTCGGAGATCGATACTGACGGTGACGGTTTCATCGATCTCAAAGAATTCGCTGAATTTCATAAATCCAACGGTACTGGCAACACAAAGGCGGAGGATGAGTTAAAGGAGTTGAAGGACGCTTTCAACTTGTACGACAAGGATAAGAACGGGTTGATATCGGCGAAGGAGTTGTATACTGTGTTGAAGCGCTTGGGAGAGAAGTGTTCGCTCCAAGACTGCTCTCGGATGATCAACTCCGTCGATGTCGACGGCGATGGACACGTCAACTTTGAGGAGTTTAAGTTGATGATGACCAACGGCAAAGCTCCTTCCCGATGATTCTACTCTGTATAATCAATATTCTGTGCATCTCAATACATCGAATTACTCTTCTTCTTACAGGTTTCTTTCAATTTCTAGGTTTTCATTTGTTATCTTTTTCTGCTCTTAGCTTCTTGTTGGTAATGGTAACCTCTGTAACACGTTTGTTAGTGACCTGCTAGTATTAGGGTTAGGGTTTTCACTTTTTGGTGTTTGAATCTCTAAAACAGAAATTCATAACAAAATCCGATCCAAGTTAATTCTTGAAAGCTCGAGTTCTCTCATCTCTGATCTCAGTTTTGCTAGTCCGGATTAGGCGCACTTAATGCCTGTCTTAGGGATCGTTCAACCAATTATAATGCCCCACGTCAGCTAATTAAATGTGTAAGATCCACACCCGTGGGAAATTGTTATTGGCCAGACAGCCTTTAATACAGCCATCAAATGAATGCAGCTAAGCCACCACTAAAAACCTCCCCATCGTTCCCTTTCTCCCCAAAGTGGTGGTTGCGGGATTCGATTCCGCGTCACTGAACCAGCTAATACACCAACGGGCTGTTATACACTCTACAGTCTATTATCAAATCAGCATTATTGATATTATTAATAAAAGTTGGTCTGTTATAAACGATTTATTAACTATTTTTTTCTCTGTTTTAAAAACAAATTAAATATAAATATTTATTTAAACAACGGAAACTATACCAAACAGATAATATATCTATACAGTGGACCGGATTCTGACTCGTGTGAGCGGTTCAGTTATGCAGCGTGGACCAGTCAGTTAGTGGGCCCAAGCTCAATCTTTCTCGAACATCAAGTATTGTACGGAAAAGGAGAAGAGTCTCGCTCTAGATCTAGATTTGAGTTAGCTTATGCTTATACAAACGACCGGGCTATGCCAACTGTCAACTGCCAAAGGAAAAGTCCTTCGTGGGCTTTGATTGGAATGGGCCAGTGTTTGGTTGCTGTCATGGCCCACCCAAGAGACTGGAAGACTTGTAATCGGCGGTGCCAATGATTTTGATCTTAGAAAAATGCAAAGAGTGAGGGACACGGAAGGCTTGGAGCCTTGGATTAGTGTGGCAGGCTGCACTGAAGACGAAGACGAAGACGAAAGCAAGGTAGTTTACTTTACGCGACAACTAAATTACGTAACTGTTGGTAATGAAATAGACTGAAAATATAAAGTAAGGGTAGCCGCGTGGGCGGTGACATGTGGAGGCCTGCCTTAACTCAATTTCTATTATAGATGATCCAAAGTTCCCAAAGATGTTTTGTCAGCTCTATTACTCTCAAACCTAAATTAGGAAACGCAATTTATTTGATGGATTGGGCAAGAAGGATGGCAATTCCCGCCCTATTGGACGGGTTTTTTTGTGCTTTCATGTGACAGTGAAGCTCATGACGTAGATTGAAACCTAAAACTATAGGCAATGCATCGGAATTAAGTGACTTTGGTACTTTACAAGAACTTTCGTACAGTCACAGACCAAGAATTAAATAAAAAAAGAGTAGAAATTACTGAGATACAGAGGCGTTGTCGAAGGTTTTGTGCAACAAACCGTCTTTGCTCATGGTTGGGGCAAGCACCGTTAACGTTGCACATGCAGCAGCTCCATCGTCCCTCCATGGCCCTCCACCTTGCCTTTCTCTCGGCGCCAACTCGCCAAGCTCCTCATCTACATTGGCATTTCCACCCAAACCTATACAAGGGAAGGTAAGTTTTAAACAATAAAAGCTGATGAGGTGTTGGAGGCTCTGATAAGTTTGAGTAAGTTTAAGAGAACTGAGGAAAAGTGAAAGGGAGTTTTGATAATAACCCAAATGAAAGTGGGGTCTTGGAGGTAGGTCAAGATTAAATTTGTGAGGTGGGTTTCAATGATATTTATCAAAAATAAAGAAGGGTAAATTTTTTAAGCTACCTTTATGGTTTAGTTAATTGAGTAGATGTATTCCTATTGTTTGAAAATTGACTGATGCTACTCTTATTGGTTCTGACAATTGACTAGTTTTACCCTTAGTTTGCATCCATTAATATTCTGTTAAATTCATATATAAGTGACTTATATTTTTTTAAATTCCAATTTTATCCCTACCTCTTCTTCCTTTGAGCAACAAACCGAACTGGTTCAGTCCTTAAGGCTCTGTTTGGTTTGCAGGATGATTTGGATGGGATGGGATGGGATAGGATGAGAAAGTGTGAAATCTTCATTTTTCATCATTTGGTTTATGAGAAAATTATTGAGAGAAAACATGACATAAATCAGAATTGAAAATAAAACTATTTAGCTCTATAAATCAATTGTCCCTCTAAAAAGTCTCAAACTCTCATTGAATCCATAATTTTTCAAATAACAACGGACCATTGCTATCCATGAAATGGGATTTGTGAGAAGACACTTTAACCCACTTTGTCCTATAGTATCATCATTCATAAATTATTTTTCTTCCTGTAGTGATTTCAAGTGCCCATAGGCTCCAAATTAGATGACAGGGACCACGACTGGTGAGATGGGCTTGGATGAGACTGTTCCAAGCAAAGGTGTTTGACAGGGAATTTGGTCGAACATATGGTGGGTGATTGTAGTTTTTCAGGTTTAGAGGAGATTTAAAGGTGGGCTTCAGCACTACTGGCTTGCCAAAGTTGGGATTCGTTTATTGGTTTCTGGGCTTGAACATTGTATCTGTTACAATTGAAGGGCATCTGTTTGTTCTATAATTGGATAAATTCTGATAGTAATTAATTATCAGAATGAGTTGAGTGCATTTGGAAATAATTTATGAAAATCACAATTTTAACCGAAGGAACGATAGTGGTGTTTGGAAACATTTGGTGGAAATCATTGTATTAGAATAACAGTAATATCCATGTAGTAGACAGGGGAGATAACATAGAGTAAGAGATGGAGAGTTGAAGAGAAGAACAGTGCTCTGTTTTTTCGAGAAATCGAAGTAAAATGGTAGAAGGAAATCAAACGCTGAAGAGAGAGAGAGAGCATTGGTTGTCGGAAACCATGGCAGCCAGGCCCACTGTGATTGCACCATATATCTATTTGGGTTTTGGAGCTCAAAAAATAAAGAAGAATTAAAAACTGTTGAAAAGGTAACAACGAGACAACCATCTATCTGAAAATATCACCGGAAGCTTGGACGTTGCCATTGGGCAGAGGAAGTGGAGAAGACAGACAACAAACTCTTTTAACAAGCAAACCGGATACTCTTTCCCTTTATTTTCTCACCGGGGTCGTACTGTTTTTGTGCGACCCTGAATCCCAGTTTTTGAGAAAGTGCGTCCCCCTATTTTCCCATCCCATTTCCGTGCGTCTCACAAAACAAACATGGGAAAGTGGAATATTTTAGGAATATTCCATCTTTTCCATCTCTTTCTAGAGAATCAGAGCCTAAGGAACCCAAATCTGATTATTGCCTCCATAAAAAATCAACTATACTACCCAGAAAAAGAAAAAGCGAAACAAACACCGGGGAACCAGAGAAGAGCTCCTGAGCGGATATGCTAGAAAGAGCTTCCGTGTTTCCATTAGAACTCTTTCTTCATCAATTCGGCTCTGAAGTAATCTCAACGGAACACAAGAACAAAGAAAGAGAAAAGAGGAGACAGTGGATACCGCCCAAGTCCTTCAAACAATCTCCAACCTAGTGCTAATCTTGCCACGAAGATGCCGATGCCGGAGGGGGTCGATGTAGACGACAGTGGCGGAGCTGTTATAGTGGTTGTTAGTTGCTGTTACAGTGGCACATGCAGCATGTCAGCAGTTTTTAATCCAAAGCCCAAAGAGAGTCGTGTCTTGTTGAAGCTAAAAATGAACGTAGACGACGATGGCGGTGGCGGAGCTGACGACGGTGGTGGAGCTGAACCCGACCCCAACGATTGGGTGAAGAGAAGTTTGGTTTGCAGGGGTTGCAGGGGTGAAGAGAAGAAGAAGAGGAAGGGTTTGTTCATGCCATGGGTTGTAGGTTTTGTTGTAGAGATCCTCCTCTCCATCTCCCTCTTTCCGTCGCGGACGATGCCGTGATGCCATGGGTTGTAGGGGTGAAGAGAAGAAGAAGAAGAGGAAGGGTTGTTCACGCCATGGGTTGCAGGGGTTGCAGGTTTTGTTGCAGAGATCCCTCCTCTCCATCTCACTCTTTCCGTCTCCGACGATGCCATGATGCCATGGGTTGCAGGGTTTGAAGAAGAATCAGAGCACGAGGTGCAAAGCCATTGTCTTCTTCTCTGAAGTCTGAGCAATCCTAAGCAAACTGGGCTCGGTGAGGGTTGGGCAGGGATTCTTGGGCGGTATCCACTGGTTTTAACTTGGAAACCGAGAAACAGCAGTTGTGCGGACTCGGTGGAACCCAGATATGAGATTTAAGAGATACTCAGATTTGAGGAGAGGGAGAAATCTGAGTAACCTATAGCTGAGGGTAAAATCGTTTCTGTCAGATCATCGTTGACGAACGTTAATGAAACATAAGGATTAGTCAATTTTCAAAAATAGTAAGAATAGCGTAAGTCAATTTTTAAATAATAAAGATATAGCCAATGAATAGTTTAAAAAATTTACTCAAAAAAGAAACCTTGGCCCATGTGCTTCTCACCTACCCTATAGCCCCTTTCACTTTATCGAAAATCTACAAAACTCTATAAGGTAGTGGTGCAAGTTGGAAGGGCCGGGCTGGGTTTGAGGTCAATCCAGGCCCAATTTGAAGAATTGGGCCTAAGGCCCCAAACCGAGGTCAAGTCCAATGTTTCAATCCAGGTCTAGCCCAAATAGAAATTTGACATACTTGGGTTGGGCCAAAGCATGGGCTGGAGTGTTAATCATGCCTGTCTATTAAAAAGTTATATGAACCTATTTAATATCAATGATTTAATTCCTTAAATAGAAATTTTTTATATTTTTATCATATAAACATTCATAAATGCATGCATACCTGTTTGTATGTACATATATATGTTATGTATATATATGTATGTATGTATAATAAAACTAGATTCACATGTGTTTGAAATTGTGCATTTTGGAACACACCACACTCTTTGATGGTGTTCTGTATATAGTGGTGTGGTGTTTTGTGTTTCAAAATATTGGGGTTTAAAATGTATTGGTTATCAAGTGAAATGTATTGAACCAAGCAATAAAGTATGGTTTGTTATAGAAGAGGAGAAACAATGGTTGTCAAAAACTGGTGTTATTTTGTATTCCAGAACCAAGAATTACTGGTTCCACAATATGCCACACTCTAAAATAAGATGTATTCAAAATGACATGTTTCGGAACCAGTTGGAACAAAAATTCACCACAGTACCAAAGTCATTCGCAATTCGATCATCAGACGTCTTTGTTTTGTTTTTTTTTTCTTTTCTTTTCTATTGTTTAGCCTGTCTAAAAACAAATAGATATAAATCAGATCTAAATTCTTGAAAAGAATAAAACCTACCAACAGTATAGATGAACAAATATATGAAAGAACTATTCAACCTAAAAATTTTAACCTGTTAGGGGAAGTTCCTGAATATATTTTTATTCTCTAACATTTATGCTCACAGAAAAGATCACGCCCAAGACCATTGGGCTTGAAGCATGAACGAGAATAGATCCACCCACACACTATGTTAAAATTTTAATTAATTATATTAAAGTTAATGAGAATCGAAAATTAGACTATTTGGTCAAACTGTCAGGTGAGATCCCTGAATAGACTTTTATTCTCTAACAAGAACACCAAAAAAAGCCAAAAACCAGCATCATCTCTATTAATGAATTTTTAAATTTGTTAATGTAAGATTTTACTAGTTCTGGATTCACCATTAAGGTTGCCTTTAGGTTCTGGTTCATCTAGACTTTCAAATCTTGTTGTAGCTCTGGCAGTGTGGTCACTGGACATGATGGCGATAAATCCCCTGAGCTATTTACGTCCAACAGAATTTCTGAATCATAAACACAAAAGGTGAATTGTGTTTTCCACTAACATCTGTTGAGATTTACCGATTGTAGTTTTCATGCCTATTACTCCTTAAGATGTATCAGTACCCAGCTTCTTTTATATAGTCATATTCTATTATAAAATCTTTAAGATGTAATCATCAGGTTTGCCCTGATGGAGGCCAATCTCAGTAGGAATTCAACTTCAGTTAGGGCAAAGCCCGTTTTAGCAGTTTTTACTACCTTGAATTGAGAATATCTCTGTACTTCTATGTTTTATTTCACAGAGAGATTCTCAATGCAAGGTTGAAAAGGAACAGTGTGGGCACAGGTTTGCCTAGATGGAGGCCAATCTCAATAGTGTTTTTGAATCATCATTGACTCAAATAGTTGAACTGTCCAATCAATCACCAATAGGCAATAATAAGAAAAAAAAATCGTTTAAACACAGGGAGAGCGTCAGGATCAGACCTGTTCATGGGCCGGGTAGCCCGATGGCCCAGCCCGGCCCGGCCCGGCCCGCACCCCGGTCAGGCTTGGTCATGTAATTAGGCCCGTAGGTCTGACCTCGGGCCTAACACAGTAAGCCCAACTGTGTTTCGGGTCAGGCTCAGGATTTGTCAAAAAAGCCCGGCCCGACCCAACTCAATATTATATATTTTATAAAAATATAATATGTATTTTATATATTATATAAAATATATAAATAATATAATATTTATTAAAATATATATTTATAATTTAATATATACATTTTTTATTATTTTCTTTATAATTTCTCTCTCTCTCTCTCTCTCTCTCTTTCTCTCTATTCAACCACTTCAGCAGTAGTAAGAGTATGGTCAAAATTTTGGGCTCAGGCCCAGGCCCGGGCTTCGAGCTTTTTATGAGGGCCAGGGTCAGGCCTGTTGTAGACCCGATGGTCGAGCTAGACTCGGGCTCGGGTCTTAGAAAAATCTGTTAATACAGAATGAACCCAGTCCAAACCCGACCCGGCCCGGCCCATAAACAGGTCTAGTAATTTGAGGTGTGCTCTTCCCATTGGCCTCACTTTGTTGCTGGGCACAGAGGTGAGGGGTGATGTAAATTTGTAAATGTTGAGAGCTTTTTGCATTTGAGCTCGTTTCTCCCGATAGCATATACTCTTCGCATATGGTATCTAATTCATGGGGAAATAGATGTTGCTGAGATGCTGCTAGTTTACCTGTGCTTTTTAAGTATACAAAGTTTTTGATTTGAGGTTCATTGTCCCCCATTCATCGATAGAATATATTATTAATATTATATAATATAAAATAGTTTTAATCGAATCGATTCGAATTCATGCTTTTAAAAATCCAACGAATCCTTATTGGATTCGGATCAATCCAATTTTCTTAACAGATCGGATATGCTCTTACTGAATCCGATCCGATCCGTTTGCAGCCTTAACTCAAATTTTATTGGGTGCTTAAACCCATCTCAAAGTCAAAACCCTTAAACCCAAAACCTTCCAATTCTTCAAACATCCCTAGATTCTCTCAAAAGATTCCACGCAAAGATAAAAAGGACGCCTCAAAATAAACCCATTGTCCTTAGGCCTTAAAGCCCACAAACTGCATTTTATGGAGTTGAGATTAGGCTCAATTCTAAAATTGAGACACACAACCCCTAGAAATCCAATCAGACCCCAAACATTATAATTATCCACTAGGAATCTTTCCACCAAAAAAATCAATCATTTAGGCCCGTTCTCTTTTCGGTAAGTTATTTACTTAGGTAAATGTAATTATTTGGATAAATTTTTCTGGGAAATACTTAACTGAGCAAGTAAATTTTCCTGGGAAATACTTATCCATGTTCTTTTATTTTCCAAGAAAATAAGATAATGATCATTTTATCCATAAAAATCTATTATTAAAAGGAGCATTTTTATCCCATTTTTGTCCCAATGGATCATTAAATCGAAAGGTGTTCTTTTATGACAATTTTAGAGCCATATAGACTGTCGCTGAGATCAATAATCTGACCCAACAATAATGAAATTCACTTATAAAATGTCACAGTTAAAGAAAATCAAACCTTCCATTGACCTCTATATGATACTAATTCCATACAACCCCAATTGGTTGATTTCAACTCCATTGACCCAAACCCAGGTATCAAATGCAAAATCCAACACAATTATGTAATTGCACACAGAAATCAGGGAGATGCTATCCCAAGAAATCTTGGTATACCACTTGGATGGCCAGGATTGATTAGTTGAGTTAGGCCTAAAATTTTGATAGCTTCTATACTTTTGTGTTGATTATAAAGTTCTAAATATCAACACGGGCCAATACGCCCTACTGGTGTATCGGCCAGTGTTGGTGGTTTTTTTTCTATGTTTTATTTATTTTTTTCGAAATCGGTTCAGAGGGGTCAGTTCATGGCCCGGTTACTTTCTGAACCAGTGGCTGACCTGATACAACTCCTATAGGGGCGTATTGAGAAATCACCAGCACAATACATATTGGTTGATACAGGCTGATACAGGCCGATACATATCGATACTTTTATTATTTGGATGATCAAGATTAATAATATTGAAAGATTACTTTGATGGTCCAAATCCTTTTATTATTTTTTTGGTAGAAAAAGGAGAATTTTATTGAATGCTTCGGAGGATACATAGCAGGATAGTTAGCTATTTAATAGTTCCATGGCCAAGATTATTTGTAAACTAAAACTATTTGAACACCACTAAGATTTCTAAGATTTATTGACTGATCTGAACGCACAAATTCAATAATCTAGATCTTTGGTAACAAGATTTTGGATGAAAGTGTCGCCTTTAGTGATATTAATGGGTAAAGAAAAAACATTCCTAAAGTTAGAAAAATCTATCCCCTTGTCCAATATATATATATATATATATATATATATATATATATATATATATATATATATATTTATATACGGGGACCCGTGTGATGCATGGGAAAATATGAAAAATTAAATAATTTTATTTATTATTAATTAATTGATAAATTAATAATCAAAATTTGTTGTTAATTAATTAAAAGTATTCAAAGTTATTGTTAATATTTAATTAATAATTGTATTTTTAATTTAATATTGATTTACAAAAAATAATTATTGTGAATTTAATATGAACAAATATTTTTTAATAAATTTAATATTATTAATCATTTGTAGTAATTTTAATAACTTTTATTATTTTCATTATTTTTAAATGAAATTTTGATTGACTTTAAATAAATAAAAATAATTACAAAAACTAACATTTTTATTAATTTTTCTAACAATTAACAATTATACAGTAATGGCAATGGGGCGGGTTCAAAGCAGCGCACCCCATCCTTGTCCCCACCCCGTAGTCAAGACACTCTACCCCATCCCAACCTTGTCTCTAGTGTTAAGCGGGTTCAAGGCAAGGCACCCACTCCTTGTTAGGGACAGAGAATCCTCGAATTTCCCTTTGTCCTTAGTGTCAGATGAATGCACCTACTCCTCGTCAATCAAATATTCAATTTGATGACAAAAATGATCAAAAGGATATACTGAGTATTAGCCACATGGTAAATTTTTCTAAAAGTACACTAAATTGTCTATAATTTTATGAAAATTTTGAAAAAATTATTACATTTGCATTATTTTGAAAATTTATTCAAATTTATTTTAAAATTGTTATTAAATAATTTATTTTCTTTTAAATGGTTTACTTACAAAATTACATTAATTTATCTTATATTTTCTAATATAAACTAATAAATAATTTCCTCTTTCCAATATTATACTAATTTATCTTAATAATTTGTGTAATTATTGGTTTAAATTACAGTTTTCCCTTTCCTATACTCATTTATCTTTAACAATTTACAATGAAAATTACATAATTTTTCAAAAGTTTTCCAAAATCTATAAAATGTAAAAAAATTTCCAATATTTTTCAATAATTATTTAATACATTTTAAATAAACTCTCAAAAATTTTATCTTTATTTTCCAATATAAGTTCATTAATAATTTCATTCTCCAACATTATAATATTTTATTCCCCCATCTGCATTCGGTTATTAACTATAATAATAGCAATAACTAAAATTTCATACTTTTTGATAATTGTTAAATATAATTCTCAAATTTATTTAAATTAGTTAAAGAGATTTCAATTTATATAAAATGCTGTTAATTAACTTGAATATAATAGTATTTACCCAAAATACTTTAAAAAATCATGATGAGTTAAATAATAACAATATTTATTAATTTTTGATAATTTACTAATCATATTTATCAACTTTTGGTAATAGCACTATTAAATACTCATTGAATATGGGTTGGATTAATATTAACCATGTTTAACTATTTATTAATTAATATGAATATTTTAAATGAGAGAGTGGGCATAGATTGGGGAGAGATTTTAGGAATTGATAGGGGAGTAGGGTAACATGATACATTCATAATGGCTTAGAAGAGATACCTTAAGAAAGAGATTCTAGGATATTTTTAGATAGTTGGGTTAAGAAAGGTGACATGGCTTAATGAGAGTGGTAGGAAGGGGAAAGTAGAGAATCAACAAGAATGCAGGGTAGGGGTAATGGAGTAAGAATAGGCATGCTAAAGTAAACTGTCTTGCTATATAATTTACACTAAAAAATAAAAATAACACCTTTTTGTTAGTCAATAACCCAATAACCAAGATGATCACTTAGCATCCCTCAGATGAAAGGGATGGTTAATGGGCCCCACCTCATGTGCACCCTACTCTACCCCATTCCTGATTCTTCTATAATGTGTAATTGTGTATTTTGTGATACCGCATACAGGATTTTACCCGTATTTTTAGTTGTAGGTGAAGGGGAGAGGGTAAAAATAAATTGAGCCTATATCTAGTAGATCTACTGACTATAAGACCCTATAGTTGTACATGGGTAATGTCTTTGTACTTGATATTGTTATTCATTGTAGTGTCTTCACTATCTTGTGCACAGGATGTGGCCATCAGATACAAACTGGAGTGTATTGTGCACAGGATGTGTCCAGCATTCTGTGATCAGAAGATCCAAACTCATCAGGGATCCGGATCGGCTGGTTTAGTGCCCAAGTAAACAAGATTGTTGTAGGACCTTCATTAGATGCTTCTTGGCCTATGTTTCAAATAGGGGGGGGGATTTTGACTTTTTAGGTTGAGGGCACAGGCAGATGGATGTTGATTGTTGGACCTCCACTCAATGCCTTAATTCCTGTCCCATATTCCAGAGTCCAGACTTCCAGCTCCATATATGACCTACCAATTACCACAAGTATCAAAACCAAACCAAACCAACATAGCCATGTTTGTCATTGGGGTCCATTCAATGGTGGGTCCCAATTCCTAAAATGAGACAAATTACAAGTTAATGGCTTCAGACCGACCCAGATCACATCTCCACCATTTAAAAGTAAATCTTCGGCCATGTTTCATTTCACGGTCTTATTAGTAACTCCTCCTCGAGAGTTGAAACCCGTAATGGTAAATTGATAATGGCCCTCCCTACACCTTGCTCATGAACGGTGAACCTAACCAAAAATAAACTTGCTTGGGTAACTGGGCTTCTACATTGTTATTTGTTACTGCACTCGATCGGAGTCAGATGGTCAATTTGTCCTGCCTAGCTAGCTAGGAATCGACATTGGATGCTCTGAGAAGTCTCAACCCTCCTCACCCACCACCCAAACCCCATTGTGACTTCACTGTGAGGTGAGACAGTCGTCGATGCTGTCATCCCAAAGCACACTCACCCACCCACCTCCTCAGTCCTCAGTCCTTACCTCACCTCTGTCCACACTCCACACTGTTAGATCTCAGGAGCCCGGCCCCATCACATGATTCATCTGACATGCCCACCAGCTGTTGCTCACACGTCACACCACCACCCTTCCTGACCTGCCTTAGCCTGCCACAGGGAAAGAATCAACCCATGTTTTGGGTAGCTATTCTACAAAAGCCCCTTCAGCCGTTGGATTAATGCCATCAGATCGAATACATGATGGGCCAGGGATGTTTTATAAGTTATTGATTACACTCAAATCAGCTAGGTAAATGAACACATAATTCTTTCATCACTGATCATTATAAGCTAAGTAATATTAGAGAACTGAGACAAGTGGAAGTGGAGATGATAATTATAATACCCACTAGTAAAAGGGAGTAATAGAGGCTATTACTCTACTCAAATACATCTATAATAATGTCTGAATTAATTAAGGAAGTATAAGAATCTACTCTAGAGTCTAGTCTAGACTAAAAGTAAAAATATTGATCAAATTCAGCACGCATGGTTTCATATATAATATAGCTATTAGAGTAAATAAAACCAAGCTAAAAAGGAAAATTAGTGTCTTCGTGACATCAGTAGTGTATTGGAATTGGATTGGAGGATGACTAACGGTGAGGACAGAAAGTGACTAGGTAGCTCCCACCGCTGCAAGTGGCAATGCTAGTTGGGTCATCGTAGGCGTAGGAATAAGCCTTGGGACAAGCAGTCTTGAAGATCCTTGAGTATGCAGTGGGCTTGCATGACTGTGGGTTGCCGTAAGTCCCGGTGCAACAGTATTTGGGAGACTGGAATGCAAAGCAGGCGCTCTTACACGCCACCACTCGTCGGTTATCGTGAGACCTCACCTGCAACCCCACTGGGCACATCAGATTCAGATCGCTGACACAGCCCGCGTAGCTGCATTTCCCTTTTCCTCTAAATGGGGTGATGGAGATGGCCAGGTTGTAGCCGTCTACAAGGCTGACGTCGTAGAAATCTTGCTCGCCCAGTGTTATCTCCGCCAGGGTGGCTGGAGGTGCCCCACCCACACCATTGCAGTAGAGAGCCCCGCCACAGTCGCCGGTGGCGCAGTGGCCCCTGCCGGATCCGTCGAAGTAGCAATCTTGACGGCCCCAGATGCGGCCGGACCAACCGGCGGGGATTTTGAGGGAGTAGGCTTGGTTGGGGTTGAGTTTAAAGCCGCCCCGAGCAAGGATGGGCTTGCCTGCGCTTGGTTGAATGCCTGGCCATACTGGATGCGAGCATTTATTGTAGAGTGCAATTGTGGTTGCTGAGACCTCTACTACTGTTCATACAACACCACCATATATAAAATTAAGAATTTAGATAAACATATCTTGTTATTAGCTGTTCTTTCTAGCATAATACAATTAAAGACAGATTTTAAAGAAATAAGCTGTGTGAGAAGACCCAGATGCACAAGCAGCACATTTTCTCGTGTTAATGTTTCATTAACAAGAACCCAGTTACAGAGTTGAAATGAAAGAAATGATGAGACATCAAAGTATATAGTAGAGACATTGTGAGAGAAGAAGAGTACCTGAAATGTAGCAGAAGATAAGAGCGGAAAAGAGCAAAGCAAGGAGAGTTCTCAGCATCACTTCCATATATGGCTGAACTGCGATGCTGAAGGACTGAGTTCAGGCAATTGGAGGAGAAAGGTTGTCTTTCTTTGGTGTTGTGTCTGTCTCTCAGTCTCTCTGTCTGTAGATTAGACTAGAGTGGTTTTCATTTCATATATAGATTTATAAATAAAAGAGAAGGGCCAACCGGCCAAGGGTGGAAGGGGGAAGTGGGTGTTTGGATTGGTGGGAGGACTGAGGGAGAGAGAGAGAGCCCCTCTGCGTTCTGCCCTTGGGAGTGATAAAAGATAAAAGATTAAAACTTTAAAAAGGATGAAGAAATGGAGGAAAGGCTAATAAAAAAGATGAGAAATGGAGGGATCAAAAGGGTTCACCACTTCACCTCACCTCGGCTCTCTCCTCCATCTCTCTCAAGTTTCATCTTTAAGAAGAGAGAGAAATGCCGATAGGAGTCAGACTTTGGGACTGTGATCATGACAAAACTCACCATTATCGATGCTGTCAGAATGACAGTGGGGAAGGCTGTGTCTGCATTCAAAAAAATAATATTCGATTCACATTCCAATGACTCAATGGAATCACACACCGTGTCAGACTTCTTCAGAGCCGGGTTGGATCGGGTTGAATCAATACCCTCATCCGAACCGAACCCATTCAATTTGGGCAACTCGACTTGTATGCGATAATATTTCATAATAAAATACCCTTAATCATTTCATATCTGAGTGGAGTCCAAATTGCCCAAAAAATGAACCTTAACTTCTCCGGTTCTATATTAAATTTGCAATTTTCAATACTATCTTCAATTCTTCAACTCAACCCAACTCGATCCCATTTTTTCGAGTTGGGCTGGGGTTGAAGTTGGCCCAATTGAAGCTCTTGCACTTATACCACTGGTCAAAACTGTAACTGTGTTAAAACTTAAAAGTTTTCCTCTTTTCGACATACATGCGTTTATACTGGATACAGCCAAGCATCCATTAAGGCATTAACCATGACAAAAGATAAAGCTATAAAACACAATGGCGATAAGCACTGTAACTGGGCATGGCCCACCAATTAACTTTTTGTGTTGAGCAAAAGGCCCAGAAAATGGAGGGTCCAGATTGATGCATATGTCGGTGGACTGTGTACTGAAGGTGTTTAAACTTTAAAGCCATCAGGCCCATCGCATATCTTTTAGCCTTTAGGCCTTTAGCTCCATGAAACAAGCAAATAAGAAAAAAAAAAAAAAAAAAGAAAGAAAACCAATCCGAAAGCCCTACTCTCACACTTCCCGAGCTATCAAACTTGGGATGCAGAGATTCCATTGGCATAGTTGTCGTCTAATGAATCTACAGAGATCTACAAACTTTTAGGGTAATTAATTAAACTAATTAAATATATGTACATGTGATGAAGGTATATAGATCTGTTGTTAATAAATGAGAGCACAAGTTGATCAGGGAAAAATAAATTATAGTTATTGTACAGAGTTCATGTCTAGTCACGCTACTAGTACCATGTCCATATTGCCATTAAGCAAAAAAAGAAAAAAAAAAGGCTTGCAAAATTTATCCATAAAAGAAATAATTTAAGAGGAATAAATGCCAACTTTTTTTTACAAAGGTCCAATGTCCATGTGCAAGTGAGAAACCCTCAGACCTCAGTGGCTTCCAATCAAAGGACGTACATCACATGTAATAAAGCACAACCATGTGGATCAGGATCATCATCTAGCCTTGGGTTGAAGTGGGCCACATTCAGAGCATATGGGCTTTCAGAGGAAGTGAAGAGAAGGATCCCTTGTCTGGAGGATATTGATAATTAGGACAAAGCTCTTCATAGGCAGAACTATTGTAGATGCATGGATTCTAAATACCGACCCACATTCTCATTTAATGCCTGATTGTTTACATTTACAGTCTCGTGGCATTTGTACCAGATGTTGCTATGTAGCTTGGTCCCTTTTTTTTTTTTTTGGTATTTTTTTTTAAATATTTTATATTTTAAGGAGAATGACTGATCAGTCTAGAGCAGAATTTTGTAGTGGGGATGAATCCTGACCGTGAATTGATATCAAATTCACGGGCAGGATGTGTTTTATAGGAAGGGGCTATTAATAGATTATAAGAGGCTGTCACTCAGAATTTTGTATTGGGTTACGGAGTACTTAACCCTAATGGGCTATATAATGGGGATAGCTTAAGGTATAAATTTGGAGGATTTGGGTTAGGTTTTTGTTAAAATTTGAAAGGGTGAAGGATTTGATCCCCTACAATCAGCCAGAAACCCCACCAACTGGGTCATTTGTTGGTGGGGACAGGGGACAAAACAAGTGTCTATGGGGTGGAGACTGCACTTACATGGTATTGGGTTTTCTAGAAACAGGACATTGCTGCATCTCTTGACAGAAGTGCACAAATGTCTATTTCACCACTCATACAGTCATACTGTGATGGAAAAATAGGGCAGTGTTGTTATCTCTTGACGGAAGTGCATAAATGTCTATTTTGTCCCTAATTATTTTTCAAAATTTTAAAACATGGCAAACATGGTTATTCTGCTAATACCACGACCACAATGACCATTCTTTTGTAGTTGTTGGGAAAGACCAGAAGAGACGTAGATACTCCAATAAGTGTTTTCAATATCGTCAAAAACACCTCGGGTTCCGATGTAGCTGCATGCAGAATTTGTCAAAAATAACCTCATAAAGTCTGTTTTTGGCTGGATAGCCTATTCATTCTCGAGGACTTCTAGTCATTATGGAAGAGTGAACCCTAGACCTTGAGACCCTTCTAGTAAAATACTAACAATGGAGGTTGCGTAAATGCAGTTTCTCCTCGAAGAGTCATGACAGAAATGGCAAGACTGTTCAAATCCCTGCATCCAAGCATGCTCTTCATCTCTGTCAGATGAAATATGTAATTTAGCTTAAAGAAGTAGCAGTTGATTAGTTACATCTTTGAACCACACACACTATTCTTTTGGAGAATGGAGATCTTGACTTCTGGGCCACGCTACAGGTTACAGCTTATGAAGTTCAACTTATTGGATTAGACCCCACAGAAGGATAAAAAAAAAGAGAACAAATAAATAAATGAAAGAGGAAAATGTTACATTGAATAAGAAAAGATGGCCCCAGAAAAATTCAATCCCTTGATCCTCATACAATATACATGACGATGTATACAAAGGTAATTTTCAGTCTTATAGATGTGTGGTTCTCGTTCAAAACAATCAATATACAAGCACTAGAAAAAATTGGTGCATACAAAATGCATGTTTTGTTTGCTGCAGCATTGTTAACGGAAAAAAAAAATGCTGATTGTTCAGTTAGTTCCAGGGAAGCTGCAATGAAAGACTCTTCCTTTTTGCTTTTGTCCTCTTCCAACAGCATATACAATGGGAATGCAAACTCCTCCCTCCCCGAAAAAAGAATGTATGTCAGTATATGTGAGAGCAATGTGCTCTACAGCATCCCTGAATCTTGAAATTTTGACTGAGTGCTGCCTCTTGCCAAAAGGAAGAATGAAAGAATCATACCAGCAAAAAGAATGAGTCAATAATGAGATCTGCACACCATGTTACAGGAACAAAAAGGAATCCATCAAAATCTCATTTGAAGCAAATCAGGGAACTGATGACGATCTGACTTCTTCTGACTTGTTCATGCGGCACATGCAATCTGGGCATGGAAAGGTGTATGTCGAGTCATTTGGTCTTTTGAGCTCAATTCCTTTGGCATCACTCTGAGCCCGCATATTCAGCATATTGTGTTTGAAGGTCTTCCATCTGCAACATAATCCAGCAGCATAACACAGATGCTACACTTATTAATCATAAATAAATCTCCATAAGCAACTACTTGAAGAAATGATTAAAAAAATCACAGTACCAATTCTTCTGTCCAATAAATAAAATGGGCACCCATCCACAAAGACTTCATAGGTTCTTCTTCTTCTATTTGTAGTACTTTCTGGAATAGTATCATTTGGGATGATAATTTTACCTTTTAGTTATGCTTTCTTTTGGTCAATGGCCATCTTGCTATAACATCCAGGTGGGATATGTTCTTTTGCCCCATTTTCATCTTTATCAATACAATATTATCTCTTCACCTTTCAAAAAAATGTGGAAGAATGAGTATGCTGAGATGGATGAGTGGAAAAGCTAGAAAGGATAGGATCAGAAATGAAGCCATTCAAAGGAACCTAGGAGTAGCTCTAATAGGTGATAAAATGAAAGAAAGTAAACTATTATGGTTTGGACATGTGCATGGAAGACCATCAACAGCACCCATAAGGAAAAATGATTTATTGCAATTTGAAAGGGCTAACAGTAAACCAAAAAGAACATGGATCAAAGTAGTAAGAAATGATTTAAATGCTCATAATGTTACAATGGATATGACATTATCAGAACAGAATGGTGAAACAGGACTAATGTAACCAACCCCATATAGTTGGGATAAAGCTTGGATGATGATGAAGACGAGTGTATCAGAAAAAGGCAGTTCCAATGTATGTCAAACCTAACAAGACCACACTTACCTGGTTTGCATTTCATTTCTAGATGATATTTTGCAGTCAATAACACAAAATAAGGATTTTTTTTTTTTTGAGAGAGAGAAGGTAGAGTATGGTTGTATTAATGAAAGCAAAAGTTGTGTACAGCTAGTTGATGTACTCGGGCTATATAAAATATGCCCTATCAGAATATCCCACCTTTCTTTACAAAAAAGGTTTCCATGTACAAAAAAAGGAATTATATCCTGTATTATTAAAAAGATTATGACAAGCAAGCCAAGAAAACATTTTTCCCAGGGTTTTCTAAAAGACAGAATCCGTAAAGCTATTTTTGCTTTTAAAAATCTGTCCATTTCTCTCCTGCCATATGCACCAAAAAACCACAACTGGAATTTTATTCCAAACGAGTTTTTCCTCTTTCACTCAATCCTTCCACCCTCCATCCCCTTACAAACTCCTCTACTGATCCAGGACAGCAGCTTTGCACTTGTAATAAATGTAACATTCTGGCCCATAATTTATTAGAGAAACTGCAATGAAATAGGAGGTGGCTCACCGATTCCAACTATCCATCGCACAAAACATAATCAGCTGAATCCAATAGCATATCCTTCCATAAGAGATTGTCTCTGGTTTGTATTCTGTTTAGGTAAGCAGTCCATAAGAGATTTCTTCTGAACTGTGAAACCCAACCACGTTACTTCTTGCATCTACATAAAGTTTACAACTGTAACTTCTTTATCAGCCACCAATTCAAAAAGCAATGTTTTAAAATGCGGAAGCATGACATGATGTAACAAGTGTTCTGTTCGCCGCGCCATCAAGTGCCAACCACCGTGCCTACAGCTGCCACTCCAGCATCCAAGTGTGTGTCATGGGTGGGCTATGCATGTACTTTTGTATGGGGGATTGCCAATGGCAATATTGTAATACTGTAGTATGCTTTTTCACCTTTTTGATGTTTCTTATTGTCACTCCCCCAAAAGCTTAACGTACTCTTTGAGGGGAGGTAGGTAGTTGAGTGAGTCATGAGCATGTAAAGGTTAAGCATAAGATCCCCTCGACACTGAACTGTGTGCTTATGCTTGCCATCCATTAATGCAATACAAGTAGCCTTTTCTAATTCGTGTGCCATCTTTGTTGTCTTTTCTTGTGTTGTTGCTTGTTTCTTAGGCTTACTCGTCGCATTCGAGTGCCACACGGGGTCCCAACGACTACCCCCGTGACAGTTGGTATCAGAGCAGGAGCTCCTACACACACTCTGGACCTTGTCCTCGTCCCTACATCAACACAATGAAGAGCAACCGTGGCATTGCCGATGACACACCACATGGGCGGCTTCAAGCCCACGACACTGATGAAGCTCCACTTGACGAACCTACCAAGACACAAGCCCCAAAGGGCCGTACAACTAAAGCTAGCAAGCACGACAAATCAGTCGACCAACTAGCTACCGTGGACATGCACCTCCTATGTTGCGAGGTGATAGTGGGAGAAACCCGAGATCGGGTTGATGAACTCCACCTCAACCTAGAGACGGTTGAGAATGCAGCGGTGGAGCTAGAAGGACGTTTCAATGGCGCCTTCAGAGACATGCACACCACCATACAAAATTCGGGAGCTGGGCCTTCCCAAAGCAGCCTAAAGGGCTTGCTAGACAGATTTCAAGCGCAATTGGATGAGATGAGAGATGAGAAGACTCTCCTAAAAAGGGCAGTGGCCAACACACCTAGCACTCCCTCCACCCTAGCTTCCATGAACATCAAGATCCGAGAGCCAACACCTTACTCGGGTGCTCGGGATGCTAGGGAGCTTGACAATTTCTTGTGGCAATTGGAGCAATATTTCTCCGCCACTGGCATCATTGACAACCAAACTCAGGTACGTACAGCTGCTATGTATTTGACTGATATCGCAATGTTATGGTGGCATAGGTGTTGCCAAGACATTGAACGTGGAACCCGCATCATCGACACCTGGGTTGGATTCAAGCGTGAGATCAAGCGGCAGTTCTACCCAAAAAATGTGGAGTACATGGCATGCCGAAGAATGAAGAATCTCAGACACCAAGAATCACTACATGACTATGTCTAGGAGTTTTCGGCCTTGACGCTGGAGATTTCTGACATGTCGGACAAGGATCTCCTGTTCAATTTCATGGATGGTCTCAAGCCATGGGCTGAGCTCGAACTCCAACGACGCGGGGTTGAGGACCTCGCCACCGCCATGGCCGTAGCTGAGCAGTTTGTTGATCTGAGAACACCTAAGGAAGATGTGCAAAGACCATCCAGCCCAAGTACCATGAGTCTAAGTGGGGGAGATCAACAATCAACCTCTATGAAGGAGAAGCCAGTGCCCGCGGACAAGCCCTACAATTACCAACATGGGAAGAAGCCACAAGGAAACCCAAGCTATCAGGGCCACCAATCCACTAGGAGACCTCCTCCTGCGCCTTGTTACCTTTGCAACGGGAAGCATTGGACGAGTGACTGTCCAACCCGAAAGAAAATAACTGCCCTCATCGCCAAACTCAGTGACAGTGAAGAGAGCAATGAGGAAAAACCCACAGCGGCGCCAAGAGTAAGCGCCCTCCAACTCATCAACGCCATGGTCAAGAAAGAGGCCACATCCAAGCGGCCCACCAAAGCCCACAAGGGGCTGAGTTATGTAGACATCACCCTCGGCGGGAGGCCGACCCAAGCCTTGGTGGACACTGAGGCCACCCACAACTTCATTTCGCTTGCGGAGGCAAAGCGACTCGGCATGACCACCACCAAACAAACTGGGTGGGTCAAGGCTGTCAACTCCGGGGCCAAAAAAGTAGAGGGCACGGCCCGTGGAGTAGAACTCCGAGTTGGACCATGGAAAGGACCCATCAATCTATCTGTGGTTCCCTTGGATGATTTTCAGGTTGTTCTTGGAGTGGAGTTCCTCACGCAGGCGGAAGCAGCACTTATGCCACACATCAACAGTTTGCTTATCCTGGACGAACACTCCCCTTGCATGGTTCCTGTCTCATCAGCCTTGCAGATACTTGGGAAGCAGCTTTCAGCCTTGTAGTTGTACCAAGAAACCAGCAACCGTGAAGACAACACTACGTCAACAAGGAAGAACCCCTGTCAAGTACCTCACATCGACACTGGAACTGGTTGGGAAGTCGTCACCAGGAAGAAGTCACCTCCAAGACAGTTCCATTTCCAGCGCCAACGCCAATGCCAGCGCCCAAGTCAACATCAGCATCAACATCAGCTTCAACACCAACCACATCAGCAGAAGTTGACTTCGCAGCAGAAGCCGCAAGCGCCCGCAATTGGTGGGCCCAACAGAAGAAGACCCAAGGCCGTGTCAAACCTTGCCCACATCTACTACCGCAACCACCGGGGAGAGCGAGTGCCACCCAAGCCATTTAGGGACCACATTCACAACATCCCTCAAGATAAATCCTGTAGTAGCCTTGTGAGTCACCCTTGGGGAAAATTGCATGGGAACCAACACCCTAACAATCCAAAATACCATTTTGACCCAGCCTTGGCCACCAACTTTCCTACCACCATCAGGAACAAGTCAAAATCCTACCTTGAAGCAGCCAAGCAGGGACTTAACTTAGGGACTAGCCATAGGTTTTCCCACCATCAAGAACATCCACTAGCAATCTACCCAACCTACTATCTGGGCCTTGGAAGAAACCCGGTTCGTGGAGCAGTCGAAGAACCTTCCTTCACCAACAACAAGTTCAAGCCTCAAGCAGAAGCTAGTCTTCGAGGACGAAGACTGAATTGAGTGGGGGAGACTGTAACAAGTGTTTTGTTCGCCGCGCCATCAAGTGCCAACCACCATGCCTACAGCCGCCACTCTAGCGTCCAAGTGTGTGTCATGGGTGGGCTATGCATGTACTTTTGTATGGGGGATTGCCAATGGCAATATTGTAATACTGTAGTATGCTTTTTCACCTTTTTGATGTTTCTTATTGTCACTCCCCCAAAAGCTTAACGTACTCTTTGAGGGGAGGTAGGTAGTCGAGTGAGTCATGAGCATGTAAAGGTTAAGCATGAGATCCCCTCGACACTGAACTGTGTGCTTATGCTTGCCATCCATTAATGCAATACAAGTAGCCTTTTCTAATTCGTGTGCCATCTTTGTTGCCTTTTCTTGTGTTGTTGCTTGTTTCTTAGGCTTACTCGTCGCATTCGATTGCCGCACGGGGTCCCAACGACTACCCCCGTGACAGTGAGGCATTCCACTACCTGGAGGCGTGAGGTGTACATAGTTTAGGATGTAAGAGGCATAGACCTCCTTAAGAGGAGGGGAATGGGGAGGAAGAAGAGGAAGGAGGATTTCAATCTTGTTTTTTCTTTTTTCTTTTTTTTTTCTGTTTTTTATGAAAGATGTCTTATATTAAGAAGGGGCTCTACCCTCCCCAAATTTTCTTTCCCCTTCTATTTCCTTCCCTTCCCTTCCCTTATTCTTTTCTTTCTTTTCTCTTTTTTATCTTCTCTTTTGTAATTTTTCTTTCCCTTCCTTTTCTTTTCCTTTCCTTTCCTTTCTTTCTTTTCTTCTCACACCATCCGGTTCACTCCTCTCACACCTTTTAAAACACTGTTAAAAAGTTTCAGACAGACAGATATCTTTCCCCGCACCAAACATCCTTCCAAAATTTCAAACTCTCCCCATTTACTATCTTGAACCTTACTCCCTTTCTCAATTCCTTTCCAAATTTAGCACCTGTAGGATTGATTGAAGGTTCCCGAATCCCACCCGAGTTTCCTTCTCCATATGAGGAAAAGCTGACACTTAAACTGCCAATTTCTGCCCTAGGATTAGTTGTACCTTTTGTTCCATCAACCGCTCTATTTATCCATTTTGTAGAACAAATTTGAGCGCCAAAAGGTGCCTAACCATTTGAATTTGGAAATCTATAAAGGCTGACCACATGATTGTAAACAAATTTTTTGGATTTCAAACACAAGTTGCTTGAGTTTGCCTTCAGGCGTTCTATCCTTTTCTTCTTTCGTTTGACTTATTTAGAACCACAGAGAACCCCAAAACCCTTAGTTTTCTCTGTGTTTAGAAGCTTAGGTCACTCCCATGACGTGTTGCAAAACCTAGTGGTAGTTTTTACCACTGCTGTGAATGGTGTCACGATGGCTCAAAGAGGCCAGCCTTTTATCAATTCTTTCTATAATTGGCTCCCAATTCCCTTTTGTTTTGGAATTACACCTTGCACCCAGAGGCATTCCCAAGTATTTCAAGGATAGCTTTCCCACTTTACACCCCCACACTTCCGCCCATTGAACTAGCTGCTGCACTTACCCCAAAGCCACTAGCTCACTTTTATGCATATTGATTTTCAGCCCCAATACAATTTCAAACCATATAAGCACAGCCATTACATATTGCAACTGTTCTGGTGATGTGTCGCAAAATAAAGTGTATCATCAGCATATTGCAATAAAGCTACCTGTACCCTCTCATTTCCAACCGCAAAACCTTCTATGAGTCCTCCTATAGTGGCCCTTTTTACCATTCTACTAAGAGCTTCCACACGTATGGATAGAAACAGGAAAGTGGATCCCCTTTCTTATTCTCATATTTCTGAAATTTCCACATGCTCTTTCATTCATCAGTATTGAGAAAGAGGGACTGAGGGAATAGTAACAAATACCTTCATCCAATTCCTCTATTTAGAGCCAAAATAAGATAAAAGCGTGACAAATACTTTTCCTGAGTATCGGAAATGTGCCAATGAGCCAGTAGTTAAGCTGGTCACTTGGCACCCCCTCCAGTTTGGAGGTGCAGGATCAATGGGCCTCATGTGCACCCTGCTTTGCCCCACCTTGATTCCCCTGTAATATGTAGTGTATAATACCTAAAAGTGGACTATGAAAAGTGTCATTTCAGTTTGTCTAGGGCCATAAATGAGTTAAGCTAGTTCTAGTGTTTTAAAAGCAAGTAGTGTAAAGCACAAGCGGTTCCTAAAGCCTTAAGACTCCAGGTGCAAGGCGAGCTTGACACTAGAAAAAAAGTGAGGTGCCACTTTTGGGAAAAAAATGGTTAAAGAAAATATAAGAACATGCAAATCCAATTTCTAAAAGAAATAACATATTTCCAAAAGCTATTAGCTATACTAGTTAGGTCATCATGTTGTTAATATTACATTTCTAGCCATATAGGCCTAAATCCCACATGAGTTGAAACGTTTAAACTTCAAACACATTCCTACAATCTACAATATAGTAAATTGCAAATTAAAACATCAAACTCAAGGTAAATTCATTAGAATCTAGCAACAAAACGGGTGAGGTGCACATGGGCTCAGGTATAGCACATTCCACAAAATGAGCCTTGCCTATGAGCTGAGGTGCAACTTTTAAACACTGGCTAGCTCACCTTATTCTTGAACCCAGCCAGTTTGAGCTGAGACTGAACCTGAACTTCATTTTGGGGTTTACAAGATGAGCTTGTTTGATCAGAGAATTGAGCTCATATGCCAAACAAGGCTGAGAATTGAGTATGTTCTATGTATATGTGTATGTATAAATACAATGTTATTAAGAATCGGCTTTTTAATTTTGATATCTGGTGCTGAGTCTGCCCAATAACTTCAAAGATATGAACTGAATTTAAGCGAGCCAAGCTGATAGAAAATGAGCTTCTGAGAAGCCAAGACTGAGCTGGGAAAAGTATGGCTTAACTTGGCTTTTTCAAACCTAGTTTTGTTGCCAAATACTTTCACAAGGTTTAGAATGTCAATTCATCTCTCAATATAATTTTATTACATAGACACCAAGGAAGGGTTAGTAATGGTGCCCTTCTTGCAATGTGAAAAAGATAAAGGTAGAATTATGTTGAAAATATCGGGAATACCTTTTAATCAGTTGATGGAACTTGTTTTTAATAAAATTGCAGTTGCCTATGGAGGGGTGCTTGGAGCAGTAAACACTCAAAATTTACACACGGCAAAGATCAAGATTTTTGGAGCAAAATTGGAGAATATCCCTCAACTAATGGAGTTGCTTGTTGATCAGCCATGGAGCAAAGTATGGTTAGTGTTGGAAGTTGAAGCAATGCTTTGGAGCAATGAGCAGGATGTTAAAGATGATGATGACATGGCAAGGGTGGAGGCCACGTGGAAGAAAAGGAATGGGGGTATTGAACGATGTGTGGGAAGGTAAAATAGGAGAAAATGAATAGGCATGCAAAGGGAAAGGAACGACACAGCTCAAAACTTTTTTAAACAAATCCAATGGTGGGTTACATGGAGGTGGTAAAAAGAAGGGTAAAAGAGGGAGGTTAATCATAAATACTTGTACCTCCCCTCTAGTTTCTCACAGGACTAAAACCTCTTCTCCCTTCTTTATTCTTTAAATTTTTAAAGAAAACCACCAAAAGAATAACACAGGATAGAACCAGGACGTGATGGCCCTATTGATGAATGAGGTACTTATAAATATAACTGTAAACAAAGTGATAAAAGAGAAAATTTAACCCTACAAGATCACAACAACAATCGGATCCTCTGTCCTCTGATAATTGTTCTGTTTTGGGCTCCTCTGCTTTGTCATCATCATTGTTGGTTTTGAATTTGATGGAAATTGAGTGGAGGGATTGATGAAGGTGAAGAACAAGTCTGGGTGTTAACAAACAAATTGGACTGTCAGGGTTCAAGTGCTGGTGCAGAAGTCTGCAGAGAGCACAGGTACCCAAAGATGCACACCTGTATTTTACTTCAAGGTTACGAGTTGCAATGCAATTGCCAAGGCTAACCCTCTGGTATGACGGTTTATGGAACTATGGATGGGTGTTGGCTGGTGCTTTGAGGTCACATTCTGTTCTGGGAGGTTGGGATTCTTCTGTTGTGGTGGTGGTGCTCCACCTCTTGATTTTTTCAATGTAAATGTGGTCTTTCTTGTTCTGTGAAGTTCTCTTCCTTCTTCCTGCAACTATGGGATTAAAAAAGAAGAAATAGATGGGACTTGGGAGAGAAAAGATAGAGCTCATTAGTGATCAGGATTTTTGACGAAATAAAATGCAGACGGTCCATCAGTCCCAATGGCAAGAAAATGGTTCTTGAACATAGAGGAGGAATACACTCTCAGGATTTGGGTGGTTTTCCTGAATCATGGCCAAAGGATTACAAAGGGCAAATTTGGGGTTTTAAAAAATTTTCAGCCACATTTTATATCACATACAAATGGATCTTGATAATTTGCAAACAGTGGGGAGGTCTTTGTCCAGTGACCTCACCCAACAAGGGAAGTATCAATCCAATTTGAAAAGAGAGGGGAAGTCATAGTATTTAGCATAAATATCAGGGGATGTTTAAGTCTTTTACCCTATAAAGAAAAACCAAGTTGTTTCAGGTGTGGGGACCACAAAATGTTACTGAACTGGTGAAGAGGTGGGCCAGTCAAGCAGCTGAGGGTGGCTCGCATGATAACTTAAGTACTCATGTGGGGTGACTGAAAAGGGGTCAATGGGAGACGATAACAAATGTCTATCATCATCTGACCCAATGTTGATCATGAAAAAAAAGGATAAATCAGTACCAGTGGTCAACTGGTACTGAAATTGATTCTATGCCAAGTTGCAAAGCATGAGCACCCTAATCTGTGGAATTCGAGAAACAGAGATGATCGCAATGATGAGGCAAGTAATCAAGGATGGATTAATTTGCAATACAAGATGGAGAAGAAGAAAGTAGTTAAGATGATGAACCAAGTGTTGGTAGCGCAAATGTAACGGAACATAAATTGGTGGACCAAATTCAAGACTACAATTTGGAAGGTTTATTTGGTAATGTAGGCCAAGAGATTCACACTGAGGTGATTGAAGTTGATTGACAAAGGCAAGAGGAAGAAGCATTGGTCAAAAGCTGGATAATGTGAAGTAGGGAAGCACCAAGCTCCCAAAAGAGGAGGAAATTTACTTAAATCAGGGATGAATGCTGGGTGTACAGATGGTGGTAGAGGAGTCTTGCCAGGAGATAAACACTGAGAGAACAGCGGGAGATAAAATGCCAGTCAGGTCAAATTTTCTAGACCACTATGGAACCCTTTTTCTGTATAAAAGGCTAACAACTTGGTAGGCAACACTAACAATCTGGAGGAAGAAAACAGAGCAGCTATGGAGTCTCCAACTACAACTGATTTCATTAAACAGAAAGAGTCTTGTGGCTTGTGCAGATAATCCAGCATCCAAAACTTTATCTTATCAAATTATCCCATTAGGGAAGAATTGGTATAAGTGAGAAGTAGTAGGGGAGGGAGAAATGGAGGATAAAAATAGTAGCAGCATGGATATAAGAGAGGAATTAGGGGAAATTAACCATGATAAGGGCAGCAAGTTAGTAATGTAATGGAAGAAAATCAAGGGGAAACTAGCGGAGAGGAGGGAAGTAAGAATGAGCACAATATTCAGGCAAGGGAAGAGCAAGAGGTTTGCAATGAAAATGTAGATAATGAAGGGCAGAGGCCTATCGAAGAAGTATCTGGTAGGATGGGGTTATAGGTTAGCACCCCAAAGGAAGTTAGAGTTTATTTTAGGAAAAAATGAGGAAGGAAAGTGGAAGAAGAGAAAGATAATAGAGAGACTTAAGTTCAATGTAGAGGATGATAAGGAATTTTGATCAAGAGAAAGAAAAACAGAAGAAAGGAGATGGAGGAGAAAAGAGAGAAGAATGTTTTTAGAGTCAAAATCTTGGTTGGCGATGCCAGTCCATCTATTTAAATATTAGGGCGACCGTACAATATAAAAAGAATGGAAAAGACAAAAGTGCCCTTGCGGCACATAGCTAATATTACATCACTCCCCCTCAAGTTGGGGCATAGATATCAATCATCCCTAACTTGTCATAAAGGTTATAGTGCCGCATGGAGTTTTATCCTTTGGTAAGGATGTTTGCAAGTTGTTCTTCAGAGCTGATGTAGGGAGTGCATACTTCTCCTTTCTCTAATTTCTCCATGATGAAGTGTTTATCAACCTCAATGTGTTTAGTTCTATCATGGAGAACAGGATTGGCTGCAATGTTGATAGCAGCCTTGTTATCACAATAGAGTGACATAGGATCATTTAGAGGAAAACCCAATTCACCTAGGAGATTTTTTATCCATAGTAGTTCTGCCACACCGACACACGGCCCTGTATTCTGCTTCTACACTAGATCTGGCCACCACACTTTGTTTCTTACTCCTCCAAGTAACAAGATTTCCCCCAACAAAGGCACAATAGCCACTAGTGGATTTCCTATCATTCACAGAACTGGCCCAATCTGCATCAATGTAAACCCCAACCTCTCGTATGCCCATGCTTCTTGAATAGGAGACCTGTCCTAGGGAATTTCTTTAGGTATCTAAGAACTCTGTCTAGTGCCTCTAAGTGTGCAGCCTTGGGAGCATGCATGAACTGGTTAAGGACTCTCACTGAATACGCAATGTCAGGTCTTACCATAGATAGATACAGAAGTCTGCCCACTAACCTTTGGTACTGCTTTGTGTCTACTATGGGCTCATCATTGCAGTCCCCAAGCCTGTGATTTACATCTATAGGAGTGTTGGTTGGTTTTGCTCCAAGCTTTCCCATATCTTTCAAGAGATCCAGGGTGTATTTCCTTTAGGAGATGAAAATACCTAGTGTTTTAAAGGTGCAAGGCACAAGACGAGGCACGCCTTTTTGAAGCAAGGTGCAAAAATAAAAAAAATGCCAAAAAATGCAAAAAAATAAAAAATATTAAGCATAATATTAATAAAAAATATAAACTTCGAATTTTAAAATAAATGTTTTAAAAAACCTATTATCTAAAATTAAAATACATAAACATAACATGTAAAGCATATTCAAATGTGAATTTAAAAATAAAATCAAACATATAAAACATTTTCAAGCATGTAAACCCACAATCTCTTTTTTCCTCAATTGCATATTGATCTCCTCCTTCATTGCATTTATCCACTCAAGTACAAGTAAAGCTTCTGCGAAATTCTTAGGAAGGGGAACAATGTCAATAGTAGAGAGGAAAGCACGAAAAGAGGGTGAAATATTCTCATAGGACAAGAAATGAGCCATTGGGTGGTGTGTGGTGCATTATCCCCTTCCTCTTTTGCAATAGGAAGGTCTAGATCACAATTGGAGGTGTCAATATCAATAGGTTCAGGAATGTCAACTAGAACAATAGTACCTGGATGTGGTGAGGGATTCAACCCCTGGGAATCCGATGGCATAGGTCGCACAGCTTCAGGATGCTCTGTATCTATTGAACTTTGTTGACCTCGGCCTTGGATTTTGTACCACTATCTACGAAAGACTCGAAATGGAGGAGGGCCAAGAGGAGAAGGCAATAAGACTTGTTTTTGTTTCTCATCACTTGAACTCTCCCCTTGAGGAGAAGCACAAAAGATGTTGAAGGAGTGGGTCCAGAATCTACCTGTTTGAGAACCCTACCATATTGCTCCAAATGGTAATGGAAGGCATTGATAATATCTTCCTTGAGATCTGAACTAGGGGGCAATCCTAGGAATTCAGGATAGTACATCCGCTCTATGGCTCATGAGATGCTAAGTTAGCTGAAGTGAACTTTTTCTGATTTGGCTTCTTGCTCTCTTGTTGTGCTAATTTCTTACTTAGTTCTTATGGCCACTTCGGTTTTCCATTCAATTCCCAACATGTCTCCCGGGTGTGTCTAGATTTCTGACAATGAGTGCACCACAATTTATCTTTATCATTAACCCTTTTTTGACCTTCCCCCTTTCTTCCTGAATTAGTGTTACCTCTTACAAGTTACAGCTAAAGCAATGGTCTCCCCTTCAGGAGGATTCATAGCAGATCTCCTACTTTCCTCAGATTGAACTAGTGCATACACCTCTTGGATAGACGGAAGATCCTTGTGCCCAAAATCTGGATTCGAATGGGTTCATACATGGGATTAAGTCCCAAAAAAAAAGCAAACACCCGCTGCTATGAAACTAACTTTTTATAGGCTTTGGCATCCTTCTCACTCTCCCAATCAATGCTTTGGTAGTAATCTAACTCTTTTCCAGATAGATGTGAGAGCAGAATAGTAGGTTGATAAACTTCTTTCCCCTTGCTCCGAAACACTTTTTTTTTAGTTTTTTTTTTCAAATTTTGATTTTTTGGGAAGCTAAAAACATATTTTTTATTATTAAAAACAATTGGGGATCCGAAACACCTGGAAACAGACATTTCAAACCGTATCTTTTTCGAAAGATACGATGCGAAACGCCCGATACGGGGCGTATCGTATCGATACTTTAAACCATGCTTACATGTTGCAGACTCGGCTTTGCAATTGATAAATTCTAGCATAGTGCCTCTGCTCTGAGTAAGTTGCCTTTGCTTGTTCCCATATTTCCTTAGCTATCTCAACCCACATAAAGTTCTGCTTAACTGATGGTAACATAGTAGTCAAAAGCCATGACATAATCATGCAGTTCTCTTGGTCCCACTTATCATATTCAGCAGTACCAGCCCTAGGTTCCTTCACTTTCCCATTGATGTATCCTGCCTTACCTGCCCCTTGCTGTGATGTACAGCCGCATCTCCTTGGACCACGTCAAATAATTTCTGCCATCTAAGGGAGTAATAGTTGTTGGAAAACTCATAGAGTCATGACTACTATTCATTCCTCCTTGATTGGAAGAGGTTCCAGAAGTTGCAGAGTCCTCAGATGCCATGGCAAAGAACTGTCACACATTCACAGGTCAAACCAACCTCACCAATGCTAATTTAAGCCACACATAACATCTACAGCACTATTGCTGTACCCTTCCATCTGAACCAGGTCACACATGACCTACACAGGTTCTCCATGCACACAGACTTGGATCACAGACCCACAAGAGGCAGTTGAACAGACCTACACCATTCATCTAAGGTAGATTTTAATATGTTATTGGTAACAGTACCAAGAACCAATAAAAAAAGAACTTAGTCTCTTTCTGATCAGTTCGACAGAATTCTGGAAGTTGCAGTCCAGGAAGGAATGAGAGAGAGAAAGAAAACCAACTATCGACCTGGCGACCTCTAAGAAGACTTCAATCAATCATCTGCCACTCACTAGATGTGATTTTTAAGTTTCTATTGAAAAATAAAGGAGAAAAATCAACTGAAGTGTTCTCAGGGCAAGATCAAACTTGTCTTCTTCACTCTCAGTCCAGATGTGCGATTGGAGTAGCTTCGAACAGAAGAGAAACCTTTTACATAGAACGTCCTGCTCTGATACCATGGTTTCAATCAAGAGAAAGAAAAACAGAAGAAAGGAGAAGGAGAAAAGAGAGAAGAATGTTTTTAGAGTCAAAATCTTGGCTGGCGGCGCAAGTCCATCTATTTATGTATTAGGGTGACCGTACAATATAAAAAATGGAAAAGACAAAAGTGCCCTTGCAGCACATAGCTAATATTACATCAGGAATCATTAGAAGAATTATAATTGCGCATTTAAGGCTCAAAAACCCATAGAAAAAAATGTATAAATCAAATAAGAGAAAATTAAGTGACTTTAATAGGTATCTTTCTCTATCTCTCTTTTAGCCTTTTAGCCATCTTCTTTTCATTAAATATGTCAATTACTTGTCATTTTGATTTTTGTCTTTTTTGTTACTATATGCTTTGATTAGATTGAGAATACTCTTTTGTAGTTATATGCATTTTTCTTCTCCTTTTGAACTGTAATGACTTAGTAAGTGAATCATATGAAAAGGGTAAGCCAATTATCCAATCAACAATTCTCCATTGGTTCTTTTAGGAAAATACTTTTAAAAAATTGTGATGATTTTAATGAAATATCAAAAAGTTTTTAATAATATCGATGAAATTTGAAATATCACTGACATATCGGTAGAAATCTGCTGAATTAAAAAATATGAAAGAAAAGTAGTTTCTTGAAGAGATAAGGAAGAGAGAAGGAGAAGAGAAGAAGAGAAGTTGAAAAGAAAGGAGAGCAATAATCTGGATGCCCCCTTCACTTATTATTTATACTAAAAATAATAGAGTAGTACAAAGACAACTATGCCCTTATAGGGCGGCAAAACATAAAACAGCATATATAAGACTCAAAAACATAATAAAATTTGGACTCACATAACTACTGTGGTCCCCACCTCCTATCTAACAACTAACATAAAACATCTATTCAGAAAAACATCATAAAACTGATTAATCTTCAACACTCCCCCTCAAGTTGGGAGTAAATGTCACATTCCCAACTTGCGTAGATCATGTTCAAGCTTGTTCTTTGCCACCCCTTTAGTGAGAACATCAGTCAGCTGCAACTCTGAAGAGACATAAGGCAAACAGACTTCTCCGGTTGTTACCCTTTCTCTTATAAAGTGTCTATCAACTTCAATATGTTTTGTCCTATCATGCTGAATTGGATTGTGGGCAATATTGATTGCAGCCTGATTGTCACAGTATAACATCATAGGTTCCTCTGCTTTCATCCCAATCTCACTCAAAAGAGATCTAACCCAAAGAAGTTCTGAGACACCATGAGCCATGGATCTATACTCAGCCTCTACACTTGACCTTGCCACAACCGCTTGCTTCTTACTCTTCCAAAAGATCAAGTTTCCACCTACAAAGGTACACACTCCTGATGTAGACCTCCTGTCATCTAAGCATCCTACCCAGTCCGCATCTGTATAGGATTCTAGCTTCAGATTCTCATTATTTGAGAAAAGAAAGCCTCTGTTAGGGTGCCTTTTTAGATATGCAAGTATTCTCTCAATAGCTTCCCAGTGTTGAACCCGTGGTGCATGCATGTACTGACTCACAACACTGACAGCATAAGAAATATCTGGTCATGTCATACACAAATATAGTAGTCGGCCCACCATTCTTTGATATCTCCCCACATCCTTTACCAACTCACCATCCACACCATTAATTCTGTGATTTGGATCAATAGGAGTGCCTGTTGGTTTGGTCCCCAGCTTCCCAGTCTCCTGCAGTAGGTCAAGTACATACTTTCTCTATGAAATGAAGATCCCATGCTTGGATCTTGCAACTTCAATCCCCAAGAAGTATCTGAGCTCACCAAGATCTTTGATCTCAAATTCTTGCTGCAATGATTTTTGGAGATCATCAATCTCCTCCAGATCATTTCCTGTCACCACTATATCATCCACATACACAACCAGAATTGACACCAGAGCATCTCTCCTCTTCACAAAGAGGGTGTGATCAAACTGTCTGTGTGTATCCAAAACGGATGAGTGCCCCTCTGAACCTATCAAACCAAGCTCTAGGTGACTGTTTCAGTCCATACAGAGATTTTATGAGTCTGCACACCTTTCCTTTACCAACATTTTCATAAAAGCCTATTGAAATGTCCATATATTCCTCCTCTTGTAAATCACCATTGAGGAAGGCATTTTTGACATCAAGCTGGAACAAGGGCCATGAATAGGTGGCTGCTAGAGATAAAAGGATACGGACTGAACTCATCTTAGCTACTGGTGCAAAGGTTTCCAGATAATCAACACCATAGGTCTAAGTACACCCTTTTGCTACCAACCTTGCCTTGTACCTCTCTATCTTTCCATCGGCCCTATACTTCACTGTGAATACCCATCTACATCTGACCGTCTCCTTGTCTAGGGGGAGATCAACTATTTCCCAAGTTTGGTTTTTAACCAAAGCATCCATCTCATCTTGCATGGCTGTTTTCCACTCAGGTTTGGAGAAAGCCTCAATAACAATTTTGGGTATAGACACAAAATCCAGGGAAGAAAGAGAGTGATAAGGCACTGTAGGAAAGATGGTGTGAAATGCAATGGGCTATACACTTTCTCTTCCCCTTACGAAGTGCAATGGGAAAATCAAGGTCAGTGGGATCAGCTGCAACAATGGTGTTAGGGACAAGAACATTATCATCAGAAAACATAACAGGCTCAGGCTCAAGAGGAATACCTGGAACCATGTCTGCCGAATATGAAGTTTCAAAAGGACTGATAGAAAGTGGTGTGGGTTGAGGATGTGTGGAGTCAACCATCATCTACCAGCGCTGATATTTCTGTGAAGTTTCCCGTAGTGGCTCAGGTAATGAAACTGGAGGTGTAGGTGCTGGCTGAACTAATGGAGGCACCAAAGAATCAGGAAGAGGAACAGAGGAACATAAGGTGGATTCAAAGAAGGTAACATCCATAGTGACAAATCTGCTCCTCGACACTGGGTCATAACAGCAATACCCCTTTTGGTTTTGAGCATACCCAAAAAAAAACACATTTCTTGGCCTTAGGATCCAATTTCTTGCGATGAGGGCCAAGAATGTGAACAAAGGAAACACAACCAAAAACCCTTAAAGGTATATGAAATATCTCCCCATCTGGAAAAAGAAGACTAAATGGCACCTTAAACCCCAAAGTCCATGAAGGAACACGGTTAATCAAATGCACAACTATAAGAACTGCACAGGAACTGAAGCACACACCATAAGATTCCTTGCCAGATCCACAATGTGTCTGTTTTTCCTCTCAGCAACTCCATTCTATTGCGGTGTATATGCACAACTGCTTTAATGAACTACACCATGTTCTAAGAGATACGTGGTCAGGTCCTTCTCAAAGTATTCTCTGGCATTATTTAATCTAAAAGCCTTAGTTCTCACTCTAAATTGTGTTAGAACCATCTGGTGGAATTGTCGTACCAAGTTAGGAACCTCGTCACGTGATCTCATCAAATATATCCAAGAATATCGTGTATAATCATCCACAAATAAGAAAAAGTAACGGAATCCTCCCATGGAAAGGATATGATATGGCCCCATACATCAATGTGAACAATATTAAAAACAAAAGTACTTCTTTTATTACTTGGTTTAAAAGAATGTCTACAATGCTTTCCTAACTGACAACTCTCACACTCCAAAGTAGATAACTGAACAAACTCAAACAACTTTGGGAAAAGACATTTCAAATAACTAAAAGAAAGAGGTCCCAAGCGATTGTGCCAAAGCATAATCTGTTTCACTAACTCTGACCCACTACTACTGCTGTTGCTAACATGATGGCCCTAATATCTCAGAATCTCATCTAGAAGGTAGACACCATTCACCTCACGACCACTCCCAATCATCTTCTTTGACTCCAGATCCTGCAAAACACAATTACCAGGAAGAAAGGTCACAGAAGATTTCAAATTTTTTGTCAAAGAACTAACAAACAGTAGGTTGGTATGAAGTCTAGGGACATGTAAAACAGAAGACAGACTTATGTCATTGGTCACTCTAACTGTCCCCTTCCTAACAATGGGCATATGTGAACCATTTGCGAGCACAACTGATAGGAACTGAAAAGGGTAGGGGCATTAGTCATGTGCTCAGATGCTCCTGAGTCTATAATCCAGGGAGGTCCCTCCTTACCTGAAGTGGATGCAAGATTTGCAGTTGCATATGAACTACCTGTATGTGCAAAGGAAGTGGTGTAGTTGGCTCCTGCATTCTACTGCCCATCTAGAAGGCTAGAGCTAGGTGAATCTTTCTTACTCATAAGCTGTCCAAATCTCTCCAATTCTGTTCTCACTACTGCTACTACAATGGATTCCCAATCGGTTTGGGAAAGAGGGGCCAAAGAGTCTCCCATCTAGAAGGCTAGAGCTAGGTGAATCTTTCTTACTCATAAGCTGTCCAAATCTCTCCAATTCTGTTCTCACTACTGCTACTACAATGGATTTCCAATCGGTTTGGGAAAGAGGGGCCAAAGAGTCTCCTGTAATCTTGTTCCTTATCCGAGCAGGCATAAGATTTGGATGAAGCTTCCAACAAGTGTCACTGGTATGCTTAGGCTTCTTGCAATAATCACACACCAAGTCCTTCTTATCTTCCCTTCTAGTCTTACTACTCCCCCTGTCTCCATTCGGCTTAGGTTTTGTTGTACCAACCATAGCCGACTAGTCAACCCCAGGCTGTCTCAGCATTACATTCCTCCTACTCTCCTCTCCAGAGACAACGGCATAGGCCTGAGAAAGTGTCACACCCTCCCTAGAAAGAATATGCTGCTTAGCAATGTCAAATTTAGGGTTCAGCCCTGCCAAGAACCCAAAAGCCCTATTCCTCTCTAGCAGTTTATGATAAGTTGCTGCATCATTTACACTTTCCCATATCACAGTTTCTAAGTGATCTATTTCCTGCCATAGGGTTTTCGGCATGGAGAAATACATAGCAAGAGATTTTTCTCCCTATTTCATACTTATAACCTGATTTCTTAACTAATAGGCTCTGGCTTCATTTTGCTTCTGAGAGTAGGTTTCAATCACTCCATCCCAAATCTCCTTAGCAGTATTAGCCCATAGGAATTTTTTTGCAATATGAGGTAACATAGAATTACACAGCCAGGACATTACCATGTAATTCTCCTGCACCCATCGGGAAGAGTCTGTATCAGGTTTCTTCTCCTCCCCAGTGAGATACCCTAATTTTCCACAGGCACCAATAGCCATCTTATCTGATTGTACCCACTCCAAATAATTAGTATCATCAAGTTTTACTGTACTAATGATCCCAGACCCAAAAATATCACTACTACCTCCAACACCCAGTCTCACAGTACCGGTAGATTTCATCTCGGTATTCCAACTTGTAGAGAGATGGGCCGAATGGCCCATAGGCTGTTTATCCTTTTTTATCTTTTATGTTCTTTGCTGTAATGGGCCTTAATCTGGGCTTTATTCTTTCTTATGTTATGTCTTTTTAATTCTCTGCCCATCTAGGGTCTTCTCTGTAAATTACTAAAGTTTAACTAAATGAAATAGAATTAAGGGAGTAAGAGAAGAGATTATGTTCGAAAATCTCTCTCTGAACCCAAGTTGCCGCCACCTTCTTCTTCTTCTTCTCTCTTGAACTCTGATTTCTGCTACTTCCTTTTGAATTTTTGCAACTTTCTAAATAATCCTTTCTTCTCAAAAGGCTGTTTTTCTTCTTGGTATCAGAGCAAGCTCGTTTTTCCCTTTTTTTCACCTTTTTTCCCCCATACACAATGTGTATGGAGAACTGAATCGTATGAATAGTTAAAGAAACCTATTTCAGCCCAGTTGTTAGTGGTTTCTGGAGAGAAGGAGACTAGTTTTGTTGTCCTCTTAACAGATTCAAGTGTGTTGCCCAAAACCCTAATTTTTTGGAGAAATCTGATTGCGGGCCCCAGAGGGAGTTTGACCTAGGCGCTCAATGACTAAAGGCCTTCTCATTCTTCTTGAAGATTGAATCAAGTGGATTGGTGTTCTGTGAAGTCTACAAGGAGCGGCTGAGTTTTCTCTGTTTCTCCCAACTTCCGGGTGTGACACAGGTTATTGGTACAGCTACATAGAGGTTGGCTCACAACATAGTTTTTGTTCTGTCTTCATTTGTTGTTATTCGAAATTGTTTGAAGTCATTTTTGAAGTATTTAAGAAGATGAACTCTTCAGACTTTGAAAACAAGCATGTTGTCAAATCCGGACAAGTTTCGGGAGCCTCTGTAGACTCTCTACTGGTTGTGACCACAATCAAACTGGATGGAACTAATTATTTGGCTTGGTCACAATCAGTAAAAATTCATATTTGTAGTAGAGGCAAATGGGGTTTTATCTCCAGGAGCAAAAAGGCTCATCCGGAAGATGATCCATCATATGAAAAGTGGATGCAAGAAAATTATACTGTTATAGGATGGCTTGTGAACTCAATGCAACCACAGATTAGTCAACACTATTTGTGGATGAATTCAGCAAAGGAAATTTGGGATAGTGTTGCTGAAACATATTCCCAAAAATTAAATGTGGCCAGGGTTTACAAGTTGAGAAGTGATGTGAAGAATTTGAGACAGGGGGAGAAACCATTAGTTGTATACTTCTCAACACTGAAGTCTTTATGGCAAGAAATAGACTTGATAGAAGCTGTAGCCTGGGACACCACTAAGGATGTTGAGACCTATAGAAAACTGGTTGAGAGAAACAGGGTGTTTGAGTTCTTGACAAGGCTAAACCCAGAGTACGACATTACAAAGAAAAATATTTTATCCAAGGATAGCGTCTCACTGTCTCAAACATATGCCTTGGTAAGTAGTGAAGAAAGCAGAAGACTTGTCCAGGTCCAAGGGGCTGGTCTAAATGATCACTTTGCTAATATGGGAGTGAAACCCAAGGGGGTTGTAGGGACTCCGAGTAGCTCAGGGAAGAAAGAGATTATCTGTGAGTACAGTAAAAAGCCAAAACACACTAAAGACAAGTGCTGGAAATTGCATCCTGAGCTCCTACCACTTCGGTTTCAGAAGAAGTCTGATAATATAAAGGCAGGGAGTGCCAATGTTGTTGTTGGTCTAGATAGTGACAGATACCAAACTGAAGAGATGACAGCTAGTGAACAGTTAGCAGCTATGAAGGCAGAATATGAGAAGTTTGGGAGGATGATCAATCACCTAGAGAGTGTGACCTCTTCTTCCAACCCTCTAGGAAATTCAACCTCTTCTGCATTTGCTCACTCAGCTATACGGGCTTCTGCCAATCATACAATCATTTTAGGTAATTGTAGGATCCCTTGGATTATTGATTTTGGTGCTTCTGATCATATGACCAACCTTTCTACTTTGTTTGTTTCATATGATTTACTTCCTGGACATGACAAAATCACCCTAGCCGATGGCTCTCTTGCCCCTATCTCCGGCAAGGGAACCATCAAGGCTACAGACTCCTTGGCTCTTCCTTCTGCTCTTCATGTACCCAGACTAAATACAAACTTGTTTTCTGTAAGTAGCCTAACTAAGTCATTAAACTATTGTGTAACCTTCTTCCCTTCCTACTATGTGTTTTTTAGGATCTGGAGTCTCAGAAGGTGATTGGGAGTGGCCGTGAGGCGAATGGAATATATCTACTGGATACTCCTGGACAGTGCCATGAACAACCTGGAAAAGTTGCTTTTGGGTCTACATCTACAGAGTCCATCAGTCGAGTCATGTTATGTCATTTTCGTTTGGGTCATCTTTCTTTTTCTGCATTAAGTCATTTATTCCTAGAACTATTTAAGGGAATTAGTTTGTCCAGTCTTCATTGTGAGTCTTGTGAACTGTCAAAACATTGTAGAAACAGTTATCCTCTGAGTAATAAAAGATCTTCTCCTTTTAATATTGTGCACTCTGATGTGTGGGGGCCTTACCACTTACTTTCTATGGGTGGCTACAAATATTTTATCTTGTTCATTGATGAGTTTTCTCGATTCACTTGGGTATTTTTTATGAAGTCCCGTGATGAAGTTCCCAGACTTGTGAGGCAATTCCATGAATTTGTCCTAACCCAGTTTGATACCAGAATTAAAATTTTTAGATCCGACAATGCAAAAGAATATTTTGAGAAAAACTTGACCTGCTATTTCACTGATTTAGGGGTTATTCATCAAAGCTCCTGTGTTAGGACCCCAAAACAGAATGGAGTTGCTGAAAGAAAAAATAGACATATTGTTGAAGTTGCAAGAAGTATTCTATTTGCCTCACATGTCCCTACAAAATTTTGGGGTGATGTTGTTCTCACTGCTACCTACCTTATACACCGTATGCCATCCAGGGTTTTAGGGTTTAAGTCTCCCTTCAATCTTCTTCATTCAGACAAGGATCTTTTTCCTATTCCTCTTCGTGTCTTTGGCTGCACTTGTTATGTACATATCCCAAGTGTCCAGAGACATAAATTTGAACCAAAAGCCCACAAGTGTATCTTCCTTGGTTATTCCCCCACACAGAAGGGTTACTATTGTTTTGATCCGAAGACTGGCACTCGGTATGTCTCAATGGATGTCACAGGTGTTTGCTCTTCCTCTTCTTGTCCCAATTGAGTCTTTTGCTGAGTCTCTTCCTCCTTCAAATGAGTCAAGGGAGGATCAGTCACTTCACTCTCATTCTAGTGTTCCTATTCCTCCTCCTTTACCTCATCGCCCGCTTTTTAATCCTAGGTTGTACCAATGGAAAAGAACCAGAAATGAACAGATTGTTTCCCCTCCAACACATGAGCCTCATGCACTTCTAGTTACAGATGAGACAACAGGTACTATTACAGCCCCTTTGGAGCCATCATTCCCAGACCTTGATATCCCCATTGCTATTAGGAAAGGAAAAAGAAAGTGTACTACACATTGCATTTCCAAACACCTTTCTTATAGTTTGCTCTCTCCCAGGTCTGTGTCAGAAGCTCTTACTATTCTAGAATGGAGGGATGCTATGAGAACAGAAATTGATGCCCTGCACAAGAATGACACTTGGGAAGTGGTTGATTTGCATGAAGGGAAGGATCCAGTAGGCTGTAAGTGGGTTTTTACTATCAAATATCATGTTGATGGCACCATTGAAAGGTACAAGGCTAGGCTGGTTGCAAAAGGCTATACACAGAAATATGGGATTGATTATCTGGAGACCTTTGCCCCTGTTGCCAAGATGACTTCTGTGATAGTTCTTCTATCTTTGGTTGCACACTCAGACTGAACACTTTATCAACTGGATGTAAAGAATGCATTTCTGAATGGAGAGTTACGTGGGGAGGTCTATATGTCTCTTCCTCCAGAGATGCATGAAACAAATATGAAAGGAAAGGTCTGCAGACTGAAGAAATCTCTTTATGGACTCAAACAGTCCCCTAGAGCATGGTTTGAAAGGTTTAGGGCTGCCCTTGTTAGCTTTGGCTATGTACAGACACAGTCTGATCATACCCTCTTTGTGAAGAGGAGAGGATCCTTGGTCGTTTACCTGATTGTGTATATTGGTGATAATGTTGTGACTATAATGATGTCTCAAGGATTAATGATATCAAATCTTTCCTTCATACAGAGTTTGAGATCAAAGATCTAGGGAATTGAGATACTTTCTTGGCGTAGAAGTTGCTAGGTCCAAGGAAGGGATCCTTATCTCTCAGACAAAGTATGTTCTTGATTTGCTCTTTGAAACAGGGAAGATGGGTGCTAGACCAGTTGCTACTCCTATCGATATGAGCCATAAACTCTCTACTTCAGATGGAATATTGTTAGAAGATAAGGGAGTCTTCCAGAGACTACTTGGAAAACTTCTTTATCTATGCATGACTCGGCCAGACATTGCATATGCTGTCAGTTGCATCAGTCAGTTCATGCATGCTCCTAGGGATACTCACATGGTAGCAGCAGAGTGGATTCTGTGTTATTTGAAGGGCTCCCCTGGAAAGGGAATTCTATTTGCTAAGCATGGCCATATGAAACTTGAAGCCTACACAGATGCTAACTGGGCCGGAAACATTGATGGCAGAAGATCTACCTCTGGGTATTGTAGCTTGGTGGCAGGTAATATTGTCTCTTAGAGAAGCAAGAAACAATCACTTGTTGCTCGATCTTCAGCCGAAGCAGAATACAGAGCCATGGCTCATAGAGTTTTTGAACTATTGTGGCTTAGACCCTTGATGAAGGAACTGGGTATTGAGCATGATAAGCCAATGATGTTATACTGTGATAATCAGGCCGTCATCAACATTGCTCACAACCCAGTGCAACATGACAGAACTAAGCATATAGAAGTTGACAGACACCATTCGAGAAAGAGTTGCTTCTGGAGAAGTGTGTCTACCTTTCATCACCTCTGAAGGACAATTAGCTAATTTCCTCACCAAGGGCATTCCCAAGGCTAAACTTCAGCATGATACTGGCAAGCTTGGCATGATTGACATCTATGCTCAGCTTGAGGGGGAGTGTAAAGAAGATGGGCTGAATGACCCATAGGCTGTTTATCCTTTTTTATCTTTTATGTTCTTTGTTGTAATGGGCCTTAATCTGAGCTTTATTCTTTCTTATGCTATGTTTTTTTAATTCTCTGCCCAACTAGGGGCTTCTCTGTAAATTACTAAAGTTTAGCTTAATAAAATAGAATTAAGGGAGTAAGAGAAGAGATTATGTTCGAAAATCTCTCTCTCTGAACCCAAGTTGCTGCCACCTTCTTCTTCTTCTTCTCACCTCTTGAACTCTGATTTCTACTACTTTCTTTTGAATTTTTGCAACTTTCTAAACAGTCCTTTCTTCTCAAAAGGTTGTTTTTCTTCTCAACTCTCCATCTTACTTCAAATAGTTCAATAGTAAGAAAAAATAGATTGGAGACCTTCCAAAAATAATTTAATATCACACACACAGAAACCAACCCTTCCGGAAGAAGAAAACCCTAGCTGGAGAGAAATCTCTCTCCTCCCTATGCCTCCCAACAGAGAGAAGAGTAAATCGATCACTCTAGGAGGCTCAGAAAATTCCAAAAACCAAACCGCCCTCTTCAGAAAATCAAAAGAAAACTAACAATACTTGGGCACCCAAGATCAGATCAAAAACAAAGAGTCCAACTTTTCTGGGACTCTTCCCCGTACTCCAGTTCTTCCCGATTTTGATGCTAAACAGTATATCACCTTCCTGATGACTAGATCCCACCAAAAAATCCAAGAACTGGGCAATCTATAGTAGATCGATCAGCCCTTTACTACTTCATGCAGTCGCTAATCTAGGATTGCATGAAAATGCTTCAAGAAACCCTAGTCGATGCTCTGATACCAAGTAGAAATCTGCTGAATTAAAAAAATGAAAGAAAAGTAGTTTATTGAAGAGAGAAGAGAGAAGGAGAAGAAGAGAAGTTGAAAAGAAAAGAGAGCAATAATCTAGCCGCCCCCTTCACTTATTATTTATACTAAAAATAATATAGTACAAAGACAATTATGCCCTTATAGGGCGGCAAAACATAAAACAACATATATGACTCAAAAACATAATAAAATTTGGACTCACATAACTACTATGGTCCCCACCTCCTAACAACTAACATAAAACATCTACTCAGAAAAACATCATAAAACTGATTAATCTTCAACAATATCAACAAAATATCAGAGGTATTAGGAAAAAAAAAAGATTCCTAGAAAATTTCATATCGCCACTTAGAAAAATGGGATATATCGGGGATATTTCGCCAAATATTGCTTATATTGCGACCCATAGATGGATGAAGGAAGAATGACAACCTTAAAATTTGAAAAGTTTAAATTAATTATCACTCTATATTCTGGCCCTATAGGAGTAGGGGATTCAGTTAATGAAGAAATTCAGGCAATGTTACAAGAAGCTGAATTTGCCAAAGAACTGAATTGTGAACAGCTTTTAATTGAAGGTGACTCTAAGCTGGTGATCCAGTGGTTAAAAGAACCAGAAACAGCAGCCTGCTTCAGATTGCTAACTACAAATATGTCAGTCCATTTCCAATGGGAAAGAAGATCTGCAAACGGGATAGCAGACTCACTAGCTAAACAAGGGGTGCATAGGAATCAGATGTTTGGGGCTAAACTGTAATTCTTTGTTTTGATCTGAAGCTGCCTCTCGTGCCTCTTTTTTGGGAACTTTCTGTGTATCTTTTATATTTCTAATTCTTAATAAAATCACTCATTATTCATCAAAAAAAACTTCAAATGTAAAAGGATTGGGTAGTGCCACTAAAAGGAAAGTGATTAAAGAGGTTTTGTTAAGGAAAGAAAAAAATGACATTGTGATGATCCAGGAAACCAAATTATATGAGGGGGGTAGAAGTTGAATCAGGGGTATTTGGGGATGGAAAGGTATTAATTAGGTCATGGGTGCCTCCTCTAGAGGAATAATAACAATGTGACAAGAGCAGATAGTTAAGTGTTTGGAGGAACCGGTGATGAGATTTACAATGCCATTAAAATTAAAGAATGTGGTGGATGGATTTGTTTGGGTAATGAAAAATTTCCATGGCGATGTTTTTAGGTTCTCTTATGGGAGTAATAGTACCAAGCAACATGTAACAACTAGCAAGAAGAATTCAATCAATTCATTGAGTCATTTGAGCTTAAAGATATATTTTGTTAACAATACATCCATACCACAGTGCAGAACACCTAATGGAGTGTGGTGTGGTTCAAACCATGTGCTTTCAACTACAACAAAGTGGAGCACAGTGGATTCAAACACACCACACCTTACAGAGACCACACTACCAAATACCCCCTAAGTTGGTCTATATTAAGGGTAACTGTAAGTCTGTAACTTCTAACTAAAAGAGAATCCAAGAAGTATAAACTAGAAATCTTTAAGAAAAAAGTCTAATCAAGAATCTTTTTATGTCTCTTCTCATGGGACCTTTCAATCTAAAAGTCTAAGCTGTTAGGTGAGGTCCCTGAATAGGTTTTTATTCTCTAACATGCCTCCTCACGCAAAAGCCCATCGGGCTTGAAACGTGGACAAGCACAGGCCCACCCATACCTTGTGCTGAAATTTAATTAATTATAATGGGGACGACGAGAATCGAACACTAGATCACTTGATCGAACAGACTCTAATACCATCTCAAGGAACCGTTCAACCTAAAAGCTTAATCTGTTAGGTGAGGTCCCTGAATTGGTTATTCTCTAACATCTCTCTCATGGGATTGATTTCCATCACTTGAAAATATAATTTCACCGTTCAAAGAGGATAATCTGCTTTTTACTGGTTCATAAATGAGAATCTATAGTAGTTTCTGTTTTTATTTACATTCTAAAATGATTCCAAAACCTATTGATGTATCACTGAAGAAGCTGATATGAAACTAACTGTTAGGAGCATGCAGGTTCAGGTCGAAATTCCTGAATATTTAAGGAGTTGAACAGGAAGAGGATAAAGATATAAATGATCAGTTACCTGCCACCTGATGGAATGGAAAAGGTGCAACTTAGGCAGACTCAGGATGAGGATTTGTTGAAATTTGAATGGGCCTGACCTGAGGACCAAGAATAGTGCTGTTTAAACTCGTCAAATTGGGTACACCCGACTTGAAAGAAGAATTTACTACATGACTGACACATCTTAGACAATAGAATAAATCAATGTAGATAGAATATCTTAATGAAGACACTGAATAAATCAATCATATTTAACAAGCTTACACAAATAAGCTATATTAGCAGATCTCTTTATTTTTTTCCCACTATTGTTTTTATTAGATCACACCCAATTCATTCTTTTTACTGATGATAAACACTCACATTATTGTTTTATCCAAAGAAATTGCACTCTTCAAGAAATGCTTGATTAATGGCTAAAAGTTACTATCCATCACAATAATGTCTAGCTCTTATTTCCCTTTATCCATGTCCCTAAATGGATAGACAACCAAAGCACTTAAATAAGCTTTAAGGCACTAATCTATGGATAATGGTTCACTGCAATGCATATATATAAAAGGAACACTTAGTCAATGAAAACATACCCAATATTTGGATTATCAAACAGTAATGCTAGCTTTCGCTTGTCAGGCCTGATTGTCTTAGAGTGCCCACCATACAAATATCTTCTGTGGCCCATTAGAAAGTGGGGGAAGTTTCCACCTTGAGTTGTCACAAATACTTCACTGTGAAGACAAACAGTGTAGTCTAAAGCAGCCATCCTGGAAGAGTAGTTCTAGAAGCAGAAGCAACTCAAGTTAAAGTAATGACCTTGAAAAGGACCATTGATACGTGTGTGCTGTAAATAGAAGCCATTAGCATCCATACCTTAAATGGAGCTAACTCCTCCACAGATGCTAGTGTTTCTTTGGTTTGTAGAAGGGGAAACATTTCAAGAAGTGGAGCCATAGTTTTCTCAGCCTTGTAGATCTTTCCAGATGCTAAATAAATCGATGTGCTGTTATCAAAACCCATTCCCCTAAGCATCAGCCCCACCTGATGGCATTCAAATTAATAAGAAACCAGTTGTTAGTGAATCAACAAGATGCCCATTGATGCATGTAATAAGGTACAACACTATTAATATTGCAATTTAGAATAACGCAAAGATATCCCATGACTTCTAGTTCCCTCCCAAACTTTTGCCTTCTTATTGTTTACTTAAATTGCTTTACCATACCATTTAGTCCAGCATTAGACCTGATTTCAGAAGGTCCTATACCAATGTGCCATCACACTATAATCTGATTAAGTGCTACACTAGAAAGAAAAAGGAAAAAGAACAAAAGAAACATGAAGCACCCAAAAAATGTAAAGTGAAACCATTAAGGGAAACTTGACATTGTCCCATTTGTGAAGTTTCTATTATAAGTTTATAACACCACTTTTCACAATTGATGTGTATATTACAAGACCATTTTTGACAATTATTACATATATGTTTATCACCTTTAAAGGCCAAGTATAGATTGTTAATTACATCTTCAATCACTATTCAATATCAAAAGAACTAAATCTATTCACCACCTGTATAATCAAAATATATGAATGAAACATAAAAGGCCACATGAGCAACATATAGAAAACTGTGAATGCAAATAAAAGATGCATTGCATAACAGCATGCGTGTAACAGAAGTTCTTTACAAAAAACTACAAACAGATCCATAAGGAAAAATGGGTACATTGAAAGAGTATTACCTCCAATGGGGTAAGGGGGCATTTTCCATTTATCCTGATAGCTCCAGGCTTTATAACACGACCAGGTTTTGTGAACTTTCCTCTCCAACCTCTTTCTCTTGCGGCATTCATGTCGTGCTTCTCTTCCTCCCCACCATCAAATACACAGCAAGAGAAAGCAACCATGTCCTGTAAACAAGAATAATCACTACCCATGCTTCCTACCAAGATTCTATTGAGAATTTTACAATGACAAATTACAATGCTTCTTTCATATGAAAAATTAACCTCTTCAAAGCGCAGATGCACTGCAACATATTTTCCATTATTGTTTGCACTGTTTAGCTTCATCCTTGCAACTAAAGTTTCTGCAAATGTTGCTATAGCTTTTGAGAATCTTAATGCTTCATAATTTGCTAAGCATCTAAGGCGTTGGACAACTGGAGGAGCATCAAATGACAAACGATTTGCAAAAGGAGAAATTCTTATGATCCTGCATTATCCATTCACCAAAAAACAAAATTTTCAGAAAATAATAAATCAATTAATTAAATACAATTTCCAATAGGATTCTACTTCACAATTCTCCAGAGTATTTTCATAGTTTCATGCTAAAGTCTCAAAACTATTCTTAAGGGTTAGTAAAAAATAAATTGAGACTACACGCATGCTCAAATTGTCAAACTATCAAAAAATAACAATAAGATACACTGTCTAAGAACACTTGATGGAAACCAGGATCTCAGATGTGCAAGAGATTATCTCTTTTCCATGAGGGAGGGAACTACCAAATTAGAGCAAAAGGAGTAGGAGATATACCTTCTCTGCTAGATGCAGATTAACTAGTGTTGAAATGTGTTATGTATTGCCACAAGGGTAATTTTGTCTTTCTCTTATCTTTTTACTGTATGCTGTCGCCCTTAGTATAAATACTAACTTAGGTGCTGCCGGCCTTGGAACTTTTGGAATAGAACCTTTTCTTCCCTTTTTTCCTTCCTCTTCTCCTTTTCTTCTTCTTTTTCTTTTTCTTCTTGCTGGACTACATGGTATCAGAGCACTGATCCAGGCTCAGGCTTCTCGGATTGAGTTTTTTCATTTGAAATCTCCTTTTTGACTGGAAGAAGAATCAAAGCCTCATCGGACTGAACTAGGCCCATGCTTTTGTGTTTTCTCTTTTTCTTTCTTGGTCATTGTACCAAGAGGAGGTTCTATGGTGTTTTTGGTGGCAGCCAAATGCAGTGAATAGTATTCTTTGGGGTTTGCCCTCTCTCTTATGGACTGTGCGTCAGGAGTTTATTGATGTACTCCAGGTATGTACTGTTACATTTAGTTTTCAGTATGCTGCTATAACTGTGGATGTTACAGTTTGGATTTGTAGAGACTGGTTCTCTTTGTTACTATAAGCTGATAGCTATTCGGCTGGGGTTTTCTGACCTCAGTCCCACTGAACTAGTTTATTAAAGCCTCTCTTTATTCGAAGATGGCTGAAGTTCTGCTGTTCTCTTTGTTTGAAGTATTATCCTCTGTTTGGTTGGCTTGTTGGACTTTTTTTTTTTTTTGTTCTAATAACAGTGCTGTAGAGGTACAGAACCTCAGTTTTCTCAGTTCTGTCTTTGGGAAATAAGCAGTAATACAGTGAGCCCAATGTCTATTGAAGATTCAGCATCTTCTGGTATTACCTCTCCCCAAGGAAATCTGAATGGAGGAATGGACTGCATAAATTTCTCGATGTCTATCACTCCCTTTGATGATCTCAATTACTTGGAATGGTCCAAAGGCATCAAACTGTATGTGACGGCTAGGGGAAAGGCTGGTTATATAAATGAGAAAGTTAAAGAACCAAAATCTGGTACAGCTGAACATGATAGATGGGATCAAGAGAACAGTATGGTTATGTCATGGCTCTTGGGTTCTATGCTGCCACATGTAAAGAAAAACTTCATATGGGCTGATACATCTTGTGAGATTTGGGAACAGGCCAAGGAAACTTACTTAGAACAGAGACATTATGCTAAGATATACCAACTTCAAGCGGAAACTAGAACAGAGACATTAAGACTTAAAAACCCATTCCTAAGACACCAATAAACTAGAAAATAAATTAAAAAAGAGTTTAAAAGATACTATTATCCAAATTACCAAAAAAGTCTTATATTATTATAGGAATCAGAAAACTTATTTATTTCTCCATGGACTCTTTCCTGGCTTCTTTATCTGCATCACTGGTACAGCTTTCAAAGCATTGAGCACAAGGCCACGACCAGACAATGGGAATTTATGAACTGTTTGGACTATATGGAAACTGATATTATTTCCCTTTTGTGACAAAACAGTAATACTCTCTCATAGATCTCCTTACTATGGTCTACACATATAGATTTACTATACATTGAAAAAGAAAAGTATAAATATTAAATTCTGTAAACAAAACCATTTACTAATTGGTACACATAATTAAAGATATCTTGTGAAGTTCATATCAACAAATGGTCACAGACAACCAGAAATAACATGCAATATCACACTCACTCGAACAGATAACTTCCGTTCCAAAGTAAGGAATTGTCCTTGGAAAAAGGGATTCAGAAATAGGATGGGGAATGTATGCCATTTTAAAGCAACACTTGCATTTGATATGCAGTGAGCGTGTAAGAGAAAATAAATACAAAAAAAGAATATTTTAACTTACTGTTCTTCAAGAAGCTTTGGAAGAACTGCATCCTTGTAGTACCGAATGGAAGACCAAGCCTTTATTCTGAAGTTATAAACATTACTCATGTTGCGGTCAAATCGTTCCATAATGAAGCCAGGCAGTTTAGTGACCACACGTACATCATTTTCCAAGGTACTGATAAAATGATCCTCATCATAGATGTCATGGAATTTGCTGCAAAAATAACACAAGAGTTCAGAAGTTTCATCCATGAAACTAATGGAAAAATGTCAATCGCATAGGAGACAGACCAAGACTAATAGCAATGTAATCCATAATTCCAGAAAGAATATCTTGTAATAGAAGTGCATTTAGAATATAAAGAATTGTTCTCAGAAACAATTAACAGCCTATAAGAATTCAAGCTTCACTCCATTGATCCATTCTAAGGGAATAACTGGATTAATTAAAACAGAATGTCATTGAAAATTTTCACTGGCATGGATACATTGAGACCTTACCTTTCCAAGCCCAGGAAGGTGTCCACAGGGTGGGGAATTCAATCACAAGCATCAGAGTGGATGGGGATTTGTTAGAGATGGAAAGTGAGGTGGCAGATGACATAATAAATTACTATAAGTCTCTGTTCTCTGATGGACAAGGGTACAGGCCCCAATTCAATGGGGTCAATTTTCAGCAGCTTTCTGATGAGGATAGGAACTGGTTGGAGAGGAGGCCTTTTGATGAAGCAGAGGTGTTGGAAGCTCTCAAGGATCTCAAGGGGGACAAGGCACCGGGGCCTGAATGTTTGGCAGATCATCAAATCAGATGTCATGGTGGCTCTTCAGGATTTTTATGCACATTGTAGTTTGCCCCATGCAGAAAAGTATACTTTCATTTCACTAATTCTGAAGGTGCAGGGTGCTGCTAACCTGAAGGACTATCGTCCAATAAGCTTAATTGGGAGTTTTTACAGATTGATGTCAAAATTATTAGCTAATCGCCTCCAGAGAGTAGTGTGAAAGTTTGTGTTACCATTTCAGGGAGCCTTAGTGGATGGTCAGCAGATTTTAGATGGGCCTCTGATTGCAAATGAATGTGTGGGCTCCAGAATTAGACAGGGGAAGCCGGGAGTCATTTTTAAGCTCGATTTGGAAAAAGATTACGGTCATATTAGATAGCAGTTTGTGGATTACATCTTGAGGAGAATGGGCTTTGGTGTTCTCTGGCTAAAGTAGATTTCTAGCTGCATCTCAGATCCAATGTATTCTGTGCTAATTAATGGTGCCTCTGTTGATTTCTTCCCTGGTGAGCATAGTATCCATTAAGCAGACCTGCTCTCGCTTTTTCTCTTTACCCTCGTGGTGGACCCTTTGGGCAGGTTGATTAAAAAAGCAGAAGAGGGTGGACACATTAAGGTTTCTCAGTTGCAGATGATGGTCCAAGAGTTTCTCTGTTACAGTTTGCTGACGATACCATCACTTTCACTAGGGCAAGGCAGGAGGACATGTTGTTTTTGCATTGTCTTTTCGATTTCTTCTTAAGGGCTACACAATGGGGGTAGCCCATCCCCCAACCCAGGTGCAAGCGGGATTCAACCCCAAGTCTCCACTACAACCAGCAGGAGACCTTACCAACCCACTGGATTGAAGATTAGCAGTTTCGTTGGGTTGTAAATGTGGGCTCACTACCGACGAAATACCTCAGTCTTCTGTTGGGGGCAGGCTATAATTACTAATCCATTTGTGATCCAGTCATTGAGCGATTCCAGTATAGACTCTGGTCTAAAGGAGGTAAGTTGGTTCTCATACAGAGTGTACTCTCATGTCTTCCCACCTATTTGTTCTCTTTGTTTACTACCCCCTCTGGGATGGTAAAGTGCCTGGAGTAAGGAAGCTGGCAGTGCTGGATTAAGGCAATTGAAGTTTATAAATAGGGTCCTGCTTTGTAAGTGGTTATGGCGGTTTGGTGAAGAACCTAATCATTTGTGGAGACAGGTGATTGTTGTAAATATGGTATAACTCCCATGGATTGATAAACATATCAAATTAAAACCAGGGAATGGAGAACACATATTTTTCTAGTCTGATGTATGGGTGACAGACCTCTGAATTCGGTGTTCCCAGCTTTGTAGGTTGCTGTTGACAGGTGGGCAAACAGTTGATCCAGGTGCCTCGCTTCAGGACAAACCTGAATGACTGGGAGGTGTCTTTGGCAGGAGAGTTGTTGGAAAATTAACTGAAGTGCAGCTAAATCCTCTGCAGTAAGATGTTAGAATCTAGGTGGAGAAGTCAGGCTGTTTCTCTACCAAATCCTACTATAGTCTGTTGCTTGGTTTGCCCCAGTCTGTCTCCTGATCTTGGATTTGGTGAGCCAAAGTTCCTTCCAAGATAATCTTCTTTTTATGGGCCGCTGTTTGTGATAGAATTCAGTCGGCGGATCAAATATTGAAGAGAGGTATGGTGGTTGACCCTCTCTGCAGCCTGTGTGAGGAGTTTTCAGAATCATTCAATCACCTTTTGCTACATTGTTCTTTCTCCTTTGCTGTCTGATGCCATTTCTTGGGCCTTTTCTGCAGATGTTGGGTTGCACCCTCAAATTTGGAAGGCCTTTTATCTTCTTGGAGGGTCTTGGGTTTTTTGAAGAAGGGAAAGATCCTTTGGGACCAGCTATCTTTTGCAGTTTGTTGGAATATCTGGAGCGAAATAAATGCACAAGTTTTTCAAAGTAAGAGCTCCCCTGTGGATGAAGTGATCAGCCATATTGAGTGGACCCTCACTTGGTGGGCCAAAGTTTTGCCTCAGTTTGCTCACATAGAGGTTGAAGTCTTTAAGGATGATTGGTGCTCTATTATTTTTTGATTGACAGCTAGTCACCTTTTGTTTGGAAACGGCCTCTCTGTATGTGCAGGGGTAAGGCCGCGTACATCTGTCCCTCCCCAGACCCCGCATTGGCAGGAGCCTCATGCACTAGGCTGCCCTTTAGCAAGTCACCTTTTTGTATTTTCTAAACTGAGATTCTGATACATCCATTCTGTATAGCTTATTGTACAGTTTTTGGGGGCTTTCTGTCCCCCCTTCATATCCATATTAATACAATACTTTCTTACTGCTTATCAAAAGAAATGAGTTCCTTTATGGTTGCTGATCGGGGGGGATGAAGGCATTCTGCAAATAACGTTCTACTGAGAAAATAATACGGAAAAGTACACTGCACCACACTGCAGAATTCTGAATTCCACTGCAACCCTACACAATTCAAAATGACAAACACCCCCACCCTAAAACACGAATACCTGCCTGTGTATTGGCATCAATTCCGAGTTGGCACCTACCCCAACTGTACTGTGGGGCTAAGAATTCTTAGGGTGTGCTGAACAGTCACTCCCAAAATAATAAAATATCTCATTTACAATCAAAGAAAAAGATATGCAGCACAGAAATCTTCTGTCTGGCACTGTTGGTGTTCTGAGAAATGAATGCAGTAACATTCTCTCTCCTTTTCCAGGCCCAGTGGGAATAGGAGACTCTACAAGGGCTGAACTTCTAGCTGCTGTACAAGGGATACAGATTGCAAACCAACTTGGAGTGGATAACTTAAAAATTGGAGGAGACTCCAAGGTGGTTGTAGGATGGTTGGCTGACTCAGATACTGTCACATGGGGCTTTAAGGATGTCTTATAAAAGGTTAAATGGCTCACAAGGAATATGACAGGTTTCACTGAGTGGGCAGATCAGCAAATGCCTTGGCTGATTCTCTTGATAAACAAGGGATTTCTTGGGTTACTTTGTATTGGGCTTCTCTGTAATTTTATCTTTGTTTTGTTTAATCACCTAAAGGATGGATGGAATGCTCCATCTCCCTTTCTTAAAGGGGAGGTAGCATCTCGTGCCTCTCTCTAACTTGTATTTTCTTATGCTATGATTTAATGAATCTTACTATTCAACGATCAAAAGAAAAAACATAGAAAATTTAGATCAACAACCAGAAAACTAGAATAACCTTCAATGTTTACCCCCATTTTACAGACTAGATTGAGAAAAGAATAAGTTACTGACAAACCTAGGATCCTTCCAAATGCTATGGTAATGGAAATTTGGGATCACAAGTGTTGCATTTAGGTAACCGGCAACAGCAACTGCATTGCAGATCTGTAAGATACATGGCAGTAATGGCAAAAGTATTTTGAGCCTCCATGGCATAGAAAAAAAAAACATGAAAACAATAAAAGATTAATAAAATAATAAATGAAATACAATTAAGGAATGAGAACAACCGATGTCCTCTGCTGATTCAAGCCACCATTTGCCTCAACATAAATGTAGCCATTTGACTCAGGTAAACCTACAATTACAGAAATATACTCTAGTTAAAATTTTGATAAACGATTATTGTAAGTAGTGTATTCTAAAAGATAACACAAATACCCATACAGAAACTTGTAGAAACATGTATATATGTGAGTTTCATTATGTATTCATCAAAACAACAAGTTTAGATAGCACCATGAAGTTTATATACCAGACCACCAAACTAATACATGCAAAAGTTTATCATTGAAAATAAAAACCTCAAGTGGAGCCAGTGAGGCAAACTATTATTTTATGGCAGCATATTAATATAGTAAAAATTACTGATTGCAGATTTAGATGAATTCCTTGTGAAGAGAAAGAAGAAGAAGATGAAGAGTTTCAGCAGTAGAGAAAAAAAGAGGATAAGAAAAGAATAGGAAGTCAACCAGAATTGAATTAGTTCTGGCCGCCAACCCCTCATTATAATTTATACTTAACTTAAAGAATGAGATATTACAAGAACACCCTTAGTAGGGCGGCTACTAAAGTAGCTGAACAGTCACAACTTAAAAACATAAACTAATGGGCCAAGCCCAACAACTTCCTAACTTAATAACTTAAAAAAAGTATAAAAACAAATGGGCCCAATAACTAGACTCCGGCCCAACTCAACACTCCCCCTCAAGTTGGGAGTAAATGTCACACATTCCCAACTTGCGTAGATCATGCTCCAGCTTGTTCCTTGCAACACCTTTTGTGAGAACATCAGCGAGTTGCAGATCAGAAGCAATGTATGGAAGACAAACTTCCCCAGAAGTCACTCTTTCTCTGATAAAATGTCTATCCACTTCAATGTGCTTAGTTCGTTCATGCTGGACTGGGTTATGGGCAATGTTAATTGCTGCTTGGTTATCACAATACAACATCATAGGTTCTTTTGCCTGTATACCAATTTCTCCTAATAGGGAACAGATCCAGATTAGTTCTGAAACTTCATGTGCCATGGCCCTATATTCAGCTTCAGCACTTGATCTTGCCACCACTGTTTGTTTCTTACTCTTCCACGAGACAAGGTTACCCCCCAAAAGGGTGCATACTCCTAAAGTGGATCTCCTGTCATCAAGGCATCCTACCCAATCTGCATCTGTATAAGCTTCTAATTTCAACTGTCCATGATCAGTAAACAATATGCCTCTGCCTGAGTGTCCCTTCAGATAAGCAAGAATCCTGTCAACAGCCTCCCAATGCTGGACTCGTGGAGCATGCATGTATTGACTTACCACACTTACTGCATAGGAAATGTCTGGTCTTGTCATACACAAGTATAGCAGCTGACCCACAAGTCTCTGATATCTCCCAATGTCCTTTATTGGCTCACCTTCTGATGCATTAATTTTGTGGTTCTGATCAATAGGTGTACTGATTGCCTTCGTTCCAAGCTTCCCTGTCTCTTGAAGAAGATCCAAGACATACTTCCTCTAAGAGATAAAAATTCCATGTTTTGATCTTGCAACTTCAATGCCCAAGAAGTATCTCAGTTCTCCAAGATCCTTAATTTCAAATTCTTTATGTAGATTCTTTTTCAAACAATCAATCTCACTTAGGTCATTCCCTGTGACAACAATATCATCCACATAAACAATTAGGACTGACACCAAAGATCCCCTTCGCTTCACAAACAAGGTATGATCGGATTGAGTTTGAGTGTAGCCAAAAGCAATCAAGGCCTTTCTGAATCTGTCAAACCATGCTCTGGGAGATTGTTACAAGTCATAAAGTGACTTCTTAAGCCTGCATACCTTTCCCTTTTCAGCATCACTGTAGAAGCTAGCAGGAAGATCCATATACACTTCCTCTTGCAGATCCCCATTTAGGAAAGCATTCTTCACATCAAGTTGAAACAGGGGCCAAGAGTATGTGGCAGCAAGAGAAAGAAGTATCCAAACAGAGGTCATCTTTGTAACTGGTGCAAAGGTCCCTAAGTAATCAATGCCATAGGTCTATGTGTACCCTTTTGCAACAAGTCTGACCTTGTACCTTTCTATACTTCCATCTGCCTTATATTTAAATGTGTAAACCCATCTGCATCCAACAGTCTCCTTGCCCTCAACAAATATCAACAACAAAATAACTTGGTGCCTAAACTGGGATTTGGCCAACTTTCTCAATTAATCAATTTTATCAAAACATTGGAGTTGGAATCTAAGGTTCATTTCTAGGATGCTGATTAGATTGCAATGTTTCAGCACTCTTTGCCCAAGACTTTATAGGGCATCCGCTCAAAGGGACAAAACAATTAAATGGGTTTTCTCTTTAGGAGGCAATATAATTTCAGGTATTCCAAAGACCTCTTCTTAATAGGGAGATTGATGGATGCATTTTACCACTTTGTCCCGATCAAAGGGATGAGGTAAGTGCTCATGATTGCTAACTTGATCAACAGAGCCACAGGCCTGTTAAGAACCAAAAGGCAAAAATAAAATGGCCTGAAACTCCAAATTGCCAAGCATTAGCATAAACACCCCCTTTTTGTCCTTTTGTGCATAAAAGGCCCTTGACTCCATATTTCAGAGCATTATTATTCCTCAAATACATAAAAATAAGCATGCAAAACATGACTCTTGACTGCCATAAATTCTTTTTCTTTATTTAATAAGTAATGGAGAAATGTAGAGAAGATGGAGGGTAGTTATGTAATTTTATCTTTCTTTCTTGTATTTTAGTAGGCGTGTACATTAGTGTACAGATTCTTTAAGTCTTTTGTAAGGACAAATTTGTCCATTCATATTTCTTTAATATAAATACTCTCTTTTTGGGTTGGTTCGATCAGATTGATCAACCCTAACAGATGTGGACTATTGTTCTTCCTCTTGTCAGTTCACTTTCTCACAAACTAACATGGTATCAGAGCAGGCTGTTCTCTGATCCATTACTTGTTCTTCTAATCTGCTTGAGAGCTATCTTCATCATTGATTGGTTCTGGACTGTTCTGATCATTCCAAGAACCAGTTTTTTGTGTTTTATGCATCCAGCAAGAGAGATTTCATTGGATCTCTCTCGGAAGACATCCGTTTGCAGTCAAAATTAAAAGGAAGTGTCGCCTGGTCCTCTTCTTCACCCCGTGAAAGTTTCATCGAGATCAGAGAAGTACTAAGAGAGATCTATACATCTCTTCTGGGCGGCAGCAGCCAGTCTTTCCTTTTTTGGATTGTGTTTTCAGTTTTTAACTATTGCTGTATCTTGGACACTTTCTTTCGACTGTGAGAGATTTCTTCTCTTGGTTTTGACTATCTTGAATTGGTTTTCTGCTTATATTCCTCGCTTCAACTACTTTTTTGCTTTGTGTTCTTACTCAACAAGGGTCTAGAAAAGAATGAGATTATTTCTGTTTAGTTTGATGGAAGCAACTATGCTCTCTGGAAGTTTCACTTTCAGTATTTTGTTGAAGGGAAGGGTATGTGGGGTTATATTGATGGTTCCACATCCATTCCCGATGCCAATGATATCAAAGGGCTGAAATAGTGGAAAACTGGGAATGCATAGGTTGTTTCGTGGATTCTCGATTCTGTTACTATGGATGTCAGTATTCCGATGAGGGGGCTCAAATCTGCCCATGACATGTTCGAATACCTTGAAAAGGTTTATCAGCAACCGAATATGCCTAGGCAATATCAGATTGAAGTTGATATTTTCTCTTATGAACCTTTGGACTGAATATGAATTGGCTCACTTTGAGGATCTCTCTACAGACTGTTGTGTGAAAACTATGAAGAAACATCTCAGTAAGAGAAAGACTATGCATTTATTATGCATCTCATATTTGATTATGAAAACCTACGCTCTAGTATACTCAGCAGAGAGCCTGTACCAGATCTTGATATTATACTTGGTGAGTTATTAAGAGAGGAAACTTGTCTCCTCACTCAGTCTGCACTTGATCAGAAGAAGGAACATGGAATAGATATTGTCTTCTTGGCCACCAAACAGAAGGGGAAGAAGGATTTCTCGAAGATGCAATGTTATGAATGCAAGGAATATGGGCATGTGGCATCCCATTACAAGAAGAAAATTTTCTGCACCTACTGCAAACAGCAGGGACACATTATTGTGGAATGCCCAGTCAGGCCCCCCAAGAAAGGACAACATAAGGCTTATCAAGCATCAGCTGAACCAACTCCAACTGATACTGCATCATCCTCATCAGCTCACAAACCAAATGCACAGGGAAATTTGACTGAAGATAAGATTCATAAGTTCATGTCCTCGGCTATTTCCTCTGCTTTTTCTGCTATTGGATTGGCTGGTAAGTCTACTTATTTGTGTTCTTCTTCTTCACACATGTGGATCATTGACTTCGGGGCCTCAAACCATATGACTGGGACCTTCTTTGGTCAGTCTTCTAAACCTTACACCTCTGTCAACCACATTATTACTGCTAATGGTGATTCTCTTCGCATATGTGGGTGTGATGATTTATTTCTGTCCACTTCTAAGTCTACACCCTTACATCTTCCTAAAACCTTTTTTGTGCCTAAGTTAACTACTAGCCTTATTTCTGTTGGACAACTTGTTGATGATGGTAATACTTGAAGCTACTGCTGTTAGCAAAACTTCTAGGTACAAAACAAAACAAAAATCAAAGAAGAAGAAGAAGAAGAGAGAAGAAGAGGAGGAAAGAAAGGAGAAAAGAGAGCAGAGGAAGAGCAAGAGAGTGATGGGCGAAAATCACTTACTGCCGCCCAAGGCAGTATTATTTATATGTTTAACATAACATTAGGTAAAATGACAAAAATGCCCTGCTACCTACAATAGTACGAGTAAGCAAGCATAAATGCAAGAAATGAGAAAAAAAAAAATTGAACTTATGGGACCACATAAACAAGGAACATCATGTCTGGTCCACTGTATCACTACACTCCCCCTCAAGTTGGGAATGATGAATATCTATTCCCAACTTGCACAAGTCTGATTCCAATTTGACTCTGGTGACTGCTTTGGTGAAGAGATCAGCAAGCTGCATATCTAAGGTAACATAGGGCAAACAAACATCTTGAGAAGCAACTTTCTCGCGGATGAAATGATGGTCAACCTCAATATATTTAGTTTTGTCATGTTGGATGGGATTATGAGCAATATTGATAGCAGCTTGGTTATCACAATACAACCTCAACAGTTTCTCATACTCAACCCCTAGTTCCTCAAGAAGATATCTCAACCATAACACTTCAGCTACACCATGGGCCATGGACCTGTATTCTGCCTCAGCACTTGAACGGGAACAACATTTTGCTTCTTACTACGGCATGACACAAGGTTACCTCCAACAAAAGCACAATATCCTGAAGTCGATCTTCTATCGTCAACACATCCGGCCCAATCAACATCAATATACACCTCGATTTTCATATGACCATTATTCTTAAAGAGTATTCCCTGGCCTAGACATTTCTTCAAGTAAGCAAGGATTCTTTCCACAGCCAATAGATGAGTGGTTCTAGGAGAATGCATGTATTGGCTGACCACACTAACAGCATAAGAGATGTCAGGGCGAGTGAGACATAGATAAAGGAGCTTTCCAACTAGTCGTTAGTACATTGCTTTGTCTTCAAGAGGCTCACCCCCTTCAGCACTTATCTTATGATTTAGCTCAATGGGTGTGTATGCGGGTTTAACCCCTAGTTTCCTAGTGCCCTCAAGAAGATCAAGGACATATTTCCTCTATGAAATAAAGATACCAAGTCTAGAGCGGGCCACTTCAATTCCCAAGAAATAGTGTAGATCACCAAGGTTTTTCACTTCAAATTCTGCCTGAAGGAATTGTTTGAGAGAATAAATCTCACCAGGATCACAACCAGTCAAAACAATGTCATCAACATACACTACAAGAAGGATGAGAGAAGCACCATTTCTCTTAATGAAAAGAGTATGATTGGAGTGGGCCTGTACATAGCCAAACCTTTCAAGGGGCAATCTAAATCTATCATCAAACCAAGCTCTTGGAGATTGCTTTAAACCATATAAAGCCTTTTGCAAATTGCAAACTTTCTTTCCTATAGCAGCATCATAAAAACTAGGAGATAGTTCCATATACACCACTTCCTGCAAGTCTCCATTAAGGAAAGCATTCTTAACATCGAGTTGGAACAGAAGCCAAGAGAAATTTGCTGCAAGGGATAGTAGAACTCTAATGGTATTCATCTTGGCAACAGGTGCAGAGGTTTCTAGGTAGTCAATGCCATAAGTCTAAGTATACCCCTTTTCCACCAACCGAGCTTTATACCTTTAAACCGAGCCATCTGCATTATGCTTCATAGTGAACACCCATCTGCACCCAACTGGTTTTTTCCTTCTAGCTTGTCAATTAGCTCCCAAGTCTTATTTTTAATGAGAGCACCCATCTCTTCTTCATTGCATTCTTCCACTCAAGTACTGCAAGAGCTTCCTGTAGAGACCTAGGAATAGGTATAACAGAGATAGATGCCAAGGACCTATAGGATGGTGAAAGATGATCATAGGTGATAAACTAAGATATGCAATGAGCAATAGATAAAGTGCACCAACACTTTCCCCTGCAGATTGCAATGAGAAGATCAAGATCATCTAGAGGGGGTAGAGGATTAGAAGATGAGGTTAATGTATCAACAAGCAAGGAGGGAGAAGTACATGAATCTGGAACTGCAGAGGAGAGAGGAACTGGCCTGGACTGATTATGAGCACCGAAATCAACCTACCTCCACCTCCTGTGGTAAACTCTCAACTCCCTACACTTCTGACAAGCACCCTCATTACACAACTCTCCTTTAAGAATAGGGATAGGTAGAGGAACTCCAAGACAAGGGCGATCCTTCTCATTATTCTCCCCCTGAGAAGAAACACATGGGTAATAGGGGACATCCTCAAAAAAGGTAGCATCCATGGATACAAACCAAGAACCAGAACTAGGTTCATAGCAGCAATATCCTTTTTTATTTTGTGCATAGCCAAGGAAAATACATTTAGTAGCTTTAGGATCAAACTTAGAACGATGGGGTCCTAGAATTTGAACAAAACAAGTGCACCCAAAAACTTTTAAGAGGGATGATGGTGTACAAATATTTCTTAGGAAACAATAATGAAAAGGGAGTTTTCAAATCCAGAACACGGGAAGGGATTCGGTTGATGAGGTACACAGCTGTATTAATAGCATCCCCCCAAAAACGAATGGGAACATGAGAATTCAGCATAATACTTCTTGCAACTTCCAGGATATACCTATTTTTTCTCTCGGCTACCCCATTTTGCTGAGGTGTATGAGGACAAGTACTCTGATGAACAACCCCATACTCAAGAAGATATGAATTCAGATGTTTAGTGAAATATTCTTTGGCATTATCAGATCTGAAAATTTTGATTTTGACTTCAAATTGAGTGAGAACCATTTGATGGAAGGCACAGGTTAAGGTAGGAACCTCATCTCGAGAACGCATAAGATAAACCCATGAGAAACGGGAGTAATCATCAACAAACAATAAGAAATACTTGTACCCCCCCCTAGCAGGAATATGATATGGCCCCCATACATCAATATGCACAATTTCAAAAGGAGTGTTGCTTCTTTTATTACTCAAAAAATATGAAGATCTACAATGTTTTGCAAGTTCACAACCCTCACACTTCAAAAAAGACATTTGGACTGACTTAAACAAAGTAGGAAACAAGTTTTTCAAAGACCCAAAAGTCAAATGACCTAAACTACTATGCCAAAGCATAATCTGATTCACAGACTAAGAAACAAAAGACTTCGCAACTCCTTTATCACTTCTAGGGGGTGCTCGAGCAAGTAGATTCCATTCACCTCATGGCCAGTCCCAATCACCTTCCTTATCACCAGATCCTGGAAAATACAATGGTCAGGAAAGAAGGTTATTGCACAATTTTGGCTTTTTGTAAGGCTACTAACTAAAAATAGATTAGTGCTAAGCTTAGATATATGCAAAGTTGAGGATAAAGTAATGGCATCAGAGGTTCTAATGTTTTCCTTGCTAGAAATGGGAACAAAAGAGCCATCAGCTATGGATACTTTATCCCTGCTTGAAGACAAGTTGTAAGAAGTAAATAATGAAGACAAACTTGTCATATGATCTGATGCACCAGAGTCTACAATCCAAGTAGGGTTAGTGTAACCAGGAGTGGTGGCATGAAAAGCAGTGGCTTTGTACCTGAGTGGGCAAATGCTAATGTGGAGGAAAGAGGTGCAGTAGTAGTAGAGACAAACTAAGATGATCCTGCAAGCCCAACTTCATTGTCCAACTGAGTCAATGCTGCCCTGAATCCAGCAATGGCCTCCAAACAAATGGTTCAAGACCCCTGAAGGGAAGAACCATCTGATGTAATAACCGCATTTGCATTCCCTTTCTTATTCCTGAGTCTTTCCGGTACAAGATTCGGGTGAAGCTTCGAACAGGTGTCTTTTGTGTGCCTAGGTTTCTTGCAATACTCACAAAACACACCCTTCTTTCCTTCATTCTTCATCTCTTTCTCCCTCTCACCACTATACTTGTGTCTTGCAGCTGCTAATGCCACTTCCGTCTGAGAATTTTGAAGCATAACCTTCCTCCTACTCTCTTCACTATGTACTAGAGAGTAAGCTTGAGACAAGGTAACATTTTCCCTAGTGAGAAGTTGTTGTCTAACAATGTCAAAATTAGAATTCAGACCCGCAAGAAATTCAAAAACTCTATTTCTTTCAACCAACTTGTTAAAGGCTACTGCATCTTTATTACTCCCCCACTCGATTGTTTCAAGGTGATCTATCTCATGCCATAGGGATTTCAGAGTGGAGTAATAAACTAATACAGGTTTCTCCCCCTGCTTCAGATTGTTAACTTCAATTTTCAACTCGAAAGCCCTAGCCACATCAAGTGGCTGGGAATAAGTCTCTTTCATATTGTCCCAAATATCCTTGGCAGTCTTTGCCCAAAGATAATTTCTGCTAATATGGGGCTGCATTGAATTGCACAACCATGTCATCACAAGATAATTTTCTTAAACCCATTTGGAATGGGAAGAGTCATCCTTGGCTGGTTCCTTAGTGTCTCCAGTCACATAGCCTAACTTTCCCCTTCCTCCAATTGCCATCATGGCAGATTGAGCCCACTCCAAATAGTTAGAACCATCAAACCTAATTGTGGTAACCTAAAAAGGGTTGTTATCAGTCATACTAACAGCCCTTTCAGCACCCTCTCCAGTAGGATTCTGTTCACCCCCAAAGAACTCCATGCTGAAACCAACACAAAGAAGAACAAAACCACACTCGGCTCCCCTTCTGAAACAAAAGCAGATAGAATAGAGGAGAAGCAACTATTCGGTCCAAGAAAAAGTTCAGAAAAAAATGGGCGCACTGCTCAAAAATATCAGAAACCCTAATCAGTCCAGTGAACTCCAAAAAGGTAACCGCACCTCTCAAAGGTTTCAGAAAAAAGCAACCTTCAGAACCCTAATCAGTCCAGTAAACTCCAAAAGGTAGCCACACCTCTCAGAGATTTCAGAAAAGAACAACCTTCAGTAATAGTCCTTTGGAGGGTTAAGGAGAAAAAACTACCCAGAAATTTCTGGGCGGCACCTTCAATCTGAGATTTAAACCCTAAATCTCACCTCAAAACTTTTCTCTGATTCTTCCTGACTGCTGGGCAAACTCCAAGAACAGAAACGTCCTGGGAAAGGCTTCAAACTCCACCAATCTCCACGAATCAGGCCACGAACAGAACTAGAACTCTAGCCCTATTAAACTCTCATGTAGCCGGCTGGGAAGAGCCTACATGAGATTCACGAGCAGACCTAAACCTACTCTGATACCAACTTGAAGTTACTGCTGTTAGCAGAACTTCTGGGTACAAAACAAAACAGAAATCAAAGAAGAAGAGAGAAGAGAAGAGGAGGAAAGAAAGGAGAAAAGAGAGCAGAGGAAGAGCAAGAGAGTGACGGGCGAAAACCACTTACTGCCGCCCAAGGCAGTATTATTTATATGTTCAACATAACATTAGGTAAAAGGACAAAAATGCCCTGCTACCTACAATAGTACAAGTAAGCAAGCATAAATGCAAGAAACAAAAAAATAAAAAACTGAACTTACGGAACCACATAAACAAGGAACATCATGTCTGGTCCACTGTATCACTACAGTAATAAAATTTTGTTTACTCGTGATGGTTGTTTTATCTAGGACCAGCACACTGGGGAACTGAAGGGGAAGGGGCGTAGGCTTGGAAGATTGTTTGCTCTAGAATTTGAGAATAAGAAAGCTCCACCAGATTCTTGTTTGCTATCTACTACTTCTAGTTTTTCTCCTACCTCTTTTAATAATGTGTGGCACTTATGGCATAGACGTTTGGGTCACGCTCATGCTAAAAACTTGGATTATTTATTTTCATCTAGTTGTTTGCCTATGATTGTTACTTCTTTTAAGAATGTTGATAAATCTTGTTTAACTTGCTGCTATAGTAAAAGCCATGTTTTGCCTTTTCCATCTTCTACTAAACATGCTTTTACACCTTTTATCTTATTCACAGTGATGTGTGGTCGTCTCCAGTTATTTCACGTTTGGATTATAAATATTTTGTATTGTTTATTGATGACTGTACTCGATATACATGGGTTTACTTCCTTCAAAAGAAATCAAAGGTCTTTCCCATTTTTAAGAACTTCCATGCTATGATTATAACCCAATTTAAAAGCACTATAAACATTTGGGGGTCAGATTCAGGGGGAGAGTACTTTGATGGAGAGAATGGTGAGTTTCAAACCTACCTCAAACAACATGGCATTCGGTTATAGAGATCTTGCCCAGGTACACCTCAACAGAATGGGGTATCTGAGTACAAGGATTGTCACATTGCTAGTATGGTGAGATCCTTGTTACAAGACTCCCATGTTCCCATTACCTTCCGGGTGGAGGCAACCCACACTGATGTTCATCTCATCAACATTCTTCCTACTGCTATCCTTAAAAATTCTTCCCCCCATCAATTCTTGTTTCATTGTCCCCCTAATCTATCCATGCTTCGTGTCTTTGGTTGTATCTGTTTTGTCCATCTTCCTCCTCATGGGGACACTAAGCTAACAGCTCAATCAACTATGTGTGTATGGAACACAAGGGATTTCTCTGTTATGATCCCAAAGTCCGAATACTGCACATTTCTCGTAATGCCATTTTTCTTGAGGACCTTTCATTCTTTGCACATATTAGTAAATTACCTGCACCATCCTTTTTTGTTCTACAACATTTTGGCTCTGTAGGTGATCTTCCTCCCACATCTCTACCACTTCAGATTTATTTTAGGAAGCATCCAGGTCGCCCACTACCTATGCCTCCACCACCAGCACTAGTGACTGGTGATTCCTCTCCACCCATCACTGTTGTAAGTTCCTCTTCCCATCTTGTTGATTTGCCTTTATCCGTTCCTTGCGTCAATCATCTTGTGTTTCTCGTCCACCTGACTACTATGGCTTCTTTTCTAGCCATAGCTCCTTCTCAGTTGTTCTGTCATTTACAGATATTCCCAAGTCTTATAACCAGGCTGTAGCAGTTAAGCATTGGAAAGATGTTATGGACTCTAACGTTCATGCATATTGGAGAATGATACCTAGGAGTTGGTCAACCCTCCTCCAGATGCCTCCATCATTGGTAGTCGATGGGTTTACAAAGTGAAACTTAAATCAGATGGTACTCTAGACCAAGGATTAAAGTATCGGTATCGAGTAATGTATCGAACAGCTTGGATACGGATAGGATTAGGATACGGATACGGATACGGATACGGATATGATTTGGAAACGCATGGATACGGATGAAAAATATGAAACACTAGGATACACTAGGGAAACACATGCAAATTTCATAAATACATTAATAAGATTAAATTTATGGTCAAATAGCAATAAATAATGTATAAATATATAAGAAATATATATTTAATGGTGTACATAAAAATATATTATAATTAATAGCATAATGCACAGATATCATACAATGCATTAATTAAGAGCCCAAGATGGACTTGTTATATTTATCCTAATTATTATATCAATTATTTTCTATTTTATTATTTTTACATTTTAACATTAACAAAAAAGTTAACCAAATATTAAATTCTCAAATATAAATTAAATTATCATTCAATAATTTATAAAAATATATGATTTTAACTTAAAATATATAAAATTGGTCAAAATTTCTAAGATATATATCCTATGAAAATTCATAATTTTTAATTATTAAAATAATTATTTCATTATTAAAATTTTTATTTGTATAAATTTTTTGAAATTAAAAATCAATTTTCATATAAATTTAAATTAGTGGATTTGATAAATCCAATTTAATATTATATTCTTGAATATTTTGCAAACAGATTTTCATTTTTTTGTAAATAATAAATATGTTGTCATTTAATGTAGATTAAAATATTAATTATAATTATAAAAATATATAAAATTTGTAAGATATATATCATGTGCAAATTTATAAATTTTAAGTAGTAAGGTAATTATTCTACTATTAATATTTTATTTGTATAAATTTCTTGAGATTAAAATCATCTTTTGATGTAAATATATTTTTTTTGGTACTCATTTTGATGTAAATATAGAATTGGTAGATTATTTATTCCATTTGTTTATAAAATACTAATTTTAAATATTATTTATTTTAATTTTTAATTGGGGTTGTTAAACATAAATATTGATTATTTAATTGGATAGACATTAATAAAAGTTGTCTTATTTCGTTAAATATCATAACGCATGGCATGGCCAAGTGGTTTGATGGAGAGTTTAAGGCTTTTGGCGCCACGCACTATGTTCTAGGTTCAAATCACGCTATTAGCAGCTTTTGCATTTTTAATCGAAGACATTGTGTATTTGTCAGTATCGGTGCATATCGGTCGATACAATGTGATACGGGCCGATACACACCCGTATCGGTCTGATATGTGCGATTTACAGGATACGTTTCCATTCGTAATGTATCCTGTATCGCCCTAATCTGATACCGATACGATACACCCCGTATCAGACGTATCGTATCGATATTTAAATCCTTGCTCTAGACACATATAAAGCCCGGTTGGTTGCTCAAGGCTACAAGCAAGAATATGGAATTGACTATGATGATACCTATGCTCTAGTGGCCAAAATGACAACAGTCCGTTTACTCTTGGCCATTACTACTATTAGACAATGGACAATTCATCAAATGGATGTCAAGAATGCCTTTCTCCATGGGCATTTACAAGAAACAGTTTACATGAAACCACCTCCCAGCTATTGTGATGATCCTCATATAGTGTGTAAACTGAAGAAATCTTTATATCCTCATATAGTGTGTAAACCACCTCCCAGCTTGGTTTGACCACTTCCGTACAATGGTGTTGGAGGCTGGCTTTCAACAAAGTGCTTCGAATTACTCTCTTTTCACTCTCAAGCGAGCATAGGGGTTGACTCTTCTCTTGGTATATGTTGATGATATACTTATCACTGGAGATGAATGTGGATGGCATTAACAATTTGAAGCTCCTCCTCAGCAACTCCTTCAAAATGAAGGATCTTGGGCCTGTCACCTATTTTCTTGGGCTTGAAATTCAGCGATGTCCTCAAGGTTATTTTGTTAACCAACATAAATATGCCTCTAATTTGGTGACACTTGCTCGTTTGACTGATTCTAAACAAGTGGATACACCTCAGGAGCTTAACTGTAAGCAAAGCAAAGATGATGGTGAGCTTCTCCCTGATGTTACTCTATATCGACAGCTTATATGTACTCTTATCTACCTAACTATGACTAGACCGGACATTTCCTATGCGGTCCAGCTTGTCAGTTAGTTTGTATCTACTCCACGTCAGCCCCACTTCTCTGTTGTTCTCGAAATCATCCGTTATGTCAAGGGCACCCTATCTCATGCCTTGTTTTTCTCATCTTCATCCTCCACCCAACTTCGAGCTTATGTAGATGCAGATTGGGCAGGTTGTCCCGACACTCGTCATTCCACTACTGGTTGGTGAATATTTCTTGGTGACTCTCTGATTTCTTGGAAATGCAAGAAACAACAAACTGTTTCCAAGTCATCTACAGAAGCAGAGTATAGAGCAATGCCCTCAGTATGCAGTGAAATAGTCTGGCTCAAAGCTCTACTTCATGACTTGGACATTGATCACTCATCTGCCATCCCCCTGTTTGCTAACAACATGATTGTGATCAAGATTGCATCCAACCCAGTATTTCATGAGTGCACTAAACATATTGAGGTGGATTGCCACTTCATTCGTGATCTTCTCCTTGTCGGTCATATCTCTCTCCCACATGTCTCCTCAGGCTTACAGCTTGCAGACCTCTTAACCAAAGCTATGACCAAAGCCCGACATAATTTTCTTATAGACAAACTGATGCTTATCCCCCAACATCAATTTGAGGGGGAGTGTAGAGAAGATGCAAGGTATTTATGTAATTTTATCTTTCTTTCTTGTATTTTAGTAGGCGTGTACATTAGTGTACAGCTTCTTTAATTCTTTTGTAAGGACAAATTTGTCCATTCATATTTTTTTAATATAAATACTCTCTTTTTGGGTTGGTTCGATCAGATTGACAACCCTAATAGATCTGGACTATTGTTCTTCCTCTTGTCTCTTCATTTTCTCACAAACTAACAAGAAATTGCATTTAAGAACAACTTGAGACAGCAAATGACATGTAGGAAAGAGAGTTTCCTATGTACAAACATCGTCCATGTAGAAATCATCCCTCAAACTGCAAGGAAGTTTGAGAAAAATATACATGACAATCACATGAATAGACATAACCAGAGGTTGCTAGAAAGTGAAATCGTATCTCATCAAAAGGATATCTTTCCTATTAAAATTTCTTCCAAAATAGAAAAGTTTTGTACAAAATGATAATTTATGCATATAAGACTTATTGTAATGTTATATAAAGCAGCACTTAGGCCATAATCATCTGCCAAAAACTTAGAACCAAATTAAGTAAAAACCTATTAACAATTTTATCCACATGAGCAGTAAATGAAATTTTCCTACAAGTATTCAGACAGATAGATATAGAAGCAAAAGAGTCATCAGCATGAACTCATAAATTTTAGTTCTGTATATGCCCATACCTCCCGATGTCCTATTTATACATGGCCTCCACTCACCGCCTTTATAAGGGTGTCTCCACACAGTTGCCAACTACAGTAAATTCAATAGCTATATGTTAATGGAAAATCTTAACTAAATAGTAAACAGAAGATCAACAGAAGCTGTATGAAAAAACAATAGACAAACTTGTTTATCAATAGCAAGAAAACTTTATAGAAAATAATCAAAAGCAAGATGCACAAAAACAATTTGAGAATAAAACACAAAATGCAAAATCACTGGACCAAACCCAAGCCTTCCTTGAAGGATAACCTCAAAGCTGGAAAACCCAAAAATGATACATAAATATACCAAGTCCCTACAAACACAATAAAGTGGTGCTCAACCATCAAAATTATGCTGAAAAACCTTAACGCAAATAATTATAAGGACATAAATAGAGGCATGTACCAAGGTCAAATTGTCAATGACAAAATCAGGATGGAATAGTGGTTGTGACTCTTGACTGGCATTTTGCCAGAGGTATTTTTGATCAAAAGAAAAGAAAGGAATTCATTAGTTAATCAATTAAAAGAGTCACAAAAAGAGGTTATGGATACAATAAAAAAAGCAACAACACTACATTCTCACCCAACCACCCTCCTCACATTTGAGCCCAAAGCATTTGCTGTCTATTAACCCCTTGTTTAGCCAAACAGTTTACAAACCTACATACCCATCTGATTTGTATTTGCATGTCTTTTGAGGACCATTTGAACCGTCTTAATTCATTTCTGAAGTTCCACATCACATTCTTTTCCTTCATTAACCATCCAACTACCACCTTCAAATCCCCTTCAATCATCAACCACTTAACTCCCATTTCTTTCACTTTTCGCACCCCAAATACTACTGCCCAAAGTTCTGCCCTTATTGAATCAGCTTCTTGTATTGGATCTGAAAACATTGCACATATGGTTCCATTCTCCTCTGTCACATTCCCAATTCCAAAAGGCCCAGGATTACCCATGCTGCTGCCATCAAATTTCAACTTCAACCACCCTTTTTTTGGATGTTTATCAACCAGAATGCATCTAAGTCCAAAAAAAACCAATAAAAGCATAGAATAGCCTGAAGAGAAACTGTTAAACAGAATTAGTAGAGTTGACATTTACCTAATCAATTAAAGGTTCACAAGTTGGTGTTCACCAAGACCTATAGAAGTCTTATCAAATTCTACAAAGAGTTAACAAAAGAAAGAAGAGAAGACAAAAGATGGAAATAAGATGAAAACCCTAGGCAATCACACCCCCAACTTGGCAATCACACCAAATTCTGTAGAGAAGTTTTCTTGGTTCATCAGCCAAAACTGTTCAACAAATGAGTCTTACAAACTTGATAAGAAAGAAGCTTCTAAAGGAAGAAACTCGCCCCCCAAGTTAGTTTACTCAACAAGACACTTACAAAAAGAAGCTAGATTAAACTAAACCTGCCCCCAACTAATTACAAACATAAAGCCAAACAAAGGGAAATTACTAGGCTAAGAACTGTCCCCAAATATAAGCCCTAAATACAAAACTACAAAAATACACTTGATGTCCAGAAACATAAAGGTCAAATAATTTCTATCCAGCAGCAAACTCAACCACACAAAGAGCATCTTAAGGAGGATTGAAGATTCTAGGATATTCCCAAGTTGATCCACTACTAACCCAGATCCCATGTGGGCATCAAGTCATCATATGATGCCAAATAAGCAGAGGAGCAGCTTTGGTTCTCTTTCAATATGCCTTAAGTTGATTCCCATCACAGTCAATTTACTCATGAGAACAAAAGAGGAAAAAAAACACATGAATTTAAATCTAATTAGAGCTAGGGGATTTAATTGTTTATAAAAACACATGAAATTAGTCTTTGATGAAGATTACCCAAAAGAAGTTTGGAACCTCAAATTTCAATTGGGACCTAGGAATTAGTAATGACTCGTATGGGTGCTCAATTCGGAGAGGATTGGGAAGATTCCATGGCAAGTTTCTTCAATGAGTCAAGATGAAAGGAGGAGAAGGAGAAAGGGTAAATTTCTGAAGAGACATCTGATTTGACAGTAGAGTTTTGATGGAAAAGTTCCCTAACTATTTGTCATATCTTATAATAGAGATGTATGAGTTGCAGATGTACGAGTGTGATGGAAACACAGTGAGATAGTCCCTTGTTTTCAGAAGAAATTTAAATGACTGGGGGCTCAAGAACTTGATTAATTTAATGAGAGTGCTAGATAACATAAGCCCTCTGCTAGGGGAGGTGGATTCCAGGCTATGGAAGTGGAAGAGAACTGGAAACCTCTTGTTGAAGTAATTTTTGCCAGAAACTAAGCAGTGATGAAGTGACAAATTTTCCCCATAAAAAGATTTGGGTTCCACAGGCTCCACCTAAGGTGGCTTTCTCCTATGGACAGCTGTATGTTGAGAAGGGGAATGCATCTCAATTAAGCGGACTGTGTGCTCTGTGGGAAGAAGACAGAATCAGCATATCATCTACTTTACAATGCACTACAGAAAGGAATGCATATGATTATTTCTGCAGAATTTTAAACATCAGATGCTGTCACCAAAGACATTGAAGGAACACATTTAGGGGTGGAAAGTGGGTGGGATCAACAACAGGGAAGGAAAATCTGGAGTTTAATACTTTTAGCAGTGATGTGGGGTATATGGAAAGAGAGAAACAGTAGAATATTCAAAGACAAACAAAGCTCTTTGGAGAATGCAATTAGAAGAATATTGGGTTATTCATGGATGTCAATACAAGAGAAGTTCAGAGATATACTACAGTTTATATTTTGATTTTGATGTTCTGTTCTCTTAAAGAAATATTCAAGCCAGCTTTATTATCTTTGCTGGAAGATTGTTTGTTGTCTCGCTGTACACATTTTCTATATGGTGCTTTGCACAATGAATACAAATACTATACTGTTTGCTTCATAAAAATGTACACTTAATGAGATGGAGAGTCCTCGGATTAGAAAATAATGAAATCTAGAAAATATACAAAAAATACATAAGCAAATGGTTCACTATCCCCCTCCAATACCTGTCCGTATCTGCCCACTTCATAACATTGAACTCTTTCAAAGCTAAAGTAAAGGCCATAGGGCCCACATATCTGCAAAAGCACCCCTTTTCCTTAAAAATATTCTTCCACTCCATTCTCTCTCCAAATGCCCCAAAGCACTCCAAAATGTGTGATGTGCCCTTTGTCTTCAAAAGGAATGGATGGTCATCCTTGCAATATTTAATGTGGCATAGTGAGTAACCTCCAATTACAATGAAAAGGCTGCAAACACCTTTGGTCATATCAAACTCTAAAAATAGATGCCTCCCATATTGTTCATTAAAGGAGTCGATGAAGATTTTCTTCAATTGGACAAAGTGGCATTTTCTATCATAGATCAAGATTCAAGAAAAGTGACATTTTAAGCATTAATAGTGAAGTTGAATACAATGATAAAGATGTTAAATTAAAAGTTTTTGTCATTGTACTGTCTTTCAATTTCCTCTGACTACAAAGTCTACAATAGTGTTTTGAAAGGCGTGGGAGGCATATGCCTGGAGGCATGCTTCCAGGTGAGGCACCCCCAAACGCCCTGAGGCATATGCCAGAGGCGCTGACACCTCTAAGGCGTACGCCTCACTGCCTCAGGTGCAAGAGGTGTATGCCTCATATTCTTTTTTCATGAAGCATGCTAGAGGCGTACACCTCATGCACATATTTCATATTGCATTTTTGCCCAGAATGTTCACATAGTTTTCTCTGACTTCCCTCACAATCTAATATGTTGCCTATCTTGCTGAAATGATGCACACAAGTATAAATGGTGGGTTTTAAGTCATATTACCCTGGATGCACTTTTCCTTGACTATCATCAAAGCAGAAACTTTAGACACAAGAGGGGAAAAAAATGTTGCTCTCATACAGAACTTGCGATCCCACTTGAGAATGGAACTCACATGCAACCTTAGTAACTTAGGAAGAGACAACTTGGATTATTACACTAGGAGAATAACCAATTTTATTCCATTCTCTTATTCTTATATAGTTGCCCTGAAACATTTAGTTTAAGAGTATGCTTCAGTAATTTTTCTTCTTGTCGTTCAAGAACAATCTGAACAGTTTATTTCATGTTTAGAAGCCGCTACTAGCCATCAGCAACTTCAAACAGATAGGAATACATAAATCTACCAACAATCACATGATGTAAGTAGCAATAGGACCATGAATTTGGAGGATGACTTCAACCCCTTTCATATAGGAGGTCAACCGGTTTAATGAAGTTCATCTCCACGTAAACCAAATCATGTTTCAGACGTATGAAATGAACTTGAAATGCATGCAAGCACCTTCAATTCAATGGATGTCAAAAATCTTCTAAAATGATCTTTGAACTATTAAGAAAAGTATCGTATTCATTCTTTGCTAGTTCAATGTTCTTGAATTTGTTAATGTTACTGAAGTTCTCTTAAAAATTCCTTTCTGCCACCTTTTTATATCTCACAATCATTAAGTTGGGAAGTCGACAACCCCAAGACAAAGAATGCCATCAACTGAGCTACCTAAATGTCCACTCAATAGGATACCAACCTATTACATTATCACTTCCAACTAGATGCCCACCAAGCACAAAATAGAAAACAAGCAAATTAGTTATATGATTCCGTGATCAAAATCAATATGGTTCATTGCAAACGAAAAAAAAAAAGCATTATTTTCCATCTTTTGAAATATAAATAAGTGCTTTCAGCTAAGCTATCTCATTGTTCAGATCTCCACCAAGTATAGCGACTAGCGTCGCACATGTATTTCTTAAGCAAACTCATAAATTCATATCACATACAGATCAAAGCATTACAGAAGAAATAAACACAAAATATATGGCTTAATTAAGTTAAAAAGGATCCCAATCATTTCCATTTCAATTTCATTTACAAATTTTAACTCCACCCATCAATTTGAATCACCAAAAAGTAAGAAACAAAGAAAAATCTTGAAGAAACTAACCCCATCGGCGGAGGAATTATCGGAGTCCATTTCAGGCCGGAGCTTTTCATACACTTGGGGGCTTCTGTAAACGGAACCCGGCGCGAGACGGTGCTTGATATGCGGAACGACGTCGAAAGAGGCCGTGCCCATGTATAGCAGCATCCCCGCAATGTAAATGAGAGGCGCGAAGAGAAAAACGCCTTGGCGACGATGCAAGAAAGAAAGTAAGGTCCAGGCGAGTCGCTGGGCGAGTGTCCGAGGTTGATGGCCTGCTGTAAACCTCCCGCTCTTCCCCCTCCTACACCTCGGCGACCGGAGAGGCGACTGCGGTGGTGAAGGTGATGGTGTGTTGTGGCCGCTGCTGCTCGATAGCCGATTGTGCGGGTGCATCTCTCTGTCCCGCGTTCCTTGCAGCCCTTACGAAGAGATCTCTCGTTCTCGTGGTCGTCTCTGCATCATCACAGGTCTCTCTCTCCTGTTTTTTTTTCTGAAAATAATCAAAAATTTGGAAGAAGGGAAGAGAGAGCATGGAGGAGAGAAGAAGAAAGCAGAGGAAGGAGAGTGGACAACTGGACATGAGTCTTTGTGGGGAGGAGAGAGAAAGATGGGGCAGAAAACACGTGCACTCAGATACGGGTCGGATCATGCCCACCTGATACTTGAAAGATATTATTATTGCGTTCCCTTGTATGTACGGGGATATCGGGTCGTGTTCGATCCATTTGACCGTCTCTCTCTCTCTCTCTGTCTCCCTGTCTGGCTTCGTCTTCGTTTGATGGAACTATGGAAGGAGCGGCGACTTGGAGAAGGTTATCCTTATTTATTTTGGAGGGTCGAAGCGAGGCATATTGCCATATTCTCAGGAAGATAGCATGATGGACAGACGACGAATTGGCCTTGAATTTGTCCTGATATCACGATTTTGCCATTATTTATTTTGAACCCGACGATTCCAGGATTTCCGGAATTGACAATTCCAGGATTTTTTTTTTGAACTTATTGATCAAATATAGTTTCCAAGTTGACACTTGACAGGGAAAGATCCAAGAGACTTGCGGAAATGAAAATGACGGGGAAACAGGGTGGAGGCGAAACTGACGGAAGTCAATTCCTGGATTTCTGGATTCCTCGTTTTTTTTTTATTTAATTTCGCAGTGGAACGGAATTTGGAAGCTGGTGGTTTGTAAATTTCGAACCACACGCTCTGTTTTTTTGTTGAAATCATACGTTTCGTATCCGGTCTATCGTATCGTATCAGTTAGGCCCGAATTTTCAAAGAGGTGTTTCGGATTTTGATCAGTTTCAAGTTTCGAGGAAAGAAATATTTGATGCAACTAAAATAATTTGATGCACATTGGATGCATCAATAATTTGAACCATGATTTCTAGCCCTTTTAATTTATTTTGATGCAACTAGCAAGGAAAGCAACATTTCATCATAAAAACAATGAATACCTGGTTCGAATATTTAATGCTGAAATTGTTAAGCTATAATAGGCTTAAATTTAGAGATCATAGTTGGGATAAGGCTTAAATTTAGAAACTCTGTAGTTAAAAGGAAAGAATCTATATTGCCAAAAAGGCATGATATGGGAAGTGTTTTTGCCCTTAACGGTGGGTGGTGGTGCGGATGAATGAATTAGAAAATGAATAAGATGAACAGTGTTTTTACCCTTAACTAATATTATTTTTAAAAACTTATACTATTTTTGAAATTTTATTAAAAATATTACTTTTATTGATATTAGGGTTCAAAAGTTGCCTTTATCAATTATAATCCCTTCAATAAATAAGCATCTAATTCGTTACTACTTTTATGATACCTGTTGATTGTTTATCACTTTCAGCCTGAAAAAAAAAATGCTCTATTTGTTCCATCATAAAAGAGACAAATCGTGTAGCTTTAACCTTTTTATGCAACCAAAATTGTTTGGATGTTGAGGAATTTTGGGAAATTATACCTATAGACTAAAAAGATATATACCTCGTAATAGTATCTCAAAATCATAAATACTAAAGGTTATGTATGATTGAAGTTAAAAGAATGAAACCAGCTAGGACTGTAGTCAACTGACTAGTCGAGTTTAGTCAAAGTGTTGAGCTACTCCAGCTCAATTTGATTCAAAAACTTGGAGTTTGAAGCTAAATTTGAGTTAATACCCATGAGTTATTTGAGCTTAGCTCGACTTGAACCGATTATAAATAAATTAAAATTGATATTATAAATAAAAGTATATTAGAAAACTCAATTATAAATTCATTTATTTATATTATAAAGATTAATTATCAAAAGTTAATATTTATTTATATTATAAATAAATATACATTACAAATTAATGTTTTATTATAAGATTGATTAGGTCCACAAACCGCTCAAATCAGCCATTGGGAAGCCCAAACTCAAGTCAAATAATTGCTCAACTTAAGTCAAGCTCCACTCGAATTTAATTATTTTTCAGCCAAGTTCAAGTAGCTCAGCTCGCTTACACCCCTAGAACCAAATTAAGGCTCAGTTTGGAAAGAATATAAATACAAATATATAATAGTACAAGGTTTTGCACTCTGTGTAGAATGCAAAAACTTTGTATGTTGTATTATTTTGTATGTATTTGTACTGTATATATTTGCACTTGTACTCTTTCCAAACTAAGCCCAACTGTTTTTTAAAAACAAAAAAAAAAATCATTTTTTCATCCAAAACACCCTTCTTTTATAGGCTCCATGCTTTTCAATATAAAAGTGGTGAAAAGTGCTTCTATGTGAAATATCTCAGTATCTAAACTAATGTTTTCAAACCGTGGTCCACCCAAGCAACCAGACCAGTTGACCTTTTTTTTGTATTTTTGGCCATTTTCATCATTAGTTTAATTCATTTTTATTCATTAATTTTTGGCCATTTTTTCTACAAAATTTCTTTATTTTAAATATTTTTTGTACTTTCTCTATTTCTATATGTTTATCATTTAATTATGAAGTCATGAGATTGACACATTTGAAAAGTGTGTAATCTAAGCTAGTTATTTTTTTTCCTTCAACACGGCTTGCCATTATTTTTATTTATTTATTCATTAATAGTATAATAATATAATATTTTAATTATCTATATCCGAATCAGAGTCAAGTATGTCCAAGCCTAATGGACAAGATCCGGTTTGATTAGTAAGTAATAAAATTTGGAATTAGAAACAGCTATCGGGTTTGACCCGAACCATTTACAGCACTACAGCAGGGGAGCCACGTGGCACCTTCTTTATTTAAGAAAAACAAAATGCCATGTAACTAAAACCTCTCCTAACAGACATTCATAATGTCCCTTTGCTTTGTATGGGTGGACATCAAATTTTAAAACAGCACGTGAAACCGACAGTGAAACCAAGCTAACGGTCAAGATTTGTCGCCTAACAAAAAGATTGTGGGTTAGGGTAAATTGGGTTTGACGCGGAACACATAATTAAACCTTGATCATGGCTGTCATTGTTCATCTTTCCTTTTTCATCCACACATCCAGGGGGACAAAACGTATCCCAACCTACGCCATTGGCCCGTTGCCTTGACTGAAAGAAATTTGGGTCATTCCATCATTCCATGAAGGACGCAGAGCATCTCAGTGATAGATACGTGCCTTCATTAGACCTACTAAGGTAGTGCGCTCATGAATCATTGCAACGTGCCTTCATTCTACCGCTTCATCTGCAACGGCTTTCATCTGCGGTGGTTTTTAGGCATCAACTGCTTCATCTGCAACGATTACATTTTACTTTGGTATATTTTAAAACAGAACAATAATAAAATCATTTCATTTCTGTGTTATTTTTTCTTCTCTTATTTATAATCATTTTTGAGTTACTTTTTTTCTCTTATTTAAAATCATTTTTGGGTTTTTTTTTTCTCTTATAAAATCATTTCTGGGTTAATTTGTTTCTGGGTTTTTTTTTTCTCTTACGTAAAATCATTTCTGGGTTTATTGAATTGCTTAATTTGTTTGTGGTTTTATTATTGTTTAGTGCTTATTGCTTAATTTGCCATCTATCAGCCAATGTGTTACGGTGTGCCAAATAGGAACTTTGGCTCTGGTTGACAGCCATATGCAAAGCATGTTACCAACTTCCTTTGGGAAAGTTAAAGCCAATCAAGTATTGTGAACAGCGATCTGAATTCTGGGTGCTATAATAGTATAATGACAGAGGACGAGCTCCAATGCCATCATATTCATTATTACTCGATCATTTCGATATTGATGCAAATTTTATACCCCTGATCATGAAAGTAACTGATAAATGCAATAAGATCATAAATTCTAAGAGGTGGATGTCCAAGCAGCAACATACTGAACATCTGTCTCTGATATGGTCTGATCTGGTCGTGTGTGCAGATATCAATGAGCTACACGATAAAGCGAAGCAAAAGCAAGTTGATGGAAGGAGTGAGCAAGTGCAGAGAAGATATGGGTTCATATGACAAGAAAATGGAAAATTTGCACTATGATGGACTGAAATTCTAGAACTTGTCTGAATTATCTAACTAATGAGTAATAAATAGGATAGTGCGCTCATGAATCATGACTTAATGAGAGAGCAGATAATTGAATCATCGTTCTTTTTTCCCCTCATTTTTTCTCTAATAAATTTCATGGTCCCTCAAATTCTGAAATGGAAGATAATCACCCTGTTTCAGGCTTTCAGCACACGTTGTTTAGAGTGTCTCCATATTTTCAATAATTCAAAGCAAACGTTGTTTAGAGTTAAGGCGCTACATGAAACGAAATGATTTTTATTCCTATACCATAGATTCACTATCGAGGATCGATCCTCTGATGATTGGTAACAGAACCGTGCGATGAAATTAGTTCAGATTTTAGATTTGTTTGAAACTGAAGAACATTACGATTTTCCTTACTGGTACCGAAACAATGTCTCAATGTATAGAACTACTCATTTATATCTAATACCCTGCGATTCCACTCCTTCAGCGGGGATCTCGTTGATCCACATTAATACATTATCCACCCAGAAATATTGAATAATGTCCATCAGTCAACTGCTAAACCAATCATTCTCTTTCAATCAATCCATCAGAACCTTTGAAGGAGTGCAATTTATAAAAAGTTTTTGGACCTATGAGATCCAATCAATCTCTACAGGCGAAGGAATCAGGCCAGCTATGCTTTACCCAAGTTCTCAAAATCAAATTATTCAGTTACAAGGAACAACTTGTAAAAAAAATAACAGTAATATATAATAATAAGTGGTAAAACAGATTCAGATTTGGCTCTACTTCTCAATAATCTATACAACATCTTCGAGGAAAACCAAGCATAAAAGCAACACCCAACTCTGCATTTGTGGTTTGAGCCCAAATGAAGCACGGAGTACCACGTTGTCGATCCCAGGACCACAAAACACAAAATCTCTTGTCTAACTCGTGGTTAGGCTAACGAAGCTGATGTTTGTTAGAGCTGAATCTCCCTTGAAAGTCATGAGGAAGCTTTGGGCCAAGCCGGTTCCGTTGGTCTGCATCGTGAAGTTCATTGGCGTAGATCCTGCTTGCGCCCTCACAATGAAATCTCCCACACAAGAGTCGTTTACATCTGCAAGTACAAATTCCAAGTTATAGGTCGTACCCTTATTGAGCTCTGTTGCTGTTTGTATCCCAGCTGAAGCACCCGAAACAAGCTCAACTGCAGCTTTGCCTTGTGAAACTTGGTAGTTTTTGGAGTCTATGTATTTCATAAGCCGTTGATGCCTTAAAACCATCGCAGATTATTGGGAAACCAAATCTCCACGTTTCCTAAATGTATTTGGATAGTAGTTTCCCTGATTTTTTGGGGAACTTGCAATTAGTACAACTTGTAATTAGCAATTTCCTACTGAAACTGAATCTCCTAAATTCAGGCGTAGGAAATTGTATATATATAGGGTGTACCTTGTATAATGAGGATCATCAACAAACTCCACAAAGTTTTTTCATGGTATCAGAGCAATAAGAAACGGGAGCGAGAGGTCTGTGTTCTACAATTTGTAGATCAGCAGCGGTAACGAAGTTGCTGAGAGCAACACTGCATTCGTCGGCAGAGTTTGTCTGTACTCCAGTTTCCTAGAAGCGGCATTGTAGCTCATCCCCTCCATTCGAACCCAACCTAGAAGAGCGGCGGCGAAGCTACTGTTCCTCTTCTCTCCCTATTCGAGCGGAACCAGCGGCGGCGAAGCTACTATTCCTCTTCTCTCCCTATTCGAGCGGAACCAGCGGCGGCGAAGACTGGACTCTTTTCCATCTAAACCAGAGCAGCGGCAGCGAAATTTCTGAGCGGAAAAGAGCGGCGGCAAAGCTACTATTCCTCTTCTCTCCCTGTTCGAGCGGAACTAGCGGCGGCGAAGACTGGACTCTTTTCTGTCTGAACCAGAGCAGCGGCAGCAAAACTTCTGAGCGGTGGCAAAGCTACTGATTCATCGTCCAATCCCTCTTCCAATGAGCGGCAACATTCTTCCTCTTCCAATCCCTTGAAGCTGACTGATTCATCGTCCCCATCTCTGAGACAGTGACCAGAGTTTGGCTTCGCATTCTACGAAATCCAGAGAGAGTTTCGTCATCTTCAACACGGACTGTTCTCTCTCCTCTGTTTTCGGGAGGACTTCTTCGACCCTGCCTTCCAGACCGTTAGTTTCCACAATGCGACAGAGTATGATCGAGATTGACAGATCCTATGCCGAAGCATGAAGCGAAGTGTTTGATTTGGTTTTCATGAACTGAAAACTAGTTCAGGCTGGTTGATGGTTCCTGTTGTGTATTATGTCGGTCAATCGATATCTGATCCTGTTGCGTAGGCCCTTGGGTTTTCTTGGATTCTTCTGCAAGGTACCGTGGCCTCACTTCTTTCGCAAACCTCATCCGGAGTTCAACGAACCCAAGAAGTTGGGAGGATTTGTGCGACTGTCATAATCTCTAATTACCGCTTGTAGAGCACACCAAACACACTACCTGAAGGTGACCGTTGCTCATCGACCAGCGAACCAGAAGGCGTACAGACTTTTCACCATGTTCGGTGGACGAGGACGAGGAAACAAGGCAAGAGCAAACACTGCCCAAGCAGCGGGAAGTGAGACTGGAGGACGGAAGGTTAGAATCACAAATGATCATGACCGTAGCGGGTTTTCGGGACTGAGTGGAGACCAATGGACAACACTTCTCAATATTCTGAATTCACATAAATCTGAAAGACTTTCCAGTAAGAAAAATTCTACTGATTGGATAATTGATTCCGGGGCGTCGCACCATATGACTGGAGAAATTAATTTATTGATTGATGTTCGGAATATTACACCGTGTCCGGTGGAACTTCCCAATGGGAAGCAAACTACTGCAGTAAAGGAAGAGACTGTGCATTTGGGTGGAAATATTTATTTACATCATGTGCTTTTTGTACCAAAAATGAACTGCACCCTCATTTCTGTAGCTAAATTATTGCAAGAGATAAATTGTACTGTCACTTTTACTAACAAGCTGTGCGTGATACAGGACCAAACCTCAAAGACTCTGATTGGAGCGGGTGAACAGTGTGATGGGGTCTATCATTTTAGAGGAGCAGCACCGGTTCGGGCAAATAGAACAAGTAGAATGAGTGAATGGGAGTTGTGGCATCATAAATTCGGACATCCGTCTGAACAGATATTATCTTCACTTTCTAAAGTAGGTAAATTAAATAGTAGACCTGAAAGAGATAAGCCATGTGATGTTTGTTACAGAGCAAGACAAACTAGGGAAATTTTTTCTGAAAGTAAACATAAAGTCGATGATTGTTTCTCTCTAATTCATTGTGATACATGGGGTGCTTATAAAGTACCGACCTCTTGTGGTGCCGTTTACTTTCTAACCATTGTTGATGATTATTCTCGTGCTGTGTGGGTTTACCTACTACTTGAAAAAAGTGAAGTAGCACATATTGTTGAGAATTCTTGTGCCATGGAAGAACGCCAATTTGGCAATCAAGTCAGAGCTGTTCAAAGTGATAATGGAACAGAGTTTAAAGGCCTGAAGTCATACTTCGAGACTCATGGCATTCTGCATTAGACCTCCTGTGTTGGAACACCCCAACAGAATGGTCAAGTGGAAAGAAAACATAGGCATATTTTGAATGTTGCCAGAGCATTGAGGTTTCAAGCAGGTTTACCTATTCGGTTTTGGGGGGAGTGTGCCTTAACCGTCGGATACTTGATAAACAGGACACCTTCTTCTGTACTTGGCGGGAAGACTCCGTATGAGGTACTATTCGGGATGCCACCTCAATACGAGCACATGAGAGTATTTGGCTGTCTCTGCTATGCTCATTGGAGTCCTCAAGACAAGGATAAGTTTGGAGAAAGGAGTAGGAAGTGTGTTTTTGTGGGTTATCCCTACGGAAAGAAAGGTTGGCAGCACGTATATGATGTTGAAAGAGGTGAATATTTTGTCTCCCGTGATGTAGTTTTCCATGAAAATATATTTCCATATGTCACTGGTTCAGAAGCCACTCTAGGAAACAAACTTGGCCCAGCCATTGCACCAGTCGATGCCACAGTTGATGATAATGTTGTACACAGGCACAGAGGGAATAAAGATAGGGGGAGTGATGCAATCGACATCTGTGATAGGGGGAGCCTTGAGAATAATGATGATGGAAGAGAGGAGGAGCACGGAGAAGAAGAGAGTGAGCAAGAAGTGGGAATTAATGGCAGTGAGGACAGAATTAATGTGGATCCAACACCACAAACGGCACCAGAAGAGCAACTTGGTAGGGGACATCGGCATCGCACGCCGTCTGTTTTGTTGAAACCCTACGTGACCTACACTACTCAATGTTTGAAAGATCCCATTCACACTCAAGCCAACTCTGAATCAGAGTCCTTAGGTATGACTCCCTATCCCATAATGAATTATGTGACATGTACTAACTTCTCTACTAGACATCAAGCTTTCTTAGCTGCAGTCACTGCAGGAGCCAAGCCCACCAGCTTTTCTGAGGCAATGAAAAGTGAGAAATGGAGGGAAGCTATGAGGAAGGAAATCCAGGCTCTAGAGGATAATGGTACTTGGACATTGGAAACTCTACCTCCCGAGAAAAAGGCAATAGGGAGTAAATGGGTTTATAAGATCAAATATAATTCAAATGGGATGGCTGAACAACATAAGGCTCGGCTAGTTATTCTCGGGAATAGACAGGTTGAGGGGTTAGATTATAATGAGGCTTTCACTTCTGTGGCCAAAATGACGACAGTCCGCACTTTCTTAGTCGTGGCAATCGCTAGGAAGTGGGAGTTGCATCAGATGGATGTACATAATGCCTTCTTACATGGGGATTTGAATGAGGAAGTATACATGTAGTTGCTGCCAGGATTTGCATCTAAGGATCGAACAAAGGTATGCAAACTGAAGAAATCTCACTATGGACTACGTCAAGCTCCCAGATGTTGGTTCTCGAAGTTAACAACGATCTTGATATAGTTCGGGTTTGTCCAGTCGTATCTTGACTACTCTCTGTTCACCTATTGCAAACACAATATTCGTTTGCACGTGCTGATATATGTTGATGAACTGATTGTTGGGGGAAATGATACTGCTGCCATTGTAAAATTCAAAAATTATCTCCATCGATGCTTCCATATGAAAGATCTGGGTCCACTCAAATATTTCTTAGGGATTGAAGTAGCTCGTGGCCCTGAGGGAATCTTTTTGTCTCAACGGAAGTATGCCCTAGACATCACCTCGGAATGTGGACTCTTGGGAGCCAAACCAACATCCGTACCCATTGAACAGAATCATCATCTTGCACTGGCAAAGGGCGCTCTTATGGAAAATCCAAATCAGTATCGACGATTAGTGGGACGGTTGATCTACTTAACCATTACACGTCCTGAGCTGTGTAATTGTGTTCATATCCTAGCTCAGTTCATGCAAAGCCCACGACAAGAACATTGGGAGGCAGCTCTACGCGTAGTGCGTTATATGAAAGGATTTCCAGGACAAGGTATATTGTTCTGTTCTGATAGCGATTTGCGTCTATATGCTTATTGTGACTCTGATTGGGCAAGCTGCCCACTAATGCGACGGTCGTTGACTGGCTACTTTGTTCTACTGGGGCAATCGTCGGTTTCTTGGAAAACGAAAAAACAACATACTGTGTCGTGCTCCTCTGCAGAAGCCGAATATCATTCGGTGGATGCGACAAGCTGTGAGCTGAAGTGGATGAAGAAACTTCTTCTGTCTTTTGGGGTGGCGCATGATGAACCAGTGAGATTGTATTGTGAGAATCAGGCAACTTTGCACATAGCCGCGAATCTAGTGTTCCACGAGCGGACAAAGCATATTGAGGTCGACTGTCATTTTGTTCGCGATGAGATACGGCGTGGGAACATTGTCACTTGCCATGTTCGAACCACAGAGCAGTTGGCTGATATCTTGACGAAGGCTCTGGGAAAAGAGAAATTCGCATATTTTCTTGGAAATTTGGGCATTCAGAATCTGCATGCGCCAATTTGAGAGGGAGTATTGGGAAACCAAATCTCCACGTTTCCTAGATGTATTTGGATAGTTGTTTCCCAGATTTCTTGGGGAACTTGCAATTAGTACAACTTGTAATTAGCAATTTCCAACTGAAACTGAATCTCCACAATTCAGGCGTAGGAAATTGTATATATATAGGGTGTACCTTGTATAATGAGGATCATCAACAAATTCCACAGTTTTTTCACAGATGAAAGTCGTTGCAGATGAAGCCATTGATGCCTTTTGCCTTTTGGGGTTTTAGTTGCAGATGAACCACCGTAGGGAGAAAAGCACCACACCTCTGTCGCCGGTTGCCGGAAGAAGCTTGCCTTCGCCGGTGATGCCTTTGCCTTTTGGGGTTTCAGTTGCAGATAAATCACCGTAGGGAGAGACAACTAGACCACTATCACCGGTCGCCGGAAGAAGCTTGCCTTCACTGGTTGAAGAGGATAGCACAACGAAAGGTTTGGATGGAGAATGGAGAGACACGGAAAAGAAGAGAACAAAAGGTTTTTCAAAAAAATATTTGAATGATGGATGACTAACGACAAACAGTATTTGAACCTATCATCCTTTGGTTGAAGCCGAACTCGCATTAAAAACATCTCCCATAATTATTAATTATTATTCATGAAAAATGTTCTCAATGCACGGTGGATATGTATGTGAAGCGCGCACTGCTGCAACCTGCAATGCTAATTGGCATCTCCTGCACAAAACACGTTTCAACTTTCAACAATCCACCAAGGTGATCTCACACCACATATCTCATTATGAGACCGAGACCTATCACAAAAGTCGTGGGGCGTGTATGAAATGTGCCGTGTCATATGATATTGGTATTTGGTGAGTTAACTTTGATTGTTGGGGGCCAAGGCCAACAGAGCGTATTTTGTTGATAAATACCTAAACTCACAGTTCAGATCTGTTCATAATAAAAAATTGTCCCAACACCTTCGAAATATGATATGTGTCTGCATATCGCAGTCATGATTGGTCCCAATGTTATGGTGGGTCTTGAGATGCGATCATATCATAGGTATATTGGGACAATTTTGGTTGTGAGCAAATCCCAGGTCCGTGAATGGCAACATACAAGTTTAGGAGTGTTCTTATGTGCAATTGTAATGTTTTATGGATAGGAGATTTCAATCAGTTGGCATCCCTCCGAAATAAGAAATCGGGATCAATCTCGCAAAACTGTAGGTCTAGTGTGTGCTCTTAGTGCCCCCAGAAAAATGATATGTTCTCGTTAGGATAGCCCAATTCAAAGATCAGTTTAGGGGATTCCAAATCTCCTGCTAACCTATTTCTACTTTTCTTCATATTAACCCAATTAAAAAAAAAATGTGTGACATTATCCCTTACTTGTTGGAAACAAGGTTTAGCTGTTTTCTGTAGAATCAATGATAAGATTTTACGCTAGTAAAAAAATTCATGGGACCCGCATCTTTAACAGTAAGACCCATGAATTTATTACTGACATGTAATCTCGTCATTAGTTTCAGTTAATCCAAATTCACTTGTTGGATAACTAGCGACTGCATTAAGACCTTCCTTAAATTTAAACCCAAGAAAAAAAAAGGAAAAGAGAAGCAAATAAAATGAAAGTTTAGGAAAAGTACAACAACACTGCAAGAGATCCGTACTTTATAATCACTCTTCGAATCAAATCAAAAGCCTGGCTCATTGTTAGTTACAGACTGCAGCTTTATCATTGCTAGGACACTCATTGTTACTTGTTAGTTATAGACTCAACCATATGCACCTGCATCCATCTCATTCCCGAGCTTGTAGCCATGGAGTTCTTATACTAGGAGGGCGCACCAAGTCCCCATCCCTTCACAGAAAAGAATGGTTGAGGTCGGCCCAGAAAAGAAGTCCATGGGCCCTTACTATTCTAACATTGAGCCCAGGCCTAAGGCCTTGGCCTCAGATGACTGAAGCCCTGAAGGAAGAGGATGAAGACAAATCTGAGCATAGGCTGAGTTCCCTTGGCCCAGCACAACATATATACCCTTAGCTATTGCCCAACTATGGAACCCCCATTACTTGCCATACTGTCCTAGATAGGTAAACATTATTAGAATGTTTAAGGTGGGGGTCAACAAATATGAATGGTTTCAGTTTCAGTAGTGCTGCTATTAGATGGGTTTTTCAATGAGACCAAAATCTTGTGAACGTTATTTTCATGAGAAAAATTATGACAATTTTAGTTATAAGGTCTTTGGTGGAATTATAGAGTTTTTAATTTTTTTTTCTTTTTTTATGTCCATCTTGTAGTTGTCTTCTGTTATAATTTTCTAAGACTATTAATTAATATTGTTTTAGGAGTTGGAGTATATTTCTAGGTTTCCCAGGGATATATGGGTATGTCTTAGTTCCATTGTATTTTGCAATTAAAAGTTAGAAGAGCTAATTTGATGAATAAAAGCCTGGTTTGTTGAACTATTGTTGTAGCACTCTCTATCTCTCTCTCTCTCAATAAATTAACTATATGTTGTAATAGCAGAATTTCTTTAGTTTCTTTCTAATTCTAAAGTGTTTCATTATAAAAGCTCAGTTCGGAAGAAGTACAAATATAAATAATGTAGAGTGTAAAACCTTATATTTTGTATGTATTTGCATTGTACAAATATATTTGTACTCTTTTCGAATTGAGCCCAACCTATCCTTCTTTGCCCAAGAAGCCCACCAGTAGATCTGAAAGTTGTAAGAAATTCCTTCATACCTATTGATGGAGGGTGATTTGGCCCGACCTCGCAGCACGGGTACACGTAGGCGTGACCTTGCTCAAACAGTGACTTAGCATGATAGCGCAACGAGCGTGAGCACAACTAGGAGGGAGAGTCCCACCGAGTTCAGCTCGGCAACTCGGCAGGTAAACTACTCGCTGGAAGCCGCCTTACCCGCACCTCCACCCCGGGGTTAAGGCACTTTGGGGGGTTCCAAGTTCGGGGCGCCCTGACCCCTTTTAAGACCCGAGCTCCCCCCAATGGACCTCGGGCCACTCCTAGGCAAGAACGCACCGATCCTTCTCCGGACACCCCGAGGCACAGACACCTCGGGTCAGCTAGCTCGGCATAACCGGCTACAGGCGGCCCGTCACTCAAAGGACAACCCGACTCAGGGTAATTCGTGGGAGGGTAGTTCGATATACCACAGGAGGTCTTCCTGCTCGATCGCCGTACCCGACAAATCTGTGGACAGCAGGCATGTCCCTCGCGCCGCACCTGCCACCTTTAGAAAGGTGTCCCGCACCTAATAGACACATACCCTGCAACGACGGCCCCGCGCGTGCCACCTCAGCCTTGCTTGCAACGGCTGTGGCAGACTGACAATGGCAGTTATACCTGCCCTGTCAGAAGTCAGAGGGCCTGAAGCAACGGAATTCAATTATAAGGGGCTTATTCTCAAGGAACAAACAAGGTATCTTCGAATCATCTGCGCAACCTGCACTCTTAGCCTTCGTTTTCCTTTTCCTTCTTGCACACAATACTGACTTAAGTATCGGAGCGTTCCCTCCAAGAAACCCCCGGGAGTTCTTCCTCTTTCCTCTCGTCTCAGGTACCTCTCAGGAGCCACGCGAGCGCCAATTAGGAGTGACCGGATTGCGCTACATCACCTATATAAAAAAATTCTCTATATAGACGTGTTTAAAGTTGTTTAATTAGGTTGCATTTGGCGTTCCTTATTTTAAGGACTCATCTCCTTGTTATAGCCCCTATAAACACTGCATTTTTAACTGTAAAAAGAAAATAAATCCTTAAAATAAGGAATGCCAAATGCAGCCTTAGAGTCGAATGAGCTACAGAATCAATAAGCAAGAATTCCAAACACCAACCGATATGTCCACTCTTCACTGGTTCCGCACATACCCTGTGTATAGCTCATCCTATTCTGTTTAGTTGTAATAGGCTCAGTTTGGAAAGAGTATAAATACAGACAAAACACAAGGTTTTGCACTCTATATGTCTACATTTGTACTCCATCCAAAGGGAGCCTTAAATGCGAGTCACATCCTATGAATCCTTCGATTCACGATAACAATGGTCCAACTAATTGAATCGACCATTAAATGACAAAAAAAGCAACAAAACACAAACTTTTGGACTTCCTCTCTTATTCGAACTCTCCTCCCACCGTCTCTCAGCATTCTGTCACCAGACCACAGGCAATTACATCAACCATGTTTAGCATTCTCTTCCTCCTCATCTCCTTATTCTTCTTCCCTTTTTCTTCTTTGCTTGTAGTATAGATTTTCACTAATTGGGTCGACTTCCTGATTTCCAGTTCCAGATATGATCACCGAGATGAAGGATAACGAGAGTATCCATGCGAACACTGAGGTCAAGCTCATATACCAAACAAGCTAGCAGCTTCTAAAGAAAAACAAAGTAGACTGGCAGAAAAGTAGACTGACAGAAATCTGCCAACAATAGCTTGGTCACAGCAGCCAAATCTGTTAAGAGTCTTGGGACACCCTTCAGACTTCGGAGGATTGTTGTCGACAGAAATGAGAAAAGAAAAGGGAAGAAGAAGAAGAATTTATTGCTGGTCGTTGGTCACTGTTGATTCCTAATACAGTGGGGGATTACGAACGAGAGAGGGAAGTCTAGATATTTGACCGGTTCAACTAGTTGGATCACCATTAATAGAATAAAGCTGTTAAATCCCTGTTAATCCAATAAGGCGACATGTTTGTTTCTCATTTGCAAGTACACGCTTGGACTCACAGGATGCAAGCTCCTTTGAATGCAATCCTTGTTTGACTTCTTGCTGCCATTTTATCGAGTTTGTCATACCCTCGGGAGCTACATTGCCAACATTCCCCAACTGAGTATCAAGAGAAGGGGTTGGGAAGTGTTAAAGTCTAGACATACAAACAGTTGTAGTTCGTTTAGACAGCTATGAAGTTGTTAAGTTAGTTAAAGTCCAGTTGTTAGATAGTTTTAAACAATTAAAACTGCACCGCTAGGGCTGGTAGTGCCTAGTGGCGCTTCCCTTGTTCCTAGACTATCTTTTGAACAATACTAGCAACTTTTCACCTTCCTAGGTGCGAGTAAACATGCAACCTCAGCCTCCAATTTTACTGGCAAGTCTTTGGATCCCTGTTTAATCTTGAACGCTGAATGTTGGCTGTTAGATAGCGGTGCCTTGGACTGCATGAGTCTCGTTAAAGATTTTTCTGATCAAAGCCACTCCAGAATGGTTGGAAGGGCAATTCATCTACCTAATGGCAGAAAACTAATCACCGAATCTCATGGCTCTGTGAACATAACACCTGAGATTCAGTTGAAAGATGTTTTGTTCATTCCTGGTTTCAAGTGCAAATTACTATCAATCAGCAAGATCACTTCTCAATTGAACTATGTGGCACTTTTTTTTCAACCTTCTATGTATTACAGGACCTGATCTCCAAGAAAGTAATTGGGCTTGGCAAGATGCGTGACGGTCTTTATCACTTTGTACCGATCACACAATTGGCAGCCTTACACTCTTCATGTTCAAATCTTGATGCCTCTTTCAGCCTTTGGCACTCAAGATTGGGGGCATGCGTCTTATGAACGACTGGCATTGATTCCTGCAATACAACTGTCAGCACATATTGATGAACAGTGTTGTGACACTTGCTTAAAGGTTAAACAACCTCATTTACAATTTCCTATTAGTACTACTAAGTCTAATAGTTGTTTTAAGATAATACATGTAGACATTTGGGGTGGCTATCAAACTCCTTCCTTGTCAGGTTCTAGATACTTTCTCGCAATTGTAGATGATCATTCTCGTGCTACTTGGGTCTATTTGATGAACTGTAAATCTGATGCATACATGTATTTAGTCATGTTCTATAACTATGTTTGTATACAATTCAAATCCCATGTGAAGTGTATACGAACGGACAATGGACAAGAATTTCGTTCAGGGCCTATGCAATATTTCTTTAATGAGCATGGCATTCTCCATCAGCGTTCCTGCATAGGCACTCCCCAGCAGAATGGAGTGGCAGAACAAAAGCATCGTCACTTTCTAGAAGTTGCTTGAGCACTAAGATTTCAAGCCAATCTCCCTATACGATTCTGGGGAGATTGCATTTTCACTACTACCTACATCATCAATTACCTCCCTAGTCCAGTCTTGAAGGGTAAGACACCATATGAATTACTGTATCACCAAACACCCACCTATGATCACTTCAGAACATTTGGTTGCCTCTGTTATGCAAGTACACTTCGGCAAGGTAGAGACAAATTTGTTCCACGTGCTCAAAAATGTGTGTTTCTTGGTTACCCTCATGCACAAAAGGGATATCGTGTATATAGTTTGGAAAGAACAGATTGTTTGTCTCACGAGACATTCGCTTTTTTGAAGATTAGTTTCCATATCAGAATTCTGCCACTAGTGACATACAAAACCCAGTCATACCATTGCCAACATTGGATGATGCTGCATCCGAACTGCTACAGTCCAGTGATCATTTACCTACAGACAATCATGATACAACTCAGCCCACCATTGATCATCCATCTAAAATACCAACTATTGGCGGCATCTCCACCAATATTCCCTCTCGACCTAGGAGGGAGCGTCGACCTCCAGCACACTTATCAGTCTATGATTGTCCAACATTTCATGCTTCAAAGGTTCATTTAGCCACTCCTGACCCACCTAAAGTCACCAACAATATTCCCAACCTAGAACCCTCCACATATCAACAAGCATGTAAACCTGATCACTGGAGAACAGCAATAGCAGTCGAGTTAGCAGCCCTTGAAGCCACTCAAACCTAGATACTGGCTAACCTACCCAACAAAAAATCAACTATGGGTTGTAGATGGGTCTTCACGGTAAAGACAAATCCTGACGGTAGCATCAAACGCTACAAGGCGCGTCTAGTTGCAAAGGGATACACCCAAATTGAAGGTGTAGACTACACAGAAACATATGCACCGGTAGCAAAATTGGTGATTGTGAAATGCTTATTGGCCCTTGTTGCGGCCTGCCATTGGCATCTACATCAAATGGATGTAAATAATGCCTTTTTGTATGGACAATTGCATGAAGTGTACACGGATCCACCACCCAAACTACTCCCACCAGGAGATAACTGGGTCTACAAACTCAACAAATCTATTTATGGCCTTAAGTAGGCCTCCTGCAACTGGTTCGACACATTGGCCAGTGCCTTGAAGAAACGGGGTTTCAATTAATCTAAGGCTGACAACACTCTGTTCACCCTCCACAAATCCAGTCATTCCCCCATAGTATTAGCCTATGTTGATGATATTGTGCTAGCTGGTGATGATCTCAATGACATTGAGAGTCTCAAGAAGTACCTCAGCAACTGTTTTCCTATTAAGGATCTTGGAGCCCTCCATTACTTCCTTGGAGTTGAGGTCATCAGGACACGTGAAGGCATTTTTCTTAATCAACGAAAATATCTCAAAGGAATCCTTGAAGACAAAGGCATAAAGGATTGTCAACTTAGTTCATTTCCTATGGAACAGCATCACCATTTGCAACCTAATACTGGCCCTCCAATTAAAGATCTAACACAATATCGACGCCTTGTGGGCAGATTGCTGTATCTAACCATCACAAGACTTGAAATCAGCAATTCAGTCAACACACTCAGCCAGTTCATGTCTGATCCTCAACAACCACACCTTGATGCGGGAATGCACGTCTTGCGGTATCTCCAATCTTCTCCAGACCATGGGATATTCTTGTCATCTTCTAGAAATTTCACAATTAGAGCTTATTGTGATTTGGATTGGGCAAGATGCCTCACCACAAGGCACTCGATCATAGGCTACTTCACCACCTTGGGCTCCTCTCCTTTGTCGTGGAAGTCCAAACGACAATCCATTGCCTCTTGCTCCTCAATGGAAGCCGAATATTGATCCATGGAGGCCACAACAAGTGAGTTGGTCTGGCTCAAATAGTTATTCTTAGATCTTGGACTTGACCATTCACAACCTATGCAACTTTTCTGCGATAACAAGGCAGCGCTGCACATTGTGGCAAATCCAGTTTTTCATGAACGGACCAAGCACATCGAAATAGATTGTCACTTCATACGGGACCTCATTCAATCACAGTCCATTACTACAGCTCATATTTCTTCCAAGGGACAACCTACAGACATATTCACCAAAGCGCTTGGTCGTGATCAATTCCACTCCTGTTTACCCAAGTTGGGCATCCGTCCACCTCCTACTCCAACTTGAAGGGGGCGTGTTAAAGTCTAAACAAACAGATAATTGTAATTTGTTTAGACAACTGTCAAGTTGTTAAGTTTGTTAAAGTCCAGTTGTTAGATCGTTTTAAACAATTAAAACTATTAAAACTGCATTGCTTTGTAACCTCATCGCAGATAGAGGGACGTCACCTCATCGCAACTTGCACTTTATCTATAAATATTTCTCATCACAAATCAATAGAGTTAACTTTTTCCCTTCATTCTGAATCTTCCTTTTTCACAGGAAGAAGCATTCTACTATGCCCAAATCAACTTATAATAAGTCTATGTCCTTTTTTATCCTCTTGTTTTCCTTAGGCTTTTTATGATTAGACAATATGGATGAGAAATTTTCAAGCTGAAACATTTGAGATATTTTCTCTATGTCGATCAAGGTTCAAAATATCGATACGTCTCATACATTGGTAGTATCAGTAGTTTTTTTTTTTTTTAGTTTTTTTTTTAATTTGATTCAGAGGGGCCGGTTTAAGGTCCATCTACTCCTTGAACCGGTCAAAACCCTGATACATCCTCTGTAGAGGCGTATCGGGAAGCTCTCGATACAAACGTATTGACCGATACCTATCAATACTTTGAACCTTGATGTTGACAAAAAACTTCCTTACCATTTACCGTAAGTCTGTGGTTGGTTAGAAGGGAAAGAAGACAAATACAAACAGATTAGAAGGGAAAGATGACAAAATTTTCACCATATATAGTGCATCCATTTTAAGAGAAAATGTTTTGGGGTGAAAAGTTTTTGAAAAAGTATAAATAGGCCCAATACAAATTTCTGATTTCCACTATAGAGCTATAAGCATTCAAAATGTCAACAACCCACACTCTATGCATCAACGCCTATGTGTAAATTGGCATCAATAACGTCATTCTCCTAAAATTTTTTGATTGTTGAAATTGGGCTCCACTCTTACTCTTCAGGGAATAATTAATCCATGGAAAGGACAAAGCTTTTCAAAGCCAAAAAACTTCTATCCGGGCTGGAGAGAGGGTCCTTTGGCTTTGAAGGCACTACAAAGGACACAACACACACATATCGTCAACCAATTGCAAGTTAAAACCACAGTATGGGACAGAGCTGATTTTGAATTGAAGCTAAAAGGGACCACTGCCAAGTGCCAAGGCCGTGATGGAACCAATTGAGGCTGCCATTTTGAGAACACCAGCCAGCGACCAGATTGGTGCTGGGGGCGGAAGCTGGCCTGTGGGGGACTGGAGGCGTACGAATTCTGGTTGGTGGATATTGGCAATTTGTCTGGGCACTTTTCATTCTAACTCCTCTCTCTTCATTTCATCCATCTTTTCATTGGTTTAGGTCAATGAATTAACACTGCCACACAGCAAACAATGATGAGTTTGCATTGTCTGTTCCCTAGGAATCCAATGAGTACCGACTCCAAACTTTAATCAAATACAATTAACTCTACTCCTTTTCTCATTCATGCCTCTTCCCCTCTCTATCCACCGCTCTTCACAGAACCGATACACAGCCCGAATCTCCACCGCCATCAGAGACGCCTTTGCAATGAATGGGCAGTTCTAGCCTGTTCGATTGGACAAGAGAGGAGATGAGGGCAGACGGTGGGGGAGAGAAATGAAAATGAAAATTGAAAAGAATGGAATAAACGAGGGGGAGGGAGTTAGGCACCCAAATGAAAATGAAAAGGTGTCTTGAATTAATTTGCAATTGGCATTAACAGCTATTTGCGTTTTACGCTGACTAGTGTATCAGTTAGATTTGAATGTTAAGAGAGTCCAGAAAATTTTCTGTATTCCGGGAACCTGTATACAACTCCCTTTGATGTACTAAAATGCCAAGAAGAACAGAATAATCAAACCACCGCAACTCATCCTGACCGGTGTATCAGTTAGATTTGAATGTTAACGGAGTCCAGAAAATTTTCTGTATACCAGAAACCTGTATACAGCTCCCCCTGATGCTTAACTTGTTTAGCATCAGTGTATCATTGGGTCATGGTCACCCTGCGATTGAACACAGTTTTTGGACCATTGACTTGGCATTTCTTTAAACATAGACGGATCTCATCCCAAGTTCCCAACCTGAAGAATCAATAAGAGGTAAATGTTTAAACTGTTGGCAGTGATAAGTGATGTCCCAAGAACAGAGTTGAGATTAATTCTTGTAAAAAAATAGTTGGTTTCTCTTGTTTAGTTTATTCATGAAGATTTTGATGGCATAACACTCTGCTTGTTGCTTAGGGTTATTTCTGAACAAGACTCCACCATGTGTTGTTGATCAGGAATTTAATGATGATCCTACTGTAACCACCAATGCACCTTGATTGTGGGTGGTTTTTTTCAGGACATGGTTACTTGGATAGAACTCCAACGATCCTTGTCCATCATCATGACCAGCCTGCCAGTTGCACCAAACAACAAGTACCGAATTGGAAGATCTTCAATGTCTACAACTCTTTTGAAAGAGGAAGGTAAATGGGGTGGTGGGTAAGTCAAGGAAGAAGCCGTTGGAGCTCCAACATGCATGACGAAAAATATTGGAGATAGAAGAGGATGAATCTCTTCGAAGCCAAATACAAATTCATGATTAATTGTAGAATGCTTAGTCAAAATGTTGAGCACACTCGGTAGTTAGTTGCAGCGGTGGTGAGGGGAGAAGAAGAAATGAGAGAGAGAGACACAGAAACAACTTTCGGAAGAATGAAAGCGGAGAGATTTGGGGTAGATTAAAGGGGAAAGATGTGGCTGATTTTCATTGGAGGGGACAGAAAATTCCCTTTCATTTTTGAAATGTTGCCACGCCACCTTTTATTTTTAAAACTCAAATTTCACAGCGTCTGAATTAACGGCAGTCTGGATTCTAAAAAACACTAAATTTTAATAGGATAAATTTCTTAAACTTAGCTAAGCTAATTGACTAAGGATACTCGTACCGTTTAAAAATTGACTTATGTTACTTTACTGTTTCTAACAATTCACTAACTCTATCATCCGTTAACTTTCGGTTATATCTTATATGTGATATCATATAACTAATATATTTATCAAATTTTCCGATAATACCCTTCCCACCCCATTCCTAAAAGCGAGGGAGAGAAGGTACCTGAAATTTTCTCCAGTGCGGGAGCTCGCTTGCTTGTCTGTTCTAGTGGGGGCTAATGTCTTCTGTAGCTAGAGTTACAGAGACACAGGGATCCAAATAGGAGAAGAAACCCTCCCTTTTCTCCTCTGCCCAGTAAGGGAAAACACGAAGAAATCGTTGTGCTCTCTCTCTCTCTCTCAGCTTCCCGGAATTAGACCCAGAAGGTGTATGATAGATTCAAGTACTCCAGATCCTATAATCCAAACGAAACTACTAGAATCTCGCCATGGAGGAAATTTTCGGATAAATCTATTCCGACTGCAGATAGGAGATTGTAACCGAAAACCCAATTCATTGCTTCCTCATGTAGTATTTGCAGAAACCCAAATTTCAAGCTCGTAGGTTCTGCTGTTGGAGCAACTTACTTGGCGATTGTTGAAATATGAGTTGATGCAAAAACCCAAATTTCGAGTTCATAGGTTCTGCTGCTACCACATCTGATGTTGAAGTTTCCATCTGGTATAAAGCCAGAATTGGAATGAAAACAACCAATTTGGCAGGACACCTCTAACTGAATCTTCCTATGCCGCACTTACGTTTCAGAACAGGGGGGTGAGGTCGATGGGGAGAAGAGCGAGAATCATCATATGCCGCACCTACTTTCAGACTAAAACAGGGGGTGAGATAGAAGAAGAAGAAGAAGAGCGGGAAGAGAGAGAGAGAGAGAGAGAGAGAGAGAGAGAGAACCTGAATCTAGCATCAGCTCATTAACAGCGGAAACACACATAGGAAGCAAAAAATCGACGAACGAGTTGCTAGGTCCTTTCAACAAACCTAACGGGTTGATTGTACATGAGGCGCCCAACGCTCAGAATCGACGAACAAGTAATATTAACAGAAGAACAACTTGTGAGCCGAAGATAGGTTTGTCTCAAATTTCTTGAGAGAAAAAAGATGAGATGTGTTCAGCAACCGTTCAGTAGTTGCAGCAACCGCCGTCGTTGGCGATGACGATGACCGTGTCGATGATGGCGCTCTCTCCCTCTTTCGACTGATGGGGTGAGTGTTTGAGTAGGGTTTTGAAGCGGCAAAGACAAGCGTCAAGCAGTTCGAGACGAACAAAGGCGTGGAAGAGACTGTAAAGTAAGCTTTGACGTTGAAAATTTAAAGAAAAAAGATGGATAAAATAGTCTTTTTAATCTATTCGTTAAAGGACACTAATGGTGATGGAGATTTAGTTAATGGTAATGGAGATTTAATCAATTGTGAGAAAGTAATGATACTTTAGACAAATACTGAAACAATAGGCTATAAACTTTAGAGATAGATTAAAAAATTTACCCATTTTATTAACCTGCTCAAATGTCTTCCCTTTCATATATCTCATAAACTCTTCTTTTCTTCTTCCCTCCTCATCGCCATTACAACCACTGATGCCCCTCGGCCATATCTCTTCCTCCTGCTCTGCTTTAGACTTAAGATTATCAGTAGAGCAACCCTACTTCCCTAAAGCCTGAACTAGAATTTTGGTCCTTATCAATGATAATGAGATTTAATAAACAATAAACTCCAAATAACCACCACAAACACTGTTTTTTTCATATAAGATATGAATCAATTTTTAGTATTTATTGTGAACTCTCCTAAAAGGTCGTTTTAATATTTATTTATGAAACATTCACTCTTACAGGGGAATTCTGAAGATGAAACTTTCACTAAAACAGATGTCCCATGTCTACACATGAAAACATGCAAAAGGGTTTAGTGGTTACCTTCTTTTCATCTAGATCGGTAGGTGTATAGATGTAATCCATCAATTCATAACTAAGAAAATGAAATCCAGAATAAGCTACAAGGACGCCACCAACCCCACTAGGCGAGAGACCCTACAAAAAGTAAGAATGAATAGGAGTTTCAATGAAGATCTCCTGCAGACAATGGTGCTTGTTCCCTAAGTAGAAAGGGCAGAGGGGTGAACTAGAGTTAGAGTTTGCAACAGGACACATGGATTTGAACTCCAAGGGTCCTCGAGCTCTGGCAGGAGAGAGTAACCTATCAAAAAAAAAAAAAAAAAAGATAGAACATGAAAATTGGTTGCAGAAGTTTCACGCCAGAAAGTGGTATAGCTCCTAACCGGCCAACTGGTTGGTTGCTGCTGGATCTTAAAGAAAGAAAACCCTAATACTCGATGGAGAAGAAAGAAGTTTATGATTTAGCTAATTCACTAAGTATATCTCTACTGTTTAAAATTTGTCTACCCTACCCTTGCCGTTTCAAAAAATTATCATGATCGTTTAAAGATTAATGGAAAGATTGAAATTTCCGTTTTGCCCTTCGTTAAATCACTTTGCAAGTAGTTGTCTCCTCTCTCTCTCCTTCTTCCCCTCCGCTCTCTCCCCCTTCCCACACAATAGAGGTTTCAGACAAACCAAGAAGCGAAAAAGACCAATCTTTATTTTTCGACTTAACTGGTAAGATTAGCATGGGAATCTGAGAGTCTCTTCAATGGTTAGCGTCACCAATCATAGAGTGAAGAAGCTCATAAAACAGAAAATAGGGAGAAAAACAAACCAAATCTCAGATTGAGCATCTCTCGGATCTACAAAGAAACTCTAAAAACTAAACTTAGCAACATCTCTTTACAGGAAGTTGATTTCATGTCTCTAGCCTATCCCACTCTTACTCTGACAAACAAACCATGCCAGAAACTCTCTCTCTCTCTCTCTCTCTCTCTACCTCGGCTGTTGAATTGGGTGAGGGTTGACCTTCACATTCACAATCTTAGGGGCTTTCAACGAACAAGATCCCTGCATCACTTCAATGCTCCCAACGAAACAAGATCCCTGCAATAGTTCCTCTTATCCTCCTCCTGCTTGTTGCCATGGCCATCGAAGGGAGGAACGATTTCGGGGAGGAAAGTCTCATCGTCGTCGTAACGGGGAAACTCGAAGTCGCCGTTTTGGAAAGGCTCTTGGAAGCACTCCCGGAGCCAGTAATCGCGAAACCAAAAGGATTGAAAACCTGGAACTTATCGGCACGGCCCAGGCTGAGAATCAATTTTGAAGAGATCTTAATGGATGAGGAAGAAAGCATAAAAGTGACATGGGGCTTCTTAGATTCCATCGATAATAAAGAAAGCCCTCTGTTCTTCTTGTTCACTGTAGCGATCATGACAGACATTCATTTAGGCCAGTGAGATGGGGTTCGATGTGGGGCAACCAAAAAATCCATATAGCACTAGATTTCTGGGCCTTGACCTCGGGTTTGACAGTCACGCTCCGGAGATTGTACGCAAAGGCCTGACCTTAACTACGGTGTGGGTTTGATAGTCACGCTCTGACCCCCTCCCTCTCTATAATGACATTAGCTTGGGTGACGGGTCTGGTTATATTGCTTAGAAGTGGGTTCTAAGAAATCATTTGCCCTTTGGGGTTGAGCTTCGAACAAAGACAAAAAAGAGAAAGACAGAGGGAAAAGAGAAAGGTCGGAGGAAAAGGGGATGAGGATAATATTGGATTTTAAAAAACTTATATGGTGTTACATAAGTACGGGTTTTGATAGAATATTAACGAATGCTAGGAAAGTATTAATCAATTAGTTAAATCATAAAAATAAACTTAGTCAATTAATTAAATCATAAGAATAATTTAAAAATTCATTCAGAAAAGAATGAGATAGAGAGAGAGAAGAGGAGGAGGAGGGGGAGGAGTGATCGGTGAAAGGAGAGGAGGAAGAGAATTAGGCGGCAACCGGTTGTAGTGGCGGTGAAGAGAGTAGAAGAAAAAAATAGTTTATGAGAGGTACAAAACGGAAGAGAATTAGGCGGGTTAATAAAATTTAATATTTTTTCGGAGTCTAGACTGCCGTTTAAGTCCGGACTCCGTTAAATTAGAGTTTCAAAATTAAAGCGGCGTGGCAGCATTCCTTTAGTGGGGACAGACGATGTGAGATCATATTCGAATGTATCGATGCTATCATACTTTCCAAAGTCAGTCACACCAGAGTACCAAATGACAGACGTCGTTTGCTTCTACTCTAACAATGCAAAACAGTTAGACATAGGTTTGCAATTTGCCCAGGTCATCTTAAGCTCAGCTTAGCCCAGTCCCATGCAGCCCTAGCTAGTCCCTTAGACCCCAACTTTTACTTGGCCTGGGCAACACCTAGATTGGATTGGATTTGGTCCAATCTGATCCAGTCCAATGAATAATTTGGACCATTTTAGAGTGGTCCAATTCAATGTTTGGAATGTTTAATTTGTTCAAATTTATTTTAATTTATATTGGTTTCAACCCAAATTCGGTCATTGACACCTATATTCTTATCTTATATCAATGGACTAGATATTGACTTAATCCAACTAAATTTAATATAAATTTATTATGGATGCATCGGGTCCAATCCAATCTAATAAATATTTTGAACTAGATTGGTCCAATTCATTGTCTTTTTCATTCATTCAATCTGTCCAAATTGATTTTGGATTGGACGGGGTCCAGTCCAAAACTGGTCCATTGACACCCTTAGCAACACCTATCCCAATTTCAGGCTAAGGCTAGGGCTGTAAATGGTTCGTCCATTTGAATCTGATTCGTTTAAGTTGGATTCAGATAAATGTTTAGCTATAATTGGATTGAGCTGGATCTGAAAATATGGTCCATTAATCAATCGGATTCATTCGAATATTGCTCATCAATTTGTTAGAATCAAATCTGATTATACGTATACATATACAAAATATTATTTTTTAGTTTTAAATTTCTTTTAGCTTACATTGAATTTTGGAATTTAAATAATTTTGTCCATTTATGGTATTTTTATTTATTTATTTTGTATTTAGCTTTATTGATTAATATTAATTTTTTAAGTAAAGATTTACTAGTATTAATTTTAATCAAATCAAATATATAAATGAATAGAGTTCAAATCCACGATTTATATACATTCATATGGGGTCAAATTTAAATTTCTTAAATTCTTGTCAGATTGTATTCTGATATCTAAATTTAATCCAATCCATTTGCAGCCCTATTGGTAGATTGAGATGGTTTGGTTGAAAAGTGATCAGTTACAAGTTGGATGATAAGAACCTGGCATAGTAGGGAAAGCAAACTATGTTCAGAGAAGCTTTAAAGAAAAGAATCTAAGTCGAAATAAATAGGAAGAACAACTCTTCACTAAATACTTATGAGAAAATCAAACAAAAACTCCCCTAGTTTTATCCTAACTATTCTTTATATAGACTTCTTTACACCCTTACGCCTCCTATGAGGAAGTTTTTTAATCAATTTTGAACACTCCTAACAGTCTTACTAAAACTCTTCAAAAAGAAAGTCTAAATTGAATGCAAATTCAAAAATCATGTTGTAACACTAACTTAGTAAATACGAATTAAGAAATTTTGCAATCCCATACTACATCGTTGTTGCACTTCCATCGTGCTAATCCTGTACTGCACCGTCCTCTTCGGGTTGGAGAGAATCCGACCCGTGATTCAAGTTTCCATTTGAGAGGTTGCCAACATTTGTTATTGCACTTCCGTCATGCTTCTTTGTTTCTCACCCTCTAATAGATAATTGGCGATGTAAGCCTCAAATATGAATTGAGATTTCTTCACTGTATATCTTATATTTTGAAAAATATTTCTTGTACTTCGCAAAATCTGAATGTATTGGCCCTTTTGAGTATTGCAACAATGCTTGCCAATAAGGATCTTCATGTACATGCATGAAGACAATGTGATCATAACCCTCAAGATGATAACTATTGTCTCTACTATTGAGAATTTCATAATGAATGATGGAATATTCATCCTTAGTAATTGGTTCTTCATCGTAGATTGGAGGTTTGTTCCAATCAATATGTTGATTTTCAATAGATGTTGTTGAGGAGAATGGTCACACAAGATCGTCGTTACAATCCTCAACAATATTAACACAATCAACAATGTCATAAGATTTAATTTTACCTTTAGGCTTTGAAACCGATAACTCTTCCATGGAACTCTAGTTTATGAATTCTTCTGAAGTCATACCTCCATGGAAATTTGGAAACTCAAACTTGAGATATGTTTCCCATCTTTTCTATACACCACTTGCAACTACAGCCATTTTGGTTGCTTGCTAAGTAGAGAAACCACCATGAAACTTTAGGATCGCAATATTGAAATCCATTTCTCATTATTTCTAATCACCACCCGCAACTACAACTGACTTGGATGCTTGACTTGATGATGAAAAAGAACGAATGGAGACACTTGTGGCGGAGTCGTTTTCTCGTAGCGATTTCAACTCTTGAGCAAGTGCATCGACATGTTTTCTCAACTCTACCACATCTTCTTGTGTTTTGTTATTGAGTTCCTACTCCATGATGTAAGCCACTTGTTTCTTCTTAAGAACCATAATCCAAAGAATGATCAAACATGAGCTCTGATACTAAATGGCGTAGTACGGAAAGCAAACCATGTTCAAAGAAGCTTCAAAGAAAATAACCAAAGCGAAATAATTATGAAGAACAACTCTTCACTAAATACTTAAGAGAAAATCAAACAAACACTCCCCTATCTTTACCCTAGATACTCTTTATATAAACTTATTTACACCCTTATGCCTCCTATAAGGAAGTTTCCTAATCAATTTTGAAAATTCCTTTTAAGAATCTTACTAAAACTCTTCAAAAGAAAGTTCTAATTGAATACAAATTCAGAAATCACACTGTAATGCTAATTTGGTAAATATAAACTAAGATAGAAATTCTGCAATAACGCTAACTTGAAAAAACGAACTAAGATGGATTGACGAAACCAACTTAGTAATTGCTTACTTCGTTGGGCTGAACCCCGTATTGCAGTAGAGTAGACTAAAAAAACTTGAGTATAAATAATAAGAAATGAATTTATTGCCCATAATTTAACATGGAATGGTGAAATAGGATTTATATAGTCAACCCCATATGGTTAACACAAGGCTTAACCTGAATGATTTATAGCATTCCATTAAACTATAATTTATACAATTAAAATTTGAAGTTCAATTTAATTACAATTTAAAATTCACTTAAATTTCATTTGCAAGTGATTACATTCAAATTATGTTTGTGATTAGATATTATATATTTTTGTGATGTAGAAAGTTAATATAAAGCATAGGAAATTGGTCATTCTCATTGGGGGGCAACTTGGATTATAGCCGAACCGGTATAGACCAAACCCAAAAGGAATGCTTGAGTTGGACTTGGACCGACTGGCTTAATGGAAAATGTCTTAGATCTCCTTCTGGTTCAATTTTGCTTGACAATGATATTCATTGCACGGGTCCCAACAAATCTCAGAGCTATATGAGGTTTGTGCTCCAAGAATAAATGGGTCTAGTCTCAGATTACTTGCTATGTGCCCCATGTTTATAAGATTGTGATTCATCACTTGATGGGGCCTATTTAGACCATTGCCCACCCCAAAATTCAGTACAATTTGGAAATTATTAACCATCCGTCCTTTGTGCTTTTCTAATTGTCACACATTGGTCTGCAATTTGGGTTAGGTTAGCCTGAACCATACCAACAAGTCAGGTTGCCTGGGGTTGGGTTGATGTTTAGGTTGGGGTTAAGAAATATGAAGCCCAGACTTAACTTTATGTATAAATATTATATAATTAAAAACTAGAGAATGTCCGCCTTATATTTTGATCAATTTTGTTTGACACCCATTATTTATATTATAAATTTCGGTCAATTTTTTATTTAATATTTTTTTATATATGGGTTTTTTATTTAATTTAAGAGATTAAATCAAATTTTATTCATAAACAATAGCCCATTTTATAGACCCTACATTATTTGAAATAGTTTTTTTTTTCTAATGAAGGTAACTACTATTTGAAGCTCATACTTCTTTTAGAGTGGGTAGACACATGTATAAGAAATAATGCTTCTATTTAGTGTTATAATTTTTTTATGAAATTATTTTAATGTTTAGTTGTTATGAAATTGTTTTAATTTTTATTTAGTGTTATAATTTTTTATTCATCTTTGTTTTTCTAATGGAATTTAAGGGTCTTAAATTAATAATAACTAAATTTAAAACAAATAGTTTTGTCATTTTTCAATTATATTAATTAGTTTGTACTAGCACTAGTGTTATTTATTTATGTTTTTTATTATAATTTCCCGTATGTGGGCCTTCATATTCATTGAATTTATTTATTTCTATAATATTTAAGGTGCTTAGAACTTTGAAATCTTAGGCTTTTCCATATTGGAAACCAAAGCGATTAGCTGTTTATATGCAGCTCCCTCCTCCCTTTGCAATGTTGGTACAACTACGTGTCTTCCCTTCTCCCTGGAAACACTTTACATTTAGTTTACCTTTCTTTGTTGGCCTTACTTGTCAACGGTCCCAAATCCGGCCCTTTTGACTTAGATGAAATCGGCCCACATAATTCAATTAGTTTGATTAGATTAGTTTACTTAATTAGCTTAATTAACCTAACCAAAAGCTTGAACATATTTATTAACAATAATTCCCGTTAATTAATGAACAGTAAATAAAAATAATAAATAACAGTTATAAATTATAAATACTCTCCATGTATTATGGGGTTAGTGACAAATACCCTCTTAAACTTTTATTTGCGACAAAGACCCCCTAAACTTTTACTTTAGAACAAATACCCCATGACCGTTAAGTTAGACCACGGAATGTGTTAAACTACTAAAAATGCCCACTTAAACTTTCCTTATTTTCTTTTTCTCGCCCTTTTCTCTTAAACCCTAAGTGACCAAAAATACCTCTAATTTCTCCAAACAAAACCAGCTAAGATAACAAGAACCATTTCATCGGTGTAGATTTTTTTTTTTTTTTTAATTCTTGATCCATTTCACTCACATGAATGTTTCTCTTCCTCTTGAAATATATTAAATTATCCACTCCTTTTCCCAATAAATCAAGAAAAACCAAATAAAACATTAATTTATATCTATCAGAAAGAAATCTCTATCATTTCAATATTTGAATATTGAATCCAGCCAGAAATCTACAAGGATCCATTGGAGCAACATGAAGGATCCAATGTTATGTTTTAAAAAATTAATTGAATCATAAATCATTCAAATAAATAAGAAAATGGTAGTTTGAGTATTAAAAATTTTAAATAGCTGAATGAGATTTTTTTGAATTTAACTAATGGAACTCTAATGGAGGGGGTATTTGTCACAAAGTGAAAGTTTGTCGCAAATGAAAGCTCAAGGGGTATTTGTCACTAACCCCATAGTATAAGAGTGTCTTTATAATTTACCCTTTTTTTAAAATGTAAGCAATATTAATTAATTAAGTTTTATAATAAGTCACATGCATCCCATGGAGCCCTATATCATCCATTTGTAGTCCTACCCTAAATAACAAAGGGGGTGTTTGGCATGTCTTTCCATATGGTCTTTTGGGATTTTCAAAGTTTGGAAAACAAAAAATGTGGGCCTTCTCCGTTTTGCAATGAAAGACAAGAATCCAGAAAGGCTTATACTTTACAAAGGTCACAAAAACGCAAAATACCCAAAATCTATAAGCTTTCTGTCACCTAAAATCTTTCATTTAGGTTGTGCTTGGTTTGAAGGAAAAAGTAGGAAAAAGAAAAGAAAGGTAAAGAAACCTTTACAAATCTTGTATAGGATCCCTTGCCTTTTCCTTCAAACCAAATATAGCCTTAACAACTCTATAGACCATGGTAGACTAGGATACATACTTACCAAACGGTCAGAATCTTTAAAGACGAGACCTCAAAAGCTCATTACAGCTTTTGGCCATCTAGGCTGTTAGAAGATTTTCCTAAAAAGATTTACCAAATAGCACCAAAATCTTCTTCATGTTTCCATCAATATCCCATACACATAACAAGAAGCAAAATGTGGTGTGGTCATATCAAACTAAATCATCCTTAGTGTGCCCATATCAAATTAAATCACTCAAGGTGTGTCCATATCAATCAATTTAAAGAGCCCAAATCACTTTTGTGTCAAAAGTCAAACCATTTTTACGATGTTTCCCATGGAGTCGTAACATCATAATGGGAAGTAAAACCAATAACCAAAAGAGATTCAAAGATATATAATAGGAAATAAGGAATTGAATATAGAAGAAGGATTAAGAATGATTTTATGAGAGAAGAGTATTAGTAGGTTTTAATAGAGAAATTTAAGACATGAGAGTTTTATGAAGAGATATAAAAGGATTTTTAATATTTCATATGTGTGAAGGAGAGAAGGGGAGATTCTGTGGGAACCTGACTTAACCCGGCCCCGGCCCAACTTGCACCCCTACCTACACAGTCAAAACACTATACAGCAACAACATGAGTTCATTTTTCAATGAGATCATCTCTTCTGCCACTCATTCAATGTTCGGTTGATCCTGCTGCGCCCACACCACCCCAACAAAATTGAAAGAGTGGGTGTGGACTATTCCTGGCCTTGTTTTTAATTTGGGGTCTAATTAGGTGCATAAACAGTTGAATCATCCTTATTCACCCAATGACGTGGGACATTGAAAACAGGACTCAACTTCAAACCGGAAAATTAGGGGCCTGATTCTAGTTTAATTAGCTTCGAGATCTGTAAAAATGGCCATTTAGATTGAACCTGCTGATTGGAATCATGTTCCAATTTAACCCAGCTTGGTCTGATCCTGTTTTCAGTAAAACATTGGCTTGGGGCACTAAAACCCTTGTATGCTACAGGCCAACCCCCCATGATGTGGTGGTCAGATAAGTATAGCTGTGGCCTAAAAAAGAATGCCTGCTGATGAGAGTTCCAAGCAGCAGAGACAAGAAATTCTTGTCCAAGCTAACAAAGCTGAAAGGAATTTTCAGGGAATGCTTTAGATCGGTACTCTCGTATTTTTTAAGTGTAAAACCCAGATCGATAAAGGTACAGGAGGGGGGCAGCAAACAAAGGACTGGGCATTCTCTCACTTTGTTGCTAAATGAAGGGTAAAAGCAAAACTGGAACAAACACTCAGGAAGGAAAAGAACAAATTGATGACATGATCATCTCCTTGTTACAGTCAAAATGAAGATTCCAGTTTGCTTGCTTTAGCCTGAGTTTTAGATATTCGGTTTGAAATCTGTCTTCATAAGGGGTGGCAAAACTTGACTTATCAAAGGATCTGCATGCCCTACCTTGGTTTGGATTGATTGAACTCAACTACTTTACACTGAAGGCTTTGACTAGCTTGCTCGCCTTCCCGAGGTTGGATTTTTGGATTTTTGGGGCACCTCAATCCAATTTAATTAGTATATAGGTTTCCTTCTTTTTCTTTTGTTTTTATCTTTTAAGGAGTCTAGGCTTGGTAGTGTTTGGAATATGACCAGAACCTGCCGGACTGACCCCAAAGTTAGGGTTAAAGGGTTCATAAAAACTGAAAAATCGAACCAATTGGTGTATATATATGTATTATATATAAATATATTTATTTATAATATATATTATAAATATGAAAAATCAATTAACCAAGTGATTCGATTTGGTTTTGAGTCGAAATATTGAAAAAAAAAACGAAAGACCGGTTCAATTTTAAAAATATAGCCACGATTCGGTTAATTAAACTATATACGAGTACCCTACTCAAAGCCAACCTGCTGTTCGACACAGTATTCACTAACTGTATATAGTAGTCTGCTTGCTTGAAATCAAGTAAATAAAGAAGGGAGTTTTTTCTAGTTGATAAATACTCGGTGATCATCTCCAAACAATTAACTTGAGAATCTTCCATACGAAAAATTAATTTGGAGCTCAAAAAAGAGTCTTGAAATTTCCTCTCCCCAAGATTTATATAAGACAAAAAAAAAGACATTAATGTCACGTCTGAAAAATAAACCCTTCTTCTTTAATTTATAAGTAGATTATTTATAAAAGGTTAAAACTTTGAACAACAAATGTTAGTTAAGTTGGTGAATATGGCTTATATAGACCATGAGATTTAATATGTAAACAATTCAGCTAGTCGCCCCTATGTGATGAATGGTGTGGATCCCTACTTAACCAGATTAATATTTGTTTTGCTCCCTCAACAGTTGAAGTTGCCCAGGAATTAATGTCCCAACTGATTGCTTTTTGGGAGTTGAGAGGAATTTCCAATTGCTAAGCCTCCTTTGGAATTTAGATCATCATGTTGTTAGACAGTTTCAGTAGTGTTTCTGAAACTGAATTAATGTATATATAATTTTTGTACAGCACTTATTTAATAAATTAGTCCGAAGTCATTATTATCAAAATTATTTGATCAGAATGGTTTCAATTATTATTATTATTATGATTGTTATTATTTTTTATTTTATTTTATTAGTACTATTCCAATAATCAACCTGTTTAGCTGTTCTAGACCCCTGAAAATTAGAAGTTTAAACCCATGGATTCCATGCAGTTCCATGTTACAATGTCAGAGCAGTAGAGCTCCCAGCCAACCATCTCATGCATGGAGTGCTCGATCGCTGAACTTTCAAATGGGTTGACGAGCTAGGGAAACTAATTAAAATAAAATGATTTCATTCCATCTGACTTGTCTAAACATCCTCAAGAAAATGAAATGGATTCCTCTTATGGTAAACGGCAAAAAAGAGCTTATAAAGTCAAGCTAACTACATAACTACATTTTATTTTCTCAAACACAGGAATCATTTCTAAGCCCTAATGAGTTTTTAAAGTAAAAAAAAAAAAGTGGGGAGAAGAGAAATTGGTAGGGGTATATATCATTTATAAGCACAGAAAAAGAAAAGCATAAGCTTTGATTGTGGCAAGATAGGGACAGAAAAAAGATATCCCATGATGACCTCATCATATATGGGGCTTTAAGGAGGTTGTCTACCCATCTCTAGGTATTGTCAATTTGTATGCAGCGCAGGCTCAGACTCATCAGTAGTCAGTACTACTCCTTCCCTCACCCTTTCAATTCACTGTTTCACTATTAACCTCTCAGATCACATTCACATTCCATTCTCCTCATATGGGCCGGCCTTCTGCTGGTAGACCCAAGAGGACAGTTTGGACCAGTGCTCGTGCTTAATGTATATAGGGATGTGGGGCCCCATGCCGTAATGGGTCCAAATTACGGAATTAGGACTACCTCAGCTATTGCATAACGTGATCTCACTGCTTTGCTCAACTACTGTCATCATCCCCTCCAAGGACTCATGTTTCCTTTTTCCTGATTCATGAATTACGATTCCTTTCCTGTCGGTGTGCCTTTGATGGGTATGGGTTATTGCCTTTGAGTTGAATTGACCAGACATTTGGCCTCAGCCCAGTCATATATGGTCTCATACCCATGAATACATGCTAGCTTGGTCATTGCAACGAAAATTTATTCCTGTTAGAAAAATGAAAATGGGTGAATGCTAGCTAGAAGATCGGATTCATGTATAAATTAAATCAGATTAGAATTTTCCAATAAGTCGAGTAATAATGCGAAACCATTGGCCCATACTGGTTTAGATCTACTCTGATGATAATGATGATGGTGATAGAGAAGAATACTACAAAGGACCCGGCCATAACGCTATAACTGGTGGTCTGGGGCCCCATAACGTGTCATCTGTCTTAGAACTTAGAAGGGTGGTCCCTTCTTATTATATGCTTAAGATATTCTAATCACCTTAATTACCATCTGTCTGAGCAAGTTTATTAATCCATTGGATGATTATGTATGTTTATTGGGTCTGCTCATGCAAGGACAACCCTCACCTTATGGTGATGGACTAGATGAGCTGAATCAATTCAATGCCATAAAATCCAAATCCAGCCATACCAATCAGACGCATTAAGGATCTATGGCTTGGAAAGTCTACCATACCACAAGAGCAGCATTTAGGGGAGTTCGTATATATATATGAAATCATTCACCTGATTATGAAGCCAAAAAATGTATAGCTTTTATATGGCTATGGGTTTTATTCAATGAAGGATTAATTTATACGATGAGACACCCCTATCAGTTCCTGTTGAGTCCTTTTGTTGCTTAATTTCTATTTTAATTCCCTGCCGCAAATTGCATTTATCAAAAGAATCTGGAGTAAGCCACATTATTCCTCAATATCATTGACCGAGCAGTATGTGGTTTCAGTTGTGACTCGTCAGATAAAAATTCTGTCCGTTTGATAAGAATCTGGATCTCCCATCCGCAAGACATTACGGCTGTATATTAGGAATATTTCCCCACGAATGGTAATATGTAAATACAAAAGATATTTCTAAACTTAGGCTCCATTTGGTTCGTGGGAATAAGGATCTTGATTTATTTCAGTTCCAACTATTTGGTTGGATGGACCATTCCAAACAGACTATGAGAATGGACCATTCCAATTCCGGTTCCAGTTCTGCAGACTAAAAATCAAACAGACCCTTATATTAAATAATAAATTTTTTAAGGTTACAGTGGTCTGCCCAATTTCATTTTCACCCATCAAGGATTTTAAAATCTTATTCACTAAAAGACAAAGTGATAAGCTTTTCAGTAAGAGTATTTCTATATTATATTATGCTATAGAAGATTCACATCTGACCATTAATCTCAACCAATGGGGAGCATGGAGAAAATAACAAACATCAGCAGGCCTGATGCTCTCCAAGTTTATTTGATTTTAGTAATTGTCTTATTTATGCTTTTATATATATATATATACCTCATTTTTGCTATTATCTATTATTTCGCATTAACTTTTTAATGATCAATTAATAAGTTAGACCATAGAATACGTTTTAATCTTTTAGTAATTATACTCCTTGGTAACACTTGTATTTGTGAATCGAATCAACTCAATAGAACTAACAGATTGCATGCATTTGACAAGGAGTACTATATCATTTCAAAGAGTATGCTCTTTTGGAGTAAACATAAACCAAATTAGCCTTATAAATTTAGGAAAATAGCATTATTGAGCTTCTTAAGAACCCAAACTTGATTAACAGTAGAGTAGTGTTATAAGTTTATAACAGGGGGTGCCCAAAATTAGGTATTACGTACCAGGCTATTTTGGGACCAATGGAGATCAACCAAAGAATGGTCTATTGGTCCCATATTGGAGGAGAGAGAGAGAGAGAGAGAGAGAGAGAGAAAAGGGTTGTGGGCGTCATTAAACATCACCACTGTCTGATCGTATGAGAAAACTGAAAAAGGTTGTGGGCGTCATTAAACAGCACCAGTGTCTGATTGTGTGTAGAGAGAAAAAGGTGGTAAGGTTGTAAAATGGTAGGAAACTGAACCTAATATACTCATATAATGCGTATTGCCGAGGAAGCCGACCGTGATCTTATAAGATCTAGAGGCCTCAGCGGCCACATTAATTGCCACAGAAAAGAGGTTCGTCAGCTCCCTCTCATCTGTCTCAATAAGACAACCCCCTCGCAGTCAGACAAACAACAGGAGGCTCAGTCCCCACTTTAATTTCTTCTCTGGAATAGCATTTCTGATAAACCCAGTCGCTAATTAAGACCATGATGAGCCCACTCCTCATCGCCTGTTCATGACCATCTGATTTTCTCGATAAACAGGCTTTCCAAAATCTGGGTTCTTAAAACCTATGCATCTATATGGCGTACACAGTAGTGAAACAGTGTGTAGATACAATATCAAGGATCAGAGAACGACATAGTTGGATCATGATCTCAGCCTTCCGGGCGGTAAGGGTTGATTTTTTGCACAAAAGACCAAAATGTTGTCTTAAAGTCTTAATGATTGGATTACCCATCTGAAGAACAGTCTGTTTTCTAAAATGTAAAAGAGTTCACTCTTCACTGTTGGACAGCCCCCTCTTCCTCCTTGGATATTGTATTTTATGCTGCACAAAATTCAAGATGGATGTACTAATGATCTGGGTCTCAAATTTAGCTGAAAATTGAAATTTCACATTTTGGATCTCTGCTTTCGGCTTTGGGAATGAAGTGCTAATGTCTAAAAATTAGTGATTTCAGCCAAATTTATTAATACCCATATGCAATAGCTCTTATATATTTATATTCACTATTGCAAGGAAAGCTACAAACGTTCATCGTGCACTGCATATAACCATGATTCTGAACTGTATATCTCTGTGTTTTTGTAATGCTAGTTGTAGTTGGAGACTTGGAGTAATTTCTCTTCAATCAGAGAGTCGCCTTCTTCATTCGTTTAGGCTATCTAAGCTCGTTGACTTAGCTATTTCTGTTTGTCAAATTAATTTCCTCACCTTGTTTTAATAAGATAATGAGCTCAGTATTGAATACATCATAGAAATCTATTTTTCATACGGATAGCCAATAGTGTGCAATTGACACAATAATCTATTTTTAGTTATACAAATTTAACCACCCATATGGACGACCTGTTTTGAATGTACAAAGTAATGATCTTCAAACAACAGCGGAAACGCATATATGGATCCAGAAAAAAGGTTCATTCCTAACAGATATAGTGATTGTATGTCCTCACATTGAATTTAAAAGAAATTAGTTTCAGCCTAAGCTGATTCTGAACTAAAAGATTCAGTTCCTATAAATAACATTGAGATGATCATATGGGCAGAATTTATTCACTTCCTGGTTATATTATCAAAGGTTTTACAGATCTAACTACTTGTCCATCACTTTAGAACTCATGCGCTTCTCTACTTGTGTGACACAAAGAAGTTCGTCAATCCAAGAGGTGGGTAATTAATAAACTCCTCAGATGAATCTACATATGGTTTCCTCATAGTGTCACTTTAGAGCGAGGCATACCTCATCAATATTGGTAGAAGATGGCTGGGTTTAATTCCATAATGGAAATGATAAAATTTTGTTTTAATGCACTAAAAGATGCCCCTTCCTTCCATTTCAGAATAAGTGATGAAGTCTTTGATTGATACAGTACTCATGACATTGATCATCAAGAACCTCTACGCGTTGAAAGGTAAATTCAAAGTCGGCATCAACTCATTGAATTTGCACCATGACCAATGAAGGTTTAGAATTTGATCTTTTACATGGATCCTTGCTTATATTGAATGGATTTAACGCTCTTTTGTCTTTCTAGATTTTATGACCAATGGTATGCTGTTGGGTTCTCTATTCTAAGATTTTATGTTGATTTTGAAATTGTTGTTGGTTTTCCAAGTTTGTTCACCCTTCCTCTACAATTCTTGACCATAAAAAGAAAAAAGATATTGTTTTCTATATATGTACCAGAATGAAACATATTTCTCCATCCCAAAATTTTGGCTACTTCAACATCAAACTCTTTAACGTCAAATTCACATTCAAATTCCTCAGTTGGGGGACCCAAGTCTACATCACCATCTCTCTCTCTCTCTCTCTCTCTCTCTCTCTCTCTCTCTCTCTCTCTCTCATTATTAGGACCTGTTTGCATGTCACTGCAATGTGATCATTTCATTTTCCCATCTAATTATATATAGGGCCTAGAAGACAGTTAGACCTGTGAAAACAGAACCCTATAACATTTCTTAATGAAGTTGTTCATCATTCCAGCCATCATGGTCAAAATGCAATTTAAGGAAACCTTAAAACCAACATCACTAAATACCCACATCCAACCTTTGCGCCTTCCATGAGATCTAACAAGAAAAGCACTAATTAAGAACAGTCCCAATTTCCAATAACAACAAAATCTAAACATAACCCATTACCTTAAATACATAGCAAAGTAAACCCCATGACCAACCACTATTGGCAACATGGGTAAGTTTCCTTCTTCAGTTCTTCATAGGAAGGAATTCAAAAAACTGATAAGAAGTGAAGTTAGTATTCATGGTTGGATTCGCCACCTCCGTTTCTTTCTCTGCATCATCAGAACCATTGTTTCTCTCGCTTTGCAGCGGGAAGAGCTCAAGTGTTTGTGATTCTCCACATTCCTCCTCGCCGTTGCGATCTTCGCCATTGATGAGGAGGGTAGAGAGATGTTCCGTGCTGCAGGTTGTTTTGAAAATGTCCAGAGGTCGATTGTTTACAAGTTTTGGGTCTATTTCTGTTGTTGCTGTGGTTATGTTGCTTATGAGAGTGGTGCTTGGACAAGAAGAAGATAGCTGCATCATTTGCCACGTGGCATGCCTTTCTACCGAGCTGCTTCTTTGCTGTAATTCTCCCTCTTCGAATTGAATCCATCCGTCTGTTCTACTTTCTGCTACTGCTGCTCTTTGCATTGAAACAGTTTCCTGACCAGTGACCAAAACGAAAACAAAACAATGAACAATAAATAAATAAATAAAAACTTAAAAATAAAATATAATAAATAAAAGAATGAATGAATTACAAGTTCAAAAGGACTCAACTTGTTTCGTAATAAGAGTCCCCGACAGAAAGGAAGGAGGGCAGCTTTTTAAACCCTTTTCCCAACATACAAAGCTTTTGTTGCTCACTTGCTCTATGCATTTCTTTCTTTCTTAATTTCTTTCTTCTTCTCCATTTGGCCTTTTTTCTAACCTTAATCTTCTTATTATTACTTATTATCATCCTTGTTTCTGTTTAGAGATTTCTGTTTTTGTTCTAGTGGGCAATTATTTAAGTTAAAGATTCATATTAAGAACAAAACAAGGATGATGTATTCACCTCTGCAAGGGTAGGGGGAGCCCAGGTCCAATTCCTGGTCTGCTCAATACCAAAGCCTGTCTTACTCGACCCTGTAGACAGAAAGAAAAACAAAACAATACACTTCATATCTAAAGCGACCAATAAAAAAATATAAAGATCTCTCTCTCTCTCTCTCTAGTGTAGTCTCTCTATTTTGTATGCTTTTTGGTGTCTAACATTGTTTTCTGGTTGAAAAAATAGAAGAAAGATTGAGATATTTTTAAACGCGTATTACCCGATTCTTTCCTGTCCAAGTTTTCGGTATCACAGTGCTGTTGTTCTTCGGCAGCGCGACGACGGCGTTTCTGCCGTTCTCTGGCCTTGTGGTTCTGAAACCAATAGAAAACATTCTTCCCTTCGATCTTACCAAAGCGACGAAGCTGAGCAGTGATGTGTTGGATTTGCTCAGCTGTCGGTGTTCGAGTACCACATCGATACAATTCTTCAAGGGTGCGTAGCTGCTCCGGTGTAGGGTTCCACCTGGAGCTCACCACTGGTTGTGCACTTATAAACTCTCTCTTACTTTGCTCGTTTACAGTTGCTGCAACAGACAACAACCCACCAACAGCCAAAGAACAAACATTGAGGAAACGAGCAAATAAGAAATGAGACCATTGGAAGAAGAAAAGAAAAAGGAGAAAAATACTGCTTACCCAGATGAGTATTCAACGCAAAGAGATCAGTACCATGAATACGACTCAAGCAAGGAGCTATTCCAGCTGCAGAATTAGTGCTGTTAGTTGTAAGCCTTGGCATGAGAGGCCGAAGTTTCCGACTGTTGAACGAATCCGGCATGTTAAACCCACTACCATCACTACAACCCATCATCCACATTGTAGCAGCAACAGTAATAACAATCTCTGTGTGTGTATGTGTGTGTGTCTCTCTCTTTCCCTTACTATTACTCTCTGGTTTCTTTCTATCTACGAGGAAAATGGTTTCTATATATTTAACTGAATAATTTTGCAGGTGTAGGTGAAGGAATTAGACAAGAGAATGATGTGTTGGCTTGGGTGGTAGTAATGGTTCCAGTGGTACTCTCTCTCTCTCTCTCTACGTGTTTCTCTGCAAGGGAAGGGAATGAATCCTGTATAGTGAGCTGTATGGAGGGTATTTGAGTTAGAGAGATGGGGATTGAACAAACAAGAGAGAGGGGGAGGTATAGATTAAAATATAATAGAAGACAGTGAGGAAGACACAGGAAGTTGACTGGGTTAGAGAGAGAGAGAGAGAGGCAAGGCAGACAGGCAGAAAAGGCAAAGCAAAGCCAGGGCTGAAGCGTGGAATTCTGGGAGTTATCGGGAGATGCGAATAAAAACGACGTGACGATCATGAGGGTTATCATAAGCCTCGTCACCTCTTACCTCTCATTTATGGTTCGTCTCCTGACTCGTGCCTTTCACACTTATTCTTAATCCGAACTGCCTCTCTCTCTCTCTCTCTCTCGTTTCCTTCAAATTCCCTCTCTGCCCTCACCTATCTAACCATTAATGCCAGGCCCACCAACTCTTCTCGTCCCATCAATTTCTTTGTATACTGCATGGTTTCTTATGCTAGATATAGGTACGAATGCCATAGAATGATACAACACCTTTTATGCATCATCATAAATCAGGGTTTTGTTTGGATCTTCTTCCCCCTCAGCTCTTCCCCACGCATTCTTCATTAATTCTGAAGAAGGATCATGATCCATATCTATCATCTCCATGCCCATCATGTCCAATTGGCCATGTCCTTATTCATGTACAGAGGGGATACCAGCACTTGCCTGAACATACATATTGCCTTAAGATCATTATGGTAGAATGATTCAATTCTTGAGTTAGTGTACTCTGTGCCCACTTCTGCAACTCATTTCGGTTGTAATATATTTTGTTATTATCCAGTGAAGGGACTGGTCTAATGCCAGGGATATTTCAGTATTTTATTGGGTTCATCTTTATGTTAAAAGTTTTTTTTTTTTTAATTCTGTAGTCTGTACCCTATTTAATTGTTTTGTTTTCTACTAAAAAAAAGTATTTAATTGTTTTGTCATCAGGTCGTTTTCTTTCCTCTTCTGGCAATTCAAATTTAACCTAAAATAATACACCAATAATCAATTTCAGCTTTCTGCTGTTCTCATTGGCCTTTCCTTCCTATGATAATTTTCCAAAGCTCTCTTTCTTTTCCCTAATTTAAAGCGTTAGATCTGGGTAAGGGCTTGATTTTCTTATTATCAATTTCGTCATAAATGTCTAAAGCTCTTATTTAAGTTCCCATCAATCCGTATGTAAGGTCCATTGTCTTTTTTCCTTTTTTAAGGGTTAAAAATGGGTGAAGCACTAAGGTCTAGTTAGAATTTGTATTTGTTTCAATCTTTTTGCTTGAAGAACCTAAATCAGTCTGAATTAGGTTCTCCAATTGTACACCTTCATGAGTACAAATTAAATCTATATTAAATGAAATTTTCATTTTATTTATTTTTTTCGTTTGGTCTTAGTTTGGAAAGAGTACAAATACAAATATGCATGGTTTTCAAAATTGAACTGAATCAGACGCTTGGATCAGAAAACCCAAGAACCAGTCAGGTGATCAGTTCCGTTTTACTCCAAAACTGTTATTTCGCCAAAAACCGTTGATTTGATAATCAAACCACTGATTAGGGCAGTTGAACCGTTCAAACCGTCCAACAATCTTGGTCATTTTTATTTTTTTATTTTTTTTTTGTTAGAATGAGCCATCTATTCAGTTCGAATGATCAGACCATTCGATCTAAGAACCGGACCCCTAATTGGTTTATTGTTCAATTCAGTTTTAAAAATCTTGCAAATATATTAATAAAAAACCTTGTATTTTATATTACTAAACCTGTATTTGCCTGCACATATTAGTATCTGTAATCTTTCCAAACTGATTATTAGTTTTTCCTATTAATTTCCATGCTTTCGATGTCCTTTCAGTCCAATGCATAGACTGTCACAAAGCTGAAAGTTTGGTAGATTTTGGTTGATTTGGGGTATCATCTCTTTATTTTCATTAAAAACCACTGTGCATGGCACACTTGCAGGTGTTCTCATAAAGTCATAATTAAGCAGGCTCAATGCAAGTGGATTTCTCTCTCCCAACCACCTCTCCTTCTGCCTCTTACACTTTTTGATCTTTTAGACATTAGACTCATCCTAAACTCCCTTTTCTGTTAGAGATCTCACAATTTTCTTCTTTTTCCTCAGACAGACAATCTGGTTATTAATTAGAGAATGAAAATTAGTTAATTTTTAGAAATCCCAAAATATATATATAAGTAATTCACGTAGGAAGAAAAGAAACCCTCCCCAAGTGGGAAAGCTTGTTATTCTGTTAGATCTATAACAGGTGAACACAAATAAGATTTCGTCACGTGTCCATGTGAAGATCATGGGGTCTGGGTTCTCGCCCTTTTCCTCGAAATCTGTACATGAGCATGTCATGGTCATGTGTTTGTATAGCGATTTGAGAGTTGTTACACTATGAGGTTGATGAGAGTGGGTTTTCATGTCATGGTCACGTATTTGTATGTCCTCCAACCCAGATCTTACTATGTCTAAGCCCATGGTTGATTCATTCAATATGCTTGTAATGAAATCAAATTCTTACTGCTCTCCATGTCAAATTTGAACATTATAATTCTTAATTTGTTCATTTCTTCTAGCTAGGCTTATTTTGTATTTACGTAATTACTTTTGTTTGTGTTTCATTTATTTATCTTATTAGTCTTGTATAGCGATTTTTTTTTCTTCAACCCATCTTTAAGTAAGATATTACTTCACTTAGAGGATGAAATATTGAACTATGTGCTTGACAAGGACTATATATTGAAAGATGAGAATATTGTGGACATGTTCGCTATATATAAACCTATAAAATGAAGTTGCTCAAAATTCTCTCGTGACACGGACTAGATTTTTCAACAAGGTTTAAGCCAAAATAATGTCCTAATTTCAAACTAATGGCTATATTAAAAGATAAGTTAGGATAAGGGCAGTACATGCATCGGATTTGGATGGGATCTAGCAAAATCCGAATTCGAACCGATTTTTGAATATTTGCATCCAAAATCTATATTTTTTTTATTCAAATTCAAGTCCTAACAGACTTGGATCAGATTTAGATTTAATCTAATTTTGTTTTAATTTTTTTAAATACAAAAAAAAATAAAAAAGTTAATTAATTTCAATTTTTATATATAATAAATCAATGTAAGTATAATATAAAGAAACTGAATTTATTATATATATATATATATATATATATATATATATATATATATATATTATAATTTCAAATATTATTATATAAATATTATATTATAATCAGATTCAAATTTTAATCAAATCGAATGGAGTGGAGTCAAATCTAAATCTTATTTATTATTATATAAATAAGATGCAGATTGCAATATCCAAATATGAACTAAGTACATAAATACATCATCTGAATCCATGATAATCAATCAAATCAGATGTCAAGTCTGGCCACGGAGTTTCAGGTATCATCAATAATCCTAGTTAGTATCATGGCACATGAGAATGCGCAGCTCCGAATTTGAGAACGACCACAAGAAAAAAATGCCTAAGGTCAAGACCATACAGCCTATCCCTCTCCCAAGACCCCATATAGCTGGTATGGTTATTCATCAAACCAATGAAACCGACCAACCCCACCCAACTCGACCCAAATTGATTGGTTCTTTTAATTTTGGTTTATTCCAATTCAGCTTTTATGCTAACCTAAGAGGTTAGGTTGGTTTTGGTTTGGCCATTTGTAAATCAACCAAAACTGACCCAATCCAACCATAAATACATATTAATATTTCATATTTTAAATTTATATTTTTTAATATGGAAAAGTGGAAAATTCCCATATTTCCTAGTTTAAAATATTTTATATTATAAATTTTATTTTTTTTAATAATGTCAATACAGTTCTTTAAATTTAAATTTAATTTTTAAAATTTAAATCTTTTAAACCAATTAACCCGAATTGGCCAATTTTCACCAATAGTCAGTTGGTTTTGGGTTATCAATTCCCCAACCCGGCCAAATTGATTTGGTTGGCCAAGTAGCTTTGAATCAAACCGAGCCAACCTATAAAAACCCCTAATAGCCGGGACCAATATTGTCTAATGGCCTTTCGGATATATTAAAAGATAATTAGTTTGGGGTAAAGTTACTTACCCCCTGTAGTTTGGGGTAAAGTTACTTATTCCACCCATTTAGTAAGGATGGTGTCATGGGCCGGGCCTAAAATTTTGGGCCCAGACAAATTATCCGGGCTATTAATGATCACCCCTTTTCTTCTGGTAAGATAAATTATCACCCCAACCTGGCAGTAGACTAGAGAGTACCTCTTTAACACACTTTTCCGCTATAGCATTAAGGTGTGGAAATAAAATAAAAAGTTCAAAATAGGTTCAGGAAAATAAAATAAAATTTGAGATGGTAACTTTGTAATTAATTTTTATAAAGGAGGGCATTTTTGTCAATTAAAATATATTTTGAAAACAAAAAATAATGCTTTTATTACTGAGGGCATTTTGATAAAATATCTTTTTATTTTACCCATAAAAATATCCATTTTTCCTCCATTAACAAACCCGTATAACTTTGTAGTTCAGACTTGAGAGAGAGGGAGAGAGAGAAATTCCCCATTTCTTGTCTATTACTATGTAGTACTAGCATTGTCCCCAGAACCTGCCGCAGCCACCAAACTGACCTCAGCACATAACAGAGACAAAATACCCTCGAAAACGGCAAATGGCATAAGCATTTTCCTGAAAAATAAACATCACGGGCTTTTGGGGGATCCCCATGTAAATAACAAAGTCCAGAAGGAATATATATATTTGGGCTGATCAAGGTGAACGACGCATCTGCACCCGGCAATCATCTACCGTTGGTCAAGCCCTTGGATATGAGTTGCAGGGACTCCATCCAATAGCCCAAAATGAAATGAGAATGATAATCCATTATCTAGCTTATTTGATCCTCTTGTGGGTTGTTCATACTTTATAGGAATTTAAAAAAAAAAAATACCCTAATTTGATTATTTAAGATTTGTTCTGCAACATGATTGGATAAAAGAATGAAGTTATCTTCAAAATATTAAACAAAAATAAGAACATACTTCTTCTTGTTCAGCAGACTGTATAACCAATAATAAAATTCTACACCAGTCAAAAAATATATAGCCCTACAACTATTTAATATCTCAGTACGGAACCCATATATTTTATCATTACTTTCACAGCTTGGTATATAGTTAAAGCATTCAGCTAATCCGATTTCACAATAGTCATTTAAGGCCCAGTAGCTATACCAAAGAGAACTTATAGTTACATAGATTTGATCTTGTACCTCTTATTTGAAGGTGTGACAAGCCACCATCTCAACAACCGGATCATCAGCAATTACCGGGAATAAAGTTTCTGTAAGTCACTCAGTTATTATATAATTACATGTTAATATTGCTAAACTTGCATTTTACATGCTTGTTTGTTTGTGAACATGTTTTATATGTTAAATTACAAAATGTTAATTCTTCCATCTCCTTATTTCTAGCTGGCTTGGAATATCTCCTTCTCTAGTTATTGTCAAAATTCTTCTCTTCTTGAAAACTAATCTTCTCTAATCATGATATCTACGTCTCTATAGCGTAGTTGACAAAGGGGTTCATTTGTATATTTATGTGAAACCTAAAGAGAGGGTATTTTGTCCTTTTGGCAGAGATCAAAGTATAAGGGAAGCTTTAATTATTTCTTAGAAAACATAGGAGATCAAAGTAATTTTTGCAAAATACGTGACTACATAACAATGGCTAAATAAATCGAGGGTGGTTCTTATCTTACAAAGATCAAGTAGTGGGGGAGTTTAGGCTCTGATTGATTTCATTTTTATTAAGTATTTCTTTTTATAAATACTTAAAATAAGTGTTGGGATCATACATTAAGTGGAAAATAAGCATTTATCCCTATTTGATAAAAAAAGAAAGGAAAATGTGCTTATTTGAAAAAGAAGTGCTTATTGAAAAAGTAATTTGAGAGTGACTTTTTTAAGCACTTCTTAAATAAGTGCATGTTCAAAATTTTTGGGACGGTTCAGTCCCTAATTAATTTTTTAAATCTCTGAAATACCCCCACACGTTAGAAAAACCCTCTTCTTCCTCATTCCAACAAACCCAAGTACACCAGCAGTGACACCTCTACTGGGAGCAACCAGCAACCAGCAACAACCGAACAACCTAAAAACTCAGTAGCGATCAAGTTGGTTTCACTTTTGGAACCATTCTTTTCATGTTTTTACGATTTTTTTTTTGAGGTATTTAACACCCGAAACCATTTTGGCATTGTTGTTTACTAGATCTGGTTTTTGGGGGGGATTTCACGCCATTCTCATTGTACAATCGCTGGCAACATCAGGTCAGTCATCCTCATCCTTCATTTTTGATTTATTACTATTTTTTGTGCAATATTTTGCTCAAAACCGTTTTTTTTTTTTCATAGACAAAAACGATAATGTTGTGTTAATTAGTTTGGTTATGTTAATTATTTTGTGTTAAATATTATTGCAAATTTGTGTTTTTATTCCAAGTTATGAATAATTAGTGATTCTTCTAAGTGATGTTTTTTCAAATTTGTTTTTTTTCTTAATCCAAATGTTGATTGTTTTTTTATTAATACGATTTTTTGTGATACTATATTTTTAAAATTCTTATTTTACATTGTCCACATGGCACTCATTGTATGGGCCCACATGGACTCCCATGTGTCACAGCATGGTGATGTGGTGAACTTCCTTCAAATGTATAATATAATATTGAAATCCATTGTTATATGTGTGAACAAAATGGGATTAAAAGAATATTGAAATCCATAAATTTATGTGGTGAATTTATGCTAAAATAAGCACTTGTGAGGAAAATAACTCACTAAACATCCCCACCCCCAATAAGTGATTTGACAAATGGGTCACCAAACAGCACTAAGTGGTTATTAAAATAAGCACTTATAATAAGTGCTTAAAATACCCAATAACTAATTTAGAAAATAGGTCATCAAACAGCATTAAGTGGTTAAAATAAGCACTTACAACAAATGTTTATTTATCAAATCACTTAATCACCAAACATAGCCTTAATCTCATAGTACTACTACACCTTTTCTTGGAAAAAACTTTAGATGTTGGTAGGCTACATACCAAGGGGTAGCCCATACTCAAACCCATGGCCCTCCAATTAACCTTAGCACAAGGGATTCGATCTCCAAGTCTCCACTATAACTACCAAGAAATCTTACCAATATTGCCAATTGGTACCTTACTATACCTATTTCGATCATGCATATTATGATTCTTATGAAGTTTAAGTTTATTTACTGAAACACTAATCTCCACTTCAAACAATGTTGACACCTGCTTAGAAGCAAAACAAATAACTTTTATTCCCAAAAGATTAGCCCATATTTGGGGTAACTGCTCATTGAGTTTATTGCTTATAAGGGTTTGTCGGGTTTTCTATCGTATAATTTGGACATGGATACAGATACGGATACGTTTTGGAAATGCATGAATATGGACAATAAATCTGATTACACTTAAATACACTAGAAAAATGTATATGAATTCCATAAATGCATTAATAAAACTAAATTTAAAATCAAATAGCCACAAATAATATATAAATACATAGAAAATGTATATTTTAATGGGGTATATGAAAAAAAAATATTACAATTTATTATAGTGGAATATATAGATATCATAAAATTTTATTGATACTGCATCAATTGATTTCTATTTTACTATTTTTTTTACATTTAAAAAAAAAGCCAACCAAATATTTAATTCTCAAATAGAAATTAAAATACCAATTAATAATTTATAAAAACATATAATCTCAATTTAAAATATATCAAATCTATTATAATTTCTAACATACATATCATATGCAAATTTTTAATTACTAAATAAGTATTCCATTATTAATATTTTATATCTATAATTTTTTCTAAAATTAAAAACCATTTTTTGATATAAATATTGATTAGTAGATTTGATAGATTCTATTTAATATTATATTCTAAAATATTTTGTAAATAGTTAATATATTGTTATTTAATGTAATGTAAATTAAAATATTAATTTATTATAAATATATTAATTTTAAGTACTAAAATAATCATTCTATTATTAATATTTTATTTGTCTAAATTTTTTTAGATTAAAATCATCTTTTTATTTTGATGCTAATTCAATAAATTATTTATTCCATTAGTTTATAAAATATTAATTTTAAACATTATTATCTTTAATTTTTAGTTGAAATTGTTAAACATAAAAATGTATTATTTATTTAGATTACATGTTGATACTATATTTAATAAAAGTTATTTTATTACTTATTATAAGAAGCAAATTGGCCTAATGCCCTAGTGGTTTAAGGGTTGATTTAAGACTTAGGTGTGTTGTGCACTAGGCAACTTAGGTTTCAATCACTCCATCCTCAATTATGGTCGATATTAATACGATACACCTGAGATATATTGTATTAATATTTTAATTCTTCCTTATAAGATTTCAAAAGCACCCAAAAAAATGAATTTATTGTTTATTGCATTTTGGAGGAATTCTTTAATAAAGAAAAGTTCTGTTTAAAATATCACACCAAAGACTCAGAAGTTACTTATTCAAAACGACCATTTAGAAAAATAAGCATTCCTAAACACCACTATAAGGTTTTCGACTCTGTTTTGGTTATTTATTTATTGAGACACTTCCAATCAAAGTTGCTTTCAATCTGTAAATGTAAATTGAACAGTAATCGAGGTAGTGGGCAATGAAGTATGAGTATGGCAATCTATTGGTCATTGTAAGGGACTCAGGATCCAAAACATAAGAGGGTCATTGGGACTCAACATCCGAAACACAGAGGGTTTACTCTTTATCCTAACTACCAAGTTTTGATCGTCCTTTCATAGCACTAATAACCATATTTATCTTGGGTTTTGCCTCATGGTCCATGAATCAATAGATCATTTCACAACATTGTAATAACAAAGCTTCTATTCAATTTTAGTTCATAACCCTGGTTAAATAGAATGGGGTGAACCGCAACAGATACGCGTGTAATTCAGGCAGATTGGGTCGGGTTGAAGGTTAATTAATGCCAACCCTAAAGGTATAAACCTTAGGTTTGGGTCTGGCCCAAACCCAACCCAAGCTTAAGCCTAAGTTTATCAATCTAGGCCCAAGCCGAGTTTAACCCAATACAACTTGGATTGGGTTTGGGCTCAGACTCGGGCTGAGTTGGATTGAGTTAATTGGGCTTGGACAGGTTAATAAGGTTTTAAAGAATCTTTGTATATATTTTTATATAGTCATTTTTTATTGGGCCTTATGGTCATATTTAAGAGTAGAATTGATTAAAAATGTATATAAATTACATTTATAAATGTATATATATATATAATTAGAAAAATATTTTTATATAAATATAATATGCATATATAAATAACTCAAGACCTCAACCCAAGCCCAACCTAAGTTTAGGTCAAGCCCAAATTTTCTTGACCAGGCTCAGTCAATTGTCATTCAGAACCAGCCCATGCAAAAACTTGAATTGGATCAGATCGTGCTGGGGTCGGGCTAAGGGTGTCAATGGACCGATTTAGGATTGGACCCCATCCAGTACAAAATCAATTTGGGCAGATTGGATGGACCAATAAGACATATTGTATTGGACCAATCTGATCCAATAACAAATTTTTATTGGATTGGGTTGGATTAAGCCAATATATGGTCCATCGATATAAGATAAGAATATATGTGTCGATGGATTAGGTTTGAATAAAAACCAATCAAAATCAAAATGAATTTGAACAGATTGGACAGTCCAGATATTGAATTAGACCGATCCAAATTGATCCAAAATATTCATTGGATTGGATTGGACCTGGTCCATTTATAATAGACTCACATTGGAATGATTCGAATTGAACCAAATGCAGTCCAATTGACAACCCTAGGTCGGGCCATCCCAAATTGCACCCAAACAATAAAATACCAAAAAGACAACTACTATTATACTCCACTTAAGGGTCCCATTCGCCAGTCTCAATCATCAGTCAACCGTTCGTTGATCAAATGATGGTGGATGTTCATCTCCTGAAAATAAGCTGTAGAGGTGGACGCATAAATTCAAAAGACCAAGTCACCAAGTGACAAACCCATGCGTACGAGTGTGGGGAGAAGGGGGTGGAATATTTGACTCTACCCAGTGTAGGGTTAGGGTTTTAAGCCAAGGTTTAGGCCTGGGTTTAAATATGAAAATCAAGAGATGATACGACGCTTTAGTCCAACCATGGTAAGACTATAAGAGCGAAGCAAAGCCCATGTGTGTGTTTTTGCCTCTCTAGAAACATGATTCGAACAAGGAGGAAAATAGATTTTATCAAAAAAAAAAATGTGATAATTACACATAAGTGCGTTTTTTTTTTTTACCTGAGACCTTGTAATTTGGGGGTAATGACTCAACTTTCAACTTCCACTGTCCACCCATTAGCATTCCGTCGATTATGCGTAACATATCATCTGTACCTTGAAATATTTCAAAATATCAAAATTATTCTTCATATAATTTATGATACAGTTTTGGGATTTTTTTTTACTGACCTTGCATTGGAATTTGACGATTCTCCAAAAAATAAGCTGAACAAATTCATTTTCATGACTATAAATTGAATATTAATACTTGTACTTTGGGATTAGTCCCACTTTAATACCCAAACCACTGTTTTCAAAACCGGATCGGACCGGATGGTCAGACCAGAAAAATCAGGAATCAGTCACCCGTTTTCCTCCAAACTGTTTTTTCCCTCAAAATCGTTGATTTTGGTCAGCAAACCGTTGAGCCGGCTGGTTAACTGTTCGAACGGTTTTGACTATGTTGCATTTTTTAAAATTTTTTTATTTTTTTTGTCAGAACGGGCCGGCCATTTGGGTGGAACGGCCGGACCAATCAAACCGGTAACCAGACCCCTGACCGGTTCGGTCACCGGTTCATTTTAAAAACCATGACCCAAACTTTAAAACGTATCATTTAGTACCCGGATTCCTAAAAACTTCCAATTTAGTACCCGTCATAAGCAGTCTATCAATTATCTATATCACATGATGAACTTAATTTTTTTCAAATATCAAAACTACCCCTTTTAATATTTTTAAGACTATTTTACCAAGGTTTTTAAAACCGTATCAGATGGGGAACCGTTCAGGGGACCGGTTCCTGGGTCGAACGGTCCAACCATCTAGTTTGAATGTATGGCTCATTCTAACTTAACAATTTTAAAAATAATAATAATAAATAAAAATGGACAAAAACTGTTGTCCGGGTCGATGGTTCAACCGCCGAGGTCAGCAGATCGCTGACCAAATCAATGGTTTTTTGCCAAAAAATGGCTCTAGGGTGAAACGGAACCAGTTACATGACTAATTCCCAAGTTCTGGTTTTGAAAACCATGCATTTTATCCATAGTTCTCAAGGCGCCAAGGCAAAACTGGGCAATAGGGAAGAACCTTGTCGCTTAATTGCCTAGAAGATGAGTTTTTTTAAAATAGAAAAATATAAATCATAGAGTAGATCCTTAAGTTTCATAGTAATAAGTAGTAATCTTTAACTAATAATCACCATAATTCTCATGGAATAAGTATAAACTCCATATAAATAGATAGAAATTGAACATATTTATGAGTTAAAAAAAAAAAAACAAGAAAGGAAAGAAATATACAAAGTATAAGGCCGTGTTTGGTTTAAAGGAAAGGAAAAAAAAAAAAGATAGGGAAACATTTATAAACCTTATACTGGTTTCCTTACTTTTCCCTTCCTTTCCTTATCTTTTCCTTCAAACCAAACATAGCATAAGGGTTGATCCCTTATTTTGGTCCTAGGAATAAGAAGTCCTATTGATTGGTCTTGTGTGTTAATTGGATAAAATCTTCAAGTTAGTTTATACTTATCAATTCAGGTTTTAAAGTCCTAAAAGGTTCATGAGTATGCCATACCTTGATTGAACCCAAACAAATAAGAAACTAGTATAAAATAACAATATCAATACTATAAACCTGCAATATAAATAATTAATTCTAATAATATCTATTGTATTACTATTAATAATATAAAATATAAATATAAAATATTCTGTGGTGTTTTACGTATAAATATGTAGGCGTTTGGGCGAGGTGACCCTTCAAAAATGCCTTATCGCCTAAGCATCGCCTTGACAACTATGAATTTACCTTGATTATTCCACAACAATTGCAAAAATTACTCAATCTTCTCCAACAACAACTTAAATTTCTTTTTAATTCTCCTTCTCTGAAAATGGCATCTTCTTCCTAGTGACGTTTTTCTGTGTAGCTTCTCCCGTGGGAAGCATTGGTTCTTCAGCAAGATTAAGGCATAAAGTGAATAGTGGTGCCAAATTGTAGCAAAAATATTTTGGCCATTTCAAAATTATGTTTTTCTTGCTTATTCAAAAGTCAAGGGTATTTGTGTCTTTTGGCATGCCATCTAACATTAATTAATTGACAATTTTCAAGAGTTCAAGTACTAAAATGGTACATTTTGAAGTTTGGGTACTAAAGTAAGGCTAGCCCAAAGTACCGTGTACTAATTTGCCATATATCCTAAATGATTCTAAAAATGAACAATTTAAGCCATGTTTGGAACCAATGTCATTTCTTGAGAGGCGTTTGTTAAGAGAACAGTCTTGCATTGGTATGCCATTATTTTAGAAAGTGTTTTTTATTATTTTTTTATTCGAGACTATTGTTAGTTGTTATCATATAAGCATTTTTCAATGCCACATCAACATATTATTCCAGCAATAATAAAAAACGAGAAAATACCAAAATTAATGTTTTCACAAATTTCCCAATCTCCAAAGCGTGAACTAAGAAACCGTTTTTCGGAAAAAGGGGGGTTTAACTGTTCAATTCACCCCTAGAAATCTTAGCTCCACCCTAGGGGTAGAATGAATCCTGATCGTGGATTGATGCCTAATCCACACAGGCCACAGGCAGGATGTGGTTTATAGGGGGGCTACTGGTAGACTAAGAGGTGGGTGTAATTTTAGATTTCTGAGCGGAGTACAATCTACTTATCCAAAAAAAACATATCCAATCAAGCATTGTCTAAACGAATATGATAGTGATGTGACACTGTTTTTCATGATGTGTTAACATTTTCTAAAAGGGGTTTTTATAGTTCAATCCACCCCTAGAAACCTAGAGCTCCACTCTAGGGGTGGACTGAACCCTGACAGTGGATATTGATGCCAATTTCGCGGGCAGTATGCGGTTTATAGGGGGGCTGCAAATCAGATTTATGAGGGGGATTGCAGTCCAAAAATCCCTTTCTACAAAGAGGCATCGGTTTCAAATACAGAGCTATAAACATTCAAAATGTGAAAATAGTATTTGAGGTAGTGACAAGCCCAATTGCAAATGGTATTTGGGGTAGTGACAGATGGCATAAATACATTGAACTTTCAATTATTCAAAAATAGACATTATCCATCTAGGTAAACATTATATAATATCAAAAATATCCTTCTCCATCTACTCGCCACCAGAAAATGAGTCAAAATTGATTGGGAGAATGACAGTTCAGCCCAGGGTCAGAAGTTCTAGGCCAAAGTACAATTCAATGGAAGTTTTTGACATTTTGAATGTTTTTAGTTCTGCAGTGGAATTCAGAAATCTGCATTGGGCCTATTCGGACTTTCCCGAAAATTTTTTATACTAGTGGAATAACTTGTGCGATGCACGGGGTATTTGATATTGATGGCGATGTTTGACTATGCTTTTATATCTCAAGCATAGATGAAAGTTCACATACCACTCAAATTCTAAGACAATTATATAATACATAAAAAAAACTATCCTTACAAAATGGCAATATTTGAAAATGAAACACAAAATTTATAGAGAATAGGAGATACTACTCTTCATTGATGTCCTGTTTTGTGACAACTTAAAACCTATGAAAATAATTATTATTAATGGTTAGAAGTAAACAAAGCTATTATGCTAATTTCTTAAGTAACCATTGAATAGCAGAAGTCATTATCTAAGATGACTCTATTAAAAAACTTACACTTAAGTCTAAAAATATTTTCTTATAACTTTTTAACTAAGAGATAAAAAAAATTAGTTGGAAGCAAAATTTATCAACCAACCACTAAAGTAACATGTATACAAACACTTTCTATGCATGTTGAGCACCTTCGGACATTTGTCCAAGAATAAAACAAATCAAACAATTCATAATGTATCACAGTGTTGCATACGACTGAGGACATGACTTACAGTCCCTACTTAACAACCACACACATAATAACATATAGTCTCAATTGCCAAATGCCCTTATAAGACCTGAGCCTAATTGACGAACATGTTTAGGGCCCATGGAATGAAATTTCTATATTTTCATTTTTCTGCAATTTATGGTTTGTCTTTGTTATTTGTAATTTCTATTATTTTTTATCAAATTTTATGATTTCTACATTTTTTTTGCAAATTTTCTGTGTATTTCTTTGTTTTTTTTTGTAATATATATTATTTTCTTCGTTTTCTGTGTTATTTCATAATCATTTTGGAATTTTTGTTTTTGTTCTTTTGTTTATGTTATTTTCTACATTTTCTATCTTTACTTATATTTTTGTGTATTTTTTTAGAATTTATGTATTATGTAAAAAATTAATGGATTGGGTTATAATGGGTTTCGGTTGAACCCAGAATAGGTCATTAGCGAGTTGATGGATGAGTTAGGTGGGTTGGGTTGAAGCTCAACCCAAACCTATGTACCTAACCCACCCAATGGCTTTTTAGAAAAAAACAAATAGATTTTTTTTTGGCCAACAACTATGATACACCCTCATATAGAATTGGGATATGTTGGAATAACCAAATAACTAAGGGGGTAGAATTAATATGAAAAATCAGGGTCTTTCGACCACACTAACGGAATCATTCTCATTTTTATATATGGTAGTAGATATAAATTTTTATTTTATTCTACAATTTTTCTGTAATTTATGTTTTTTCTTCAATTTTTATGATTTTCTATATTTTTTGTAAATTTTCTCTATTTTCTTTGTTTTTTGTAATTTATATTATTTTTTTCATAATTATTTTGCAATGACAATATATACAATAGGAAAAAAAATAGAAAGTTGAAGGTAAAGTTGGAAAGTAAAATCGAGGCCTTTTGACCAAACTAATTGCAACATTCTCATTTTTTAGTATGGTATAGATTTGTAATTTGTGTTATTTTTCTTCAATTTTTATGATTTTCTATATTTTTTGTAAATTTTCTATGTATTTCTTTGTATTTTTGTAATTTATATTATTTTCTTCATTTTATGTGTTTTTTCATAATTATTTTTCAATGACATATATATAATGGAAAAAAAGAAAGTTGAGGGTAAAGTTGGAAAGTAAAATCAGGGGTTTTGACCAAATTGCAATATTCTCATTTTTTAGTATGGTATAAAAACTTCTATGATTTTCTATGTTTTTTTGTAAATTTTCTTTGTTTTTTTTTGTAATTTATATTATTTTCTTCACTTTATGTTTTTCACAATTACCTTGTAACGACAATATATACAATGGAAACAAAATAGAAAGTTGAAGGTAAATTTGAAAAATAAAATCAATGTGTTTTGAACAAACCAATTGCAACATTCTCATTCTTTTAGTATGGTATAGAAATGTTTATGATTTTCTATATTTTTTGCAAAATTTTTGTGTATTTCTTTGTTTTTTTGTAATTTATATTGTTTTCTTCATTCTAAAGAGAGGTGTATAAGATAGGAGAGACCATTTCTGCTTCCTCCTTCCTAATGTGAACTAGGGGGAATGGATAAGATATACACTATAGAAAGAGGGGTTTAAAGGAGAGAATTTGAGTTTTAGAATTTGTCTTTGCATCATGTGTGAATAATACTTGGCCTTTGCCTCCTATCGTTATACTCGTCAATGGTGGGGTCATTATTTACATATCCAACAGCTAATGTCTGGATATAGATTAATCCTGATTTGTTTATACTTAAATTTGAATCGAACATCCATCTAATTTATATAAAAGAGTCTAGATCTACCAACACAACACATTCCAAAGCCCTATAGCCTTACCAAGTACCAAACCCCTAAAATATTACATTGGTAGGGTGTCAAATTATCAAACTCGCCCAATGATCATCCAAAAAAACACTCTAAAACAAAATAATATAATAAACCTAAAAGCATTATCCAATCAAATACAACTTATTACGTTAATAGAGACGGTCAAAATAAAGGGGCAATGGGAAAAATACCTTAAAAATAGGAAAAAAAATAAAAAAAAGTCACTTAATCATTCTAATTGATTGATCGATGACAAAAGCAAAGGGGTAAAAAAATCCATAATTTGAATTTGAGAAAATAATCCAATACTATACACGTGTAGGTTCATTGTAGGTGCTTCATGAGAAAGGGGAAGAGTAGGTTCCACATTGATTTTATTATTATTTTAATTAGTTTATTGTTAATTAAACAAAATTTAAAAAATAAAAAACATAAAGAGTAAAAATGAAAAGTGAAAATCAATCAAGTCATCATGGAGAGACGTAACTTGAGAATGATCAATTGAAAGTTCAGTGGCACTGAAACCGTAAAAGAAATGGTACGGAAAGAGTTGTAACCAATCAAAACACCTAATTGGCTATATATTCCGTATCATAGTCAAACCCCAGTTCTAATTGGATATATTAGTGACTGATTTATTTCTGATACGAATGTAAGACCAGACCAAAAATGATTCGACCAATAATACAATCACGCCCACCGGCCCACGCTTACCACAACCACGTCTGAAGAGGACTTTCATGTGGCGGATTTTTAGCTGAGAGAGTTGGGACGAGATGCGCACAGGCACAGTCAATAAACCCGAAAGGCCCAAATTCAAATTTGCTGTGCAACAGCAGAGGGAACGAAGGATCTAGCTCCAGATCTTCCACTACCTAGAAGTTCGAATTCAAACCCCCCCCCCCCCCAATTCCGATTTGCGAGCCACAAATTACACCGCTTTTGCATAATCCCAAGGATTTCTTGCGAAATAGAAACACAAAACCAGTCGAACAAATTAACAATTTACAGAAAATCCACAAACAAACCCAGAAGAACAGAATCAAAATTACCAAAAAACAACAATTTATCATTCATCGATTCGTCAGAAGAACACTAAATAAATACATCCAACAACGAAACCCAGACGATAAAACAACGAACCCTAGATTCCAATTTTTACACCATAAAGCCCCCCAGAAACCCTAACCTCCGAACCCGTAAAGAGTCCTACCCTGTCTCTTAAGAGCATAAACAACGTCCATAGCAGTGACCGTCTTCCGGCGAGCGTGCTCGGTATAAGTGACAGCATCACGAATGACGTTCTCAAGAAAGATCTTGAGGACACCACGAGTCTCCTCATAGATCAGACCGCTAATACGCTTAACTCCACCACGCCTCGCCAACCTTCGGATTGCAGGCTTGGTGATGCCCTGGATGTTATCCCTCAGAACCTTGCGATGCCTCTTCGCACCTCCTTTTCCCAGTCCCTTTCCTCCTTTTCCTCTTCCTGACATCTTCTTCTCTCTGTTTCTGCGCTTTGGGACCTGTGGACAGTGGTTCGCGCTTTCTCTGTGAGAAGATGAGAACCGGGCGAAGTCTTTTATAGCTTTCTCCAGGTTTGGGAACGAGAGTGTACGTCGTTGGATGGGCTATTGATCCGCGTCGTTGTCCCAGGACAAGCTCCTGTCCGTGGGATTTCAAATATTGAACTCTAATTGGTTGTCTAGACATGACTCGGATTGAAGATTCATTTTTCTTCCCGCTCGTCCGCTGTTTTGTTTTCCATCCATGGGATATGAGTTAAGACTTGAAAGTAGGCTCTAATTACGGAATTGCCACTGCATTGAGCTTTCTTCTTCTTTTAGATGAATTATACATTATTAATGGATAAAAAACGGTGTCATGCTTTTAAACATAATAAAATTTTTATTTTAACCAAGAATAAGAAGATTAAGATATCCTTTGATCAGATAGGTATAAAAATATCATTGAAGCAAAAAAATTAAAGCAAATAGAGGAAATTTATTTAAACAAAATCCCTCTTTTTGCGCTTCATCCCTATCACCAAATCTCTACCTATTTTTGTTTTTTTTTTACTACTACTACTTCAAATCCTTCATTATTATTAATATTATTATTATTATTTACTAAAATTAAAGGGATCAAATTGTGTTATTCATCTTAAATGTGGATATGGATGGAGGTTTTTGGAGAGGCCAAAGTTTAGGGAGATTAAAAGCAGTTGCCAAAAACTGCAAAGGAGGTTTAAGTAATTTAACCTTTTAATTTATTTAAGGGTGAATTCAAGATGGTATGCCCCTAACCTATGTCGAAGTGTTTCACTTAATTACCCAAACTACATTTTGTGCCAAATCCCCCCTTTAACCATCACAAGTTAAGCAAATAAACACTCTTATTGGCATGACATAAAATGCCCCTATGCACACCATGCGATGTAATAGACATTTTTAAAAGCCCAAATTGCCCTTCTAGATGATTTTGTTGTTGTATTCGTTTCATATTTTAAGATGAAAAAGGGGACAAATTTGTTAGACTAGGTTTAATGATTTTATGAAATTTAGAAGACGGGTAAAATAGAATTTTCTGCCCATTTTCCTAATAACATACTAACACCGGTAAATATGTACGTGCATTTGCACATGACATATCTTCAAGATAAAACTATTTATAATTAGACATGTTTATGGCTCAGGCTTTGTATATGTATTAACAAAATACATTCAGGCCCAAGCCGGATCATAAATTTGAAAATATTTTTTTTTATTTTTTTATTCAATAAAAAAGTGTTTTATTTATATTAAAACCTTTAAAACTCAAAAATAATAAACATTTTACTATTACTTGAAAAAAAAAGAGAAGAATAATAAAGAAAAAATATTGTATATATATTTTTATTATTTAATATATAGTATCAAGTCGGGGCTTGGGCTTGGGCTCGGGCTTGGGCTCGAGCTGGGCTTTTTTGAGAAAGCCCGAGCCCAGCCTGAAAAAAGTCGAGCCCGATGTTTTAGGCCCAAGCCCGAGCCCACGGGCCTAAAATTATGACTAAGCCCGACTTAATAACGGGCCAAGCCGGGCTAGCCCGTCGGGCTATCTAGTCCATGAACATGTCTATTTACAATTCATTGGCAGTTTTTGAACAGTTATAAATGGACAATTTCTTAATTGTTATAAGTGAACAGTTTTTGGAGTGAGAATAAAAGACACATATGCCCTTTTGATGCCCGTTGTATGCTGCTTAAATAAAGAGTAGAAATTGTCTAATAAAAATTCCAGAAAAAAAGGACATTCACTTTTTTATAGATAATATAAATATAGATATTAGATAGGGGATTTATTTGCTTAACTTATTCTAGTTTAGGGGAATCAGACACAATGTGAAACACCCCATAGTGGCGGAGATTACTTATCCTTTATTTAATTTTCATGTGTTTTCTTGTTTCAAACATCCAATTATTATTATTATGTTTTTAAGCCTTCAAACATCCAAAATTTTAAACATGGAATTACACATTCTCAATGATACAAGATCTTTCTATTTTTTATTTAAACATAGAATCCCACTCTATGACTTGGCATGTATCCCTACAAAATCAATCTAGGGATTTGAACTTTGAAGTATTGAACCCTAACCGATTTGAGAATGTTTTGGAATCTCCCTTTCCATGCATGTATATATGGTTTCATTGTTTATAATAAGGGAGCCTTTCCATAATCCATTCAAGGGGCTCTCTAATCCTTACTGCTTTCCCAATTGCGAAGTCAAAACCCTAATTTATCTAGTTTTCATTTTCTCAACTTTAAAGATTAGGTATATGTTTGGCATCGGTGTTGTAGATACAGCACTATTGAGAAAATGGTATTATTGATGCGTGGGTTGGAAGCATCATTTTTTGAGAAAACGATATATATATATATATTTTTTTGTGAAAAGTTGCTACCAAGTAGGGCATTTTCTGAAACAACAGAAGTGTTTTCTAATTGGTACCAATGCTCCAAGAAACATTTTTAACGTTGGTACTTATTATCCAGTGTCACGTCATGTCATCGTCACTGCCACTTCATGTCCCTGTTGGCAGCAACGAGATGCAGCTCCAAGAAATGCCAAATTCGGCATTGCTCCAAACCACACCTTCTCGATTTTCAAGGTGTGGCTCGAAGCATCATTTTTTTATGGAAAATGGTTCTAAACAAACAGGCGTTTCCTAAAGCACAGTTTTTTCCGACATGACACTAATGTGTCACCGTTTTTCTGGAACAATGACAACGATGTCAAACAGACGCTAGATCACTCGTACCACCACCACCTTACACTAGCAAAATTTCAAACTGCTTAACCAACTCCACATTTTATCGGTTTCACAGTGAAGGAGGCAATGAACCCAAGGTTCAAAGTATCAATACGATACGAGTTTCGGTCGTATCGTATCGGTACTTAGAAACGGCCGATACATACTTTTTTTTCAAAGTTTAGTTTTTTGGGAAGCTTATAAGATATTTTTTATTATTAAAAAATTGGGGGTCCGAAACACCTAGAAACAAGCGTTTCAGACCGTATTTTTTCAAAAGATATGATATAATACGCCCTGTATCGGGCATATCGTATTGATACTTTGAACCATGAATAAACCCATCTCCTAGAGGCAGAGACTAAAACTAGAGGTATATAGTGGGCTAGGCCGGGCCGGCACGGCCCGGCCTGTGAGTGACCCGCGCAAAGTGCGAGCCGTGCCACGTTGGCCTGTAGGTTGTCATAGGCCATGCTGCCCTCCCCGGTGAAAATTTTTGGGGTCGACCCGGCATAGCCCACAGCCCAGGCCTATGCGGGCCTGTACCGTGTCGCGGGCCTTGGGCCTGGGCCGAACCAGGCTAAACTGATCTTTTGACCTTTTGTTTTTGAAAATTTTTATTTCTTTTCTAAGAAAAAGTGTAAAACTAAAATATTTAACTTTCATTTGAGTTTTGGGAAGTGGGAACTATTTGAAAATTTAAGAAATGAGAAATCTAACACATAAATGAAAAAATACTTAACCAAATAAGAATGATGAAATAACAAATTTGAAGAAAAAATAGGAATTTTATTTCATTTAAATTTGAATGATACAAATTACAAAGCATGCAATGGTTGGATACTTGGATGAATGAAATATGAAAATGGAATAAATTAATAAAATATAAAAAATACAATATAGTTACAAATTGAAAATACAAAATTACATTGTTAAAAATAGCAAATAAATTAAATAAAATTAAAACAAAATTTACAATAATTTGAAAAAAAATAAAAAAATCTATACAACTAGTCAACTATTGTTCATGAATCATGACTTTCATCATCTGCTTCAGGTGAAATATCTAGTGTAGTATCATGCCCTCATTTGTCTTGTAATATATCTTCTACATCTAGTCAATCCTTAAAGCAGATGCACATCTCTATACTTTCATCATTCATGCAACTTCTCTTGTCGTCCAACACCATGGTACTTGTACTAAAACAAGACTCCGATGAAATTGTAGACACCGGAGGGGTTAGTAGATCACGTGCCATGGCGGCGAGAACTGGATAATTTTTTGAACGTTCACTCATGTTCCCTCACTTAAACTAGAAAAAATTGCTTGTAAATAAAAATTAAGTTATAAAAATGAGCTTGCGGGCCATACCGTACCGGCCCATGGATTACAAATCTCTAACCCAACACAGCACAGACCATCATGTTGAGCCTAACACGACCCACAGACTGTCATGCTGGGCCGGGCCAGTCCAAATTCATGCCAAACCGCAAACAGTACAATCTGATTTACACCTCTAGCAGAAACAAGAAAAGAGAAAATGAACTCATCAAAGAAAGGTGAGAAAAAACTACATTCATCAACTAGTTCCCCGTGTAACCATGCACTCATTTGCATAGTTAATTTCTAAGAAAGTTAGTACTCTAGTATATAAATAAATACATTAAACATAAAATTGGGGCCATATTCCAAACTGACTTGGACCCTATTAATCTCCATACTAGATTATTAGAATGCTAGGTTTTGATCCTCTTGGTGTTGGGACATTTTACAGTGCAAACTGATGAAAAGTGTCTTGTATCAAAAGGTAGTGTTAACAATAAAATTCAACAGAAAAATGGAGAGTTTAGCTTCTCCTACACTCGATAACCATTACCTGCAGTTTTGAGGCGTTCGTAGGGGTAGGGGTGTTGACCGGTTTTGAGTTGGACCCATCCAAATCAAAATCAGATTGAATGGATTGTAAAGATCAAATAAGACATTGAATTGGTCCAGTCCATTGACATGAGGTAAAAGTACAGATGTTAATTAATGGACCAGTTTTGGGTCGGACCCTGTCTAAATTAAAGCCAAATTCTTTAGACGGTCCCGACATTGAATTGGACCAGTTCAGAATGATCAAAAGTATTGATCAGATTGGATTGGACCTGGTCATCTGTATTTCTGCAATGAATTCATACTGGACCGGATAAGCCCTCAGCCCGACAGTAAGCAAAATTCGTCCATATATCATTCATCTGAGTAGGGGTGTCTATGAAAAACCAAATCGAACTGAGAAAATTGAACCGGAAAATGCAGTTAACTGAATTGATCGATTCGGTTTCGGTTTGACATTTTTGAAAACTAAAGGACCGATTTAGTTTTTGGTTAAACTACAAAAAAAACCGACGGTTAACCAAACCGACTAGTATACATATTTATATGTATATTTTATATATATTTAATATATGTTACATATTCTCTATATATTATATATAAATATATATTCATTATATATATAAATATATATACTGATATACATATATTATATTTATAATATATTATATATCATTTATTATTTATACTATAATATTATACATATATTTATATAATATAATATATGTTATAAATATAAAAAACTAAAAAACTAAAGAACTGAACCGATCAAAAACCGAAACCGGCAAACCGATTAACCGGTGGTACCGATTCGGTTTCTGTTTGGAGAAATGGAAAAACCAGTGATACCAGTTTGGTTTGCAAAAATTGCCCACGATAAACCGAACCGTGGATGCCCCTACATGTGGGCGTATACATTTGGTATACGTTTTACTTTTGCTAGTTCTCGGTTGTATACAAATTACGAAACCTTAGGAAACATAATTAGAAGACGCAAACTGTTCAACAGGGCTGTATACTGTATACAGTATTTGAGAACAAATACATTTCACAGCGATCTTCTATCACAAAAATGCCAAACCACATTAAATCCTGTGTATTCTTCTCTGTCTGAACTCTTTCTTTTGGTGTCACTTATAATAAAAGTACAGCCTTAACATTGGGAAGGATGAGACAGAAAAGTTATCACCAAGTAATGAAAAGCAAGAATACGAAGACCACCTCCATAAGTTGGATTCCATGGATCTAAAAGTGGATGCTTCTTAGTTCTTACAACAAATAATAATATTTAAATTTCCATTTACTGTTGCCCAATCGATCCAGGATGATCTTATTGACATTGATTAGCAGGAAAAAAGTTCAATTTCTAACTTAGCTGATGCACAAAAACACTGATAACAACAACAGAATTGCTTTAAGCAGATTGAGATTTTTCAAAGCCTAATTCATTGAAAATGAGATAGGTGGGAACAACATGTTGATTCCATGCTCCTGATAAAAAAGATGGCAGTCCCCTCCTCTCTCAGTTACATGAATTTTATAAAGTCCAAAAAGAGATATCTTACTTTCACCTATCCCTATCCTAACAACTACATGAATTTTTTTGGGTGATGAGACACCGAGGGGCATGAATCTTGATTTTGTTTAAGATGTGTTCCTAATTAAAAGTAGAAAATAAGATACTATAATGATGGCTTCTACAACTATAGAGAATAATTCATTTATGCAGGGTAGATTGAAGATCAATTAAGAAGCTTGTTGCATGTCCCGACACCAACAGCTGCAGCAAGATGCCATGCAGCATGAAGATATGGAGTTCTGGGGAATATATCATCAGCAATAAAAAGAGCACCTCCCAAAAGAGATGACATCTTATGCACATTGTGGGCCATCCTCAGATCAGGGTCGTTTAGTGCTCTTCTTGCAAATGCTACCTGGAAGGAAACAAAAAGAGAAAGAAAACCAGTTTAAGTACAACGAATGCCTTCAATATGAATGTGAAGCTGCAAAGAAGCATTTCTCTACACTCAGGATTGTCAAGTAAATGAAAACATGCATGTTATAGTATCGACAAGAGGAGGGTTGACACCGATGAAGACTGGGTATCCATCATTCAATTGAAGTTACTCCCAACATTCAGTATGACCAATATTAGTCCACCTGTGAATTTGAGGTGCTGTTTTGGAACTCATTAACACCTACGACTGGATGTGCATGACAGAAATGTGTATAGGATGGATGTAGTGGCAATTGAAGAAAATGAATAGAAAAAAGTACTGCAGTAAGCATCCCTGTCAATTTCAGTCATGAGCAAGGGATGTAAAGATATACAAGGGCTTAGAAGTCATAGCAAACAAACAAGGTTTAACAAAGTTTCAAGCAAAAAGTGCAACCAAGGTGCCAGAGACAGTTACATGTTGCAAGTTTAACCCTGTGGGAGCAATGATATATCCAAAAAAAAAAAAAACTGAAGGAAATATTAGATTTTTTTTTTAATTTCTTGATTGCCCTCATTTACTACCACCTCAAAGCTTGTATAATGCAAAAGAAAGGATAATATAGTTTATGGTTAAAATATAAAACGATTATTGGATGAATCTGGTAGCAAGAACAGTTAAACTTACAAGTTTCAATAAGACAATCCATAGAATATGAGATTATCACCATTACTTACAAGGATTTGTAACTATGTAACATGTAAACATCATAACAAAATAAATTTAATAAATTGGTACCTTCTTTAATAAAACACTAATAAATTACAGGAGGAGAAAAGCATCAGTTACCTCCATCAAACCAGTGTGTACAGCTGAAACCATTAAAGGCTGGATTGGAAGAAAAACAGCAGAAGCTGCCATAAGCAATTTTGGATTCTCATTCCTGAGTGCCCTTGAAAGACACTGCAACAAATGTTCATTTATTCATACCACTAGAAGGAGAATTATTTGAAAGCAAGAATTAGGGAAGTCTTTAAAGCAAAAAGTAAAGATAATTAAAACAGGTTGTGGAACAACAATCCCATAACAATAACAAATCCAAGACTAAAGCAACATGAGTGATAAAGAAGAGGTTTGAACTGATCTGGCATACCAGAAGGTCCATGAAAGGATCCTTATCACTAACCAGAAATCAACCCCCCCCCCCCAAAAAAAAAAAAAAATTTAAATAAAAAAACTGGTGGTAAGCATTTGTCAGAGAAATCACCATGGAAGGCTCTATACTGCTCCAAATTGCTTCAAAATTAATTAATATGTTTGAAATCAAAAACCAATGGCCCTGATCAGAAAAAGGCCTCCATTCAATCAGATTATAATTTTCTGGATTTTCACAAAGAAAAATCCATAAAAAAACAATATCCTTTCATTGTTCAGATGGAGCAACCATCAAAGTTCTTCAAAAGAACCTTCTAGATCCCCCTCTTCAAATTAGGATGCCTGTCCAGTGTCCATCACCAGCTACGTCCTTTAATCATCCCTCCACGTGGCAGAAATTGTGTAGGTTGTGTAGGCAAGTTCCTTACTTGACCTGAACTTTTTACTGGGTTCCCAATCAGATTCCGATCAATTTCCAGTTTAACAGTTTTCAAATCCCAAGACACCAGAGACACTCCTCCAATACCTGAAGGACCAGGTTCCCAATTGAATACCCATCAAAGTTCAGTTTTATGATATTGCCAGATCATGATGGCACTATCTATCCAACACAATGCATCGACTTGAGCAATTCAATATTAAATGCCTAATGAGTCACCCTTAAAATGAACAGCCATAATTTTTGAATTGACACTCAAGCACACGATCAATCACGAAAATACCCTGGACTTGCTTTCATCCAAAATATCTTAATGAGTAACTAAAGGAAGGTAATTCCACAAAACTTTGACCCTCTTTTGAAGGTCATTAGCACCAATTCAACATTAAATCTTATCATATAGTAGGGGAACACGGGGAATTTCTAAATTATCAGGAAGTGACACCATATTTCACTCAGTGTTGCAGATTCTCCTAAATGAATGACATTTCCATGTAGGACATGCATTGAGGTCCAACACTCTACTTATTATTCTGGAAACTTCTATGTAAGAAGTAACACCATATTTCACTCAGTGTTGCAGATTCTCCTAAATGAATGACATTTCCATGTAGGACATGCATTGAGGTCCAATACTCTACTTATTATTCTGGAAACTTCTATGTAAGATTTCCTTTTTTTATCTCCTAGCTTAGTTGACATAAATGAACAGATAATGTGTAAGATGAATGCCATTTTTCATATCAAATGTTACTTGGTAACAAAGGCAACATTTTTGTAGGTATATAATGTTAGAATTCAAAATATGAACTATTTTAATAGTGCACATTTTTCCATAGACGTGTCCATGAGTCCATGTTTTTTCATATTGCCAAGCCAGATTCTTGGACATGCATCGGGTTCTGACTCTTGTATCTGTGTCCATGCAACAGTGGAAAAATTACAATGCAGAAATATATGATTTTACCAACTCCCTATTAGATATGAACATATTCCACAGATGCATAAGTATTTTATGTTTTAATGAGCAATATAACAACCAAAAGCCTTCATTCTAAAAGTAATCAAAAACACCCAATCAACCTAGGAAGGAGATAAGAAAAAACTTAGAATATCATGAAAAACAATTTTAAGGGTAATTGGGTAAATGCTATGCTTTTCTACGGATTAGACCCTATAATATTCTTTATTTTCAGAAATGAATTCACATTTATAGTATAAAATAAAAGGTATAAAATTAGAATTTCAGAATATCTGTTACCCCTACAAAAAACCAAACTCCAAAGAGAAGCTGAATGAAAACTTCTCTAATATAGCCAAATCTAGTACTAAATAGAGGCTCTCCAACCTAAGAGAGGGAGGGAGTAAGGGTATTTTTACTTACAACCTATTGACTTCCATCCATTCAAGTTATGCTGCTCTGATATAGCATTATACTGAAGTAACCTGGTTTTAGACTTCTTGATTTATTAATGAAATAATGTGTCCACATACAAATTTAAAATGCACTAAGAGAGAAATATTGTTTGGTTAGCACATCAGTGAAGAGGTCTTGAGTGAGGATGAGGCAGGAAATAGATTCCTTTTTTATTTTTTATGTTCCACCCCCCCCCCCCACAATTTGGCCTAGTACCAGTAGTCATTAATCTGTTTTTCTTACAATTTTCTTTAGGGGATCAAACCGCAAAACAACTAATTCCTAGTGGCTCCTTGTTTTGCTAGCCCATCTACCAGGCCACTGGAAGACCTTGGTGTCCACTTAAAGCTTGTTTTCTTTCCCTCTTCCGATTGTCTTCAGTCCATGATGATATTTCTTATACCCAAGATCCAGTATTGTTTTTCCTTAGCCAGTCCACAACTATTATAGAGTCCCCTTCATCAGAAGATTACAATAATTGAGAGATTTAGCTATTCGCAATTCTTGCAACACAGACACCAGTTCAGCTCATGGTTGAATCACATCAGCCAATTGGTTCTAAGAACAAAACCAACATATTTCCACCACCTTTTCTGAATACTCTCCCTATACTAGATAGCAAATGTTGTCAGACTCGTATTGGTCAGAAAACCAGAATGCTCACTGGCTCATAGCTTTTCCGGTTAACAAAGGGTTATCCCATTCAAACCATGAAAACCTTCATTTAACCAGGACCCAGAAAAGGCCACTGGGTCACCTGGTCAGTGGTTCAACCATCCAATGCAGCCTGGATCTGACAACACTGCTAGAGAGTCCTAAATTCCCCAAGCTGCACCCATCAAAGATTAGTTTGATGAGACCAAAATGAAATAGATTCCTTTTTAGTTCTAAAAACAAGTGCTATTGATGTAGTCAAGCTTGCTACAACTTTCCACTTGATTATTCATGAATGAATGCTAAACAGGATATAAAAACATTCTTTAAATAATAGAATGTGAATAAAACTCATATTCATTTAGATAACAATTTACTTTGCAGAATCATTGGAGCTCCTTAATTCATTTGTTGCTTTTGATATGAGTTGATGTATAAAATAACCAACTGTATGTAGGATCTTTAGGTAAACTCTAACTTACAACTGTTGCTGCTGCTATCATTGTATAGTCTGCCCATCTTAAGTACTTCCTCAGTTCTCCCCTCGAGGAGTGGTATAAAATTGATGCTACTCCAACTCCAACTAATGAATTAGCATAGAGTGTACAATTCAAATTCTTCCTGAAACCTCAGTAAAATGTTCTTAGGGACATTGAAGGAATGATATAATTTTCAAGCCAAATGATATCGTAATGAACACTTGCTTTCTTACCTTGGTGCCTGGATTCCAAGGGCAATAAAAGGAAGTGATGTAAGCACATTAGCTATTGTCTCTATGACATTCTGATCACCTAAAACAGGAAAGGAGGTAAAACATGAGCAAACAGAAATAGGTTTGTCTAGGAATCCATGCACCAGGCAATAGCATTGGGACAAACAGTGCATCATGCATACCATGCTAATATAACATATTAAGAAAGTAACTTCTATTAAGAATACCTTGGAGGTTACAACAGATGGGTTTTAAGCATGGTGGTCTCTGCTGCCAAAGTCGCCTGATGAACACAAAGCAGAAGTAACTTAACTTTTTATATTATATTGCAGCAATGGAAACTAATATGATTTTATATGCTATCTAACAAGGATATTAGTTTCTGATATTTGACTGTGTTATTCTTCTTTTATTCTCAAGTGTCAAAGCACAACAATGCATTAGATCTGACAGATTTCAGTGACACATGTATCATATTTTCTGACTATAATGGGAATATGCACATTATATCTATATTGTACTCAGATTGATGATATATATTTTTTGTTATGTTATGTGAAAAACGAAATTTATAAATTTGCCAGGTTTTGGACTTCTGGAGGTCATTGTGTCTGCAACCTTTTTATCTGTTTCGGTCATTGACATGTGCCAATGTCTAAGTTTTATAGTTTATGTACATATGCTGCTCCACACAAGCATATGTAAGGAATTTTTGAACATCAGAATTCTGATAATATCTATCTAGATTTTTATCAAGAAAAATATCTTAGGATAAACAGTATAAAGCATAACTTTCATTCTTTATCGAGATAGATCATATCTTAGAAGTTAGAACCTACTGCATTAATAGCTTCTGATTAGCACCGAAAGCTGGACCTTCTTCAGAGGTTGAGTGATGCAAGTCCCCATATTGAGGGATCTCTTCCACTACAAATGGAGAATGCGGCAACAGATGTACCCCATGGACCCCTTCTAGGGCTTTACAAGGGCTCAATGAACATGCGGGACTCATAAGCTATTTGCTGATATTCCACAATGGATAAATTTCAACCAAGAACTTGAAGTTACTTATCGAAAGAAGCACGCCAGCAGCAACAATCTAATGTTCCTATTAGCCAAAAAACAAAATAACAGGAGAGTTATTGTATGAACTAAAAACATGGCATCAGATTTTCTGAAATAAATATCTAAAGAATGTTCAGTGTTAAGCTCCAAGAGAAATTCATAGTTCTAGAAGCACATTGATAGAAATGTCTCCAATAGGCAATATTCTATGGACTAATTGTTATCATCTTTATCAGCATCATTGTCCAAGCCTCATGATGCCATCAATTTGCATTCTTTTCTGCTATTCTAGTCCATAAAGAGTTGTATCATCCATCAAGACATAAGTTTCAACTCACTTCTTACTAGTCACTACTCATTCCATAAATCATTCCTCAGAAGTACTACCATGGGTCTCCATCACACAAAATCAAACCATCTTAGCTGCTTCTCATATTTTTCAGCCACTATGACTACCCATAAATTATCCTGTATTCCAGTTAATACATACAGATTCAAAATTTTTCTCATATATTATGGCTTTCTTTCCTATTATTGTCACATCATTATCACTATCTCAGCTGCATTTTATTCTGTAAAGTAATTTCTTATATTCAATCAAAATTAGGAATGCTAATGTAGTTATTATAAGTTACCTCTTATATCGATACTTCATAATCTTCATAACCTTTAAAAAGACACTCTTCTCTCAATTACAGTTCAAGGCTGCATTTTATATTTTTAGGGATGGAAATGAATTGCTACTCCCTAGTCTTCTGGGCCAAAATAAAGAAGAGCCAAATTGAGAAAATGGTGTAAATTCCTTTGAACGACGAATTTTGCAAGTTGAGTGGATTATGATAAAAGTTGCTGATTTATAACCTAAAGATTCTCCTACTTGAAATCCTTTCAGGCGTTAACTGATTCTATAGTTTCCATATGCTTCCCACAAAACAAACGTATTTCAATTCTCAAGCGAACTTAAATCCCACAAGTGATTGGCAACCATCTCATTTGATCATTACTCAGCCATGTCTGTGTAAGCTTTGAACACATTAACATCGGTTACAGCTGTACATACAGCTGAGACTAGATTTGGGGCCATGCCCATCAACAGAATCTTTATTAGTTCTATCTTTTTAAAACTTGGATACTTATTGGTTCGTTGACCGTTCTGTCATTGAAGCGTGATTGAACAGTTATATATCCTGGTTATAAGCTCAACAATCAGAAAAAAAAAAAAACAACAACAACAACAGCAACACTCTCCTGGTGCTTACAGGCAAACAGTAGTTATATCAAATATTTTTTGGAAAGTAAGATGAAATTAGCTCTGGTTTTACAAACAGAAGAAACAATGAACAAGATGGAGGCTTTTATAAAACCACGAATCAGATAGAGAAAGTGTGAGAGGGAACCTGCCGGCGCCAGCTGAGAGCGAGACGAGGCGATCTGCTGCTGCGCACAATTTGAGAAGGAGACGAGGAAGTGGAGGTTGGTTCATGAAAATGTTGGTTGAGTTGGGACTCGGAGGACTCCAACTGGAAGAAGTAAAATAACGAGGGAATTCTTCTAAGATGCGCATCCTCACGAATCTTGCAGGTGTCTACGCATATTCGCACATCTCTGCGGGGCATCTGATTTGATTCACTGGAGATTCCCTCATATGATTAGAGTGGTTTCATGACGCCAGATTGGAATCTCTTTACACGAACCTATATGATGCCACTCCAAAGGTTCAAAAAGAACTCTATCCGTGGGTCCCCTTAGCTGATCGCCAACCACATACGCTTCTAGCTTCTTGCGCAGGGATGATCATGGGCCAGGTCTTTACAGGGTATTAACGGCCGTGAGGCCTGCCCGGACCTGACTCCCCGGTTCTGAACCGGAATGGCCATTATGAATTAATTGTATTTATATTTAAAAATTAATTTTTTACTTTAATTTTGTAATCAAAATTACAAAAAAAAAGCTTAAAAATTTACTAGGGAAATTAAAATTTTTAATTTTCCTATATAATATACAATTCCCAAGCCTTAGGCCAAGTTTGGGAGTGTTTATTCAAATAAACATGGTTTTTAAAAATGAACCGGTGACTGAACCGGTCAGGGGTCCAGTTACCGGTTTGAACGGTTCGACCGTTCGACCTGAACGGCCAGCCCGTTCTGATGAAGAAAATAAAAGATTAATAAAAATAAAAAAATTGAAAAACGGTCAAAACGGTTTGAACAGTTAACCAGCCGATTCAGTGGTTTGCTGACCAAAATCAATGATTTTGGGGAAAAAAGCGGTTTTGGAAGAAAACGGAACCGGTCAGGCCCGGATTTTCCGGTCCGACCATCTGATATGGTCCGGTTTTGAAAACAGTGCAAATAAATACTTATTTTAGACAAAAACCATACTAATAAGCACTTATTTGCGTTTGGAAAATAATTTTTTTCGGCCTATCTTAGCCCATAACGCCATTTAGAAAATACCTATACTACCCTTGTTTGAAATAAGTGATTTTTCAACAAATGCTCATAAACCCTTATTAGAATAATCACTTATTTTGAGCATTTATTTTTTAAATAAATACTCCCAAAAAATAGTCTACCCAGGCCTGAAAATTTGTAGGCCAGGCCAAGCCAGGGCTAAGTCATAAATGATCTTCCAGCAGGCAGCAGCCCAAGCTCCCCATTAAGCGAAGTGAATCTTCACAATTTCCAATTTTTGAAAAAGATTTCCATAGCTATTAAAGTGCTTTAAAACCCAGTCCGATTGAACCAAGTCAGGATTGTGGCCAATCATCGATTAGACAAGCCGGGTGAGTGACGGATTGAAAACAAGAATTCACAGCTGCGTGCCCCACATCCCAATCATGTATTAAGATTACGAGAGAAGTTCCCAATACACGCTGAGAAGTGCATGTGGGGTGCTGATCAGATCTCTGAAAACAAACACCATTAAATTGGCTCACCACATTGTATCTATTGAAATTAGGGGATGGGAGTCAAATTTAATCAGTGATGAGGCAAATTCTCAGTCCTCACCTCACACAGCACATTGTAGCCGTGCAGTGTGCATTCAAAGCATCTCCCCCATCCCCATGAATGTGCGGCTCCAAAGTGCTGTGAGGAGCAAATCTGGATTCTCATGACGTTGATGCAGTTATATGTGGCCATGTGAACAAGTGAATCATGTGTACATTAACCAGATTCGCAGGTTACACCATTGGCATTTTACACTGTTTTGGGTTCAGGTTAGTTCAAATTTTGACAAAAGCTCAATCCGATCCCAATTCCCACACAAAATGCATGCCAACCATGCACTAATTAAGTGAGAGGTTGAGACTGGTTGTAGGACACACACTTTGATTAATACAGGGGCATTCAGCTAATATATATGGACTCTTGAAAGCAACTGAGCCAAAACAGAGCTACAAAGTTGAGACTTGAGACCTCCCAATTTCTCAAGGGAATTTTATGCCTTCTTCCGTCTACTCGGGACCCATTGCTCGCCATGCATGCTGTGTGCATGTAAAAACCTGCTAATTAACGCATGTGTGTTTGTGTTGAAATTAAATGTGGTGGTGGTGGGAGCAGAAGTCGGGGGGCTGTTTGATAAAGTGGTTGAAATAAATGATTTATTGCTAATTAGTCTTTTTGCTAATAAATAATTGAAAAAGTAAAGCAATTTCTAATGTGGCATCAACACATCCTTGTCCATGGATAGGCCTTCAAATATTGTTTGGGCATTGCACTAGCCACTACCCACTAGTGTTTCTGTTTTTGTGCTAATTAATTTGTACTATTTGTTGGGAGGCTGTCACATGCCAAGGCTAGCTATGGATTACGACTAAAGAGGTGCAAATATTTGTCCACCACACAAAAAAAAAAAGGGGTACAGCAACTTCATCCTGATAAGCCCTCAAGATCAATCAATTTCAAATCCACGGCAAATCAAAGCAAGCAGGAATACCCTATAACCATCCCATATTTCCATTCTCAACTAAAATTTGAAAAACCCAAAAAAAGTTTATCCACTTTTCTATCCTTGAACACAAATAAAGAAAAAAAAAAGGGAAACCAAAATAGTCGCCAAAAGATTCCTATATTACTACTTTTTTCACCGTTAGAGCATCTATAGAACATATCTCTTGGTCTTATATATGGTGCATTTGGATCGTGTAAACTGGAATTCATATGGAAATTCAAATGCACGTCGATTGCAATAACACTCTTGTGAATTAAAAGCTCATTCCAATTGGGTGACACATGAACAATAATTCACTTGGCCTAAAATGTTTGAAATGTTTGTTATATCACTCTAGTTTGTAAACAATTGGTTTTTCGTATTTTTGATAAACATAAACTTTTAAATCGTACTATCACCACCAAACTTTTAAAACACAAATGTCCTTCAAGTGTCATTTAATTTTGTCTATCAACCATCTAAACATTGACAAAAAATTAACATGTTCAAATCCTTACCTCTTCCATTCAAGAAAGTTGGGGTCACATTTGAATGGGCATTCCCGTGACCCCAACTTTCTTGAATATAAGAGGCAGAGATTTGAGACTATTAGTTTTTTGTCAATGATTGGATATTGATAAAGAAAATCAGATGACACTCAAAGGGCATTTATGTCTTTTTTAAATGCCACTTAACGGCTGGTTAATAGTAAGTAAATAGCAGGCACTAGATTGTCACGCTTTGAATTGTCGCATTTTAAAGTTTAGGGACCAAAGTGGCACTAGCCCCAAAGTACAGGGTACTAATCGAGAATTTTCCCTTTTATTAATGATGATTGTTAGATATTCTAAACAAATATTCCTTTTTCTCTATTTTCCTTTATTATCTTATTCCAAAATTCAAATAAACTCACATGACTTGTTTTTTAAATTATTTTATATTTTCTTTTTTAGATTATTAAAATATAAATAGAAAGGACATTTACCTATTTTGTCATTATTATAAATTTGTATAATTCATAATGGAGCTATAAATTAAACCATGGTTTTCAAAACCGGACCGGACCAGACGGTCGGACTGGAAAAAAGGGAACCGATCAGGTGATCGGTTCCATTTTCCCCAAAAACTGGATTTCCCCTCCAAACCGTTGATTCTGGCTAGCGAACCATTGAATCGGGCAGTTAACTGTTCGAACGGTTTTGACCACTTTTTTTTTTATTTTTTGTCAGAACAGGCCGAGCGTTTGGTTCAAACGGTCGGCCCATTCGACTTGGTAACCGGACCCCTGACCGATTCAATTTTAAAATCCATGAATTAAACCATTATTATTATTTTATTGTTATTATTATTATTTTTTTTCTTTTATTAACGATGTAGTAGAGATCACATCTCATCCCACAATACCCCACAGCACATCTCCGTCGTGTATTGGAAACATCTCCCGATGGCGATGATGACATCATCGATTCTGATATTATCATTGGAAGATGTTCCCAATATACGGGGCATTATATTTTTCTTATGGGTATTTCTTTGGTATTAAGACTCAAGAATGAGGACTGAGCAAGGTACCCATGTGACCTAGAGCCTGCAATTGATCCTCTGCTTCCTTTTTTGAAATGGTGCCGAGTGATCAATTCAACTACTGGGATATCGATCGGCTAATCCCCTATGTGTATGGGAGTTGTGAAAAACGCTAAGGATTGGAGATTCAGATTTCAATTCCCAAACAATGCATGCGTTAAATATATCCAAACACTTAACCTCAAGTTTAAAATTCCAACACAAAATTTCAGTTCATTACCAATCCATTCCCACTTAAAAGCATTGGGAATATCTTCCGTATTTACATATTACTATTTATGGGGAGATGTTCCTAATGTACAGATGTAATGTTCTATTGGTAGGATCTTATGGGCAGGAGATCCTAGGTCCACCCTAATTATGGTCTCGTATGTATGTTTTAAATCTCATTTTCTTGTTCAACACCTGTGTTTTCGCATGCAAATTATAGAAAATGCGATTAGATTATAGGTTTCCAATTTGAGTTTTCTTTTATTTCTTTCCATGACCATGGACTTGAAACAAAAAAAACAGATTATAAGAAAAAGAAGAGTAGACAGCAGCAAAACTATCGAAAGATACATTTATACTATATCAATCAATAAAATATACTTGCCTTGGGTTCTGTAAAATCATAACGTTAAATCCAAATATTATGGAGCAATGAGTATAGAGAAGAGGGCTGGGTGAAGATTCAGATAATATAGCTGATCTACTGGAACGGTAGGTGAACAAATGACCTTGTAGAGGTCGGCAGCTGGAATACACACAAATCAAGAAATTCGATCATATGACAGAGGCACAGAGCTTTTGTGGTTGAATTGATCTCGGTTTTAGAGGTCAGGCGTTCACTTGGTCCAACAGAAGACAATCAGGACTAATCCTTTGAATGCCTTGATAGAGGTCTCTGTTCCACCTCTTGGCTTGAAAATTTCCCTCACACTCATGTGAAGCACCTAACTGCGAGAAGAAGTGATCATCGGCCGATTGCAATCTATACCTCTTCTTTCAAGAAGTTCAATAGAAAAAAAATTTAGATTTGAAGCAGCCTGGACCAAGATTTCTGATGAACAATTGACCTTGCAACGTCTCCCTCTTTCTTTGCCATAGCTTTATAACATTGAAAACAGGCAAGACAAGATGATTAGATTATTCATTTTATACCCAAAAAAAAAAAAAACCGGCTAAAAAACATGTTCTAAAACCTTTATCTACACTACAATGAAAAAGTGGGAATAACTTCCTAAGGCTTATGGATTTTTACTTGATTGAAATACTCTCTTTTTGAATTTGGTCCCTCTGTTGTGAGGGCAGAAATTTTCAGTTCTCTTTAAGTCTCATATTTGAGGTATCAAGTTTCACTCTCTCTCATTGAATCTTATATTTAGGATATTTTTGTTTATTGTCATTAAATTCTGTTAATCCGATCTATGGACATTAATTTTAATAGTTAAAAACTTACATATTTTACAATCAAACTGGAAACAAAACTGGATTTTTTAGGTGGTGGGTAAATGGTTCAACTGTTTGGGTCAAACATGTGAATCTATGCTATAATATTTTAACAGTAAAAAAAATTATATAAATTTTTAGACACATCTACAATTTTATATAATCCTATTAAATAAAAATATAACAAATAAGAAGTACTTTTACCGACAATGAAAATACAATACAAAATTTAAATTTAACCCAAAATGTATGATACTACTTTCGCTTGGCTGATCTTCATAGATTCCATTCTACCAACAGAAACAAGTAATGGGACAACTAGTATTTACAAAGGCTGATCAAAGTTTCTATATTATTGAATTTGAGATAAGATGAGATTATCACAGTTATTAGTTGAGAAATCTAGTTTAGTTTGCATTTATATGCTTGACATTTTCATTTCCTAGTTCTTTTTTATGTTATTCAACAACAATTCCCTAATAGGAAGTAGAAACACATTTATTTAGTACAACAGGGGCACCAAGGTGCTCTGTAAGGGAATCCTTATGTCAAGCATCCAAAGATTGAACTTATTGAATAACCACCTACACCTGGTAGTTTTCTTTAACGCATTTTTGAATAACGCATTTTTGAACAACCTCCTGGTAGTTTTCTTTATTTTATTGACAAGTGTTAGGTCTAGTATTACTGATAAAAAAGTGCTAGCTCTAGTATTTCTTTATTTTGTTAACATATTCTAGGAAACAACAAGTTCATGCAACTCTTGGGGTCCGTTTGGTTTACAATCGAAATCAAAATCAGAATCAAAAGCCTTTGGAATTGGAATTGGAATGGTCCATTCCCATAGTCTGTTTGGTTCAGACAGGAATTGGAATGAAAATGCGAATGGGCAGGAATGAAATTTCATTCCTAAGGGAGGGGGCAGGGAATGGCCATTCCCTCAAGTGGGGAATGCCATTCCAGCAGGAATAGACCTGCCCAAGTTTCACTACCTTATGATCTGGATTCTACTTGTAAATTCCACAATCAAGTTGTAAAGTTAGTCAACTCTTAAATCCATATTGTCAAATACCCTAAAAGGAGTTTGGATAAGCTGATCACAAGACACTAGCCACATCTGTGCACAAGACACTACACTAGTACATCAACACTATATCTCCTTATGAATGACAACATAAAAGTATAAGAGATGTTTTAGATGTATTGCTGGAAGGTGTTGTGTATAACATCTTGTGGTCATTAGAAGGCTTTTCATTGATTAGAATCTGATATGATATAGATAGAATACACTCCATGACCCATCCAACCCATCTCTCATAGAAACAATATCTTTTTAACACATTCTCAATGAAATCCCATTCCAGTATGTCATAAGCCTTTTCCATATCAATTTTACAAGCCATCATTCCCCTCTTACCCTTATTTCTTCCCATGGAATGGATCATTTCATGGGCAATCAAAATATTATCATTGATTTGCTTATGAGGAACAAATGCACTTTGAAATGGAGAGATCATGTTGTCCAATAGAGGTTTAATTCTATTGACAAGAATCTTGGAAATTATTTTATATATGACATTGCAGAGACATATGGGCCTATAATTGTCTAGAGTTTTTGGGTTTTCCTTTTTTGGAACAAGGACTATAAATGTTCTATTGAGAATCCTACACAACTTTGCTGAGTATAAGAAAGCTTTCACAGCCCTATATACTGATTCACCTATAACTGACCAATATATTTTAAAGAAAAAAGCATTAAGGCCATTAGGTCTAGGGGCTTTAAGGTCTTTCATTGAACGAAGGGCATTTAGAATTTTCTCATCCGAGACATCTTTACCAATGTCAAAATTCTGCTCTTCACTTAGACAGTTTTCAATAATACTAATGGCCTTTTCAATATTTCTTATGCCCCTAGTATGGAAACATTGAGAAAATTTACTATGGAACTGCTTAGAGATTTCAAATGGATCCTTTATCCAATTCTCCTCATCATCTTTGATGCTAACTATCTTGTTTCTAGCTATTCTAATGGTGGCCATTGTATGAAAGAATTTGTTATTCTTATCTCCTAACTTGATCCATTCAACTCTAGATTTCTAGGCCCAATAAGCCTCCTCTCTTTGGAGGAAGTTATTCAATGGCCATAAAGTTATTTTCCAAGAGGTTTACATCGCAATATGATAAGATTTGCAGGGATTTTTGGTGGAAGGGATCTCGGCAACAACACCCATCTCATACTACTCTCATGGTTAAGTTATGTTTGCTAAAGCAAAAAGGTGGATTAGGCCTCCATTTAGCTGATGAGATGAACAAGGCAATGTTTGCAAAGCAGGTTTGGATATTATGCTATGGAGCAAATTCACTTTGGGCCCACTATATTAAAGAGAGATATTATCCAAACTGCAACATTTTTGTAGCCAAAGCGGCAAAAAGCAGTCCAAATCGTTCAGGTGATAAAGTCACATGTTTATTGGATACTCCACAATGGGTCAAAGACAGATGCGGCAAATGACCTTTGGGTCCCTACTTTGCCAGGTCATATCACCCAAATAACTGGTAATTACACAGTACCTGTGTCTCATCTTCTAAGTAGTGATGGCACTTGGAATGTTAGTGAGCTACAAAGACATTTTTCAAATGAAATCATCAGGCATATATCATCCATTACACCTCAGTCGGACTTATCATTTGATTGCTTGCTTTGGAAGCACACAAATAATGTAGTATTCACTGTTAAATCCGCTTATCAAGTATTTATTAATGCCAAACCATCAACATCTTTTCCACTAGAGCCAAATCTAGAAGCTCAAGGTCCCATATAAAGCCTAAGTTTTCATGTGGAAGGCTTTATGGCAAGGAATTCCTATGTTGGATAAATTTGGTTTCATCACACACATGCATGACAAGCTTTGTTGTTTTTGTAAACAACACCAAGAAACCTTTAATCATATATTATTTCATTGTTCCTATTCATGGGCTATATGGTGTCATGCTCAACTTGGCATCAATCCGGATCACCATGGAGAATGGAGAAGCTTCATTACACCAGATTCTAAATAATTGGCTCTTGTTCACCAAAAGGGAGTTAACAAGGCCATATCAAGTCTTGTTCTTATCCAAAATTAGTATATTGCTGAGATTAATATGGGATGAAAAGAAACTTAGAAGGCATAAGGTGGGGCATCTTCACCAGGGGAATTATTCCAAAAAACGCCATCTTTCCTTCTTGAGATAGGGGACTCCAAGGGACCAAAAAACATGCAGAGGGAGTTGGTTCCCATAGATTCCTAGCATCTCAAAATTTATGCTGATGGATAATTTAATCCATTATCAAATCGTGCAAGTGCAGCTTTTGTCATAGACACTCACGATAATCACTTACTATTTGCACCAGGAATTGTCATTGTAGCTCAAGGAAGCCAAGATGCTAAATCCAAGGCAGTTGTTAAGGGACTAGAGAAAGCAAATCAAGAAGGTTATAAACATATGTCTCTCTTCTCTGATGCGGCACAGGTTATACAGGCTATTCAAGAACAAACCAACATTGGCAACTAGATAACTCAAATGCATATCAGAACCATAATGCACAATATCACAAAATTTGAGAACTTTCAAGCAAAACATATCCCTAGAGATCAGGATACTTTAGCTCATCTTTTTGCCAAATCCAAGGCAGTTGTTAAGGGACTAGAGAAAGCAAATCAAGAAGGTTATAAACATATGTCTCTCTTCTCTGATGCGGCACAGGTTATACAGGCTATTCAAGAACAAACCAACATTGGCAACTAGATAACTCAAATGCATATCAGAACCATAATGCACAATATCACAAAATTTGAGAACTTTCAAGCAAAACATATCCCTAGAGATCAGGATACTTTAGCTCATCTTTTTGCCTACTAATCTAGTAAGTTTGATGTAAATATTATATATGACTCTTTTGGGCTTTATGTACTTTCAAATTATCAATAAATTTATTTTTATTTGAAAAAAAAGCATCTCACTATTTTCAATAAGTTGTTCTTGAACCTTCTCAAGCCTCTTGATAATTTCTGCTTTTCTTTTAAAATATTTCCAAATTTCTTTTTATTCCACTCTCTAAGAGTTTGAACCAAATTGTTTCCTTTCTTAACAAAGTGCATGGCTCTCGATCCATTATATTTGAAATTCTAGGCATGCTTAATTGTTTCCTCTAACTCTGGATCTAAGCACTATATAGTCTCAAACCTAAAGGGTTTGGGACCACAAGGCATCATAAAATCAGTATTAAGCAAGAGAGGAGTGTGGTCAAATGCAAGAAATGGAAGATTAACAAGGCTTGTATTAGGAAATATGACCCTTCATTCCTCATTAACTAGATCTCAATCTAAACATTCCCATGGGGTTTTGTTTTTCTATGTGAATTGGAGGCTTTTCATCTCCAAGTCCATAAGGTTATAGTCATTAATAAGATCATTGAAATCTCTTATTTGACTAGCACGAACGACTCTCCCCCTTTCTTGTTTTTGCTATTTCTAAAAGAATTGAAATTGCCAAATAACACACCAAGCCCCATTAATAGTATTAGAACAAGTTTTGCTAGAACCATTTTCAGTCACAACTGCATGGATCATCTATCATTAGAGAAAATAACTTGGAGATTACACTCACTTAGTCACTTATGTTCCAAAAAACCCCACAGACCTCCAGAGAATCATACTGATTCAACAAGAAAAAAATCATCAAAACAAAAAAACTTAACAACATTTTTGGATCTATCTGGATTAATTCTAGTTTCTATCAAGAAGTAGATACTAGGTTTATGAACTTTATTAAGTTCCTTAACCTGCCTTTACAGGGCTGCTCTCCCTGCCCCTCTCACATTCCAGCTAATGAGTCTCATCATTCACATCATTGGATTTAAGACGCATGTTGTCTTATTCTAGAAGGGTGATTTCCCCCTCATAGTCATTTTCCTGTTGAATGGCGTTACCATTTGGTATACTGTAATTTGGATCAACAACCAATTCCATATCATTCTCTTGGGGCAGTTGAGCATTCCAGTCTTCCTCCATTCCCTCTTCGTCTTCCACATCTTCATTGAACTCATCCTTCCCATCTTCTCCACTATTGTTGATCATATCTTCCAAGTTCTACGAAGATGATAAGAAGAGACCTTTTTTGCTCTCCGCCATAACTGGCTTTCGAACCCACTGTTTGTTGGGCTGTAATGGAGCCACCGGTTCAATGGTCGCATGGCTTGCATTGATAAATCTTGCTCTTTGTTGCTCTATTTTGGTTAAGGGTTGTTTAAATCTCCTTTTCCAAGCTTTGTCCTTGAAACGCTCCAAGTGCTTGAAAATCTGGCACCGCTTTTCATCACTGTTTTCGAAACTGGACGGGACTGGATGGTTGGATCGGAAAAACCGGGAATGACCGGTTCTGTTTTCCTCCAAAACTGCTTTTTTTCCTTAAAACCGTTGATTTTGGTAAGCAAACCGCTGAACCGACCGATTAACCGTTCGAACCATTTTGACCGTTTTTCAATTTTTCAATTTTTTTTGTTAGAACGCCGGCCATTTGGGTCGAACAGTCGGACTGTTCGAACCGGTAACCGGACCCTTGACCGGTTCGGTCACCGGTTCTTTTTTTAAAAACCATGCTTTTCATAGAATAGGCTTTTGTAACCGTTTTGGTTTTTCCTTCTAGAGACAGTGGTCCAGCCTTCCCTACTTTTGATCTGAGTGTTCTTCATATAATCTGGGGTTTTATGGCCTCTCCAACCACAGTTGATGCACATATCAAAGATGTTTTCATAAAACACCTTCACCTTGTTATCTTCATCATCATCAGATGTAAGTGGAATCCCAAGGATAAAAGGTTTCGTAAGATTAATTCTGATACAGATTCTTGGGTAGTAAACAGTTCGCGATAACTTAATGGTATCATCATCAAGCTTGAGTACCTTACCGACACCTTTGACAATTATTTGAAGATCATCTCTTGACCAATACTCAATTGGTAATTAAGCCCGGCAGACGAATCCAGATATCCACCTCTTCAAGTCTTGCTCTAATGGGGTTGAACCCTGGCTTCCATGGAACTATCATCAGATACTTACCATTAACTAGTCAGGGCCCATTTTTGAGGACCTTAGCATAGTCACTAGCCGAAGTGAAAGAAATTAGGAAGAAGTCGTTGGCAACCATCTGTATATCGACCTTCTTCTCAACCTCCCACTCCTTGGCTTTGTCAAGATTCAATAATAGCTTTGAGAGGTTCGGGATCCCCTAATATTTTTTTGCATACAATCATCTGATATTTCTAATTAGACCTCATCCCAAATCGAGTCTAACTTGTCTAAGCCTTAAGTACATGAGGATGTAACTCTTGATATTTGTCCAGCAAAGACTTGTACCTATCTCTAACCCACAGGACCCCTAAGAAAGGCTAAAACAGTGGAATACCCATAACGTGTCTTACGTCCAATTAAGTCGTATTACTCCTCCTCGAAATCTGAATTCCCGATCCTGACAAGTCAAGGAGCCCAAGCATCTCAGTCCTTATTCAATGCCTGGTTCCATTATAGAAAAAAGTTGACTTCTTATAAAGTCATTTAAGGTCACTCATAAGGGGATGTTTGGAACCGTAGCCGTCTTTTAAAAAAACAGTGCCACGTCATATCCACATAGGTGTTTCAATAAATGTTCATGTATCTCATTGTTTGGTTCGGCTGATTATTAAAAAATTGGGATCCCACTGATGCATAAAATGCCAAATTTAGTGTTTCATGCATTGGTGAACCATTTTCCCTAATGGTTGAATGATGTATATCCTATGTAGTGTTTACCTGTCAGCACATACATGAAAAACGGTGATGAAAATCACCTTACCAAACAGCATAGTATTGCTCACTGCTTATGTGATAGAAGAGTTTTTTGTGAAAAACGGGTCTTGAAAGCATGGACGTTTTTTCTTGAAAATCGGTCCCTTAAAGAGACCACGCTTCTAAACACCATGTAATTCTAACCATTGGTCTTTGGAGATTATAACATCAAAATCAACAATATATATATATATATATATATATGGCAGTGCAAATTTTGCATCCCAATAAATGATGCAAAATTTGCATCACCTTCTCCTATCTCCATCTTGTGTCCTACCTCATTCTAGATAACCCTCCTACCTCCATTCTCTGGCCTTGGTCACTTCATTTTACTTCCTACATTATTTTTCTCAAATAAATAAAACAAAGTCAAATCTGAAGCAAAAATAAACCAGGATGTACATTCAATCCTTTTGCACTCCCATGCAAATGATCTGCAACAAAATGCAGCCTTTATGTTTACATTCTTCGGTACAAGAGACAGAGTTCAGTTCCAAGTCCTAACAGCAGTTTCTCAAGCTGCTCTTAGTCTGGGACTCTGGACTAGAAGCAATATCCCCAGGTTTAAATCCACAGAGACTGAGTCTGAGACCTAACAACAAGTCCCTCAAGGCTCAAACCCTCTCACTTTCAAATCCAAATTTGAAACCTCCACCCTGCCAACCAGGATAGCAATGAAAGAATAGAACGACTAGGACAATAAAGTCACTCCATGCAAGAGAGGAAAAGTAATTAGATGGGACGATGCTGAAATCTCTCTGAGGTCACAGACACCAATTAAACAGCTTGCTGTCACAAGTAATACTCAGTACAATTCCAATTTTCCAAGGCTCTCCATATTCATGAAAAAATTTGAATATTCCAGGGGTAACAGCTATAAATACTGCACAACACGCCCTCTCAAGCTAAATGAGATTTGTTAGATTAACTGAAAATATTTTCACAATATGCAGTTATGCAAGGGTTCATCAAAGTCCAAAGACTCACAGTAGAGAAGAAGAAGAAACTAAAGGAGGTTCCTGCAGGAAGGTTCAAAGTCGTCATGTGACTGGTCCAATGGGATGAGAAGCATCGAAGGTTCTCTCATCTCACAGAGTCGCAGTGTTTGGAAATCCAAACAAGGAATCAACCAACGAATACCCATTTGGAGAAAAACTCGGTAGAGTGAGAATGATGTTCTTTCTCCGTATCTGCTTCTGCAACTAGTGCACAGTGCACACAGACAAGCTGTAATCACCAGCTGCTGCAATGACTGGGTTTGCAGGAGGAAGAAGGACACAAAGTAGAGGTAAAGTTGCAGCTTTTTTCTGTTTGTGTGTCGTCTTAATTTCTATTCATTTACGCTTATCCGCTGCTGTCTACGACAACGCCTCATTGCCGCCTAGAGCTAGAAGAATCCGGTTTCTTGACCTGAGCCCTCTTCCTGTTGTCTCAAGCGTAGCTACCCTCGGAGTGACTAAAGGCCACAGAGATGTCTTGTTCGCAGAAGATAAGAGAAAAATTCACACCGGTCCTAATCCTCTCCACAACAAGTAAATCCATGGTGCTTCTGTGCTTGTCTGTAGTCAGCTAATTTTCTGTCGGTTCTTACTGTGAGAAGAACCAATTATAAGAATATAGTTCTAGTTCCTTTTGTTCAATGCTCTGTGAGGTTATTGAGAACAGTAGAAGAATAATCATGGCAGCAAAGGAGAAGGGATGTGATGGAAGACTAGCTTTAATGCTCTGGTCTTCTTTTCAGTGTTCTTCTGCTACCCTCTGTTAAAATTCATTGTGTTCGATTTAATGAGTGGAATTATTGTACTTTTCATTTATTTTAGTTCTTTCTTTGGTTCACTAGTTTACAAATTTTCAGGGGTGTTAATGGGTTCGGTTTGGGACGGGTCCCTACATGCTCAGACCGGGACCCAGCTCATATATAGGTTCCCCCAGTCTTGCCCTCCAAACGATCTGATATAACCCGGGTAATTAGAAATTGATAAAAATATTTATTGAATAACACCCAAATCTAAATTTTATTGCATTCATGTGGTTAACAATAAGGTTTTTGCTAATTGGATTAATTTGGAGTCGGACCCGATCCTAACAGGTGTTAAATTTGTAGACCCAAACTCCACCAGGGGACTGGGTTTGTCAGTATATATCCAGGAAATGGGGTATCCTATCTCCACAGTGGAGATTATGGGTTCTCTTTTTATATATTTCTGTGCTTGCTTACATGTGTCTAGTTCATAAAGACTGCATTTACAGAACCCACTTGGATGTTGTTAGGATATTGGGGATTTTCTTCTCTTCTCTTCTCTTTTTTCCTTAATTTCTATCTTATTTCTGTTTCAAACCACAAAAGAATAATGAAATTTACAATTTTGTCTGATCAACTGGTTGATATCCAATCCAACCATTCAATGACAATATACCACTTCAATTGATTGGTAAGTTGGTACTAGAATTTAAACCCCACTTGAGATCGATGATGATCCAGATTGCTCATTCAGGGAAATGTACATCATGTGGTCAACAACTCAACATGTAAAAGTAAAGGATATGGAATCTACATGAAAAATTGCCACGTGTAAAATGGAAAAATATGGCATGTAATGACCCCATCCGCGACGCTGTCCAGACCTTCTAAACAATGACTGGTTATGGGTTTGACTCATTCGTAGAAGTCCATCTGTTTGACTTAAATGAGGCCATCTTCTTATTCAAAGGAGATGCTTTTCCTACACACACACAGAGACAACAGTGTTTAATCCCTGATCGAAGGAGAAACTCAGAAAGAAAAAAGAAACAAGGGATAAGGTGATGAAATAAGAACTAGAGATATTTCTTGTACTAGAAACTGCGATTGTGTGTTCAAAAGATTTCTTTAGAGTGAAAATGAATAAGAGAGTGATGGTGGTGACTGAGAAGCAAGAACCAGTGGTGAGATAAGAGTGCAATTACCAAGTCTCTGCTTAAATCAATTTCCATAAAATGCTTATTAATTGCTGACACACACGGCCCACCCATGCGATTGTTAATGTTTTGTTTGTAGGAAACTTTTTTTGGTACAAATTTGTTTGCAACTTTCATCACTTTGATTTCTTATATATCTTCTTTGCAGTATCGCAAGAGGAAAAATTCTTTCTTGAGTTTTATGGGCCGTGACCCACAAGGCAGCCCCACCATGATTCACAGGCTGGTTTGACAGCTATTAATATATTTGAATGCATACAAAATAATATAAAATACAAGGTTTTGCACTCTATATATTTGTATTTGTACTTCTTCCAAATTGAGCCCGAGTGTCTCTGATTTCATTTATATCGATTTTTATTGCTAGAATATGAAAGAGATACTTCTTTAGGCTGCTAGCTGCTTATTGCATTGCAAATTTCACTGTTGCAAGTGCATGGGAGTGCAATTTGACTGAGAGTAAATTATGGTTTGTTTTTGCCTCAGAAAGGGTTAGAAGGGCAAGGAGTATATAAAAAACAACATGAATAGAAGTAATAAGAAATGATTTAAGCACCAATAATTTAACAATGGATATGGTATTCAACGAAATGGACTGAGACAAAACAGGGATCCATGCATCCAACCCTATATAGTTGGGATAAGGCTTAGATGATGGTGATGATGATGATTTGACCTTATCTTGTTTGTAAATGTAAAATAGGAAGTAACGTAAAATGGTGTAATGGGACCATATATGCAACAAAATGGAGGTAGGAGGAGGGACTATTTGTTTGGGAGTAGTGAGGTATGAAGCAAGATAATGCAGTCCCCATTTCATATAAATTTGTATTTGGTTCATATTTGCATTGCAACCAAACATAGCCTCGGGGGGAAGGGACCCGTCCCCTTAATTGATCCTCTCAATATAATATATATATATATATATATATATATATATATATATATATATATATATATATGAGAGAGAGGGAGAGTGAGAGAGAGAATTAGTTGCCACCATATTGCAAGACCATTACTGCTTTCAAGTGTTCTAGTGTCTGTTTTCGTATGATGCAAAATTTGAAAATAGCCATAATCAGCTAGACCCTCTTTGATGGATTTCAAGTTCCCAACAATCCTTCCTATTGGGAGAGGGGGGTTAGTGGGCTAGGGAATGTGTACTATTAGTTGTCTTCTTATCTCAACATATTTGATAAATATGGCTAAAAGTCTGGTTGCCCAATCTAAAAAGTTTTAATCATGGCCAAATTATCGGAAGTGTAAGATGTATTAGAAAGACAATTTTAAGAGATGTATTGGGATATGTTTTGGATAAACATGTATATGGATGAAAAATCAAGATACACATGGAAATGTTATAAAAATTCAAATAAATCATAAAAATTCATCAATAACACTAAATATAAGTCTTAAATGAAATATACATACAACATAATTAATGCCTTACCTATGGCCCATTGACCTAGTTGAATAGGTTAGTGATTCAACTATTCAACTTGTGAGGTCATTGATCAAATCTCTTTTTCTTTTTTTTTATTTGTAACAAATTGGTTTGGGTTGAAACATACTAAAAAAAAATTATTTGAGTGGCCAATCAACCAATTTAAACGTCTAATTCAACCATAAATTGATAATATTGATATCAATTATAAGCAAAATGATTGTGGAAACACATGTAAAAGAAGAAACCTTATATGTGTTTGTCCCCAAATTGGTGCTTTAGGCTTTGTTTGGAAAGAATACAAATACAAATATGTAGAGTGCAAAGCCTTGTACTTTGTTTTATTTTGTATGTATTTGCAATGTACATATTTGCATTTGTACTCTTTTTCCAAATTGAGCCTTATGTGTAAAGTGAAGGGTGAGAATTGTAACTGATGCTACGCAATCCGGGCACTCCTAGCTGGCAGCTGACTGACTCCTGGCTGGCGACGGACGGTACCTGAGAAGAAGATGGTGAAGGATTCCCGGGGGGCTTGCCCGGTGGGAATACTCTGATACTTAAGTTAGAATGCTGGAGAAAGCAATAAAGAGTGCAAAGAAGGCTAAGAGTGCAGGTTGCGCTAGATCATTGAATGTTCGAGATTAGCTCGAGATAGAGCTCAAATATATTCAAGATGTAAGATATAAGATATATGATAAGATCCCTCTCCCCTTCGACCAAGGGTCTCTCATATATGAGCGTTCTTGTCAAATCGGGTGTAACCGCTACTGGACCTCTATCGCAGCCATTATCTGCCAGGGCTGTGCAGGTGACCGTTGCAGAGTACTACCCAATCGGATGAGTGACACGTCCCGGAAGGACAGACACGCCACCATCTGCCAAGAGACATGGGCGCAGTTTGTCGGGCTGGCAGGGACTACGCCGCCAGTCAGGAGACGTGGCGTAGTCTGACGGGTACGGTCTTATTAGATAGAAGCTTCCTGAAAACATCGCGTCGCTTAGCAGCGAGTTGCGTTGTAGCAAGCTATCCCGTAGCGAGCTGCCTTGTAGCGAGTTCCCAGGGGTACTTCGAGGTGATTCCTCTTGAGGTTGCCCTTAGGGAAGTTTTTCTGCCTAAGTGTTGGAGTGAGCTGGTTATCCCAGCTCGCGAGCTGGGATAGACTTGTCTTGGAGTATTCCCTTTCAGTATATCGGGGGTCCTCGAGCTCACTCTATAGCGAGCTGTCCCGCAGGCTCGTTACTTAGTCGCAGTCAGGCTGTGGTGCTGAGTTGTTACTTATGCTGAGTCATGTCCACGTGTCACCGTCTCAAGGGGTCGGGTCAAATCACCCTCCATCAGTAACTATTTATTGATATCTTACTCTTTTGTTGTTAGTATTTGGAATTGGGTTGTATTATTATTTGGGTGCGAGTGGAATTTTCCCTTCAAAGTAAAACTATTGTTTACTCAATCTGCCTTTGGGAGATTGACAAAGAAAGTGAAGCTAATGTGGAAGTGTATCAAAGCTACTAGCTTATGGACTTTATGGGAGGAGAGAAATGCTATAATTTTTCAAGAAAATGAAAGAAGTTTTGTTAAAGTCAAGGAGTGTATAATGGCAATGACAACCTATTGGCTGAAATCTTCATACTTGTTTGTGGATTACTCCTTTGATGATTTAAGGAGAAGTTGGGCAGCAATGGCTGCCACATCCTCCACAAGGAATAGAACACAAGTAGATTGGAAACCCCCACTGGAAGGAATTGTAAAATTGAACTTTGATGGTAGTTGTCAAGACAACCTAAGAGGGATTATGAGCGATAAAGACTACACCACCAACATCCTTTCTTTATTTTTAGGACTTGTGGGGTGTCAGTGATTGTGTAAGGGCTAAGATACTAGCAACTGTACAAAGTATACAACTAACTTGGAGTGGAAAACTTTATAGTTGAGAGGGACTCCAAGGTAGTAGTGGACTAGCTGACAAATCTAGAAACAGTTTGTTGGGGTTACTAGGATCATGGTTCAAAGTATCAATATGACACGCCCCATATCAGGCATATCGTATCATATCTTTTGAAAAAGATATGGTCCGAAACATCTGTTTCTAGGTGTTTCAGACCCCCAACTTTTTTAATAATAAAAAACACGTTTTAAACTTCCCAAAAAACAAAATTTGAAAAAAAACTAAAAAAAAAGATGTTTCAGCCGTTTCTAAGTACCAATACGATACGGCTGAAATGCGTATCATATCGATAATTTGGACCTTGACTAGGATCTTTTAAAGAAAGTTAATTGGCTGACAAGAAACGTGAAATATAGGATTTAATGGGTTAGGAGATTGGCAAATGCAATGGCTGATTCCTTAGCTAAGCAAGGGGTATCAAGGGGAGATCTATTTTGGGCTACTTTATAATTGTGATTTAGGGCTGTGTGTGTTTATGTGCATATTGTTCAGCCTTACGGGGAGGTAACACCTCTTGCCTTCTCTTACACTCATTGTAGACTCTTTCTTTGCTTAATAAAATCACATTCATTTATCAAAAAAAAAATGCAAGCAAAATGATTCGAATCTAGGGTTTTTAGTTAAAAGGTGATAAATCCACCAAATACATAATGCTTCAATTATTTATCTTTGGTAGGATCTCTAGCTCATCAAAGTATAGACCTAGGAATAAATATCACTGCTACTAGGGTTGGGGCCAGAGGCTACCCCGGATGTGTAGCCCCATGAAGTAAAAATAAAAAAAAAAACTTTGTTAAATGGGCTTTGATTTGAAAAACTGAAACCATCATCATCATCATTTTAAATTGCCATTGCATGTATACATTTAGTTAGTGTTTTAAAAATCTACTCGGAGGCCGAACCATTTTTTGCCTCTAGGTTACAAGTCACCGGTTCAACCATTCGAGTTAAATGGGTCAAACCGTGCCACATCATATATATATATATATATATATATATGTGTGTGTGTGTGTGTGTGTGTGTGTGTGTGTAAATACATATTTTATCAATAAATATTGTATAATTATATTTTAGATATGATATATGTATTATTTTATATTTAAACTATGTTTTTTATTTAGTTTCTTATTTATAAAAATATTAAAAATTATGATTTAAGGCCTTCTTTTTTTTGCGAAAATAGCGGGGCAATACGCCTATGTTCCATTGGGATGCATAGATCTTGAAAAGTTACCCAAAATAATAATAATAAAAAAAGATCACCTCAATCAAACATCTAAGTGCAAAGTTATGCTCTCCTGAAGTTTGCATACATAGTTAGTATGCAACCCGCGACCCGGTCACTGGATCAATGGTCCAACCATCTGGGTCAGGCGGTTTTTGACCTTTCTTTGGGTTTTACTCAAATCGGATCCAGAAACTTGATCGGGTAGCGGTTCGAGCAGTTGAACTGGTCAGGTTAAACAATGGGTTGAAAACACTACATTTAGTATATATTATATTTGTTATTGTATAATATTTACATACTTAATATAATGTATACTACTATTAAAAGTGTGGAATTTTTGCTTGACTAAAATACCCCAAAATTTTCATTTGATCCCTCCCTATAGAGGTGTAAATTGGGTCATGCTGCTCGCGGCCCAGCATGACGAATTGTGGGCCGTGTTGGGCATGAGGTTTCAGATCCATGGGCTGGCATGGCATAGCATGACTGGGCGGGCCGTGCCACTTGCAGCCCACATGCTGGCACGATCTAGCCCGTGGTTCGGCCTACGGCATGACCCATATATATATTATATTATTTTCAATTTTATTATATTATTTAACTTTACTGTTGCATATGTAAACAATTGTATACTTCAAAATTCATATAAAATAAAATTTTTTAAGATCTTTTTTATTTTTTGTCCTTTTTTTTTAAATTGTGCTAAATTTTTCATTGCTTTTTTCAAAGTTAAAAAATGGCTTAACCTAGTTCGTGGCTTGGCTTGGCCCACGGACCAGCCTGACCCGCAGCATGACACAGACCCGTGTGGACTCGAGTCATGGGCCGTGCCGGGCCAAACCCCCAAAGTATCGCAATGGAGGGAAAAGCACTGTCTGCGTGTTGTGTCGGCCCAGCATGACTTTATTTTCACATAGACCTCTCTAATTGTAAAAGGTAAAAATGTAATTTGAACAACAACATTTATCTTCATTCAAGTCCCTCTCATTATATCATATATTAAGGTATTAATTCTCATTAACATTCATATAAAATCTTGACTAGAATACTCCTATTTATGAATTTGGCACCTCCTAATTGTGGGGCACAAAATGTAATTTACACTACAACATTTCTCCTCATTCAATTCCTTCACATTAAGTCTTATGTTTAGGGAATTAACTCTAATTCTTTCATTGAATCCTATATTAATTAACCATATTAAAGTAAATGATAAAGTGATGAAACCTTCATTAAAGTTTTTACTATTGTTGAAACCTCATATGAAGTTTGGTAACGGTAATCACTTCTCATGTACTTTCTAACACAATTAAGAGTACAACCCCGTGTTAGAATCTTCTAATAGGAGGCACAAAAATGTCCAAAATACCCATGTCGTTACTTTTGATCAAAATGTTTATTTTTATAGTTTTAACTTCATATCAATCTACCCAAGCCCTTTCTGTATATTTTTTGAAATTGATTTATTTTTAAATTTGCTCATCATATCAAGTGCGCAAAGATTAAGTTGCAACTTTAAACTATCCTTTTTTTTGTTCATAAATTTTGTATTGATTTTTCTGTAGAAATCAACCTCAATAGTAATTGTATGGGCATTTTGGATATTTTCATGATTTTTGTTAGAGAATTTTAACATAAGGGGTCTACCAGCAATAGTGTTAGAAAGTTTAGGGGAGGTGATTGCAATTACTCAACTTCTTCAACAATGGTCAAAAGTTTCATGGGAGGTTTTAGCAATTTACTCGGAAGAAAAATAAGGGCCCACTTGGGGTTAGGAATTAGAATTGGAATGGGCCATTCCAATTCCAATTGTTTGGTTGGGTGGAATCAAAATCCCATTCCCATTCCTGGTGGAATGGCATTCCCCCATTTGAGGAAATGGCCATTCCCTCCTCCATTGGGAATGAAATCCCATTTCGGCTGATTCCAATTCCTATATGAACCAAACACACTATGGGAATAAGACCATTCTAATTATGATTATGACAGATTCCAATTTTGATTTCGATTGTGAACCAAATGAACCCTAAGTGTGACAAAGAATTATTATTTTTGTTGATGGTAGAAATAAAACACAAATTTAAAACCAACATAGAAATGGAATTATTTTCTTGTTCGATGTAGAGTCAATAATTCAACATAATATCATATTAAATAAAAATAAGTGTGACAAATAAGAACAATTTGTAGGGAGAATGAATTGGTGTATATAGTGGAGGTATTTGACATTTTGAATGTTTATAGGTGTGCAGTGGAATTCAAAAATTTGCATTGGACCTGTCCGTACTTTTCCATAATTTTTATATGTATAGAAATATAAAAAAATTGTATTATATTTTGAAAATATATTATTAATTATAATTATATATACATATATTTTTTGAATATACATGGAAAAATATATGATATGGAAAAGATATGGGATGAGATGGGTTATCCCAGGTAACCGGTTTCAAAAACAACCATTTTAATCACATTTCAAAAAAGGGGGACTGTTCACCTTTTGATCTCCTTCAAGCTCTCAACCTAGCAGCGACAACCCTCAATACCTCCGTCCAACTCGGTCCCCCTCTTTCTCATTTTTATCTCTTATATCTCTCCCCAAACACAAAATACCCAGTGGGTATTACCCACTATTCATCTTCTCTATTGGAACCAACAGCGGACATACAGAGGACTATTCACATCTTTCAGCCCTTGACACAGCAAAAACTAGTGGCGGCAACCTTCCCTCCGATCTCTCCTCATCTTCTCTCTCTCTCTCATTTTTCTCTATTCTTTTCTGCCATATTCTTCATCTTCTTATCTTTGTTGCAACCACCTCGCCTGTTATTATCTCCACCATTGCAACCGGTACATTGTTCACTTTCATCTTCAAACTCTCAGCCGAAAAGAGCAGCAGCGGCAACCTTCCCCCGATTTCTTCTCCCCTTCTTTCTCATTCTCATTTTCTCATTCTTTTCTAGTTTTATCCATCACCATCTTCTTCCTCTTATTCTCTTCATTGCAACTACTTCCCCTGTTCTCCCTTTCACCGCTACAATAGACCCCCCTGTTCACTGTCACCTCTATTGTTGCCGAATCCAAACTTTCCCCTTCCCTCTCTTTCTCCCATTATACCTTGTTACTGTAATTACAGCCAAACCACTACTACAACTCCAAGCAGCCTACAACTCCAAGCAGCAAGCAGTGTTCTCTCAGACTCCCAGCTTTCTCTTCGTCTCTCTCACTTCTCTCGAACCCTCTCTCTCCCACAGCATCACCTCCACTCTAATTTCCTTGCAGCTCTAAGCACCGAAGGCAAGAGTGGATGACCCATACACTCTAATTTCCTTTTTTTTTTCATTGCTGACTTCTAATATCACTTTTAGTTTTTATTTTGGATATTTTAAATTTTAATCATATTATAAAATGATTAGTTAGCGGTTATTAAAGTAAATCCGAAATTGCTGTAAACGTGTACGAAGCATTGTTAAAGATTTTGAATACAATATGATTTTCCATATCACAATCGGGTATTGGCTTTGCAGGCCCGGGCCGGGCCAAGCCTCTGGGTTTGGGCGCCCAGAAATTCGCAGGCAGGAGTGATTACCCCTTGGCCCTGGCGGGAAAGTTACTGTATATCCGTATGGCTAGCATTGCTAAAATTTATTTAGATAAATTTGATTCAGTAGTGTACACTTTAACAAGCATTTCAAAGGTGGAAGTGACAGTCAGAGAGATGGCGCGAAAAGCATAGATATCCGAAACCGGAAATATTTTTCAAGTTTTTCCATTTTTTTCTTTCTTTATCTATTAAGAGAAAGAGCGCGAAGAGCAAAAATTATTATTGTTGTTTTTTTTTTTTTTTTTTTTAATTTAAAATTCTCAAATCTTCACCTAATTTCTTCAATTTCTGCTGAAGCAAGCCCAGATTGCTTATGTTTTGAGTTTTGACTTTGGAGGATCGTTTAGGCCTTAGGGTCTCCAATTTTTTGTTGAGAAGCGGTTTTATGGTGGTTGGTGCTGTCTGATAGGATTTTGAGTTGAAAAAAAAGAAGCATGGAAATCGATGCTGTTGCGAAAAATTTCCAGAGGAAACTATCCGTCTATCAGTCTCTGGTATTGTAATCTCCTTTTCAAGTGTCTCTCTGTTTGTGCATTTCCGTTTTAGATTATTTTCTGTTTTGTGGCATTTTAAAGTTTCACGCAGGAAATGGGGTTGTTTTTCTTTCTTTCTCGCTCTACAGGATGAGAGATTCGAGATTCAGAAGGAGATGTATAGAGGGCAGCAGTACAGCCAGATTTACTTCATTCGTCTCCACAAGATGAGAAGTCTCCTTTATTCCCTCGTTGAGAAATGGAAGCCCGATGTACCCGGTACTTCCCAACTTACTGATTCTTGTAATTCATTGGCATGTTAAGAAAAATCCCATCGCCTTATGATGTAACAAAGGGAACTAATAACTAACCAATTGATCAGAGCTAGAAGCATAAAATACTGAGGTTAGGTTTGGCAAAGATGACTTTTAAGGTTTTATTTTTTTACTTTTGCATGTTTGAGTCGTTTAATTTTAATTTTCTATGGTTTTGGGGTTTTGATCCTGGTGCAGTTTGTACGGTTTTGGGACTTGAAGAAGGAAAAGAATGCATCATTGTTGGAACTTTATACAAACACATGAAGCTCAAACCTTCGGTTCTAGACGAGTACTCAAAAGAGGTTTGAAGGTTCTTAAAGAAGGTTATATGAATGTAAATTAAGATTATCATCTGTTCTGTTCTGAGCAATTTTGTCTAATTTTATTTTTCAGAGATCTGTAGCTCCTCTGGTTAAATCTCATAATTTCATGCATCCTGATGACCAACTTGTTTTGGAAGATGAGAGTGGTAGGGTCAAGCTTGGTGGAACTTTTCTTGCACCATCTATGTTTGTGACAGGTCAGCTGGCCAAAAAGTTGGTTATATTTGAAGCTTACATTGTGTACAAGTTGTTAGGTTGTAGGATCTGTAAAAACTATTGGTCCTGTTGGATTGAAGAGCGTGTAAGAGAACTACCATGGCACTGTCTTGTATGTTTTAGAAAAGCCAGCAGGATTGTGAAAAAAAAATTTCAAAGGGGAACAAATTATTGACTTAATGTGGCAAACAATTTTGCATGGACACAAACATGTAATTAGCGGGTGGTGGAGATTTACATGTATCGCTTACATATTTATATAGATAGAAAATAGGAAATGATTACAAAGAGTTGCAAACAATATAAACAAGTGAACAATATGTACCATGCATTCTAATCACATCCACTTAACGACAATATGATTCTTTAATGGAGTTTTGGGATTTCATTTCCATGTATACTTTGGTTTCTATTGAAATGGAACTAATTTGTGATTATTTATGAAGGATCAGAGCAGCATTGCGAAACTATGGAAAAATTAAATGGCTGCTAGAAATCTTGGGATAAAACTTTAGAAAATGAAATGGTGAAGACATGTATGATTTACATGATAAACAGCAAGTGGTAGAAGCTGTTGAGCAAGCCTGAAGCTAACAATATAACATCCAAGTTATAAATGAATAATGGTTCATATCTATGGTCATGAATTTCAAAAATGTGAATGCTTAAATGGATTAGTGGTAAAACTAAAAAGGACAGGATTAGAAATGAAGTCATACAAAGGAACCTAAGCATAGCTCCAGTAGGCAGTGATAAAATGAGAGATAGTAGATTGAGGTGGTTTGGTCATGTGCATAGAAGACCATCTACAGTACCTGTTAGAAGAAGTGATCTGTTACAAGTAGAATGGCCTAGAAGAGCTAGATGAAGACTGAAAAGGACTTGGGTGGAAGTCATGAGAAATGATTTACGTGGCAATAATTTAACAATAGATATGGCACTGAACAGTACGGAATGTCAAATGACAAAACAAGACTCGTGTAGCCAACCTCATTTGGTTGCGACAAGGCTTAGATGATGGTGATCCATGGTCATAAATTTCATCTTCTGGCTTGTAACATAGAACTATAATGTTCATAGTGCTTTCTTTCAAAATATTGAATCCAAGCTAAAATGTGGATTGGTTGTAGATGAAAATATGTGAAATAGTTGGCCTTCATTATATAGATATATTTTTTAATCTTTGTATGAACTGTTGTGTTAAAAATATATTTATTTTAGTTTATTGCTTTTAAATTTTGGAGATGTTGTCTCCTTGTTACTATTACTATTACTATCATCATCATCATTGTTATTGTTACTGGAAAGATCATTTCTTTTGACCTATTTATGGATTTATTTTGCCTCCTTTTTTTCTATGTATGCAAGGTTTGATATTTGTACCAACTCTTAGCTTAGTTCAACAAAGCCTTATCCCAACCATGTGAAGTTGGCTGAATGAGTCATGTTTCATCATCGTGCTTTATTTAGTGCAATGCCCATTGTTGTATTGCGATTTGTAACCCCCTATTTGCTAATGTTCATCCATTCATCCTAATAAAATATCTTCTTAAAAAGCAATTAAAATTATAAAATGATTATTTTTTGTGTGAGAACTAAGAATCTAAAACCCTAACATGGACTTGTTTGGGCTTGCCTTGAGGGGTGTGGCACAAAGGCGGCTCGTGGAATCAGGAATGTAATATGTTTTACATCACATTAGCTACTTGAAGTAACGCAATTGAGGAAAAAAAGAGATTGTGGGTTTTACATGCTCAAAAATGTTTTATATGTTTGGTTTTATTTTTAAATTTTCATTGAATATGCTTTACATGTTATGTTTATGTATTTTAATTTTAGATAATATGTTTTTTAAAATGTTTATTTTAAAATTTAAGTTTATATTTTTATTAATATTATGTTTAGTATAGTATTGTTTGATTTTTTTTTTGCATTTTTGACATTTTTTGGAGTTTTTAGCATTTATTTTTGCGCCTGTGCCTTTTTTGCACCTTACACTTTTAAAACATTGGCCTAAACCATCTTAGTCACTATCCTTCATTTTATAAAGTCATCAAGTCTACTCTTAGGTTCTTGTGAATATTATTTTTTTTTCCAATCCTATCTTTTTGAGTTTTTCCACTCACCCATGACTATTCTTAACTTTGTTCATCTCTTTTTAAATTTTTTTTTTTGATAAGTTAACTATATTCATCTTTTGAATATGTTGCTTCTTGATTTGAACACTTCCCATAACACTGGTAGTTTTATAGTCATCTTATAAAATTTCCTTTAGCCTGATTTGTATTCCTTGATATGCAACACTTTAGATGCATCCCAAGGAATATAAGTTTCAACGAAATCATAAAAAAATTGTGATTTTGTTTTGGTTTCAGGAATGGCTGGAATGAAGTATGTAGAGTACTATTTCCTTAGTTTTGGTCTAAAATTGATATAAAATAGGAGTCTTATTGGTTGTTTGGGTGATATCAATAATCTTTTTTTTGATAAGAGATTACTGTTGATGAATTTGCTTGAAATTCTGATTTTGACTTTTAAAATTTCATTGAAATTCCAAAAAAAGAGGTTTGGAGCCATTGTCAAAAAGCTAGTGTTATACCTTTATGCACCCCTTTATTTGGTTAAATCTGACTCTAATTTTATGGGCAACATCCTCCTCATGTCTCCCGTACTAATCAAGGTAGCAGAAGAGGTCACATTGTGGTATCTCTCTATCTCAAATTTGAATTATACCGCACTTGACGGTTCTAACTCCCATTATTGTTATATTTACATTGTGCGCGCACACACACACATGTATGTATGTATGTATGTATGTATGTATGTATGTATGTATGTATGTATGTATGTATGTATGTATGTATGTATGTATATATATATATATTCTGTTTTATTCATACTTATCTTAAAACCTTTATTTTTACAGCTTCTCTCTTTAGATCTTATTTTTGCATTTAGTCACATTCTTATTTCATCAATCAATACTGTATTGCCAGCAAACAACTTACACCATGGAATCTCCTAACATGTTTAGTCGGTTCATATGGAGTATGGACTAAGTGTTGATGGGTCCTATTACTATTTGATACTCCCTTCTTTCCTTAAAACCACCATTTTATCTCTCTAGGAACTCTATCATATGCCATCTCCAAATCAATGCATGTAATAAATAAAGTAGTTTGTTACCAATCAAAGAAAAATAAAATCAAATTAGAGCTTCATTGGAAATGTTTCCATGTTTCAATAAAACATTGTATTTGTTATTATTATTATTATTTTGTGCTGTGGATGTAACATTTTGGCCAAAAAAGAACTGAATCTTACCGAAGTCTGAGAGGAACTTATCAGAGCTTGTAATATTTTTATCCCAGAAGGATTTCTGTATAAACACCATGAAAGTGGAAACATTTTAATGGGAATAGCTTTTGTTTTGATAGAAGTCCAAAACCATGCATATTACCAGATGGTACGTTTTAGCATGATAGTGAGAGAAAAAGAAAGATGAAAGTGCTCCTTTTATTGGGTGCTTTGTGCTACACTTGAACAGTTGTATGTATTTATTGCCACATTATGCATACTAAAGCTTTAATTATATGCTAACTATATGATTAGAGCTTAAAAAATGTTGTTAGAACTTTTTATATTAGAGCTTTTAAACTTGTTTCCTTTTATGTTTTTGGATTAGTAACTGAAAACCTTGTTTTATTAATGTATGGAAAGAATTTGTGTGATATGTACAAAGAAATATGTCTAGGCATCCCATTGTAATAGGCTAGATCTGCTACCTATCCAACCCTTTTAATCTTTGTTTTTTACTTTATCTTTCAACTTCAGTAGGGATGATTCTCCAATACAATTGTGTCTTACATGGTCTTTAAACCCACATGAAGCTTGCTTTGACCTCCCTAGCTAGAGTTCTTATTTCTTTTAGGGTGCATTGGTATTGCCATGGGCCATGGCCCTGCACTTATTTTTTTTAAGACACACCATTATGACTCTTGAATCTTCTTCCATCAACATGTCATAGTAGTTGAGTTCTTTCTCTAATTTCAGCCCATAGAGGACAACCAACAAGTCTTGTTTGGTTGAATTTTCATACCTTATAGGCCGGAAGATAATGCTGCAAGCATTCCATCATGGCTTTTAAATGCTCCCCCTATACCTGAAAGACCTGGATTCCTGTACTGCATGCTGCACCCATGACCCATCAAAGTTGAGCTTGACATTGTCTTTTGGAGGGGGAGGCAAATAGGAGGATACCAAGTTGATAGCTAATGAAAAGATGCAATCTGCTAGTCTCTCATGATATCTCCCATTGAGAAACGTTAAAAATAGGCAATATTTTAACCCAATGAGACACTTCTATTGTGATTTTCTCAATCATTGCCTCTTGAGAGTGAGATACTTCTTTTAATGTTTAATTAGTGCATATTAGTGGGTTTCATAGATAGCATCACATGCGTGCCATTGTTACATGATAGAAACTTTAAACAATATCATCATCACCATCATCCATGCCTTGTCCTAACTATATGGGGTCGGCTGCACAAATCCTATCTCACCAATCTATTCTATTTAAAGCCATGTCCATTGTTAAATTATTAGTGCTTAAATCATTTCTTGCTACTTCTACCCATGTCCTTTTTGGTCTACCTTGAGCTCTTCTAGCCCCTTCAATGTTTAACAAATCACTTTTTTAATTGGTGCAGTTGGTGGTCTTCTTTGCACATGCCTAAACCATCTTAGTCTATTCCCTCTCATTTTATCACATATTGGAGCTACTTCTAGGTTCCTATGGATAACTTCATTCCTAATCCTATCCTTTCTAGTTTTCTCATTCATCCATCTTATCATTTGCATTTTTGCCACATTTATTTTTGAACATGTTGTTTCTTGACAGCCCAACACTGTTTTATAGAAGTTTCCTTTTAATCTAAGTGGTATTAGTCTATCACATAAAAGTCCATATGCACCCTCTTCATTTTGCCCATCTTGCTCTAATTCTTGTAGAGATAGTGAGAAGATCTAGCAGTGGGGCTATTTTTGTACTTTTACTTCTTTTGTTGCACATCTATTTTCTGTACTCTTTCTTTTGTACACTAAGGGCAGATTATCTTTTATGGTGTCAATAGTCGTAAGGTGACACACCCACCAAATTGTTTGTTCTTTTCTCTCTTCTATCTCTGTCTTTTCGACTTGACTCTGACATGGTATCAGAGCAGGTCACGATCTGATCTGCATATAGTATCTTTTTAATTATCTCTGTTGCTGCTGTCTCAAGAACTCTCTAACAGTATTTAGGAGGCTCTTGAGTGTCTTTGAATCTTCTCCCTAGAGAAGCTTCAGGTCTGAACTTTACAGATCATTTCTTTGGATTGTTGCGCCATCAGATTTCTCCTTCTTCTTGGATCTCCTTGTAGAGGCACCGGATCAACCTGAAATCTTAGATCTAGTGTCGTCTGGATCAGATCTACTGGATCCTTTTGGTTTGGTTTGCATCGGGTTTGATTTTGAAGGGTTTCAATCCACTTTTTAGTTCAGCAAAATACTACGGTTACCTTTTTTGGACCTCGGCTAAAAGGTACTCTCTTTTCTATCCTTTGGTTAGAATTTTATTGATTTCTTGGAAGCGTATAATGCTGTCTTTTGTCCTTCAATGGCATTAGAAAGGATGGAGGTTCTCCCTATTAAATTCAGTGGCACAAACTATGTTTTATGGAAGTTTAACTTTCAATACCATGTCGAAGCCAAGGGTCTTTGGGGATATCTGGATGGTTTTGTAGCTAAACTTGATGATTCAGATATTAAGGGTCTTGTTATAATTCAGGTCTGCCTTAGAGTTCTGCCTGACTGAGTTCAGTTATGTAGAAGAAGAAAAAGTGATAAAGAAAGAGAGAGAGAGAGAGAAAGAGAGAAGAGAGAATTCTAGTTCGAACTGAAAGAGTCAACTTGACTTCTCCCAGTCGGCCAGTAAGTATTTATATTATTATTAAAACATGACTGAAAAGACCTATGTGCCCTTACTTAAGTTAAGAGCACATGTTTCAACACAACATTACAAATCAACAACATCAATCAAGGTATAAAGACAGAAATACCCCTACGCTAACACTCCCCCTCAAGCTGGTGAGTATATATCATATACTCCCAGCTTGTTACATATGTAGTCCACCCTTCCCCGACTCAAGCCTTTTGTAAATAAGTCAGCCCACTGATTTCTTGTATTAACATGTGTAGTGTCTAGCTTTCCATTCAGCACCTTCTCCCTCACAAAGTGACAGTCAACCTCAATGTGCTTGGTTCTTTCATGAAACACTGGATTAGAGGAGATATGAACTGTAGCCTGATTATCACAATAGAGCTTCATTGGAGTATTAATGTTGTACCCTACTTCCTGTAGAAGGTTCCTTAGCCACACTAATTCACAAGCGGTGTGAGCCATAGCCCTATATTCTGTTTCTGCTTCTGCACTGCTTCTTGCCACAACCGTTTGCTTCTTACTTTTCCATGTCACTAGGTTACCTCCCAGAAACGTGCAATAGCCTATAGTAGATCGCCTATCAGACATAGAACCGGTCCAATCAGCATCAGAATACCCTTCTATTTCAAGTTTTCCCCCACTCTTGTATATCAGACCGCGACCCAGAGCCCCTTTTAGATACTTCACAATTCTCAGAACCGCATTCCAATGAGGAATCAGAGGTTTTTGCATGAACTGGCTTACCACACTAACTGCAAATGAGATGTTTGGTCTGGTAATGGTTAGGTAGTTCAGTTTGCCCACAAGTCGTTGGTATCTGCCAGGGTCTTCAAACACTTCACCCATATCACTGCTTAGCTTGGTATTTGTGTCCATGGGTGTTTCAGCTGGTTTGGCACCCAACAAGCCTGTTTCTTCCAGCAAATCAAGCACATACTTCCTTTGGCACATGTTAATCCCATACTTGGATCTCACTACCTCTATCCCCAAGAGTATTTCAGTTTACCCAGATCCTTTGTCTGAAAGTGATCCTGCAGATAAGTCTTTAGCCTGTCAATACCAATGTTATCATTCCTAGTAATAACAATATCATCTACATACACCACCAACAGTATTTTTCCTCCCGGAGAGTCATGACTAAATACAAAATGGTCAACTTTGCACTGTTTCATGCCAAACTTCTTTACCACCTCACTGAACCTACCAAACCATGCTCGGGGAGACTGTTTAAGCCCATATATAGCCTGCCTTAGTCTGCACACCTTACCATCCTCCCCTTGAGCAACAAACCCTGGAGGTTGCTCCATGTAGATCTCCTCGAGTAAGTCACCATGCAAAAAGGCATTCTTGATATCAAGCTGATATAGTGGCCACTCATACATGGCTGCAAGAGAGATCACAACACGAACTGATCCTATCTTAGCAACCGGTGAGAAGGTCTCTGTGTAGTCAATGCCATAGGTTTGGGAGTACCCTTTTGCAACTAATCGCGCTTTCAGGCGTTCAACACTACCATCAGGCAGATACTTAACCGTATAAACCCATTTACAACCAAGAGCTTGCTTCCCAGGAGGAAGAGCAGTGAGGTCCCAAGTATGATTATGATGAAGGGCTGAGAGTTCTTCTTCCATGGCACGACACCACCCTGGAGAGGCAAGGGCTTCCTGGACATCTTTAGGAACAATAACTGATGATAACAAGGTAACAAACTGGCGATGGGAAGCGGAAAGGTGAGTAAGAGAAACATAATTAGAAATGGGATGAAGGGTGCAAGTACGTTTACCTTTCCGCAAAGCAATGGGTAGATCAATCTCAGATGCTAAGTGGGGGTCTGGTGCCGGATCCGTCGACGGAGATGTAGTTGGAGGAGTAGTAGTTGGTGCACGTGGGCGATGTGTATACACATGACAGATAGTGGGCGTTCAACAGGTGGTGGCACCGAAGGCAAGGATTTGGTCACGACTGGAACAAAGGGAGGATGATCGACAACGGGAAGTGGAAGAGGAGGAGGTGATGAGGAGGAAGAAGCATCACCAGACCCCAAAAAGAACGGAGTAGACTCAAAGAAACTGACAGCAGCACACACAAAGGACTGTCGAGAACCGGGATGGTAACCCCTATACCCTTTCTAGGTCTGAGAATATCCAAGGAAGATGCACTTGAGAGAATGGGCATCAAACTTGTCGTTCCCGGGACCCAGATTATGGACAAAACAGACACCCAAAAACTCTCGGCGTAAGAGGGAACGGAGACAAAGTGGGAAACAAGACCTGAAACGGAGACTGACCATCAAGGATGAACGTGGGCATCCGATTAATCAGAAAACAAGAGGTAAGCACTGCATCACTCCAAAATGGTTTGGGAACATGCATGTGATGCATTAGGGATCTTGCTGTTTCAAGGAGATGGCGACTCTTTCTCTCAGCCACCCCGTTTTGTTGTGGGGTGTAGGTACACGAGGTCTGATGTATAATGCCGTGTTGGTCCAGGTATTTCTGAAATGATGAGGATAAATATTCGCGGCCATTATCAGAACGAAAAACTTTGATGTGGGTACCAAATTGGTTACGAATCTCAGCATAAAATTTTTGAAAAATGGTAAACAATTCACTTCTTTCTTTCATTAAATAGAGCCACGTCATCCTTGAAAAATCATCCACAAAAATGACAAAATATCTGTATCCATTATATGACATTATTTTATAAGGACCCCAAACATCTGAATGAACTAAAGAAAAAGGACTCGACACACGGTTATCAACCCTAGAACTAAAGGGAACACGATGGTGTTTCCCAAACTGACACGACTCACAATCCAAAACAGAAAGTTGACTCAAGGACGGAACCAAGGAATTCAAGACTTTGAGCGACGGATGACCAAATCGGCAGTGCCACTGGAGAGGAGAAAGAGATGACTGGAGAGCTGTTGAAGTTCTACCACCACCACCGTCAAGATAATATAGTCCACCTGCTTCATGCCCTCCACCAATCTTCATCCCCGTCTTGAGATCTTGAAAGACACACATAAAAGGATAAAAGGTAATGGAGCAGTTAAGTGATTTGGTCAGCTTACCTAACAAACATAAGGTTAAAAGGCAATTTAGGAACATACAGAACTGATGAGAGGGATACAGGATCTAGGTCAACATTACCAACACCACAAATTAAGGATGTGGAACCATTAGCAAGGGTGACAGATTGTGATGTTGAGCAATGAGATAAGGAGGAAAACACACCTGGAGTTCCAGTCATGTGATCGGAGGCTCCAGAGTCAATGATCCAGGGATTGGGTGTAGATGCCAGACAAGCCATACCTGAGTGAGCAAAAATTGCCGTGTTCTGCTGTGATTGGATAAACCTCTCATATTCATCATGGGGAACACTCACCATCTCCTTCATGGGACCATCTGTGGATGTAGGAAGCAACTGGTCAGATGAATGATTCTCCTGTCTAAAGCTGGAACTTGAGTCACCGGTCGCGGCATGATTGGCCCAGGTTGAGGGAGGACCATGTAGATCATAACAATAGTTGATGGTATGTCCATCCATACCACAATGAGTGCACTTCCTCGGGCCTGAGCTACGTCCTCTACCACGGGCTCCCCCTGAATCTCTGGTCCCAGTACGACCACCACCACGATTATGAGTAGACCCACCATTGCCACTTCGGCCATATGCAGAACCACTACCACCACCACGGCCAGACTGAGCTCCCCGAGCTCCACCTCTACCACCACGGCCTCTCGATGCAGCAAAGGCAGATCTATCTGAGATATTCGAGTTCTCAGTAGATCCGATAGAAATCCTCCGAAGTCGAGCAAATACCTCTTCTAGGGATGGAAGAGCTGATCCCTCTAATATCTGAGCCCGTACTGGTTCATATTTAGACTTTAGTCCCACCAAAAATCTAGTCACATCAAGCTGCTCTCTCTGTTGTTGTTGAATCTTGACATCAGAAGTGAGAGGATGATAGACATTCAACTCATTACGTATGTTCCTCATGTTGGCATAGTACTCAAGACTCTGATTGCCTTGTTGCAGATTAAAGTACTCTTGATAAAGCTGATAAACTCTGGTTGTATTGTCTTGCCCCGAATACAATTTCTTTGCATGGTCCCACACATCTTTGGCAGTATCAAAGAACATGAAGTTCACACTAATCCTGGGTTCCATACTGTTCTACAACCATGTGATAATCTGAGCATCCTCTTGCTCCCAGTCTTCATACTCGTGAGAGTCAGAGGAGGGTTTCTCCTCTCTGATGTGTTTTACTTTCTTCTTTGCCTTCAGAAAGACTTCAACGGATTTAGCCCAAGGCACATAATTCTCTCCATTTAACTTAATGGAGGTCATCTGAACATTCAGGTAGTCTGTAGGCACCATCACACTAGGTTTATAATCATTATTGTCTCCCATTATGTTATCACCAATTCTGCACACTTGCTGAATTCTATTATCATTGAGATCTGCACACTACACACCACTAGGTCACACCTGTCACACTGATTGCAGCACTAATTGTTGCTGGAATGTGTGCTCTTTACACCACAAACCCTAAATCACACCTATCACACTGATTTCAGCACTTGTTGTTGCTGAAAAGTGTGCTCACACCACAAACCCTACTCCTACAACTATCTGAAATCTCACCACTATATGATCATCTCTTCCTTCAAAATGCACTAGCAAATGGTCTGAAACACACCTATTTAATCCATAATAGATATCATGCACTGAAATCTCTTATCTTATTGCTGAAGTAACACCCATGCGAGCAGGAGAGCAGTCCACACACAACAGCCGCTTCACACACAACAGCCACTGCTCACACAGTTCGACCCTCTATTATTCCTCTACTAGGAGAGGGCGATCTCAGAAATCACAACAACCGAGCACGTACGACCTGACTGGAGGCATAGAGACCCCCAAGGGAAGAGGGCGATCACTCATTTTCAGCCCTTTCCCTTATCTCCAATCGAACACAGAAAAAAAGAGGAAAACCCTAGATAGGGTGCGCAGAGAATGAACCCTAGGCAAGCAGAAATCTAGGCAGATTTAACCTAGCTCTGATACCATGTTATAATTCAGGTCTGCCTTAGAGTTCGGCCTGACTGAGTTTAGTTATGTAGAAGAAGAAAAAGTGATAAAGAAAGAGAGAGAGAGAGAAAGAGAGAAGAGAGAAGAGAGAAGAGAGAGTTCTGGTTCGAACTGAAAGAGTCAACTTGACTTCTCCCAGTCGGCCAATAAGTATTTATATTATTATTAAAACATGATTGAAAAGACTTATGTGCCCTTACTTAAGTTAAGAGCACATGTTTCAACACAACATTACAAATCAGCAACATCAATCAAGGTATAAAGATAGAAATACCCCTACGCTAACAGGTCTTAATTAGTGGAAGATCAACATTTTAAAAATTGCATCATGGATCCTATGATCAGTCGAAATTGACAATTGCAATCCCTATGAGAGGGTACAAAACTACCTATGAGATGTATGGGTACCTTGAGAGAGTTTATCAACAATTGAACACCTCTAGGCAATACTAGATAGAGGTTGACATCTTCTCATATTATTAGGGAGAAAGGAAAGTCTAGGAATACTATGCGTGGTTTATTAACCTCTAGATAGAGTATGAGTTAGTACACATGGGAAAGGATCCGTCGGACAGTTGCACGGAGTATATGAAGGAACACTTTGATAGAAGGAAGATTATGCATTTTTTAATGCATCTCAGGCCTGAGTTTGAATTTGTAAAATCTAATATCTTGAGTTGAGGAACACTTCCTGACTTAGATATTATTCTTGGAGAAATTTTGAGAGCTGAAACCAGATTTGCTACACAGACCACTCTTGAATCTTGATGGGAGAAAAGATTCCAACATTGATGCTGTCTTTATTGGGCATGTTGTCTCCCATTGTAAGAAAAAGAATACATGCACGTATTGCAAGTAGTTCGACCATATCGTTATTGAATGCTCTACTCGGCCTCTGAAAAGTGGTGGATCAAATCAGAAGAAAAGGAAGCTACAAGGCCTTTCAGACTGTTGTAGATGGATCAGATGCCTCCTCCTCCATTACTTCTTTGGTTGGCCAAAATGACACCTCTGGTGGCATGTTTGAAGAACGGATTTGACAGGTTATGTCCTTGGTCATCTCCTCAGCCTTCTTTGCTATTGGCTTGTCTGGTAAGTTACCAACCTATTGTCCCTCACCAAATCACCTTGGGTGTATTGACTCAAGAGCCTCTAACCATATGATAGGGGCCACACTTGGTCAATATCCCAAACCCCATCTTCCCAATAAACACATTGTCACTGCAAATGGTGAAAAATTAGACATACTTGGCTGTAATGATTTGTATTTATCTACCTCTAAGTCATCTCCTTTTCATTTATCCAAAACTTTATTTGTACCTAAGCTCACCACTAATTTGATTTTTATTGACCAACTTGTAGAGGAAGGTAACATTGTCTCATTCACTTCTGATGGCTGTTTGATACATGACTAGTAAACTGGGGAGGTGAAGGGGAAGGGGCGTAGAGTAGGACGACTATTTGCTCTAGAGTTTGAGAAGAATAAGGCTGTACCTGTTTCTATTTCTTGTTTGCTTTCTACCACTTTTGGTTTTGAGTCCTTTAATTGTAATAATGATGGGCATTTGTGGCATAAATGCCTTGGCCATCCGTTTTCTAAGAAACTTGATTAGTTATTTGCTTATGGTAGTTTACCTGTTTTTGCAATTTCCTTTAAGAATGTTAATAAAGATTGCATTACTTGTGGTTTATGTAAGAGTCATATTTTACCTTTTCCTTCTCACTCTGCGCATGCTACAGTTCATTTTCATTTAATACATAATGATGTTTGGTTGTTTCCTGTTGTTTCACGCTTGGGTTATAAGTACTTTGTAACCTTTATTGATGATTGCATCCATTTCACTTGGGTTTATTTTCTTCGAAAGAAATATGAATTTTATTCTGTATTTAAGCACTTTCATACTTATGTTACTACCCAATTCGATGCCCGGATATGTGTTCTATGATTGGATTTAGGGGGAGAGTATTTTGTGGGGATTTCCAAATTTACTTTAAACATGGAATTCAATACCAAAAATCTTGTCCAAGCACCCCACAACAAAACAGGGTAGCGAAAAGAAAGAATGTGCATATTTTGAATGTAGTCAGAACACTTCTACAAGATTTTCATGTGCCCTCTTTGTTTTGGGTGGAGGCGGCCAGCACTACTGTGTATCTCATAAATTGTCTTCTTTCATTTGTTTTAAATAATTCTTCCCTTTTTCAATCTCTCTTCCACAAACCTCCAGGTCTATTTATGCTTAGGGTTTTTGACTGTGCTTGTTTTGTTCACTTTCCACATCATGAACGCACAAAGCTAACTACACAAGTGGCTTTGTGTGCCTTTGTGGGGTACCGTTATAAACATAAAAGATTCCTTTGCTATGATCCTTCGGTCTGTCGTATTCGAATCTCTCATAATGTAGTTTTCCTTGAGAGTGTGTTTTTGTTGAACATATTGTAAAATGTCTAGCTCCTTCCACTTCCTTGTTGCATAGTTTTGACTCTGCAGGTACCTCAAGCATACCAATATCACCTTTGTAGCAACTTCAAACCTATTTCCGGAAGCAATGGTCTTCTTCAGTCTCAATGCCCCCTCCTCTCCACCACCAATTGCCGATCCAGTCACTCTAATTGCCCCAATAAGTGCACCTGATTCTCCACTTGAGCCCACTCCATTTTACGTCGTTCTTCTAGAATTTTTTGTCCACATGACTGATATGGTTTTTTGTCGAACCATAGCTCCTTTGTTGTTTTATCTACTACAAACATTCCCAGCTCTTACCAGTAGGTTGTAGTAGAACCACATTGGAAAGATGCCATGGATTCTAAGATTCGAGTTCTTCTTGAGAATGACACGTTGGACTTGGTTAAAGCTCCACTTGAGACATCTCTCATAGGGAGTCTATGGGTCTACTCTGTGAAACTGAAATTTGATGGGAGCCTAGATAGATATAAGGCTAGGTTGGTTGCAAAAGGCTATAAACAGGAATATGGGATAAACTATGAGGAGACCTTTGCTCTTGTAGCAAAAATGACCACTGTACGACTTTTGGTGGCTATATCTGCAGCCAAACAGTGGACAATCCATTACATGGACGTAAAGAATGCTTTCCTCCACGGGGAGTTGAAGGAGATAGTCTATATGAAGCCCCCCTCTTGGATATTGTACAAACCCACAACTTGTTTGTCGTCTGAAGAAGTCACTCTATGGCTTGAAGCAACTTCCTTGATCTTGGTTTGGGAAGTTCAGATCTGTTATCACTGATGCAAGCTTTATCCAAAGTTCTTCAAATTATTCTTTATTCATTTTAAGGTGGAAGCAGGGAGTGACGATCTTCTTTATGTTGACGATATACTCATTACAGGGGATGATGTAGAAGGAATTGTTGAGCTGCAACAATTACTCAGTAAATCCTTTAAGATGAAGGATTTGGGGTCTCTGGCATATTTCTTGGGGCTTGAAGTGAGCCAAAACTCTCGGGGCTATTTTATTAATCAACAAAAGTATGCGACTGATTTAGTTAAATTGGCCAATCTCAGTGACTCCAAGATTGTGGATACCCTAGTAGAACTGAATTTGAAACTCAACAAAGATGATGGTTCTCTTTTGGAAGATCCTACTCTTTATCGTCAACTAGTGGGGAGTTTAATCTATCTCACCATGACTCGGCCAAATATATCATATGAAGTTCAATTGGTGAGCCAGTTTGTGTCTTCTCCAAGACAACCTCATTTATCTGCAATTCATTGGATCATTAGATATGTGCGGGGCACTTTATCACATGGGATATTTTTCTCTTCATCTCCTATTAACCTTACGACTTGTGTGAATGCTGATTGGGCTGGATGCCTTGACACCTAACAGGTCCACTACCAGCTGATGTGTATTCTTAGGCAACTCCCTATCTCGTGGAAGTGCAAGAAACAACCTACTGTATCAAAATCTTCTATTGAGGCTGAATACAGAGCTGTCTTCCGTGTGCAGTGAAATCATCTGGCTCCGGGCTCTTCTACTTGGCATACTTAATGAACCATCATTGTTTGTTCCCTTCTATGCAGACATTGTAAGTGCAATCAAAATTGCTTCCAATCCTATCTTCCATGAGCGCACCAAACACATAGAAGTTGATTGCCACTTCATCCGCGATCTCCTTCTTGAGGGTATTATATCTCTTCCTCGTGTCTCCTTCGATCTCCAACTGGCCTGTTGACTAAAGCAATGACTCAGGCTCGACATCAATTTCTCATGGACAAACTGATGCTTATTCCTAGGCATTAGTTTGAGGGGGAGTGTAGAGACAGTGAGAAGATCCAGTCGCTGGGCTATTTTTGTACTTTTACTTCTTTTGTTTTTTTTTTTGATAAATAACATCAATTCCATTAAAATAATGAATAGATACAAGAAGATCCCCTTAGAGGCGCGAGGAGTAGCCTCTCCAAACGACAAATACACAAACTACAATAGAGAAAACATGAATGTTGAAATTAAAACAATAGTTACAATTGTGCCCAAAACAATGTTTCCCTATTTATCCCTTGTTTTGCCAAGACATCAGCAAAAGCATTAGCTGATCTCCCAACCCATTGTACTGTTATAGACATATTTCTTGTCAGCCATTTGAATTTCTTTAACTCATTTTTGTATCCCCAAGTGACATCCTCCGAATTATTTAACCAGTCCACCACTGTCTTAGAGTCTCCTTCAATCAGAAGTTGCTCCACGCCCACTTCTTTTGCAAGAAGTATTCATTGTATTGCAACTAGCAGTTCTGCCTGGATAGAGTTCCCAACTCCTAAAGGGACAGAGTAGATTAAGACAACCTCTCCAGCCTCATTCCTCAGTACACCTCCCATCCCAGAGGGACCCGGGTTACCCTGGCTACTCCCATCAAAATTTAGCTTCAAAGAACCAAGAGGAGGGGGGACCCAACTAGTCACTGCCCTTCCCTTGTAGGAGGAACAACTTGCTACCAACTTCCAATCCTTCCAACTATCAGCAAAAGTAAAATGGTTAAATAATTCTAGAGTCTTTAACCAATGTAAAGACCTGGACAAAATGCAGTCCTTTAAGGTTTGGCTGCTTCTTCCTTTTTCTTGGAAGATTCTGGCATTCCTTTCTTCCCATACTGTCCATAACAATGCTGCTCGTGAGCATCTCCACATTTTCCTTCCTCTTTTATGGGGCCAAGAGAAGAAAGAAGGGTTAAAGATTGTGCTTACTTCTACTGGCATATCCCAACTAGACCTAAACAAAGATAGAAGCCAAGCCCAGAGCTCTGCAGTGACCCTACAAGATAAAAATAGACGATTACAATCCTCACCATGAGATCTACAAAGAATGCACCAGTTTGGTGAAATACAAAGGACGGGTCTTCTCTTTTGTAGGTTGTCCATCGTGTTTACTTTACCATGCCACACTTCCCAACACAAAGCCATAACCTTGGGGGGGACTGGCCTACACCAGACTTCTTTGAAAGGGAAACTTTGATGAGAGGGAGATTGGCAGAGGAACTTGAAAAAGGAACCACAAGAAAAAGACCCTTTGGGGTGAATGGCCCAAATCCTTTTATCAGGTTTCGAGGGATCCAATCAAACCTTATCAAGGAGACATAGAAGAGTAGACAAACGCTCAATTTCCTCATCCCTTAATCCTCTAAGGAAACCAAAATCCCAAGACAAAGTTGGTAAGGATAAATTTGACGGAAGGAATTTTGAGATCACCTCATTTTTATACAAGGAAACAGAGTACAATGAAGGAAAAAGGTCTTTCAAAGGGAGATCTCCAACCCAAACATCCTCCCAAACCGAATAGAATTACCTGACACAACTAAGGAACTGTGGAAGAACTTTGTGAATTGCTTTCCAAGGTGTGGCTAGGTTAGCCCTCCTTGATCCACCAGCATCCCAACCACTCTCTGAACATCCATGAATACTCTTCACTACTTCGTGCCAGAGTCTATCCCGCTCCAAAGGCCATCTCCACAACCACTTCCTTAACAAAGCTGAGTTCTTTTTAAGCACATTCCTGAGCCCTAATCCTCCCTCCTCTTTACTTCTACCCACAACCCCCCACTTAATCAAATGGTCTTTTTTACCTTCTCTCAGTTCCCACAGAAAATCTCTCATCAAATTTTCCAACTTCTTCGCTTCCCTAGACGGTATCCTAAAGACAGAGATAATAGGTAGGTAGATTCATGAGGGTAGCTTTTATCAAAGTGATCCTCCCACCCAAAGAGATATAGTTTTTCTTCCAAACAGCTTGTCTCTTTTCTAACTTCTCCAAGACTGGGGTCCAGAACCTACTCTCCCTAGGGTTTGCTCCCAACGGAAGCCCTGAGTAAGACAAAGGCCAGGAGGAAATGGAGCACTCAAGACAACCTACAATCGCCTCAACCTCCTCAAAAACTAAATTCACTCTGGCTATATGCAGCTTTTTCCTAGATTGATTTTCAAATTAGAGACTCCAAAAATTGTAATCAATTCTTTCAAATTTTCCACCTTCTCACCGAAACCTCCCTCACAGAAGATCATCAAGTCATCTGCAAACTGAAGGTGAGTGACTGGAATTCGGTTTGTGCCTACTCTCCAATCCCTTATCACATTTTCCCTATCAGCCCTAGTGATAATTCGACTAAACACATCAGCTACCAAGGTAAAGAGGAAGGGTGAAAGTGGGTCCCCTTGTCTGATTCCCCTACTAGTTGGAAAAAAATCCCTCACCACCCCGTTTACTAGGATGGAATAGTGAAAAGAGCTAACACAACTAGTCATCCAACTACACCATCTTTCCCCAAACCCACAGTTCCTCAAAATCTCTAGTAGGAACTGCCAGTCCACCAAATCATAGGCTTTCTCCAAATCAAGCTTACAAACAAAGCCTCTCTGCTTGGACCTCTTCATCTCTTCCACACATTCATTGGCAATCAGAATCTGATCAATTATCTGATGCCCTTGGATGAAAGCCCCTTGAGCCTGACTAATAATGGAGGGGAGGATTTCTTTAATCCTTAAAGACAAGACCTTGGCCAGGATTTTATAAATACTAGTCACCAAACTAATTGGCCTAAATTCTTTAGGATGGAGAGCATCAACTTTCTTTGGAACTATGGCCAAGAATGTGGAATTAATGCCTTGACTGACTATATGCTTCTCTGCGAACTCAATAAAAACCTCACAAAGATCATCTTTTATCACCTCCCAACAATCCTGGTAAAAAGCCATTGTAAAACCATCTGGTCTTGGAGCTTTGGACCTGTCCATCAAAAACACTGCCTTCCTAATCTCTTCTTCCTCAAAGTTTCTTTCCAACCACCTAACCTGATCTTCCTCCAACCTTGACCAATCAATCCCTTCGATTTCCCTCCTTTCTTCCAAGGGTCTTCTGTAAATCGATTTGAAATGTTCCACAAACTTCCTAGCAATATCATCCTGGTTAGTGAATTCCTCCCCCCTACCTCTAACTTAGACACAAAATTTTTTCTCCTCCTCCCATTTGCTACATCATGAAAAAACTTAGTATTCCCATCACCTTGCTTAATCCATCTATGCCTTGACTTTTGCCTCCAGCTTATTTCTTCCCTCAGTAGGACCTCTTCTAGGTCCTTCTTCAACTGTCCCCTCAGAACTCTCTCCCCCTCCTTCATTCTAGATTGAGCCTCTCTTTCATCCAACTCTTCTTTTGTACACCTATTTTCTGTACTCTTTCTTTTGTACACTAAGGGCAGATTTGTCCTTTTTCTTTCTTTAATATAAATATCTCTTTTAGGGTCACAATCATAAGGTGACACACCCACCAAACTGTTTGTTCTTTTCTCTCTTCTATCTCTGTCTTTTTGACTTGACTTTGAAAATTCATTGGGTGGTGTCCTCCTTAATCTCTCCTTTGTTATGAAATATTGAACCAAGGCAACGGAAATGGTTACCTTGTGTTATCCCTTGGTCTCCAATCCTAAGTGCATCTTGATTTACACTCTTATTATTACTAAACTTACATGTCATATACTTTGTTTTAGTCCTACTTATTTTAAAACCTCTTGTTTCTAAGGCATTTGTCCATAAGATTAATTTTGCATTTAATTCTTCATTAATTTCATAAATTAAAACAATGTCATCCGCAAACAACATGCACCACGAAATTAAGCCAAATTGGTTCTCCGATACACTAGTTCAATTATTCTCTCCCAAAGTTTCATATTCCCTGATAGTTATTACAATTTTGTACATCACATTTTTTTTTAAATATAGGCACCATACCACTGTTTCTCCAACCATTAGGCATTTTCTTTTCTTTCATTATCTTATTAAATAGCTCGGGTAGCCATAAGAAGCCTACCTCTCCCATATCTTTTCATACTTTTATTGGAATCCCATCAAGTCCTAATGCCTTTCCCTTCTTTATCTTATCTAGTGCCTCTTTTACTCCAGTAGGTCTATGAAGGTATGCATTATTTTTAACAATACTAGTATTGCTAAATTCTCCTCCATTAGCACCTTCTCCTTACCGTTCCTCTAATAATTTTTCAAAATAGTTTTTCCATTTTTGTTTGATTTCCTCATGTTTTACCATGACTCATTGATCTTCATCTTTAGTGCACTTTACATGGTTTAAATCTTTGCCTTTCCTTTCTCTCGGCTTTGCTAGTTTATAAATTCCTTTTTCTCCCTCTTTAGTGCCTAATTTATGGTAAATCTCATCATAAGCCATACATCTAACTTCTTTTACTTTCTTTTTAACTTCTTTTCTTTTGGTTTTATATTTTTCTCAATTTTCTACATTTCTAGCCTTTTGCCATTCTTTGTGGCATGCTCTTTTTAATCTAATTATATTTTGAACCTCTTCATTTTGCCACCAAGTTTCTTTAGTAAGTAGTAGGAGAGGAAAGAAGAAGAGAGAAAAGAGAGGTTTGGTTCGAATTAGAGAAAAAGTTATCCCTAGATTCGGCCAGACCTATTATTATATTATTAACTTATTAGAAAAGACTTAAGTGCCCTTATTTAAGTAAGAGGCACTCGAACTAACATAACAGTACACATCAACATTCTCAACAAGTGCAAAGACCAAAATACCCCTTCACTAACACCACTAACATTCCCCCTCAAGCTGGTGAATATATATCATATAATCCCAACTTGTTACATATGTAGTCCACTCTCCCCCAACTCAAACCTTTTGTAAACAAGTCTGCCCACTGGTTTCCCGTACTAACATATGCAGTTTCTATCACTCCATTCAGCACCTTCTCTCTCACAAAATGACAGTCAACTTCGATGTGCTTGGTTCTTTCATGAAACACTGGATTGGAAGAGATATGAACCGCTGCCTGATTGTCACAATAGAGCTTCATTGGAGTACTGATGTCATAACCTATCTCCTGTAGAAGGTTCCTTAGCCACACTAATTCACAAGCAGTGTGTGCCATGGCCCTATATTCTGCTTCTGCACTGCTTCTTGCCACAACTGTTTGCTTCTTACTTTTCCACGTTACCAGGTTATCCCCCAGAAAGGTGCAATAGCCTGTGGTAGATCGTCTATTAGACATAGAACCTGCCCAATCAGCATTAGTGTATCCTTCTACTACCAGTTTTCCACCACTCCTGTACAACAAACCACGACCAGGAGCTCCTTTCAGATACCTCACAATCCTTAGCACTGCATTCCAATGTGGGACCAAAGGTTTCTGCATGAACTGACTCACCACACTAACTGCAAATGAAATATCTGGCCGAGTAATGGTTAGATAGTTTAGTTTGCCTACAAGTCGTCGGTATCTGCCAGGGTCTTCAAATACTTCACCTATATCACTGCTCATCCTCGTATTTGTTTCCATAGGTGTCTCAGTCGGCCAACAACCCTGTTTCTTCCAGTAAATCAAGCACATATTTCCTTTGACACAAATTAATATCATGCTTAGATCTTGCTACCTCTATGCCCAAAAAGTATTTCAACTTGCCAAGGTCATTTGTCTGAAAGTGTTCTTATAGGAATGCCTTCAATCTGTCAATGCCCATTTTATCATTCCCAGTCACAACGATATCATCCACATACACCACTAATATTATTTTGCCTGCCGAAGAGTCAAGACTGAAGACAGAATGATCAACTTGGCATTGTTTCATACCAAACTTCTTGACCACCTCACTGAACCTACCAAACCATGCTCGAGGGGACTGTTTAAGTCCATATATAGCCTTCTTAAGTCTGCATACCTTACCATCCTCCCCCTGAGCAACAAACCCTGGTGGTTGCTCCATGTAGACCTCCTTGAGCAAATCACCATGCAGAAAGGCATTTTTGATATCTAGCTGATGTAGAGGCCAATCATACATAGCTGCAAGGGAGATGACGACACGAACCGACCCTATCTTAGCAATCAGGGAGAATGTCTCTATGTAGTCAATGCCATAGGTTTGGGAGTACCCTTTGGCAACCAGCCGCGCCTTCAGGCGCTCAACACGACCATCTGGCAAGTACTTAACACTATACACCCGCTTACAACCGACAGCCTGCTTCCCAGGAGGAAGAGCGGTGAGGTCCCAAGTGTGATTATGATGTAGAGCAGAGAGCTCTTCTTCCATAGCACGACACCACTCTGTAGAGGTAAGGGCTTCCTAGACATCCTTAGGAACAACCACGGAGGATAACAAAGAGATGAACTGGCGATGGGAGGCGGAGAGGTGAGTAAGTGAAACAAAATTGGAAATAGGGTGAAGGGTGCAGGTGCGTTTACCTTTCCGGAAGGCAATAGGTAGATCTAGGTCGGAAGCTGGTGTCGGAGCTGGAGCTGGATCTGTCGACGATGATGAAGTCGGAGGAGCTGTAGCCGGTACACGCGGGCGATGTGTATACATGTGATGGATGGGTGGACGGTCAACAGACAGTGGCATCGGAGGCAAGGTCGTAGGCATGACTGGAACCAGAGGAGGTGGATCAGCCACAGGAAGAGGAAGAGGAGGTGGTGATGTGGAGGAAGCAGCATCACCGGCCCCACGAAGAACATAGTAGACTCGAAGAATGTAACATCAACACATACCAAGGAACGACGAGAACTGGGATGATAACACTTGTACCCTTTCTAAGTTCGGGAATAGCCAGGGAAGATACACTTCAAGGAACGTGCATCTAACTTGTCACTCCCGGGACCCTGATTATGAACGAAGCAGACACACCCAAATACCCGAGGAGGAAGCGGAAACGGAGACATGTTGGGGAATAAGACACTAAAAGGAGAACGACCATCAAGAATAGACGTGGGCATCCGATTAATTAAGAAACAAGAGGTGAGCATTGCATCACTCCAAAAGGTTTTGGGAACATTCATGTGGTGCATGAGGGAGCGTGCTGTTTCTACAAGATGTCGGTTCTTTCTCTCAGCAACCCCATTTTGTTGCGGAGTGTAGGCACAGGAAGTTTGGTGTATAATGCCATGTTGGTCCAAGTATTCTTGAAAAGATGAAGGCAAGTTATTCATGACCATTATCAGAACGGAAAATTTTGATGTGAACGCCAAATTGATTGCGGATCTCAGCATAAAATTTTTGGAAGAGGGCAAATAATTCACTTCTTTCTTTCATTAAATAGAGCCACGTCATTCTTGAACAGTCATCAACAAAAATTACAAAATATCTGTATCCATTATATGGCATCACTTTATAAGGACCCCTAACATTTGAATGAATTAAAGAAAAAAGACTCGACACATGATTATCGACCCTAGAACGAAAGGGAACACGATGGTGTTTCCCAAATTGACATGACTCACAATCTAAAACAGAAAGTTGACTCAATGAAGGGACTAAGGACTGCAACACTTTCAGTGAAGGATGACCAAATCTACAATGCCATTGGAGAGGAGAAATGGATGACTGAAGGGCCGTTGACGTTCTTCCACCACCATCAAGATAATACAGTCCACCGGCTTCATGCCCTCCACCAATCTTCATCCCCGTCTTGAGATCTTGAAAAACACACATAGAGGGGTAAAATGTGATGGAGCACTTAAGGGACTTGGTCAGCTTACTAACAGACATAAGATTAAATGGAAGCTTAGGTACAAATAAAACAGAGGATATGGATCAGGGTCTAGGTCAACATTACCAACACCACAGATAGATGATGTGGAGCCATTAGCAAGGGTAATAGATTGTTATGTTGAGCAATGGGTGAGAGATGAAAACACACCTGGAGTTCCCGTCATGTGATCGGAGGTTCCAGAGTCAATAATCCAGGGGTTGGGTGTGGATGCCAAACAAGCCATACCTGAGTGTGCAAAGGTAGCTGTGTTCTGTTGCGATTTGGATTGAACAAACCTTTCATACTCATCCCGAGGAACACTCACCATCTCCTTGCCTGGACCATCTGAGGGAGTAGAAGGCATCGGATCAGCTGCCCGGTTCTCCTGTCTAGAGCTGAAACTGGTGTCACTAGTCATGGCATGGTTGGCCCACGTCGAGGGAGGACCATGTAAGTCATAGTAGTAGTTAATAGTATGTCCATCCAAACCACAATGAGTACACTTCCGTGGACCCGAGCCACGTCCTCTACCACGAGTTCCCTCTGAATCTCTGCCTCCAGTACGACCACCACCACGGATATGTGTAGGTCCACCACTACCACTCCTGCCAGGCTGGGCTCCTCGAGCCCCACTTCTGCCACCTCGACCTCTCGTTACTGCAAATGCTGATTTATCTGAGACATTAGAATCCATAGATCCAATGGAAGCCCTCCGAAGACGAGCAAACACCTCCTCTAAAGATGGAAGAGCAGATCCCCCTAGTATCTGGGCTCGTACTGGTTCATACTCAGACTTCAGCCCCACCAGAAACCGTGTCACATCAAGCTGCTCTCGCTGTTGCTGTTGAACTTTGACATCAGAAGTGAGAGGATGATAGATATTTAACTCATTACGGATATTTCTCACACTGGCATAGTACTCCTCAAGGCTCTGATTTCCCTGTTGCAGATTGAAGTATTCCTGATACAGTTGATATACCCTAGTGGTATTATCCTGACCTGAATACAGTTTCTTAGCATGATCCCACACCTCTTTGGCTGTGTCAAGAAACATGAAGTTCACACTGATTCTGGGTTCCATACTGTTCCACAACCATGTGATGATCTGTGCATCTTCCTGTTCCCAGTCTTCATACTCCTGAGAATTAGCGGGGGGTTTCTCCTCTCTTATGTGCTTCATTTTTTTCTTCGCCTTCAGAAAAACCTCTACAGACTTGGCCCAAGGGACATAGTTCTCTCCATTCAGTTTAATGGAGGTCATTTGGACATTCAAGTAGTCAGTAGATATCATGACACTAGGTTTACTATCACTGTTATCTGCCATTGCCGAACTCCCTTATCACTGAATTCTGAGCACTACACACTGCACACTACACACAAACACTTCACCGAAATCTGCACACTGATTTCAACAGTAATAAATGCTGAGAACTGCAACACCACAAACCCTACTCACCGAAATCTGCACCCTGATTTCAGCAATATTAAATGCTGAAAACTGCAACACCACAAACCCTACTCACCGAAGTCTGCACACTAATTTCAGCAATATTAAATGCTGAAAACCACACTTGTAACACCACAAACCCTAATCCACAGCTACTGAAAGTTTCATCATTAAGTAGACACTATTGCCCTTCGAATCACACACAAACCAGAATAAACCCTAGTATACTGCAATCTGAAAACCCATAATACGAATTGTACTACACCTCTCATGTATTCCATAACAGAAAATATGCATAAAAAGAAACTTTACCTCATCGCCTGAAGGCCAACCACACGAAGGACTGAGACACCACTGCACCACACGTACCAGCCCTAATTAGGGCTTAGAAACCACAGCAACCAATCACCAACGACACAATCAGAGGCATAGGAACCTCCAAGGGAAGAGGGCGATCACTCCTTTTCAGCCCTTTTCCCAGTCTCCAACTCACAGCTGAGAAACCCAAGAGAAACCCTAGTTCGTGTGCCGAAGACAGAATTCTAGCAAGTTTGATTTGTTCAATGTGGCTCTGATACCATGTTGAAGTTCGACCTGCCCTAGAATTCTGTCTTGTTCGTTGACTGTAAAGTAAAGTGAACAGCAAGAAGTAGAAGTAGGAGAGGAAAGAAGAAGAGAGAAAAGAGAGAAGGTCTGGTTTGAATTAGAGAAAAAGTTATCCCTAGATTCGGCCAGACCTGTTATTATATTATTAACTTATTGGAAAAGACTTAAGTGCCCTTATTTAAGTAAGAGGCACTCGAACTAACATAACAGTACACATCAACATTCTCAACAAGTGCAAAGACCAAAATACCCCTTCACTAACACCACTAACAAGTACTTTGCCATTTCCCTTTATATTCTCCTTAGACATCCTTTGCTAGTTTTTTTTTTCTTTTTTTTTTATATTGTTTGTCATTTCAAGCCAAATATCATTAATCTTTCCATCTAAATTCCAATTCCCTTATATTAGCATTCTGTTTCTAAATTGGGTTAGCTTTTCTTCGTTTAGGTTTTCCTACCTAATTCAAATTTTAAACAATATATTTACCCAAATTAAAAAATATTTACTATTAGGGGATGTCTTGCAAATCGGCCCATCATATACTTTATCTTGATTTTATGTAATGTGGTATCAATTCTCAAAATAAGATTGTAGTGTTGGATGTTGATATCATATCAAATCTTCAAAAAATGTAGCAACGTTGGAATGTTTTGTTAGGATATGGTAGATGTATGACTGAAAAAGTAAGAAAAACTTCATTCCATGATGGTTGAATACAAACCTTGAAGGGCAACAGCATATATAAGTATATGTAACTAGTTCCCTTTTAGGCAGTTCTCCAAGATTTGTATTTTTGGATACTCAATTCATAATCTATAAATTCACCCTTGTACATTGAAGGAATTTGACTCCATATTTGGTATTAGGTCTGCATTTTGCCAAGAAAAATTGTTTAGATGGCTATTAACTGAAGGAATTTCATGCAAATACCATAGGATGGGCAGGCCCTTAGGCATTGGGAAGTTAGAGACATCCCCATACATCTATAAATGCATGGGAGTGCAAATAGGTTGAGTGTAAATTCCGGTTTACTTTTGCTTCAGGTTTAACCTTGTCTTGTGTGTGTGTGAAAAGTAAAATAGGAAGTAAAATGGTGTGATCCTGCCTTATTTGCAAGGGAATGGAGGTAGTAGGAGGGTTATTTGTTCGGGAGTGAGGTAGGAAGCAAGATGATGCGGTCCCCACTTTGTGTGAGAGAATTGATGTAGGAGGAACCGAGGAAGGTGGTACAAATTTTTCACCAGTTTTTGAGATGCAAAATTTACACTGCTAGTGAGTGCATATGAAACAAAAGTACAAGTTTTCTATCCGGTAGGAGTGCAAATCATTATTACAAACAAATGGATGCAAAACTGAACTGGGTGCAAAATTTGTATTTGGTTCATATTTGTACTGCAACCAAACACAGCCTTAGTAGATGGCATAGCTAATGATGTGGGTAGAGAGGGGTTGTATAGTGATGGATCTATGCCATGGTAAATGTCTTTCTAGGATCTTTTGGTTCTAAGATAGGTCTTTTAAAGTGTTACTGTTTACTACATACTTATTATAAACATATGCATGCTACTTGTCAAAAAGGAAAGAGAATCATGTTTATTTAACAAAAATGTTTGGATCATCAACTCCTTCATTAAAAAATCTTCAATTTGTTCATGTTGTGTTACTCTATTTCAGGACTTGTGGTGGCTTTGCATGGAAAGGAAACTAGTGCTGGTGACTTTTTGGTTCAAGATATTTTAGAACCTGGTCTACCACCACAAATGCAGCTTCCATGTGGTTCAGGTATATTGATGACCTTCCAGACAGTTCTGTTGTTACAGATTATAATATTTCCAAGGTGATGCTATATTCTAGAAAATGTCTTGAAAGATGGAATACCGGTTCAGACTGACTGGTTGAACTGGGAAAATTGGAGAGTGGAGAAGATCTTGGTTCATGGTTTTGGAACAGTTATCTTATCTCTGGTTTTATGCCTGTTGTGGTTTTAAACTGGGGATGACTAAACCACCAGTTAAACTGGGAAAATTGGGAACTAGACAGGTTTCTGTTTTTTGAAGACATTGATTGGAAGTATACATTTCCCTCCATGTCCATGTACATTGAGGAAAAGGGCTGTGTTTAGTTCCTACTGGGCTCATGTCTGGACATAGATTTGGTTTGCATCTTCTTTTTTGGATATTCAACAGCATATGTGACACACCTTTTGTTCCTGTTATTCAGTGTTTGTTAAAAAGTGGAGACAAACTTTAACCTATGTGACACAAGAGAAGGCCAAGAGCATTGATAATTGAAAAAAATTGTTTTTGATCAATAAACATCATTTCTATAATTAATAAGAAAGAGAACATATACAATAAGTAAAGAGAGATAAGCCCTTTTATCTCTCCCCTCTCATTTCCTTACAATTGTGTCCAAAACATTTGTTCTCTCCCCACCCCTTGTTTGGCCATACAATTTGCAACATAATTAGCTGCTTTGTTAACCCAACAACATTTAACTTCCATATCCTTGGTCAAACATCTTTACTTCTTTAGTTCATTCTTGTATTGCCTAAAGCCCTATTCTGTAACCATGTCATTACCAATTTTGATTCCCCTTCAATTATTAGTTTTTGTATGTTCATTTTATCTGCTCTTTGCACTCATTCCATCATAACCATGACTTCCCCTCGGTGAGTCACTATGCTGATCAGACCTGAAAAAACAGCAATTATATACCTTCTTCATTCCAAACAACTTCACTTACACCTGAGTTTGCCAGGTTGCCCATGCTACTGCCATCAAAATTAAGTTTAATGAAGCCTCTCTCTGGTGGAGACCAACTATGAATGACGGTTTCTTTAGTAGAGAATAAATTACATGCTCAAAGAATGTGGTGAATATTGTTATTATATCTCAAACCACAGAAAAGGTTGAGTCAAGTGAGTCATAAATCATATTGTAAATTGTTTATTTTTAGAGTTTGTCATGTTTGAAAATATGCATACTAAAAACTCCACTAAGCTTGTCCCAACTGTATGGGGATGTCTACATGAAATACTGCTCTGACATTTCACTTTGTTCGGTATCATGTCCATTATTAAATCATGGGCCTTCAAATCATTAAAAATATTAACTAAAGAGATTTGAAAAAGATTTTAGTTCATTTTCTTTCTACATCCTTCACTTGAGTATTTTTTTATCAATAACCGAAGTAACTCATATTAAATCAAATGTGATTTTTACAGTCTTTACAATAGATGACTGCAAAAGCCTACCCTATTCCCATCATACATGCAAAGAAGCCCCAAAAGATGTTTCCTTGAAACCCATTGTTTAGCTAGGGAATTAGCCAAGCCATTTGCTGAACGCTTGACCCATTTAACATGGCCCCTACCTCCCTTGCAAGATGCTTGGTTTCTCTTAAGACTTGCCTATGGACCCCTTGGCTATCATTATTCATCCAACCCACCACTTGCATCAAATCCCTTTAAATAATTGCTAGAACAAAGTTACCATTTATGCACTGTAAGCGGTAGATAATACGATTAAGTTCAACTTCAAAGTTGATCAGTTCATGTACACAATAGTTCTTTGGCCCACATATTGATAAAAAATGAATTCATAAGGCTCCTTAAATAGGTTTAGATAATGCAAATAGACCATTTAGTCTAGTAAGGGATGACACAATCTGATTGAAAAATTGAAAATTAAAATGGGAAATGTGTGGGTTTGGAATTTGGTACAAGTCAATTTGATTGAAATGGTATGAATTGAGTAAATCATAACATTCGGTAATTTAATCATAAGGCTTGAATAATAATTGATTTTTTTTAGAAAAAAGAATCAATAATAAGGTTCAGATCTTGAACCATTGGGATTCAGGATTCAAATTGTGAATACTATAGTAAATCATTGGTTTTTGATTACCATAACTTAAGCTCCATTTGACTACTGTTAATAGGACAAATCGTTGCTGCACATTCCTAGGTACACACTAAAGCTGTGTGGTTTCATTGCACTCAGGGGAAGACAAGTATGTTGTTTTTGTTTCGGGGCTGAGTGTTGGTAGCAATACTTCTAATCCTCTCCAACTCCAGCTTCTTATTGATCATATCACAGGGCATTTAGGAGATGAGAAGGTCTCTACTATAGTTCCAAATTATTATTTTTTTTTCTTTTCTTAATTTTCATGCTACTTAACTTCTTTACAACATAATCTGCATATAAACTCCATGAATTCAACAGGAGCAAAGTATTGCATCACAAATAGTTCGTGTGGTTGTTGCTGGGAACTCTGTTGAAATTACTCTTGGACTTCTTAATGGACAGGTAACATGACTTTATCTGGTCTTGCAAGGTTCAAAAAAAATTCAGTTCAAAAATTTTTGATGGATAATTCAAGTTTATTATTGATGAAGAGAGTTATAATATTTACAATATGCCAAGTATCCCAAAGATTAGGTAGCCAAGGAGGCCACCTTATTAAGTATTACCGTACAGTGTCTATTACAAACTGACTTTCCAACCTGTCAGCCATTTTACATCGATAACTCTCTCCTTTTTTACTTTTTAATCTTCTTCATGGTGTTCCTTTTCTTGGGTTGGTATTTTTAGCTCGCCTTTGAATAAGTGACTTCAACATTTCCTAATTTTGGTTTCTTTTGATTTTTTTGGGTGATCTGTCATGATATCTGAGATATTTGAAGAAAAACATGTTGTACCCTTTCATGCTTTTGAAACTAAGGAAGCTGTAGTTTCTCATGATAGATTGATATCATTGAAGGCTTTGATTTTCTGTTCTCATGTTACAGCGTATAAAAGTATCATGAGGTTCTCATGAATCTTGACAGTTGTATGAATGATTGAAATATCTAAGTTCACTAACTTCTGTTGTCCAATGTATAGTCTCTTCCAGCATTCTTAATTAAATTCAGAGGAAAAAATAGAAACCAATTTATTTAATAATTTCCCATTATCATTGCTAACTGGAAAAAGAATTAATTAATTGCTTTTATGATGCTAATATGTGGTTGTAGCATACTTCTAAAATGTATCGAATTTCCCTGGTGTAACTTTTATCAAATTTGTGCAGGCTTTGGCTTCAAAGGATCAATCTAGGTTGTCTGAGCCAATTAAAGAGCTTGATATTTTGTTAACACAGGTTGTTATTACTCTAGTGATTCCTAAAGCTTAGTAATTTCTTGTTTTGATCTTTGTTTATTTGAAGTGTTGTCAGATTCATATGAGATTGGATATTGGAACTGGTAAACCAATGATCTAATGAATTTTTGAAGTTCTAGTTTTTTTCATGATTCTACAGGCTTAGCAATTTAATTGCCAGTAAAACCAGTAAAGTCGTGACCCAGTGATCGTTCTGGTTTTACATCTCATCCAGTTCTAGTGATGTTGGTTTATTGAGTTGCTTTCCTGCTACCCTTAATGCATTTATTTGCTTTGTGCAGCTTGCCGCAGCTGTATCTTTGGATATCATGCCAGGGCCTAGTGACCCAGCAAACTTCTCTCTACCTCAACAGGTCTCTCTGCATCATTGACTGTGGTCATGAATATGACAAAATAAAAGTAAAGCTTGTTTTGTTCTGAAATGCCCTTCTTTCTTTCAGCCTTTGCACCGATGCCTTTTCCCTGGGGCATCAGCTTATAATACTTTCGTTTCATGTACAAATCCTCACTCATTTGAACTTGACAATGTTAGGTAAATGAAGAATATCACTTGCATACAAGTTCTTATGAGATTGTATATGCATATAGCCGTATAGGTCATGTGTATCACTAATTCTCTATATGCATATTGTAATACTATGATATCCAGATTTCTTGGTACATCGGGTCAGAACATAGACGATCTTGGAAAATACTCTGATGCTGAAGATAGCCTTGATTTTATGGAGAGAACATTAAGGTGGAGGCATCTAGCACCAACAGCACCTAATACACTTGGTAAAGATTTGGTTATGCTCTCTCTCTCTCTCTCTCTCCCCCCCTACCCCCCCAATTCCTCCTTCACTTTATCTAGATTTCATCTATCTCTTGCTAAAGTTCATTTGATTATGCCTTTAGCTTTTTGTATGCATAGCTTCAATTTAAATGTATTTCTTTGGCTTGCATTAACTCAATTGCTTAGTGAAAGAAATATGGGGTACATACTATTGCTGGTTTTTGTTCAGGTGTATACTGTATGAGTTGAATGAGGTGATGATAGAAATATGGGTTACATACTCCGCCCCCGGACCCCTGATCATGCCCCTCGAGGCAAGCCCGAACAAGTCTATGTTAGGGTCTGAAATTCTTATTTCTCACATAAAAAATAATGAGAATTTCATTCATTGCAATAAATATCTTCATAAAAGGCAATGAGAGTTATAAAATCATTGTTTTTTATGTGAGAAATAAGAATTTTAGACCCTAACATAGACTTGTTCGAGCTTGCCTTGAGGGGCGTGGTACAAAGGCGATTTATAGAATCAAGAATGCAATATGTTTTATATCACATTAGCTACTTGAAGCAATGCAATTAAGGAGAAAAGAGATTGTGGGTTTACATGCTTGAAAATACTTTATATGTTTGCTTTTATTTTTAAATTTTCATTTAAATATGCTTTACATGTTATGTTTATGTATTTTAATTTTAGATAATAGTTTTTTTAAAACATTTATTTTAAAATTTAAGTTTATATTTTTTATTAACATTATGTTTAATATTTTTTGATTTTTTTTTTGCATTTTTTGACGTTTTTTTGATTTTTAGCTTCTTTTTTTTTTTGTAATTTTGTGCCTTGCTTAAAAAGGTGCCTGCCTTGCCTTGCATCTCAGGCGCAAATTGGCCCTTGTTCTTTTTTTGCGCCTTGCGCTTTTAAAACACAGTGTCAACCAATACATGCATTCTCCTAGAACCACTCATCTATTTGCTGTGGAAAAAAATCCTTGCTAACTTGAAGAAATGTCCAGGTAGTGGTATACTCTTTAAAAATAATGGTCATATGAAAATCGAGGTGTATACTGATGTTGATTGGGCTGAATGTGTTGATGATAGAAGACCAACTTCAGGGTACTATGCATTTGTTGGAGGTAAGTTAGTGTCATGGTGTAGCAAGAAGCAAAATGTTATTGCCCGTTCAAGTGCTGAGGCAGAATACAGGTCCATGGCTCTTGGTGTGGCTGAAGTTTTATGGTTGAGATCCTTTCTTGAGGAACTAGGGATTGAGTATGAGAAACCATTGTGGTTCTACTGTTATAACCAAGCTGCTATAGATATTGCTCACAACCCATCTAGCATGACAAAACTAAACATATTGAGGTTGACCGTCACTTCATCCGAGAGAAAGTTGCTTCTCAAGATGTTTGCTTGTCTTATGTTTCCTCTGATATGCAGCTTGCTGATCTTTTCACTAAAGCAGTCACCAAAGTCAAATTGGAATTAGATTTGTGCAAGTTGGGATTGATGAGTATCTATTCCCAACTTGAGGGGGATTGTAGTGATACAGTGGACCAGACCTGATATTTATGTGTGGTCCCATAAGTTCAGTTTCTTGTTGCTTGTTTTTGCTTTATGCTTGCTTTCTTGTATTGTTATAGGTAGTAGGGCATTTTTGTCCTTTTACCTAATGTTATGTTAAATACATATAAATAATACTGCTTAGGGTGACAGTAATGTAACCTTTTTGCCCATTCCTCTCTTGTTCTTCTTTTATTTTCTTCTCTCTTCTTCTCTTCGATTTCTGGGTTACTTTTCAACCTAAAATTTCTGCTAACAGCAGTAACTTCAAGTCTTTCCTATCATCTAAGAGAGGTAATATCCTTCACACTTGGTGAACACCTTGTTGCATTGGGTTACTAGAGTAGCTAACTTTGCAATTGAAATGAATGAATGGTTCAGCAAGGTAAGGTGTTGCGAACTTGCAATGGTTGAGCTATATTGGTGCATTTATCTTTTGTCACTTTAATCTCTTTGAATGGCATTAGGAATATGGGTTATCTGATTTAAAGTCAAATTAAAGAATACAAATACCCAGAATTCCAAATGACAAGAGGTGTAACACTTTCCCTTAAGCTGAGCATAGAGTTAACCATGCACAACTTGCACAATACAGCCCACTTCACATCTCCCCTTGAAAGTACAACAGCAAATTGACACTCAACTTAAAAAGGGAAGACAAACTGTTGTTGACAAGTAATCATCCAAGAGAATGTTCAACCTTTAAAGTTTTGACACTCCATGAACCATGATCCTGTACTTGACTTCAGCATTGGAACTGGTTATAACAAGTTTTTACTCTCTCTCTCCCCCTCTATTCCCCTTCAGTTTTCCCTCTCTCCTTAGGAGTTTGGTTCACTCAACGAACCCTGAGTTAGGCAGCACCTAATAGTTTGGTATTAGAGCTATGACAAATACTCGAGCTACAACCATGGAGGCACGGGTGGTGTTGGCAGCAATGCAGGGCGGAAAGATTCTTTGAGTACAACGAAACATCTGGACCAGATAGGGTGGTGTTGGCAGCAATGCATCTGGATGGAGACACAATCCTCTGGTATCAGTGGTATCGTCGAGGGAACCCTTGTATTTCATGGCTCAACTTCATTGATGCCCTATGTGTCTGATTCGGGGCTTCTGGTTATGAAGATTTTGACGGGTCTTGCAAAGATAAAGTAGGAAGTGTTTGTGACTACCAGTTGGAGTTTGAACGTCTATCGTTAAGAGTCCAAGGGTGGTCGGAGAAGGCACTGGTCAGAGCTTTTGTGGGAGGACTCAAGGAAGAAATACGGTTAGAGGTCAAGGCGATGCATCCATCAGCTGTGATGGCCGCAACAGCCCTAGCCCGCACCCAAGAAGAAAAGATAGCTTGAGCCCGACGTCTGAACCGCTCGTGGCAGCAGACAAACAAATCATTTACAACACCCAGATCGGAAGGGACGAGACCCAATAAGGAAGTTAACATCTTAGTTCAACCACCAGGTAACTTAGGCCCGAGCCCCATTATTCCATTCAAGAAATTAACGTGGACAGAAATGCAAAACCGTTGAGAGAAAGGTCTCTACGACAATTGCAAAGAGAAGTTTGGCCCCGACCATGGATGCAAGTCTCAACAAGGCTTCTTATTATAGACTGAGGATGAAGAAGAAGATCAGCAACCGGAAGAAAGATCGTTAACTGATGAACACTGGGCTGAAACCATACAACCAGAAATCTCGTTACAGGCCCTAGCAGGGTTTTCATCACCCCAAACCATGAGGGTGACGGGTCTAGTTCGGGGTCACCAAGTGTCTATCCTCATTGACAGTGGTAGCACTCTAAACTTTGTAACCACTATGCTAGTCAAACGATTTGGATTACCAGTTCAGCCCACAATCTCATTTAAGGGCCATGTGGCAAATGGGACCTTACTCCAATGCGATGGAATTTGCATAGACATTGGGTTACACATCCAAGAGCAACAATTTGTGGTTGATCTTTACCCACTGGAGTTAAGTGGGGCCGATATTGTATTGGGAATTCAATGGTTGCAACAACTTGGGCCTGTTCTGTGCGACTAGGCCCGTTTGTCTATGGATTTCATGATAGAAGGAACAAGAGTGCATTTACAAGGCCACTCAGCTAGCCGAGCCAGCTCAGTAAGCTTGGCATCCATGTTGAAAGAAGCATGAGACCCAAGTCAGCTCATTATCTGGGAATAAAATCATACATGCCCAACATTATCCTAGGACCAAGATACATCGACTCAAGCTGATTACAAACAACAGCTCAGCAACATTCTCCGACAATATGCTGCAGTTCTCAAGGAACCAACGAATCTACCCCCAACAAGGAGCCATGACCACAGAATTCCACTATTGCCAGATGTGTCTCCTACCAATGTAAGGCCCTACCGTTGTCCCTATTTTCAAAAACAAGAAATTGAAAAACAGGTTCAAGAACTGTTGGATAAAAATTTTATTCAACCCAGCCACAACCCAATTTCTTCACCTGTTCTTCTTGTCAAGAAGAAAGATGGGATGTGGCGATTTTGTGTGGATTATCGGGCACTTAATAATATTACAGTTAAGGACCGCTTTCTGATTCTAGTAATAGACATGGTTTCAAATGTCGCGAAATTTCGCTAATGTTGCCTGATATATGTTGATGTTGAGGCTCACTGACATGAAAATGGATGGATATAAAAATTACATTATTTTGGAAATGTTGACCAAATCGATCTAAATAACCAAAAAATAAAAAGACAGTTTTTCCTACTAATGTACATTAATAATATAATATATTAGTATATTATATTAATATAATACAATATATTAATATAAATTATTCCATTAATAATTTCTACTTAATATTTCAAATAAAGTATTTATAAAAAAGAATTAACAAAAAATAAAAACAAAAGAATAAATTAATTACTTTATAATATAAAATATACAATATTTTTCAAGTAATAAAATATTAACTAGTTAGTATTTTTAAAATATTTATTAAAATCAGAAAATGTTTATTAAATTTTATAATAAATCATAATAAATTCATTAAGTTTTATAAGAAATCAGATTTTATCATAATCTTAATACTATAAAAAGGAGAATCAGTTTATTAAATTTATAATAAAACATAATGTATTATAACTTTAATATTTAAAAAATCAGAACAAATGTATTTCTATTTACTAGTGTGAAATAAATATATTAGAATTTATAATAAATCAGAATTAAAAATAAGAAAAGAAAATATCAGATAACCTTGTAAAAACATCAAAATGCATAATAAGTCAGTAAATCATCATTTACTAATTTGTTATCGATCTTAGTTTCTTAGCTTTATATAATGGTTGGGAATAAGATAATAGTCTAGAAATATGTATTAATGCTTCTTTTATCATTTTACAAAATATCATTGCATATTTCCACATATTTCATAATATTTCCATAATGTCTCTAAGTTTTACTATATTTCCCCTTGACATTTCTGACATATGTCCTATATTTTGGTAAGCGACATTTCCATCGACATTGACATTTTAAACCTTGGTAATAGATGAGCTCTTGGATGAACTCAAGACTACAAGAATCTTCTCAAAGTTGGATTTACTGGCTGGATACCATCAGATTAGAGTCCATGAAAGTGACATTCCAAAAACAACCTTCCGGACTCATGATGGCCACTATGAGTCCCGGGTTATGCCATTTGGCCTCACCAATGCCCTGGCAACCTTCCAAGCCTTAATGAACGACTTGTTTAGGCCACATTTACGTCATTTCATATTAGTCTTTTTTGATGACATTTTGGTGTACAGCCCAACATGGGCCCAACATTTAGTGGATTTGCAGATTACTCTAGACATTCTCTTACAAAATCAGTTGTATGCCAAAGAATCGAAGTGTGCCTTTGGGCAGGCCATGTACACTATTTGGGCCATGTGGTGGAAGATGGAATGGTCTTAGCAGATCCGGGCAAGATATCTACCATCCAACAGTGGCCAATGCCACGTAATACCAAGGAACTCCGGGCATTTCTAGGAACCACAGGGTGCTACCGATGCTTCATTAAAAGCTATGGGGTAATTGCAGCACCACTGACAGTCCTAAAGAAAGACTCCATTTGGAATAACAAAGCCCAAGTAGCATTTGAAGCCTTAAGAGCAGCGGTGTCATCCCCACCAGCTCTAGCTTTACCAGATTTCAACAAACCTTTTGCGGTTGAGTGCGATGCGTCGGGATTGGGCGTGGGAGCAGTGCTGATGCAAGATGGTCAGCCCCTTGCCTTCTTCAGTAATGCCTTATCCAACACACAAAATCACTCTTCAGTCTACAACCGGGAATTGATGGCAGTTGTATTGGCAGTTCAGCATTGGCACTCCTACCTGCTAGGCTGTAAGTTTGTGATTAAGACTGATCACCAAAGTCTGAAATTCGTATTGGAACAATGGGTCCTTTCTCCAGACCAGCAGTGTTGGGTTTCAAAGTTAATGGGCTTTGATTACACTATTGAATACAAACCTGGAACAACAAATAAAGTTGCTGATGCGCTGTCACGTCAACCCAAACAACTAGCGGAGAGCATACTCCATTTGCATGTGTTCCAACAACCTACTACAGCACTATTGGACCAATTACGGGAGGAAGCAGACAATAATAAGGAACTCCATGCAATAAAAGCACAGTTGTTGCAGCAACTAGGTATCAAACCTGGGTATTCTATCCAAGGGTCAGTGCTGTACTATAAAGGTAGGATGGTGTTGCCAGTGGACTCAGCCCTTTTGGACCAGCTACTGAATTGCTTCCATGCGACACCGATGGGTGGACGCTCAGGAGTCCTACGCACATATAAGAGAGTTTCGTCCCAATTTTATTGGACGGGTATGCTAAATTCCATAAGGAAATACATCTACATGCCAGGTATGTCAACAATGCAAGTATGAGGCCCAATCCCCAGCTGGCCTCCTAAAACCATTACCCATACTTAGCCAAGTTTGGGAAGATATTTCTATGGATTTTATAACGGGCCTACCAACCTCTGCCGGTAAATCAGTCATATTAGTGGTGGTTGATCGCCTTACAAAATACAGCCACTTCTTTGCACTGTCACATCCATTTACTGCAATCACAGTAGCCAACACTTTTGTTTGGGAAATAGCTCATTTTCACGGTTTCCCAAAGTCTATTGTTTTTGACAGAGATCCAATCTTCATCAGCCTCTTTTAGAAAGAACTTTTTTGCTTCCAAGGCGTACAACTAAGCAAATCCACAAGCTACCATCCACAATCAGATGGGCAAACAGAGGTGGTCAATCGTTGCTTAGACATATATTTACGATGCTTCACCGGAACCAAGCCAAGACAATGGTTCAGCTGGTTGCATTGGGCTGAATGGTGGTACAACACTACCTATCAAATATCAGCAGGAATGACCCCTTTTAGGGCATTATATGGTCGTGATCCACCTACATTGATTCCTTATGAGAAGGGCTCTACAGCAGTAGCTTCACTTGAAGAACACCTGCTGAATCGAGACATCATTCTACAGGAACTTAAACAGAACCTGCTCCGGGCCCAACAATGATGAAACAATCATATGATAGACATCATAGAGTACACTATCAGGTTGGTGACATGGTTTACTTGAAATTGCTCCCCTACAAGTTACTTTCAGTACAATAACAATGATGGAACAAGCTGGCACCTCGCTGCTTTGGACCTTTCAAGATCTTGTAGAAAATTGGACCTCTTGCATACAGATTGGATCTCCCACCAGATTCAAAAGTGCACCCAGTTTTCCGTGTCTCAGTTCTCAAAAAATGCTTGAAACCAGATGCTATAACTCGATCATATCTTCCCAAATTCTCAAGTGATATGGACCTAGAAATAGAGCCTGCACGTATCACTAATTTCAGATGGGTCAAAAAAGTCTCCCACATTGTTCCAGAAGCTTTAGTCATTTGGTCACAGCTGCCGGAAGAGGATGCAACGTGGGAATCCTATCTACAACTGCAACACCAGTTTCCCCATATTGACCTTGAGGGCAAGGTCCAACTTAACCAGGGGAGTATTGTTAAGACCAAGAGCTGCGGCAAACCAAGACCCATGCACGGGAATAGCCAGCCTACATATCAAGTTTACAAGAAAAGGGAGAAGACACACCAGCAAGAGGTTAATCCAAGTGGCAGAATGTTAGAACAAAGTAACTGTCCTACAACAAACTGTAACAGTCTTGTAACAAACTGTAAACTGTGAACAGCTTACCTGGGCTATAAAGATCAGAGGAAGAAATGATGAACAGGAGAAGAATTCCATTCGAACATCTCTCTCTCTCTCTCTCTCTCTCTCCCTCTGTTCCCCGTCAGTTTTCCCTCTCTCAGGAGTTTGGTTCACTCAACGAACCGAGTTGGGCAGCACCTAACAGAATGCTTCAACATTGATTAGCATATAATTTATCTCTAACTAGTGACCCTTTCAAGTATGCCAACCATAGTTTTCAAGGCGCCAAGGTGAGACTGGGCGTCAGGGGGGCGTCTGGCCGCCTAGGCGATGGATTTTTTTATATAGAAAACATAGATCCTAGGGTAGTTCCCTAGGTACCATAGCCATATTTCCTTAATAATTATTCATAAGAAAAGTATAGAGTTCATGTTTAAGTAGTAGGAGTAGTTGATAGACACAACAATTTCCAATCAATCTCTGGAATCTACCTTTATTATTTAAGAGTTAACTGCAACCAGAGGACAGATGATGATTAGGATCAATGCCAATAAAAAAATATGATTGGGTACCCAGCTTGCGGGTGTCTTTCAAAAGATTTATAGCACACTTTAATTGAGAAACAAATATACCATTCTTTGACATTGCCACTTAAATGCCCAAGGAATACTACAAGCTGTCCAAGTCTTTGATTTAAAATTCTGTAGCAAAAAAAAAAAAAAAAAAAAAAAGAAAAAGCTCTTCAAATTCTTAATCTCAGTAGGATCACTCCTTGTAACAACTATATCATCTATGTAGACAATAGGTGTTATCAAGGAGTTGTCCTTGTTTTTCATGAATAGGGTATGATTACCGTGAGAATGACTGAACCTAACCTTCCTGACTGCACTTTTGAACCTTTTCAAATTAGGTGCTAGGTGAATGGTTTAACCCATAGCTAGACTTTTTGAGATGACAAACTCATTTCACTTTCTGGAGCCTTGAACCATAGCATGAGGGTGAATAAATCCAACCTTCCTGACTGAACTGCTGAACCTTTTCAAATTAGATGCTAGGTGGTTGGGTTAACCCACCTCTTTGAGACGATAAACTAATTTCACTTTCTGGAACCTTGAACCCTAACCATGGCAGCATATATAGTTCTTACAAAAGACTTCATTCAAGAAAGCATTTTTATATCTATCTCATACAGTGGCCAATCATAAAAGGCTGCTTCTCCTTTTCTGTGAGAGACCCAATTGACCTCTGTCTCTATACATTTTTGCCAATTGTGACCACTTGAGGAAGTTCTCCCTGTTCAGCCTTACTGTTGTAATTTGTAACTTGAGCATTAGTATTGTCATGGTGACCTTCTAGAGAAAGCTGCCCTCATTTTCTTTGCCTCGAAATCAGAAGTCATGGATAAAAAGGCCATTACAATAGGTCATTCAGACCCAGTTAATTTCTCAATCAAATATTCCTTCTAAAGAGCACCGCCTGCAATCTGCCCCTCTGGAAGAGGCTTCTATGAATTAAAAAGGAACAACAGTTGTCAGTAGATGTCTTCCTACACTCCACTACTTATTGTTTCCACAAGAAAAGAAACCTCCTATAGGTTTTTCCACAAACAGAAAAGTCCTCAATAAAAAAATACAAGGGCTGACGGTAATATGCAACTTGGAAAAAATTCATCAGAAATTTATTCTTTCATAAGAACCACGAGACCATTTCTTATGTTTCAAGGAATGTGCTCTGGGGTTTGGAGAGGAATCTGCAAAGTTTTTCCTCATTCATTAAAGGTTGAAGGTACAAACTGGGGGATGGGAGCTGACAAAAGAAGAAATTCCAACTATTGGGAGCTGATGCAGGTGGCAGATCTGCTCTCTGTGGTATAAAACCGGGTTGTTAGTCTTCAAGCCCAAGATGCAAGGTGAAGATGAATGAACTCTGGGCTCTTCAAGGTTAAATCCTTTTACCAAGGTCTGATTGGTGAGAGCAGATCTCCTTTTCCAAGCAAGGATATTTGGGGAACTGTTGCCCCTTCAAGTTATTTTATTTTATTTTATTTTTCTGTAGGTGGTGGCCTGTGATAAATGTTTGACAAAGGAAAATTTTGGTCAGCAGGGGAATGGGACTGGCAGGCGACAGTCTTTTCCCACCTGAACAGGACTCCAAGACTTCCAGCCATCTATTCCTCCATTGCAGATTCTCTAGTAGAATCTGGCACCACTTCCTGAAGGCCATTCCATTTCAATGGTGCTCTCCATATTCAGTTTAAGCCTTGTTATCAGAAAGGCATATAAAAATCATGAATTAGAAAGGTGAAATGCTATTGCCTGCTATATTCCTCTGGCCATTTTATGGGCCATTTAGCTCAGTGTTTTAAAAGCACAAGGCATAAGAAAGCACCAAAGACATTTTTCTCTAGAGGTGAAATAAAAAAGCAAGGAGAGGCATGCACCTTTTTGAAGCAAGGTGCAATAAATTAAGAAAATATTAAAAATAATATTATCCAAACTTTAATTTAAACTAAGTGTTTTAAAAGCCTATTAGCTAAAATTAAAATACAAACATAACATATAAAACGTACTCAAGGCTTTGAAGAATGTCAAGCTTCCAATTTTTTTTGCTTCTTTCCCAATTGTATTATTTCAAATAGGTAAGTCCATGTTAAGCATCTTTCATTCCTTATTTTCTGAGCTGCCTTGTACCAACCCCCTTGAAGCAAGCTCAAACAAGTCCATGTTAGGGTCTTAATTTCTTAATATCTACAAAAAATGGTTTAATAACTAATTATCTTTAAAAAATATCTTTTATTAGGAAGAATGAATGAACACAATTAGCAAATAGTTGTGGAGGGAGTTAATAACAGAGAAATATGGCTTAAATGATAATGGGATTCCGATGTCTTTTGGATGTGGGGTGTGGAGGGGGATCTATAAAGCCTTCCTTGCCTTCTCGAGAGGGATAATGCTCCTATTGGGCAATGGATCTAGAATAAGGTTCTCGTTGGACCCATGGTACGATACATTAGCTTTGAAGGATAAGTTTCCTGACCTGTTTATTTTAGCTGGCAACAAAGAGGCTACCGTAGCTGAATGCTTTCAGGTTGATGGATCTTTGGGTGCTTGGAATCTTGCTTTTAGAAGAAATATTTTTTGATTGGGAGGTGCAATCTGTTGCAGAGTTGATGTCTCTATTGAACAATTAGCAAGTCATTGCGAATGGTCAGGAGATTTAAGGCAGTGGAGATGGTCCAAGTCAGGAGAGTTCTCAGTCAGTCTTTTTATGCTAGCTTGGTGGGTGAGCAGGATAGTTCATTTCCTTATAGAGAAATTTGGGGAACTGCATCTCCCTCAAAAGTGAAATTTTTTGCTTGGGTGGTGGTCTGGGAAAAATGCTTAACCAAGGATTCACACTGGTCAGGAAAGGAGCTAATCTAGCAAACATGGATTGGTCACTTTGCAATGCCCATAGGGAAACTGTGAAGCATCTGTTCCTACATTGTAGCTTTTCTTCTAAGGTTTGGAATCATTTCAGAAATGCTGTTCCAGCTGTTGGGTGCTTCCCAATCTCTGTGAAGGACCTGTTAGCAGGGTGGAGGATTCAAGGAATGTCCAAAAGAGGGAAAGCTTTTTGGGAGGTGGTTCCTCTAGCAGTGCTGTGGGCAATCTAGTCTAAAAGGAGTAGTAGAACTTTTGAGCAGAAATCGAGTCCGGAGGTGGTTATCAATGCGGTGGTTGGCATGTTGAGAGCATGGCTGACTAGCTGTTAACTCTGACATTTTTCAGTCCTGATGACCTCTCGTCCACTTTCTTGAATGTAATTTTTTTGGGGGGGTCCTTAAAGGAGTTTTTTGTGTAAAATACTATTGTACAGAGGACCATACTTGTATAGTTTTTCTTAGTTAATATAATTCTATACTTTTCTCATAAAAAGTAGGGGCTCCTCAAAGCTTCGGTGAGTGAGCGTGCTTCAAAAATTTCAAAAAAGTGCAAAATTTAATAAAGGCACACACCTGAACTGAGGTGCAAGGCACACTAGGTGCATACCTTTTTGCAAGGGCTGTGCCTGGACCTAGGCGAAGCGTAGACCTTAAAATGCATCTTACTTGTGCGTGTAGGCACACCTTTTAAACCATTTATTTGGCTAGAAAGAAATTCTAGAATTTTTGAGCCGATAAAGAATCCTGACAAGGATGTGATTAACTTCTCTTTTTGAGTGTCTCAGGACCTGGATATCCACTTATAGATTGTTTAGAGGAGTTTCTCTTTTTTTGAGTGTCATTTTTTTTTTATTTTTGTGGGGGGGGGGGGCTAGTTGAGTTTTGTCCATATGTACAGAAACTCTTTGTACGGAAGACCTTTGTATACATTTTGAATTTTATACAATCTGTATCATACTATTCCTTTTTCAAAAAAAAAAAAGGAAAAAAATATATGCGGATCAACTTCTTAAATCCAATCAAGATAACCTTCTTCTGTTCAACCATAGTACAAATAGAAGTCACCAACAACTGTATTCAATCAACTGAAGCGCCGATACCAAAAAACATCTAAACTCATACCCTACCAAAGTCTAGGATTTTCAGTCTGAGATGTCCATGCTGATGTCAGCAGGTTCCTGTGAGATACTTCAAGACTTGGGAGGTGAACTCAATCGTGTCTTGCTGTGATAACAAGTTGTATCTATGTTTTACATTTTGTCTTTAGACCACTGTCAATTCAGTTATAATAGAAAAATTCATGTAAATTGAATTGTAAGATTTGAACTCTAAATGGTAGCAAGGTTCAAAATATCGATACGTTTTGATACTCGCTTTTTTACCTTTTTTTATTTTTTTTTCAAAACTGGTTCAGGGGAGCCGGTCTAGGACCCCTCCATCCCCTGAACTGGTCAGACCCTCGATACACCCACTGTAGTGGCATATCGGAAGGGTCCCGGAACGATACATATCGGCCGATACGTAACAATACTTTGAACCTTGAATGGTAGATTATCTCAGAAAAGGATTCAATAGAAGGATACTAAGCTTCAAATGGAAAACATTTCAATTTGCCTATCAGCAGGATACTAAACATAGTTATATCTTTTTCTTTGTTTTACCTCTTGCCACTTAGTTGTTTGGGTATATGTTGTCTTCAAATGGAAAACATTTTAAATTTAATAAGTCACACAGACTGTAGCTCAGTTCTTACTTGAAGCATTGAATATGTAGTGTATGTTTACATCGCCATTAACATTCTTTTCTTCCTAAAATTATGTCTGTCCTCTTTCTTTGGCTAAATTTTCCTGATTGTTTCAGGGTGCTATCCCTTCACTGATAAGGATCCTTTCCTCATAGAGAGCTGTCCTCATGTTTACTTTGTTGGTAATCAGAATAAATACAAGACCCGCTTGTTAAGAGGTGCTTTCTCTTAATTTTTTTGATGGGATGTTAGAAATCATATCAAATGAATCATTTCTCTTTTGTTTTCATTGTTCTTGTTCTTGATGCATAATCAATCACCTAAAATGGAGTTCTCATAGGATGTCGATAGACATGCAGATTATTTTAGGTTTTCAATAAATGAAATGATATGAAATTTTCTTCTTCCTGGTGATGACTCCATTTTGGATGGTCACATGTCCTCAAATGTTATGAGAAAGAAAAATACAAATTGAACCATTTTATTACACATGCTCTCATACAAATTGATGGTATTTCTTGATTGTAGGATCAGAGGGACAATTAGTAAGGCTTATTTGCATCCCTAAATTCTTGGAAACTGGTGTTGCTGTTGTGGTAAGTTCATCCATACTCCATTTCTTTTGACTAACTAAGATTAATAAACTAAATTTTCCCCTGTAAAATGTTGGCTGTTGCTAAAATAGTATTGGCAACATGGATAATCATACCCTTAATTCTGTCTGGTGAAGTGCAAATCCAGGCTAAAATCAAAAGATCCAATCTCATTATGTCTTTTCAGAAGACCCTCCACACCCAAAAAGAAAAGGAAAAAACAGATAAATGAAATCACTAAAAGATGTACTCCATTCTGAAAATATCGGAACCTCATTTAAGCACATATGTCAGATATCTAGTTGTATGGGAGTGAGACACACTTCTATTCATTTTTTTTCTTTATTTTTTTTGTTTGTCCTTTTGCGTGGAATGCATGGTTTTAGAGAGAGAGGTGGTGTTTTACAGATAATATTTGAAAATTTTCTGTAGTTTTTGTTCTTGTTCCTTTTCATGATTTAATTATGTTACATTGTGCAGCTTAACATGAGGAATCTTGAGTGCCATACTCTCAGTTTCTCAACACACTTGGACCCATAGCAAATGGGGTATAAATTGCAACCCTTTGTATCTGTTTCTGTGCAAATTGTTTGTTTTTGTTGGCTGCTAGCATGCTAATACCTAATAGTCCATTATCATTATGATACTTCATAACTTGATTTACATGGAAATAAGTTATCTTCATCTTCCTATGTATCTCCCACTCCCTGACAAATTTACCCATGCCTATGCTTGAACTCACACTAACAGAGACAACCACAGTAAATGAAAAGAAGGATGAAATGGAATGAAATTAATATATACTTTCTTTCAGTTAGCCTTCTTTCTTGTTTTGCTTATACCTTCCTATTTATCACTATTTTGTTTTACTGTAGTTAAAGACTGCTTAAACCATTGTTTTATAGGTAAAGTATATTTTCATTAATGCAAAACCATAAGAGTGGCCAAAGCCCTTACAGAAAGTGTATATGGCCTATTATGCACTCACTAACTCAGAAGTGATGCTGGTATAATCATAAAAATATTCTGAATTCAAGCCTGGAACTCTTCCAAATGGATTCCCAAAGTAGATGAGGCACTATTTTTCCCATAACACTAGGACCTTCACATTTCTCTTCATTGGTTCTCTTATTTTTCTCCTTCCATATGCTCTAACAAATAGCAGGGGAAACAAGGTATCATAAGATGTTACTCCCATTTGGGAAATTGCCAATTTGGGACAGAATTCTACCCAGAAATGCTCATCACCTTACTTTGATCAAGGCCACTCTAACTAATCTGCCAGTGTATTACCTCTGTCTTTAAGATCCCAGTGGGGGTGAGTAAAAGATTGGAAAAATTGATGAAGGGCTTTTCTTGGGAACCAGGGGAGGAGAAAAAGGATCATAGGGTTAATTGGGAGATACTCTGTAGGAGTAAGAATTTTGGAGCTCTAGGAATAGGAAACATTCAAATGAGAAATGTAGCACTTCTGGTAAAATGGCTATGGAGGTTTCCAATAGACAGGGATAAGCTGCGGGTTAAGGTGATATTGAGCATTCATGGGTTGGCGGCTAATGGCTGGGACGCAGGAGTTTTGGCTAGGGCTACAAAGGGCCTCCCCCTGGAAATCCATACATGATATCCTTCCATCCTTCTATTGGTCAACTACAATTTGTGCTCTGGTAATCTTGTTAAATTCTGAGAGCATATTTGGGTGGGGGATAGGACATTGAAAGATCAATTCCCTTGTTTGCTTTATCTACTTTAAAAAATGAGCCTGTGTCCTCTTTTCTAGTTTCCTCTAGTTTGGGGTTAGGGTTTGATTGGGATTTGGGTTTAAGGAGGGGAGTCAGAGGCTATGGACTAATTTGCAAGGTGTTTTCTTAGACCAATCTACTGTGGGTTGTCATGTTTGGACCCTTCCTCCCATGGGTTCCTTCTCCTGCGCCTCCTTTTTTCAGAGTCTAGTTCAACCCTTTGCATCTCCTGGGCAATCTTTCCCTATTAAGGAAGTTTGGGGTAAACCTATTCCACCTAGGATTGCAGCTCTTTGTTGGGAGGTCTTTTAGGAAAGATTCAACTCCTGTGAACTTCTTCAAAGAAAAAGACCTAATTGGTGCTTATCACCACGGTGGTGCATTTTATGTAAGGCTAATGGTGACTGGTGAGACATGCTATCACTTATTAATCTCCCACCCTTTTGTTTTGTATATTTAGGATTGGTTTCTCTCTCTGTTTGGTTGTAGATGGACTCCCCCACCAGATTCACAAAGTTTGTTTGCTTCTTTTGTTAGTTGGCCAAAGAAGAGGGGCTGGATGCTTTGGAGGTGTACTAGAGCAGCCATTTGTTGGACGATTTGTTGTACTAGGGAAGCTCTAATTGAAGTCATTTCCATCAGAGTGGTAGTGGGTTAAATATCTGGAGCTGTTTGATGGTATATCTACAGATGATTTGCTTAGAAACTGGAAGGAAGTGGCCAATTCTGCTCCTTTAAAGGCTGAAAGTAGGCCTCTTTGGTCCCCACCAATTGAAGGTTTCGTTAAGTTGAATTTTGATAGTAGTGAGGGTAATCCTGGTTCTTCTGGTATTGGAGGTGTATTCAGAAATGAAGAATAAAAGGTCGTTGCATTATTCTCAGGACCAATAGGTACAAGTGATTCACTCAGAGTCAGAGCAGAGATTATGACTGTCTTGGAAGGGTTACAGAGGGCAAAGGAACTAAATATTAGAAAGTTAGTAGTTAAGGGTGACTCCAAGCTGGTGATTAATTGGCTGCATTGCTGCAACAAGAAGAAATTGGATTATGGAGTTACATCAATGAGAAAAGAAGGTTTCGATGGCTGTCACAGAATATGGAAGTGAGACTCCAATAGATAAAGCGAAGTGCCAATTCTTTTACTGATGCTCTTGCTAAACAAGGGGTGGGAAGGGATACTTTGTTTTAGACTCTTGTAAATTGTTCTGTTTTGGTGGGAGGGCTAAGAGAGTTTATCTCTCCCCTCTTCTTTGTTCCTTGTTGTAACCTTCTATTCATCTAATGAATTGGTTCAGTTATTGATAAAAGAAACTCATCACCTCCCAAAGAGCTTAATTGAATTCTACCAAATGTCAGACCAAGAAGGTGCAATGGAGTAGATAGGGGATTGACTTATAGGCTATGTTTCCTTGATATGTCAAGGACATGGTGTAGGATATGGATTTTACACTAAAATTTGAAGTATATGACACCCTTTTATAGGAATCTGGGTTATTATAGCTTAGGCATGGGGAAGAGAGCATTCATTGCATGTCTTTCCCATTGGATGTGAGGTGATTATTGGTCCAAATCTGCATCCCATTATGATATCCACATGAAAAAGTTACTTTCTTTTTCCATATGGTCCAACAAAGGGCAAGGGAAACATTGTTAGACAAAGTGTTACCTTTCTTTTGGAAACTCATAGTTGATCAAGCACCAATCTGGGGTGGAATAAAAAAGGCCATTATCCAATGTTGATCGTAGTTATCTAGGGTCTTGGGAGGGGCAGACTGGATGGGGACCTAACCTTTGGCATTTTTTGCACAAAGTGGCTGATCTCATGCTTGAGCCTGTGATATCATGCTTAGCCTGAGATTCATCGTACACCAACCAATCTGGGATGGGATGCTACCTAAAAATATTCATTGCCACCGAAAGAGCTTAATTAAATTCTGGCAAATGCCAAACAAGGTGATTATTAATTAATGTTCAAAACCTTACCCAACTATGCCAACTACATGAAAAGATCTGAGGGGATATTAGAAGCTGAGTTTCTATCCCATGAAAATGGGGGGATTGTTCTGCAAAAAAGCATTATTTCACAGCTGTGTTTCTTCCTGGTCCTGTACCTGTCTCCCTAGTTAACTTTGATTTCCCCCTAGTATCAAGGTGGAGGTCATAGTGCCTCATTGGAAACCAATTCATAGCGTTCTTCCACTGTTGCTCCTTTATCAACAACCATATTATAGATGACTGGAAAATTCTCATGTAATGCATGTCCTTACTATTTATCATCCAAAAAATGAGCAAAGTTTTTCTTGCTCAACTACAAAAGGTGTGACTGGTCAAATCATGCTAGTGCATGGAAACATCCCACCATTCCCTGCAACTATGAATTCACTTGGTTTAGGGTTTTTTATATTTGATTCAATTCATTTTTTCTTTGATGTCTTGTTTGTTATACATATTGTGCAATAGTCCATCCTTGAAATCGTTAGGAGAGTTTTTAATCCAATGTGTAGCATCAGTTAGTAATTTGTGCGTCTTTCCCTTCAACTTTGATTTCTTGGTTCAGGACTGTTCACAAAGAAGGCATGTTGGGACTTGAGATCTGATGAACAAAGGGATGCAGGTTTGATCACAAATATGGAATTTGTTTACCTGCATATACGTTCATTTAAGGGTTGAGGATACAGTCTCTGAACAAAACTCTCGCAGCAGCCATGAAGCTCCTCGCTTGGAATTGTTGGGGTTGCAGTTGTTCCTTGACAATGAGTAATTAGAGATTGATGCATAAAAGATTTGATACGATGTTTCTGATACCAAAAACAACTTAAAGCAAAAATGCTTTCTTGTTAGAATTTTTTTTTTTTTGGTGAAGTTACTGCTAGAAGATTGAGCTTTCAAAAATAATCATGGGGTTTCTGCAAGTGGTCTTCTTAGCAGTCTATTTATTTGTTATAAAGATCGAGTACTCTGACATTTTTGTTTGTTTCTAATCATAACATCATTCATGATTTCATCAGTTTCCATGGTATTTAACCTGTTTGGTGCCCAGTAACCACAATCTAAAATTTTCGTATGGTTTGTATAAGTTTTGTAATAGTATTACTTTTTTTTTTCCGAAAAAGTACAAACAGGCCCAATGCAGATTTCTGATTTTCACTGCCGAGCTATAAATACTCAAAATGGCAAAAACCCACTCTATGCCTATAAATTCTGACCCCAGGCTGAACTGTCTTTCTCCCTTTTATTTTTCTTAGATCTTAAATAGAGCCTGAACCGTGCGTCTTCTACTCAATTCTCGGGTCATTTTACTAATGGTGCACCACTCTCTTTTTCCCAGGTTACTCTTTCTGGTCCTAACAAACATGTCGCATTTTTCAAATTTATCTATGTTCAAAGTGATTATTTTTTATTAATTATGATAGCCTACTAAAAATTTGTAATTTGAAAGTCATTGTGTAATCCAATTACATTTATATCCCAAATCATTCGAATTTTTAAAGTATATAAAACTATCAAAATAATTCTCAGAAACTTCATAATAATATAGTGCCCGTTTGGGAGGGGCTTTCAAAACTGGCAGTGGCTTTTGATCTACAACTACAAGCGATTTGACCCGTCTATACCCCATTATCCCTTAAGGCTTAGTTTGGAAGGAGTACAAATACAAATATGTAAAGTGTAGAATCTTGTCTTTTGTATGATTTTGTATGTATTTGTAGAGTATATATTCGTATTTATACTCCTTTCAAATTGAGCCTAAAGAGTACAAATACAAATATGTACAGTATAAATAGATACAAAATAATACAAAATACAAGGTTTTGCACTCTACATATTTATATTTTATACTCCTTCCAAACATACTTTCTAATTTGTAGTTTCCACGTATTACTCTATTTCCAAAAATTGAGTGATACTTCTTAATGAAGATCAAGGTTCGGGTCAAAGATCTAGCCATTCTCTAATTCCTAGTATTTCAGCTTTCAGGTATCACTTGTTCCAAAAATCTATACATTTCAATTGAATGATACTTCCTAATGAAGATCCAAGGTTCGGTTCAAAGATTTAGCAACTCTCTAGTTCCTAGTATTTCACGTATCACTTGTTCAAAAAATCGATATACTTGCTGCACATTGAGAACATCTCTCGGGAAGATGTTCCCAGGGTGAGGAGAGGATGTGGGAACAATTTGTAGGTTGCAGATCCAAATTCCGGAGTGCCCAGTGAAGCCCCCTCTCTCAAGTATAAAGTTGAGGTGCATGAGCTGACATTGGCGTCAGAGCTGTGTTATATCATCATCCCATCCATCATCAAAGTCAAAGCAAAAGGCGAAAGCCACAAGCCACTACTCTTTTTCATGCTCGAACTCTGTCCTAGATACAAAAATTTGATTAGAATAATTCTAAAAACGATATATCCTGATGCTATGGTCAGGAATAGTGGATGTGGATTTGGGAGGGCCATCAAACAGGCACTGAAGATGAAATGTGGTGGGATATTTGGGTGCTCAATGACTAAAAAACAATCTCGTCTGGATTAACGAATGCAGTTGCAGTGTTCACCTCATATATGAATATCACCATTCTATAAATGGCAAAATCTCGCAGGCAAGGTTCAAATTATCGATATGCCCAATATATTGGTAGGGGCGTATCGGGTAATATCAACAGTGTTTTTAACCTCTTTTTTAATTTTTTTTTTCAAAATCGATTCAAAAGGACCGATTTAAGGCTCCTCCACCCCTGAACCGGTAAGAACCCTAATACACCCACTATAGGGGCATATCGGAAAGTCACCGGCACAATACGTATTGAACCTTGCTCGCGGGTTTAGTTTACGATGCTCAAAATGGTGAATCTGGATCCGAGTTGCCGTCACCTGGGAGGTACAATTATGTGGAGTGGATCATAGTTGTTAGTCTGCTGTTTGTTTTGCTACATCATTGATTATATCTGGTACTGAGAGTCAGAGATTCAATAACCAAAGGAGTAGAGGCTAGCTAGAGACCTTCACTCAACCAACGCATATGATGCAACAAACATATTAGAGATCGTTTATCATAAAATGAGCACAAACTAGAGCATGCACAAGATTACCGCAAATCCAATTACAAACAAACCTATTGACCTTTTGTAGATCTGTACTACTAATTCACCAAGCATCCACCACTTCTTTTATTCAATAATACAAGAGATCAAACCACACTATGCTAGATGGGACCTTGACTAGGAAGTCCTTACAAGTATAAAAATCTTCACTGCAGAACCAGACAATCTTGGGGGAAATGTGGTGCAGGGGTTGGCACTGAGGGCTCAAATAGAGCTTCTTCCTGCTCCTCATTTCCAACATTGGTCTCCTCCACACAAGCCTCTTGAAACCCTGCAGCTTCCAATATGTAAGCCTTCACCTCTTCAAACCTCTCCTCTGAAAGAGAGACCTCAGCTAGAAGCCTCCAAGCATAGTCTTCGGATGCTTCTCTGTAGTCGTCCTTCCTCTTCAACACAATATGTCCACTTATCTCCCACACAGCAGGATTTACTTGGGTGTCTAGAAGCTCCTGGCTCACTTCTCCTAGTGCTTGCTTCTCCGCATAACACTGTTCAATCATTTAGCAGCAACCACTAGTTAATTTCCAATGCAAAATCTAAGATTGTAATGGCAAGTTAAGAAGATTCATGTGATTTGAATGACTAAACTGGCAAGAGTATTAAAAATTATAACTATCAATCTACCTGTCTAATATATATACATATTATCTTTGTCGTCTTAAATCATTTTTGATAATTGCGTTGTTATCATGAAGTCCTGGTTTGCTTGATTTATAAACTCAATACTAGTGGTCTAATGAGATAGAAAAGGAACCTTATAATGAGAAATAAACTTGTGAAGAAATTGCTTTGTTACTAATGGAATGAGCCTAAGTGAATATGAGCTATTTTTCAGAAAAAAAATAGAACCAAACAAAAGAAGTGATTATTATTAATATGCATCTCTGAATGGGTGTATGAGGCAGGCTTGAGGACACTTGCTGTAACTAGGAGTGTAAAATCCTAAAATTGGGTACCCGAATTGCACCCCTAGCTGTAACCAAACTGAAATTTCTCATATTGCCTACAACGGTTTTAGTTGGGGGGGGGGGTCTATAAAACTTACTGGATTTCATATCAGAAGAGAGAGAAAAAGAAACAAAATATTATTGCAGCTTAAAAGTTTGATCATGAAAACCAAAAAAAATGTTGTCAGGAGTAGGTGGTGACATAATGGGTATACAGATACACATTAATGGACACATTAGTATAGTGGTTAACTGGTTATTACCAATTACTGTTTTTGTGAGTATCGCCTAATTAAAAAACAAACCCAAATCTAACAATCAAGGGCGGGGGTAGGAAAAAAGTTGAGGGCATTATTGGAATTCAGAAGTTTGATCATTGACGAAATGCAGAGGGGAGTGACTCTCTTTTATTATAGGTTATGGATTAGGAGATTTCACAAAAAAATGTCTTATCACACCAATTGAATGAATTTGCACAACAGTCTCCATGGTGAACATAAGCATTCTAAAATTTGTTTTTGTACAAAGTAGTTGCCATAAGGGGCTCTTCACATTAATAAATCGTTCAGATTTCAAAGTAGGTAAATATAACTAATTCAACTCGGCTATCTCCACTAATCAAGCTAGAACAAACGAAGATATCTGCAACCTCAAGTAAAGCAAGTACTCTAAATGAACAACCAGTTACGATTCAAAGTAGAATTGGGAAGGAAAAAATACCTGAGGGAAAATGAAGACCCGTTTACCACAATCGGAGATCAGGACATTGTAAGGAATGTTGTTTTCTTGGAGGCAAATGCAAGAATTTGCAACAGCATCAGATAAATGTTTCATTGTTTTTCCACCCTCAAAAACCAATCCCCTTACTGGATAATTCAACAGCTTGGACACTGTCACTCCATTGTCAGGCACATTCTTCACTGTGTTTAGTTTTTCAGTGGGGGTCTTCTCCACGGGGAAGGGCATGGATAGGTAATACGCCTGCAACAATGGGGTAATTGTCAATCATAAATGTAACTGAGCCAATGTGGATAACTACTGGTTGCATTTGTAAGGACAACATGTGGGAATTCAAAGGAAACGAGACTAGAAAATAAAACAAAGAAATTTATTACCTGGAAATGGAGGTGATTAATGGTTGCGAAGGCACCCAAGCTATTGTATCCCAATCTAAAGAACGGATCTGCTGCTTCAGATGCCATATGAAGAGCAAGCAAGAAACTCTCATGGTCAATCCTCTGAGGCAAGCAATCGAGAACTCGGGGAATCAGAAGTACATGCCCATACTCAATTGGACTCACCTGAAAACCCAATGGAACAAATGTTAAACAAGAGTTGCCTTATATCAATTTGCCTTAAATATTCTACCACAACCATTGATGAAGTAATTCAGAATCGAACTGGACTCACGTTTATGGCAACAGCATTTGGGGATTTGGAGCTGTCGCCGATGGGAGCATTGGGGAAATAGTGAGTCCCATTGTCCTCACTCTGCTCGAACCTGAAGAGCGCCTCCTCTTGGCCAACCTTAGTGAAATTGAACTTCTTTTCATCAAAGGGCTGAAGGACCCGATCCACACGGAACTCGGTGGGCCGTTTCTTCAAGTGGCGACCTTCGTTGAGCTGAGCAATGAATCCATAATCCCCAGGAATAACCTTGGTCTCGCAGGTTGTCACGTCGTAGCGGAAGAGCCCTCTGCTCATCCGATCCTCCCACTGCGCCAGCAGCAATTCATTGAGGAAAGAAACCTTAGGGTTGTCCCCCGGTTCAATTGCTGCCCCACCTTTGATCAAATCGCTGCCGTCTCTCTTGAAGGCATAGAGAGGAAGCTTTGATACTGAAGGATCAACACAGCGACCAATTTCAATACAATCGAAAACTTAAAACAAAGAAAAGAGAAAGAAAGGAAGAAAACTGAAGAGGAAGGAGATAAGGGTCTGAGTCTTACCGGGAAGGCAACACTTGCCGAGGCAATTCCTGCCACAACCGAGAGCTCCAGGAGTGTCTTCCTGGAAGTTGGAGACGACGGTCGGAACCCTTTTGATGGTCAACATCTTGGACGCAGACGATCGCGAGAAGAAGAAAAAGATTGAGAAAGTTAGGTGGGTTTGCGACGTTAGTTAGTTCTTCCCCAGTTAGACCTGAGCGGAGAAGGTGGAAAAGGGGGAAAGAGGAAAAGAAACAACCGCCGCCGGCGAGGAAGAGGAGATCGGAAGGGCTTCCGCCTTCAGAGGGAAGAGCACCCCTACCACCGTGAGGGGAAGGAATCCTCTTCTCGAACAAGTTCTGTGTTTGATCCACTTGTGATGGGCTTTGTTGCTGGAGGCGTTGTTGGTGGTGGAGATTCCACCCGACCGCTTCAAGTACAGCCGTGATGACTCAACTCGATTCCTACTCTCCTCTCTCTCCCTCTCTCTCTCTCTCTCTCTCTCCTCTGTATGTCTGGTCGGTTTGAGCGGGGGAGAACTGGAGAAGGGAAGACCATATATAGGGCTGCTGGCTGGGGGAGAATATTCCAACCTCTACGTGTTCAACTGTATGTTTATGACTTTTATGTACCTTTTGTCTGACTCTGGATACATACATTCTCTCCAACTTCTTGGAGACGGAGAAGTGGAGAGGTATTCCATCCTGTCCGGTCTTAATGCGGATCTTGAGGACAAAATCTTGACACGTGTATATTATTTTTTGAGAAGAAAATCTAGACCAAGTGTACATAATCTTGGTCACAGGATTTAGACCTACAAATGTCCCACTCCCAGCCCCCGCCTGTCTTTCCTTTTCTACTTTTTTGCTCTCCCTTTTGTTTTGTTATTACTTATATCTTCCAATGAATCCCAATTCCCACAGCACAATTCAACAAACCATGGTTTTTAAAATCGAATCGGTCAGGATCCGGTTATTGGGTCGAATGGTCTGGTCGTTCGAACCAAATGCTTGGCCCGTTTTAACAGAAATAAAAAATAAAAAAATGGTTAAAAACTGTTCAAATGGTTCAAACAATTAATCACACGATTCAACGGTTCGTTGACCAAAATCAACCGTTTTGGAGAAAATGAAACTGATCACCTGACTAGTTCCCGGTTTTTCCGATCCGGTCCGATTTTGAAAATCATGCAACAAACAACCCTTCATTTTCTTTCATTTGTTTTTCTTCCATGTGGAAGGATATTCGGCCTAGCCAAACATTCTCTTCTCTGAAAATCAGCTAAGTTGCTACGTGTCTAATTCTTAGACATTATATGAACCTATTTAATTGCAGATCCAATATTGGGATCCTTAGCTGTGAAGTTTGCTTGGTTTGTATTGTCCAGAAGTGGTATTCGTTTTTGCAGCAGTTGATACTTGATGGATTAAAATCTCAAAGAAGACAATTTTGTCTTTGTCATTAGCTCTAGTTTTTCTTTTTCCGTATCCAGATAATTCTTTCATCCATACACCAATTAACTAGAAAGAAGAAGATGCACCTGTCACAATACTTTCTCAGATTTCCATTTTCTTGGGGAAAAAGGTAAAGAAGCAAAAGAGAATAGGGTCAGATAGTTTGAACCCAAATATTGTTTTCGCCAGTGTGCATTACAGATATATGCTATATTAATACAAACTTTGAACTTGAGGTGTACTAGCCCTTAACCCATTACCAAACAAAGTAGAGATGTTTCTCAGAAAATCACTATCCAAACCTCCTACCAAAACAGAGCTATTTCTTAGGAAATCATAATCATGCCTTCTATAGGGATGTTTCTAAGAAAGTCACAAGCAAAAACCAACAAAACGCAAGTGCTTCTTCGAAAATTACAATCCTGTCTTTCTTTTGCCAAAAATTTCCTCAACATTCCCAATCCCAAGAAGCAAACCCTATCCAAATTGAATTTGCAAGTATGATCGATGATTCATTTGGTCTTCCTCCTCATTTAAAATCACTTAACTACTTAGGTTGTATTTGGATTAGCTTCAGGATTTGTCAAAAGCACAAAGCCCCAATCTTAGGCTTTGTGCCTTGGGAGTTGAGAGTTGGAGTTAAAAGTCTATTTAACTTCATTATAATGTTTACAAAATCAGTTTTTATTTTTATTTTTATTTTTTGAAAAAGGCCAATAGCCTATAATTCATTAGATAACTCAGTAGACTTCTACCACAATTTTCTTCAAGAATACAAAAGTATCTGTCTGACCAAGTACAAAGAGAAGAGCATGACAGAGCTGATGAAGGAAGATTTGACCCGACCTCTTGACCACCCAATACGTGGAAACAACCGAGGGTGGCTTGGCAGAAGCAACAGCTCGGCACGGCAGTACGCTCAAGGCGCGAGCTCCGAGAGGAGGAACCAGTGGTCTGAGCTCCCCAAAAGGAGCCCCAACAACCCGAACTGGCCCACCCCAGGGCAGCTCGGACCACACTTCTACCCGAACTCAAGACTTCACCTCGCACACCACTCCAGCACTTCGTCTCCAAGCCGCCCAACTGAACAACCGTACCTGACACCAAAGGAGTCCGTATCCTGAGGCAGCGCACCTGACTGACTTAGGATTTGACGCTTGACAGCCGCACTTCAACGACCACCTGCCACCGCCACCTCCAGTCACAGAGACGGCTCCGACAAAGAGAGCAGTGGCGGTTGTCTGCCCGAGCAGAGGTGATGACACCCGAACTGGCAGAAGTGCAGAGGTAATGATACCCGACCTAACAGGAGCTTGGGAGTGAGTGCGCAAAGTGGTTATAAAAGGCCCTCTTCCCCCCAAGAAGGGAGGTACGTGATAACTTTGCGCCATTTGGTTTTTCATCTTGCCTTTGAGGAAATACTAACTTGAGCTTCGGAGCACTCTCACCGGGCTCCTCCCTGGAGATTACTCGCTTTCATCCCCGTTTCAGACACCTTTTGCTCCAGCCAGAGGCAAGATCGTTGACAGTTAGGACCGACCGGATTGCGCTCCATCAATTGGCTCCGTCTATGGGAAACACTTCTAAAAGCCTCCCTCTAAAACTCTCATAACCCCTTTTTTCCAAGAAACCCCAACACCCATGGCTTCTTCCAGCAATGCCGGACGTAGCACGGAGATGAACGCCACTGGGGAACAACTTCAAGTCCCCGTGGTGTGCATCAGACAGTTCACTATCCCCCTTCCGGTGGATGGGATCCCCAGCCTGAATGCGCCACGAATAGTGGCGCCCGTGAATCTTCCCGCCATGAACGCCCCCTGCCTCTCCCTATCGGGACAACCTTTACCGAACCAAGTGTTGTCCCCCTGGCGACTAGCCAAAACCAGTTTGATGACTTGATGCAGTGCATGCGGGCAATGCAAGCTCAAATGCAGCAGTTCCAGCATCATCAGCTCCAGCAGTACCAAGTACTGCACCACATCTCTCAATATCACTATCAACAGCAATTCGCCCAATTGCCTCTGAACCAACCACAACTTCCACCTCGACACCCCGCTCCGAAGCCGGTTAAGCCCTCCCCTCAGGGCGGACGCCTTCACCGAGGAGAAGCCTCCCAACTTCAAAACCCCCCCAAGAGCCAGGCCTCATCCCCGGGCCGGGGGGAAAGAAAAATCACCCCCGCCTCGCAGCTCGCCGGCGGGTCGGGAACCTCGCCCGCCAAGTCAGCACCTCGGCACTCCAAGTCTGAGCTCCCGCCCACAGAGAACCGATTCAGCGTCCTAGCGGCGGACTACCAATAGACCGGGCCCATCGAGCTCGGCAACACCGAGGCCAGCAGTGCCAGTACCAGGCCCACTCAGCAACGAAGACGCCGGCGAAGTCGTCGAACTGCCACCCGCATCCTGCCTGAGCTCTGAGGTAAAGAAGAGACAAGCTCGAACGAGGTAAAAGCCGCCCCTATTCTCTTTGTCCCTTCCCCCCTCTCATCAGAAATCCTTGCAGTCCCCATGCCCAGAGATTTCAAACTCCCCCCTTTGGACAAGTATGATGGGTCCTTCGACCCCAACGACCACGTCGATGCCTTCCAGTCCCAAATCCACCTGGCAAGGGCCAGTGAATCATGCATGTGCGTGGCCTTCACTACCACCTTCAGGGGGTGGCCCGCACCTGGTACAGAAACTTGGCCCTCGGATCAGTAAGAAGCTGGACTAGTTCGTGCAGGTCTTCACCGCGCACTTTGTTACCAGCAAGCGGTGCCCCAAAACCAAGGAAAGCATCTTCGGAGTAGTCCAGAGAGAAGGAGAGTCCATCCGAGACTACATCAAGCAGTTCAATGATGCGTGCTTGCAGATACCGCGACTGGATCCCGCAGCAGCCAAGAGAGGAGTGACACACAAGGAGTTCAAGTGGCACATGGTAGTTAGCCAGCCCGCGACCGTAGCTGAATTCCTCAACCTCGCGGATAAATTCATGAGAACAGAGGAGGAGATCAACCAAAGGACTGAAAGCGGGATCGAGAAAAGGAAGAGGGAAGGCGAGCCCTCCAACCCAGATGACAGAAGAAGGAAAGATCCAGCTCGGGAGACGAAGCCGAGCCAGCCGTTCTAAGCTCCCTTAGCAGCTCAGACGGACTACACACCCTTAAACGCGAAGCGGGCTGAGATCTTGATGACGATCAAAGACGCCCCGTACGTAAAGTGACCACCTCGCCTAAAAGGGAACCCCAACGAGAGGAACAAAAACTTGTACTGTAGTTTCCATAGAGACCACGGTCATAGTACCGAACATTGTAATAATCTCTAGGACGAGATAGAGGGACTCATCCGTCGCGGGTACTTGAGAAATTTTGTACAACAGCAACAACAACAACAACAACAACAACAACAACAACAACAACAACAACAACAACAACAACAACAACAACATAATAATAATAATAATAATAATAATAATAATAATAATAATAATAATAATAATAATAATAAGACAGGTCGGCAAGGGGAGCACGGTAAGGATGCCCCCGAGTCCAGCAGCAGGCCGGCCGAACCGTCGCAAAGACAGCCTCCGAAAGAGAGGCCAGTTCGGGGAACCATCCACGTGATAGTGAGAGGTTCGGTAGTAGCGGGTTGTACTTCGGCAGCGGCCCGGGCATCAGTTCGCTAAGCTGCCCGAGAAGAACAGAACCTTCCGAAGAGGCTGAAGACGGAGGAACCGATTTTCTTCACGGAAGACGATGCGCGAGGGGTCCACTACCCCCACGATGATGCACTTGTCATAAAACTAAGGATCAGCGACTTCGAAGTCAGGCGCGTGCTTGTTGATTCAGGCAGCTCGACGGACATTCTCTTCAAGTCGGCGTTTGACCAGCTTCAGTTGTAGAGAAGCGAGTTGAAGCCCGCAAACACTCCTCTGGTGGGTTTCAGCGGAGAGGAAGTCAGGCCCCTCGGGAAAATAACAGTACCTGTGGAAATCGGCATATGGCCCTGTGCGGTCAGACTCAACCACGATTTCCTGGTGGTCGTGACCCCCTCCCCATACAATGCCATAATAGGGCGGCCAATCACTCATGTCCTACGGGCAGTGGTCTCCACCTACTACTTGGAAATGAAGTTTCTTACAGACTTCGGTGTGGGGGTAGCGCGGGGCGACCAACTTGAGTCCCGCAAGTGCTATGTTACCGCCCTGAAGGGAAAAACCAAGGTGGCCGACGACCTCAAACTGGAGCAGCCTACGGAGCAAGGCGAAGAACGAGCTTCACCCACAGAAGAAATGGTTGCAATCCCAACTTCAGTTGTGGACTCGGCTCGGACACTACAGATCGGTGCTTCCGTCTAGGAACCTCTACAAACCGAACTGGTGAGTTTTTTACTTCAAAATCTAGATATTTTTGCATGGTCCACGGCTGATATGCCCGGTATTGACCCCAGCCTTATAACACACAAACTTAATACTGACCCTGTAGTCAGACCCATTAGACAGAAGAAACGCAACTTAGCCCCAGAACGCTGGAGGGCGGTCGACGAGGAGGTCGAAAAGCTCATCGCAGCAGACTTCATAAGGGAAGTTCATTACCCGAGCTTGGTAGCCAACCTAGTTCTGGTAAAAAAGGCAAACGACAAGTGGCGCATGTGCGTCGACTACACCGACCTGAACCGAGCTTGCCCGAAAGATTGCTTCCCCCTCCCCAGAATTGACCGCCCAATGGATGCGACCTCGAGACATGAGTTGCTAGGCATCTTGGATGCCTACTCGGGCTACAACCAAATTAGGATGGACCAGTCCGATGAGGAAAAAACCACCTTCATAACCGAGTTCGGCCTGTATTGCTACAAGGTCATGCCCTTCGGACTGAAGAATGCTGGGGCGACCTTCCAAAGACTCGTGAATAAGCTGTTTCAGCCCTTAATTGGCACGAAGATAGAATGTTATGTAGACGACATGGTCGTCAAGACAGTTTTCGCACGAATTAATACAAGACTTACATTCTGTCTTCCAAATTCTACGTCAATTTAGCATGAAACTAAACCCAAACAAGTGTGTCTTCGGAGTCACCTCGGGTAAGTTCCTAGGGTACATCGTCAACCGGCGCGGTATTGAGGCCAACCCGGACAAGATAAAGGCCATCCTAGATATGAGACCACCCCGAAAGGTAAAAGAGGTTCAGAGGCTAAATGGCCGCATAGCCGCTCTGAGCCGCTTCATGTCCAAGTCGGCAGACCGTTGCCTGCCTTTCTTTAAAGCAATTAAAGGCAAAGGGTTCAAATGGACCCCAGACTGCCAGCTCGCGCTCGGCGAGCTAAAGAACTACCTCGCTAGTGTGCCAGTCTTAACCAGGCCCGAGGAGGGCGATGTCTTGGAACTGTACATCTCGGCAAGCGACGAGGTGGTCAGTTTGGTACTAATAAAAAAGGTAGATCGGGTCCAACGACCCATCTATTATGTTAGTAAAATTTTGCAGGGAGCAGAGACGAGATACCCGCTGATAGAAAAGTTGGCATACGCACTGATAATTGCAGCTCGGAAACTCCGCCCATATTTCCAGGCTCACACTGTCGTCGTCTTGATTGACAAACCTCTGAGGCAAGTCTTACTCAAGCCCGAGGTTTCCGGTCGGCTGACGAAGTAGGCCTTCGAGCTCAGCGAGTACGACCTCCAGTATAAGCCACGAACTTCTATTAAGGCCCAAGCCTTAGCAGATTTCATCGCCGAGTGCACGTTCAGCCTCGAAGTCCCTAGTCCGGTTGAGCTCGAGATCCCCAGTTCGGGTGAGCCCGGAGCTCCCAGGCCAATAGAGTCCGAACCCCGTGAGGTAGCAACCAGGGTGGCATCTCTTCTAGTTAGGCCAAACGCGAACTGGGATGAGGAGCCCTGGATCCTTCACGTAGATGGCTCCTCGAACCAACAGGGTAGCGGGGCTGGAATAGTCCTGCGTGGCCCGGGTGGCACGAAATTGGAATATGTGCTACGCCTTGAGTTCGCGACATCCAAAAACGAGGCCGAGTATGAGGCATTGATAGCCGGGCTGGCCCTAGCGCAAAAGGTAGGAGCGAAACACATAGTTATCTGCAGCGATTCCTAGCTTGTGGTCAACCAGGTTACGGGTGAAAACGAAGGACGTGAGCTAACTATGATCGCCTACTTGGCAAAGGTAAAGGAGGCTCTGCTCAACTTCCAGTCACACTTCATCAAAAAAATCCCGAGGTCAGAGAACACTGAGGTCGACGCTCTGTCCCGGTTAGCTAGCATCAGTCACAACGCCATGAGAACCGTGTACATAGAGAACTTACCTCGGCCTAGCATTCTCGGTGAGGCAGAGGAGGTCGCTCCCATCCTTGAAGTAGAGCCGAGCTGGATCGACCTACTCGCGAGCTTCTTGCTAGATGGGACCCTCCCTGTGGATCGCAATGCAGCCAGAAGGGTGCAGCGCCAGGCAGTCAAATATGTCATAATAGACGATCGACTGTACCGACGATCCTACACGCTCCCCTACTTGCGTTGCTTGCGACCTGCCGAAGCCGAGCTCATACTCTGCGACACTCATGAAGGTTTGTGCGGCGGACACTTGGGGGGCAGGGCCCTCGCCCAGAAGGCACTTCGACAAGGATAATACTGGCCAACAATGAAGGTAGAGGCCATCGAGCTAGTCAGAAGCATGCCAATATCCACCATCAGCCTGCCGTCGACCTCAAGTATCTCACCAGTCCATGGCCCTTTGCACAATGGGGCATCGACCTCCTGGGGTCATTCTCGCCAGCAACAGATGGGAGGAAGTTCCTAGTGGTGGCAGTAGATTACTTCACAAAGTGGGTAGATGCTGTACCTCTCGCAACAGTCACAGCTCGAAACGTACAGAACTTCTTTTGGAAGAACATAGTATGACGCTTCGGGTTACCTCGGGTACTGATCTCCGACAATGGCAAATAGTTCGAGGACATCAAGTTTTAGGAATGGTGCCAAGATATGGGGATTCGACAGAACTTCACATCGGTCGTGCACTTGTAGGCAAACGGTCAAACAGAAGTGATGAATAGAGCTATCCTCCGTGGACTGAAAGCGCGTCTAGACCGAGCTAAAGGGTTGTGAGCAGACGAGCTACCAAGTGTTCTATGGGCTCACTGAACTACGGAAAAAAACCGCCACGGGAGAGACCCCCTTTAACCTCACCTATGACACTGAAGCGGTAATCCTGGCGGAGATCGAAGTACCTACACTACGACTAGAAGCATACGACGATCAGACAAATGGAGACGAGCTACGTACCAACCTCGACCAACTGAACGAGGTAAGAGACCTCGCGTACATCTGGACCGTAGCTTACCAGCAAAGAGTAGCTCGGTACTACAACGCCAGAGTAAAAAAGCGGAACTTCCGCGTCGGCGACCTAGTTCTCCGTAAGATCATGGCACCCGAGCCCGGCGTGGGCAAACTTGGACCGAATTGGGAAGGGCCCTACCGAGTAAAGAGAGCGTCGGGGGAGCATAGGAGCTCGAAACATTAGAGGGCAAACAAGTACCCCAAGCGTGGAACGTTGTTAACTTAAGATGATACTACCTATAAATTACCAAGCGAAGTGAACTAGGAGTCACTATCAAAGCCTGAGGGTTAGAATGACGAGCTAACAAGGACCTCGACACCATAAGACTTAGTCACCTCTTCGGCCTGAGCACGCAAAGGCAAAATGCTAACACCAAGCTGACAGGCAAAGTGATAACAGCAAGCTGATAAGGACCTTGACATCTCATCAGCAGAGGCATATGGTCAGTTCGACAATATAGTTAGTTCGGAAAAAAGAGGGTGACAGAACAAATTAATCAAAAGAACGTTTCATTACAAAATACTTTGTTAACATTCCAAAAAAAAATATACATATATATATACTCTGTTTACATTCTAGCAGTCCGACAATCTCAGTCCTCACCCTCGGAAGGCACGTCGACGATACCCGAGGGTCCTGCCTCATCCTTAGAATCCGGTTCACCATCAGCCGCGTTGGCCATCTCCTGAGTAATGCGTGAAGTAGTTATGGCGTTGATGTCGAGCTCGGGGTACGTAATCCTGATCATCCACCGGCTCAGTTTAAAACCCCATCTATACGAGCCCACCATCAGGTCGTCAAAGCGCGGCGAGGCGATATAGTCTTCAACGGCCTTCTTCTTGGCATCCTCGATGCCCTGAGAAAAGATCTCTGTCCTCTCCCTAATATCCTCTTGAAGGTATTCGATCTGATGCTGCAAGTCTAGCCTCAGGTTTGCCATGTGCTTCACCACCACTCCCATGGCCTCGGTGTCTCTCTGGGACCTCGCCAGCCTGGCCTGTGCAGCGCGAGAAGCCACTTTGGCAGCGCGGGAAGCCTCTTCGGCAGCTCGTGCCCGCCTCGAGCTCCTTTCTGCTTGGGCCGCTAAGGCATGGATGGAGGAGTTCACCTACCAAAAGGAAAAATAACGAGAATGTTCAAAGAGCAATAGCAAGAAAGGTAATGACAAGGAGCCCGATAAAAAGTTGCTGACTTACCACCATGGCATAAGAGGCAGCACGCCCGGCTACATGGTTCAAAGGAAGCTCGGTCCACGCCGCGACCTCCTTAGGGTAAACGGCCTCCCTACTTTTTTGAAGAGCGTGGTTCGGCGACAACACGCTCTTGAACTCGCCTTGGCCTCCCGAGCCTGAAGGCCCAACCTGCGTATAAGCAGCCTCGACGTAAGGGGCCCTTGCCGCTTCTTGTACTGGAGGGGCCATCTCGGGCTCCGTGGGCGGATCCACTAGCGTATAGCCCAGTACCTCGGGCTCCGTATCTCGGGGCAGTTCGGCACGAGTCCATTTGGCAACTCGCTTCCTCTTCTTCATGGCATGAAACAGGTTCCCACCACTGAGTCTTTTCTGCGTCCATCACACCTGCAAAAAGAGCTCGGCATCAAGAAAACGAAAGAACGGAAAGCAAAACAAAAGGCAAGTCTTTGAGCAAGGAACCTACCTGAACTCAGGCCGGCCTGGATGAGCTTGGCTTCCGTCAGATAATGGTGGCATTTTAACCCAAGCCGGGCCCATTCCCGGAGGCCCTTCACCGTCTCCCTATCTAGCGTAACACCGGGATCGGGGGCAGCCATCCCCCACCCGGTTTGGAACGACCACCCCATTGCACTTCGCACCCTGAAGTAGTCCCGTTTCCACACCAGGACCTTATTGGGAAGATCGTGTAAAAGCTTGAACCTTGGGCGAGGAGACAGGTAGTACGCCCGCCTATGCCCGGGAAGGGGACCCGCTTGCTTCTTAAGCATTAGAATGGATGAAAAGATCTTCAGGTCAAAAGGCAAAATGTGTTCGCAAAAAAGGGAGATAGTCCCAACCAAATTACGGATAGAATTCGGGTGGAGCTGACCAACGGTAATGCCGAAGTGGTTCATAACCTCGACGATGAGAGGGTGGAAAGGTAGGTGCAACCCAGCGACGAGCTGCTCCTGGAATATCACGATCTCGTCAGGACCGTGTTCCCAAGGGAAGTCGCCCGAGGGTATAAAGTAAGTATACTCCCTAGGTAGGTTGAACTGGGTGATAAGGGAGTAAAGCCCCTCAGGCGTCATGGTTGAGGGCCCAAACTTGTCTAACATCCGACCTTGACGGGAGGAGGACGCCAAACTACCCGAGGCGACTCAGCCTACGGGTTCAAACTCTTCCTCGAGCTCTACCTCGGGTTCACTAAGGCTGTCGAGGGATGCAGCTCGGTTCATAGAACCTGCATCTGACCCTGTCGAAGAACTGTCTAAGCTGTCCGAGCTAGACATTGGGAGGAAAAGAATACCAGGAAGAAAGTACCAACTCACCCGGAAAAAGCAAACGGACTACGAAAGGTTGACGCGAGCTCAAGAAGCAAACGCAGGAGAATGGCAATGAAAAGCGACTGGGGGTCCCCCACTATTTATACCCACAGCGACCGAAAACCGACGGCTCTGATCGAGGAAAATCCAACGGCCCACGATCAAGATGACCGCACGCCTCCTAAGATCGAGACGTGACTGGCCGCACGTCTTTTGAAACTGAAGCAGCGCCGGCGCACGTCTCCCAGCATTGAAGGCATCAGTGACGCGTTTTTTCAAATTTGAAATAACGCGCGCTGTCACGTCTCCCAGCATTTAAAGACGGATTGGCGCGTTTCCTGACTTTTTGGCGCTCGAGGAACCCGGAAATCTCCTGACGAACGCACACTTCGTGCTATCAGACAACCGGTTCGAAGTACGGGTCAAATCCTCCCGTCACCTCGCGAACCACCCAACACGTGGAAACAACCGAGGGTGGCCTGGCAGAAGCAATAGCTCGGCACGGCAGTACGCTCAAGGCGCGAGCTCCGAGAGGAGGAACCAGCTGTCCGAGCTCCCCAAAAGGAGCCCGAACTCTCTCAAAAGGAACCCCAACAACCCGAACTGGCCCACCCCAGGGCAGCTCGAACCACACTTCTACCCGAACTCAAGACTTCACCTCGCACACCACTCTAGCACTTCGTCTCCAAGCCGCCAAACTGAACAACCGTACCTGACACCAAAGGAGTCCGTATCCTGAGGCGGCACACCTGACTGACTTAGGATCTGACGCTTGACAACCACCGCACTTCAATGGCCACCTGCCACCGCCACCTCCAGTCACAGAAACGGCTCCGACAAAGAGAGTAGTGGCAGTTGTCTGCCCTAGTAGAGGTGATGACACCCGAACTGGCAGAAGTGCAGAGGTAATGATACCCAACCTGACAGAAGCTTGGGAGTGAGTGCGCGAAGTGGTTATAAAAGGCCCTCTTCCCCCAAGAAGGGAGGTACGTGATAACTTTGCGCCATCTGGTTTTTCATCTTGCCTTTGAGGAAATACTAACTTAAGCTTTGGAGCACTCTCACCGGGCTCCTCCCCGGAGATTACTCGCTTTCTTCCCCGTTTCAGGCACCTTTTTCTCTAGCCAGAGGCAAAATCGTTGACAGTTAGGACCGAACGGATTGCGCTCCATCAAGACCAAAACGAGCCAAGGCATGAACCACCTTGTTTGTTGATCTTGGAGAATATACTACTGAGAAATCTTTGTGGTGATTCAGAATAGTCTTGCAATTGTAAACGAGTGTAAGTACATTCCACGGAGGCTTACCAGAATCCTCCAATAAGAAATTAATTAGAGAAGCACAACCACCCTCAAAAGTTGCCTTAAAGATGCCACAAGAAATTGCAAACTACAGGCTTTCGAGCAGGGCACGAGATTCAGCTTCCAAGGCAGAGCACGGGCAGAGAGGTGCAACACGAGCAAAAATCATATTTCCGTGATGGCCCCTAATGATACATCCAGCAGCTGCACGAATTGAAGAAGTGGCCCCATCAAAATTTATCTTGACCAAATCAGTAGAGGGCCTACACCACCTGAGAGAGGAAGAAGGAGCTGAAATAGAAGACGGATCATCAGCGTCAAGGACCCCCAGCAAGGAAAGTTTGACAAAATCACGAGCCTTACAAAGGATTAGATCAAGAGACCAAACATCCTTCCGAAATAATAATGCATTACGCGCCAGCCAAAGATGCCACAAGATGGAGAATGCTAAAAGGTAAGGGGGATAAGGGAGGGATTTAGATGGGATCCCTGGGGAGATCCAGAAGGAAATAAATTCTGGAAGGGACTGAAACAACCCAGTCCGGACACCTAGATCCGAGCCAAACCAAACTAATTTAGCAATGGAACAGTTGAGGAATAGATGATGAGCGGATTCCTCACCAGACATACAAAAAGAGTAGCAAGCATCAAGATTATATTTCCGGATTTTAAGTCTCTGCTTTGTGGGGATAGCATCATTTAGAGCCCTCCAAAGAAAAATCCGGATTTTAGGAGAGGTCCATTTGAGTTTCCAGAATTTAGACCACTCGTAGTCCCCATATAAAAAGTTCACCTTTGAGGAGTTAGGGAGATTTGAAAGAAGGAGCTGATAGGCAGAGGAGGTGGAGAATTGTCCATGGGTGGTAAGGGTCCAAACCAGTTGGTCCTCCATAATATTTCTATGCCAAGGAAGATTTAAAGATAATATTTCTTTAGCTGCATGAGGGGAGAAAATTTGATTCACCAGTCAACTGTTCCAAGTCATAGAATGATGATTAATGAGCTCAGCCACTTTCAAGGAACTGAAATTATGAGACTGATTAGGAATATTCACCTCAAGAGGCAGCATCAATATTCCACCCATTACCAATAATCCATCGGCAACCTTGACGAAGAAAAGATTTACAATATAAGAGTCAAACGGTTTTGGTCTTGAATTCCAAAAATTGGAATTTCTGAAATATTTGGCACGCAAGACCCTCGTCCACAAGGAAGATGGCTCTTTCAATAACCTCCAACCAAGTTTCATGATATGGGCTCTATTTGCCACCTCCAAGTCACGAAAGCCCAGTCCACCACAAGCTTAAGGTTGACAGAGAAAAAGACCACTTCCTATTCACATCAGAATCAGACCACCAGAAATTACGGCATATATTATTAAGCTCAGTGCACGTTTGTTTAGGAAGCAGGTAAGTGTGCATGATGTACTGAGGAATTTCTAGGAGAGTAGATTTGATGAGAACCAATCTGCCAGCATGAGACAGAGTCCGTTTCTTCCAACCCGCCAGCTTGGAAGCAAAAAATTTCCACTCCTGAATTTTGGATCTACCTAGAAGCAAAGGGACGCCAAGATATTTATCATTTTTCTTCATTGCAGGCACTCCAAATTTTGCAAGAACAAGAGATCTCCTCCTCCGATGAGTGTTAGCACTGAAGTGAATAGCAGATTTCTGAAAATTAATCTCCTGGTCCGACCATTTACAGAAAGAATTAAGCACCTCTAGAATATGGGTTGCATCAGAGGAGCAACACCTTCCAAAAATTACTAAATCATCAGCTAAAAGCAAATGAGTTAGCTTAACACTAGAGCTACCGAATTTGAAGCCATGAGAGAGGTTTCGCGCACATTTGGCTTCCAGCATCCTGGATAGAACTTCAATACTGAGAATGAAGAGATATGGAGAAAGCGGACAGCCCTGCCTAAGGCCTCGAGAGGGAGAGAATGACTTACTTGGGTTGCCGTTAATAAGGATGGAAAAGATTGGGGAAGAAATGCAGCACAAAATCAGGTTGCAGAAGGCCTCAGAGAAGCCGAAACACTTTAAAGTCTTCATGAGAAAAGCCCATTCGATGCAATCATATGCTTTCGACAAATCAAATTTCAGAATAAATGAGCCATACCTATCTTTTTGGCGCTTCATGGAATGGAGGACCTCTTGAATAATGATGGAATTATCAGCGATATTTCTTCCCAGAGCAAAAGAACATTGGAAAGGGGGAGATGAGCTTCGAACTTCGAAGTAGTGGTTTGAGCCTATTTGTAATAATTTTGGCAATGAGCACATTGCTCAAACCAATGGGCCTGAAATCATTAGGGCCCTCAACAGAATCGGTTTTGGTATTAAGCATATGAAAGTAGAGTTCACTTCACAAATTCATGAAGGATCAGTGAAAAATTTTTTAAACCCAAGGGATAATTTCATTCTTCAACAAACCCCAACAGTGCTGAATCGCGTCAGCAGGGAAACCATCAGGCCCAGGAGAATTCCAAGGGCCCATACTGAACAATGTTTGGGAAATCTTGGTCTCATCAGGGATTGACATCGAGATGTCGTTCTCTTCATCAGAAATAGAACAAGCAATATCAGGGATATCAAAATCGGATAGATCCGGGTTTGAAGAAGAGAATAACGCCTGAAAGTAATTTTCAAGGATTTATTCAATTTCGTTCATTGATGATGTCCAGGACCCAACATAATTTTTAAGGCAATGAATTTCATTTCTCCTTTTAAGATTATAGGCCGAGATATGAAAAAATCTTGTACAGCGATCCCCATCCACATTCCAGTTGATCCGACTTCTCTGCTTCCAGTAAGTTTCTTTCCTTTCTAACCAGGCAGCTAATTCATCCTGCAAGAGCGCAACTTTCTGGGAGGAGGAAGAGTGGTAGGGGAGGGATTGTTCATACAGCAATTGCTTTTCAATCTGATTTATATGTCTCTTAATATTACCAAAGCAAGAGTTAGACCAATTCCGGAGGTCACCTAGAGTAGCACTGAGCTTCGTGATCAACAAACCAGAAGACTTGTTCCAAGCATCATGGAAAAAGGAAATGAAGTGAGGTCACCTATGCACACATCCAACAGAATGAAGAAGGATGGGATGATGATCACTTCCCACCGATGCAAGATGTTGAACACGAGCTGTGGGGAACAGACTAGACCAATCTGAGAAGACCAAGAATTGGTCCAACCTTAAGCGGATATCATCAACACCAGTATGATGGTTGGACCAAGTATAACGGGGACCCGAAAATCCAATGTCAATCAGACCACAATTTGAAATCAAGTTTTCCAAAGGAATAAAATCCGAATCTGCCATAACTCTACCACCAGACTTTTCAAGAGTAGAAGAAACCATATTCAAGTCACCGCACAGGCACCGAGGCTTATCAGCTGAGGATGCATAGGAATGGATCGCGTTCAAGAAACGCTGGCAAGCATCAGAGGAGGGATGAACGTAAAAGCATAGAAGATCCCAAACTCGATACGAAGGCATATTTAGGATTGAGCAACTCACTGCATTATCAGATATTCTGGTAATGTTGAGGGAAGCATTACTGGACCAACCAAACCAGAGACCACCAGAACGACCACGAGACGGAACAATTTCCATATTATAATTTGAGCACCAATGCAGAAAGAATTTGGAACGATTCAAATTATTTTTGGTTTCACATATAAAGAAGATATCCGGCTTGTGCTTCTGGAGGAGTCTTTGAAGATATGGAACTGCCAGACGATCCCCAGCACCCTGACAATTCCAACACATTATTCTCATGGCGCCTGGTGGGGCAGTATGGGCCCTACCACCACAGCCATCTCGTCCAAACTAGGTTTATTTGTTAGAGGCCCAACCCGAGCCTGTTTCTTGAGCCTTATCCTCGATGAAGACAGGGGAAGTTGTCGATCATCAGAAAACTCCATGCTCTTTCTTTTACGAAGTACCTCAATGGAGGGTGGAGAAGTATCCACAATCATGGGCTGAACATTTGAAAAGCACGAACTATCGGAAGCTGAGGTCTTCAGTGGCATCTCAGAAAGATCCAGATTAACTTCAGTGGGGGGCGAAGCTTGCATGGCATGTACAGGTTCGGGTGCTGAGTCCTGTGGGCTAGTAACCAAGCTGGGGGGGCCAAAAACATCACCGGCCAACCGTGGTGGGGGCTGAGCGGAGGGGTGTTCGTATGATGCCTCGTCAGCATTAGAATTGTTCAATAATGGATCATGGGAACTCGGAGAGGTGACGAGTGTGTTGGAACAATTAAAGGTTGACATGGCATAATCTAACTTCGGCGTATCCTTGGGAGTAGAACCCCCAATGTCCAACGTTGCATGGGGGGAATGCATGCAGTAAACACGTCGCCAACTTTTCCACTACCCAAAAATGGCTACGCATCATCCACCGCCAACACAGATGGAACCGGAAGGGTCTCGTGTACAGGCACCGATGAATCACTTTCCGGTGACTCGTGACAACCAACTGGGTGATCATCCCAAGGAGACAGCGGACTAAGAGCAACACCAGGCGCAGTCTTAGTAGCTTGAGCGAACTTGGTTTACGAAGGAACTCTGATGTCCATGGTGATTCTATCTATTAATACATCTGAGATCCGCTTCTTGGTATCTTCCGAGGAGCAAAGCTCAATAGAAGAGAGAAGCCTATGTTTAGATCTGCATGCAGGAGTCTCATGGCCAATCAAACCGCAGAGCTTGCAGAAACGCAGGAGCCTTTCGTATTGGAATGCAATTTGAATGGTGGATCCATTTAAAAGTTTAAATGGAACCGATTGACAGAGGGGTTTTGAGATATCAATAGCAGCCTTAATACGTGCATACTTACTCCACTTTAGAGCATCCTTTTTTGCAAGTTCATAAGGGGAACCCAGAGCAGAAGCCACCTTTTTTTCCGCATTCACATTAAGATAGGCCACAGGTAACCCAACAAGATGAACCCAGAAGTCTGCTATGGATAGAGAATAATCCTCCGGTTGTAAATTTGGTTCAGATTTTTGAATAACCAACAGATCATTCTCAAATACCCAGGGACCTTTTTCGCATATTTGGTCACGACCAAAGGAAGTTGGTAGACGTGCCATGAAGGAGGCAGAGCCAAACTCCAATATTGCTGAATCCTTAATTTTCCACGATTTGCAGAGCATTTCCCGTAACCCAGCTACACGAACGATCTTATTGGTGATTACTTTAAAAACCAACGAGCGACACTACTCATCCTTAGGAAGCATATCATCACTGGACGCCTCAATAGGAGGGCAAGAAGATGAAACTAACAAACCGGACAGGTTTCGAAGTATCTGTTCATCGTTCATAGGGCATGGACTCTCAGAACAGGAAGAGAGAGGAAAAGAGAGACGAAGGAGAGAAAAACTTGCACTACGGCAAGAGAGACATTAGTGGGTTCATAAAATAATTTTTTATCAAACGCTCAAAACACATCTTGGCTCATTTTTCCCGTCAATAGTTATCAAAATGAGGCCTTAATTTGTTAGTTTTGGATGTTATAAGAGGCTCCTACAGGAGGAGTTCAGATTGGTGCTCCACATGCACATCTCAGTGATAATATCTACTATATTTGTTATAAGGAAATGTTTCCATTACACGGTTGGGATATTTGTCATAAGTAAATGTTTCCAATACACGGTTGGGATGTATTGTGGCTTGTGAGGCATGCGTAGGAAGTATTCTTTTCCTGTCATTGATATTTCTTATTAAAAACTTTCTTTTTCCCTATTCGGGTTGTGAATGTAAATCCAAACCATCATAGTTACCAACCTGTGCACAACCTGAATCATTGGTATTCAAAGCACTCAGCAAAACAGACTCCATGACCAATGTAAGTATACATTAGGGTTTGAATATTGGAGAATTGGAAAAAAAAATCTAAATATGTGGTAAATTAATGAATGCCACAGAGATTAAGAAATCATTGGACAAGTTTTTTTAGGAAGATTTTTCAAAAGCTCAAGACCTCAAAAGATATAATGAGCTTTCACCGGTAGATCATCAAAGACTAAAGATTGTTTGATTTCAATTTTTTTCTTGGATCTTTTCAAAAGTTAAAAAGAGGGAAAGATCATTTGGTAAGTGCAAATAACACAACATAAAAGTGTTAAAGCATCTAAATGGAACACCTGTGAAATGTCATGTGTGAGACCTACTTATGCATTGAAATATATATTTAACACTTATGGGCCTCACATAAACATTCGTCTATGCATATAATATTTGTGAGCCCCACTATACACTCACACATTTAAATAAAATAAACTTGCCAATAATTCAATTGTATGCAATTTTCTATTAAAAGATACGATTTCCAATTGCACTATTCAGGTTATGCTTGGAAATGATGCAAATAAGTGTGAGTGTAAATATGTAAAGTGTAAAACGGTTCATATATATAAATTGTAAAGTTGGATTAGTTTTGTACCGATAAATTTATCTTTTTACCAAACAGACTTTTAGTTGTAATGGATGCAAACATGAATTTCAATAAAGCATATGCTTTTTTTTTTATCAAAAGCTGACTTGAATGCAAATTTACTTCTTTTTTATTGATGTACTTTTATATCTTATTATCAATATAGATATACACTGGTCTGTCATTTGTCAATGCATATATATAATGTTGCCAAACATAGACAAAAGTGAATCAGAGTGCAAATTTACCCTGAACCGGAATTTACACTCTATTTGCATCGTTTCCGAACGCAACCTCAGCATAGATCACCATTATCATTGCACTGAATCACAGTTGTCTCGGCAACAAAAATCCTATTCCCCACTTTATTCATCTAGACGCATTTGCAAACATCTAGCAACCACAATCGGTTTTCTGTCAGGAAACCGCTAAATCGTTCGACCCGGGCAACGGTTCGCGAGTTATCATTTTATTTTCACGATTTAAATAAAATAAAAAAAATAAATAAAAAACAAGATGACCCCCATATCCCCAATCCCATCTCTTACGTTTAGGGTTAGAACGGCACCATTTTCGTTCTAACCCTTTCCTCATCTCAGCCGCCACACTCAACCGATCACCTGCGGCGGCCACAACCTATGACATCCGACGGCGAGCTTCATCTAAGGCGACCAGCGTTGATTTTGCAGCAGAACCAACCGTAATAGTAATGGGTTGCGGCAGTAGCAGGTCTGGCGATTGACTTGCAGTCGTGGCAGACGATTTTGCAACCTTACTTGTAGTGACGGTGATTAGCTTGAAGGTATAGAATCCAAAAAAAATATAAACTTTTGGGTTCTCGAATTGGTGGTTACCAATTGAATGTTAGGCTCGAAATTGGTGGTTCCAAAGTTTTCCTTGGGAATCGCCAATTCCAAGCTTGACAGGCTGACACTCAATTGTGAACCCAAAAGTTTTGCTTTTTTTTTAACTTTATACCTTTTGGTTCGAAAGAGTGAAGGTCGGGTGGTTCCCAAAATTGAAAATATATTTTTTATTTTTTAATTTATTTATGACATCGTGGATTGAACCGTTCGATTCAGACGGTTCCCAAAATGGCATTTGAAAGGGAGATAATTTATAAGTTGCAATTACAACTTTACTAGGAAAAACGATGACGACGACAATATTCACGAGGAACCAAAAACAGAGGATTATGCACATATGAAGTTACCTCGCATAGAAACAGAAGCTGAACTTTCAGAAGTACGTGGCCCGGAGAAGCACACGCTTTCCCGACTACACGGTTGAACACACACTTCTCGCCATATAAATGATAAATCCTATCAAGGATCGGATTCTTTGACCGGAAATTCGCCAAAGAAGCTCCAGAGACGCCTCTTCTCCAAGCAAAGCCAGCTCTCTCCTTGCGCTCATTTCAGCAAGTGGCAGTGACTGTTGCTCACATATAGTTCTTACCATTTATTCTACAGAGACAGGAAGAAGAACCTCAATAGAACAATCCGCCATCCGAAGAAAGCTGGTACGAGTGTACCAAAAATGTCAGGATCATAGAAAATTTGAAAAAGAAGGGTTCCCAAACAAGAAGAAAGGAAAAAACAAGACTGTGACAGAGAGATATGCAGTTCTCAGCTCCGAGGCCAGAGCATGTGAGAAGTGAGCTCTCGACTTCCTCAACGTTCAACATGAATTGCAGCGGCGTCCCTCTTTTGAAGATGTCCTCCACTTCCACCGCCGCCTCCGCCTACAAATCCATCACCGATTTCCATGGCGGCGGATTCATTATCTTTTTCTATTTCAACTCCTTCCCACAGTTGTTGCGACCTTTGTCGCCGCCGAACCAGTTGTTGTCCCCCTCTGTACTTCCGCCGAACCAGTTGCTGCCCCGCTCTCGATGGGTTGGTGTTCAGTAGAGCGAGCTCTCTCACGTCTTTTGAAGTAGTTAATTGTTTTCTGCTGCTGTTAACGACTTGAGAGAAAAACAGTGTGGGGTGGGGGTAGGGGTGGGGGAACGAGAGAAATGTGGGGTCCTTCTGTGCCGGTAGAATAAGACCTGTAGAGGGAACGGAATTACAGAAACGAAACAGCGCCGTTGCCGCCGCTTCTGCACCTGCTTGGGTCCAAGAGCGAGCGGGCTAGACGCGATTCGGCGCTAGATTTATATCACCTCTCACTCGTTCAGTACAGTTGCACTAAATTCGTGAAAATGAGTTCAATAGGTTCAATCCCAATGTTGTTAAGGGTAAGGGGAAGAAGAGAGATCGGGGAGAGAGAGGAATAGTTATTGAAAAGATAATAATGAGGATTAAAAAATATTACAATGATCTTTTTATTAACAGAAAGGGATTGTTGTGAGAACTGAGAACAGTGTGAAAACCAATTTTGGGAAGACGAAATCTGGGCTGAACGGTGAACATTGTTAAATTCATGGTAAAGGACGCTTATCAATTATATATACATGGACTCAGGTCCATCTGTTAATGAGGCTTATCAACTTGTCAGCTAGTAGCTGGGTTCTCGTATGGAGTATGATGGCCCACCGTTCATGGGTTCAGATCTGTTGTACCAATACACAGTTTGCCATTTGATCAATTATGCGATACATAAATCCATGGTGAATAAGAAGATAGGGCTGTAAATGGATTGAATCAAATCATATACAGATTTAAATTGGATCTTATCCATTGGATTTATATCGAATTCGAGTCTAATTTGTCTTGTAACCGGATATTGGATCTTAACCAGAAATGACTTTCATATTGTATTTTATCAACAAAGTGAGGGTCTGTTTGGTTTGTGGTTAGGATTGAAATTAGAATCGATATGGCTAGGGGTGAGAAAAAAAAACCGAAAAATTAAATCGAAAAATTAAATCGATATATGTACAATAATATATATTTATATAATATTATATATTATATTTTTATTTTTGAAAATAAAAAAAAAAGTTCGGCAGTCTCTCAGTCTCTTCGAAAATCGAAACCTTTCAACCTTTTTCTGTTTGTCTCTTTGAAACCTAAACCTAATACTTTCTCTCAGTTCTCTGTTTCTCTCTCTCTCAGTCTCTCTTAATCTTCGTATTCCCTAGATGGCCAGACCCCAATCCCAAGTGGCCAGTTTGGCAGTTGATGCTGTAGTTCCCCTTGCTTTCCCCAGTGTCTCTGTCTCTCTATTCTCTGTGAGTGTTTGAGTGAATTTCTTTCTTCTTGCCTGTCATCTCCGCCATGCGGCCTGCACCAACCACCAGCACCAAGCGGCAACGCCGATCACTACCTCGTCGGCGAACAAGCACCAATGCCATCTCTATATCTCTCTTTCTCTTTCTCCCCTTTCCTCTCTGCGGCTCTTCCAGGTGCCACCTCTCAAGCTCTCACTTCAGGCAACAGTCGACAGCAACCATCGGCACCGACAACAACCACCGATGAGGGACTGACGACTATTGCCATGGAACGATCTGGGAATTCACCGCAATAGATCGCTTCAATCGCCCGATGGGAGGTGGGACGATCCCTTCCCTTTCCAAGTGAGATTACTTTGATAAATTCTGGCCACGATGCCTTCTACGTCGTTTTCAATGGCGATGCTTGGAGCCACTGTTACTTGTAGGCTCGGTTTCAGATCTGTGTAAGCTGGATTTCACGTTCTTTACTTCTTGAGTGAGAATTTCATTCTCAAGTGGAGCTTGGAATGGTCATTCCCCCATATAATGGAATATATTTTCCTAAGAATGGGAATCAGAACCCCATTCTGACCAATTGGATTCTAACTCCGATTTCAGGCATATATTCCAGGAAGCCAAAGAGACCTTGAATTGAAAATCTATATAAAACTTGATACTATTGCCACATGTATAAAATCTATATATTTGAAACATAGAGTAGCACGTAGTATTATTATATATAAAATTTATACATTTGAGGGAGTCATAAGATATTTGGTCCCGAATCGTTAACCGACATTAACAGACAAGTGGAATGACACAAATACCCCTAACACTCCATACAAGAGGGAATGCTTTTTTTTTAAATGTCAAAATTACCCCTTCTAAACCCTTACTGATTTAGACCGTGAACCTCGATCTATTAACAACAAACGCCAGAGGTCCTCTTCGAAATTGTAGCGTTCATTGCCAACGAGTTCATCTTGGAAATTGTTACAGGAGAGAAATCTTGGTGTGTTCAGTTCGACTGAAAATCCACTTTATCTAAAAAGTACAAAGTCTTGTTATTGGAACGAAGGTGCATAGCTATGAAGCTCCAAACCTTATGACCCAAGAAGGGTTCTTGTCTGCATTCACCCAGGTTGATGGACACGAATCCCCTGTTCAAACTTTTACTTTAGAAGAGCGTGCCTAAAGGTAGAGTTCTTGGGAGAGCAGCGTTATCTTTTTTTATTAAATCAAATGTTACATAAAATGAAGTGTAGACCTCACCACTTTGAGGCGTGAGGTGGTGAGGCATATGTCTCATCAAAATTTAGGTGCAAACATCTTGCATTTTTGGTCCACCTTGTATTGATGTATAAGCCTCACGCTTAGCCTCAACCACCTTTTAAAGCTAGGGTTATAGTGTGTGTTTCTTATGTGTTTAAGTACGGGTTATTTATTAGAACATCCCATATGGTGCATTAGATTTACTTAAATCTAACCTACAATTTTTATTTTACTAAAATACCGTTATAGTTTGTAATCTATTTACTTAATTGACCTTTTACTAAAAAGTGTTTATTTTTTCATCTAAAAATAATAACATGACCATCTAAAATAAATGAAAAAATTTTCAAGGACATTGGCCCATGATTGTTTATTTCAAAAGTACTCCTAACACTTCTTTGTAGAAAAGACAAAATTAACAAAATATAGTGGTTGCTTGTGTCTTATCAGGAACAAAAATAATATTTTCATTTTTAATTATTTTCTTTTGATTAAATTTATTTAAATGAACATTAATGTCAAAACTATCATTTTCCACTGTCATCTAATAAAAGGTTGATTATATAAATGAGTAAATCCATTGCAAATTATAGGATAAGTTTTAATAAATCCATAGAACTATAAGGAATGTTTTTACAAATGACCCTTTCGATATTTTTTTGAATAATTTTACTCATAAAATTTACGATATTAATGTATTTTTATGATTTATTTAGATTTCTTATTATATCATTTTTTTTAATAAAATGTTAGATCTGGTTAGAAGGGTTAGTCGTGTAAGGTAGTCTTGGAAGGGTACACATGCAGCTCTCACCGATAATCAACTGTGACCAAGTACTACTGGGCCATTCTATCATATCCATGTATATCTTAATTACTCTATCTTTGGTCTCTTAAATATTTGAGCTTCCAATAGGCAACGGTTTGGGAACGATGGGCTAGAGCACTTGCCCTATTTTTTATTATATAAAATCAAGAACTTTGGATGAACCAACATTCATGAGAACAGCTGAATATAATATAGGACCTATTCTCCCCGGTGGATAGAGGTGTAAAACAGGCCGTGCTGGGTTGGTATGGCATGATCCATGTTTGGCTCGCACAAAATGTGGGTTAGTTTGCGGGTCATCTCAGGCCGTGCCTTTCTCCCCTGGAATATTTTTGGGGGTTGGCCTGGCATGGCCCACGGCCCAAGTCCACATAGGCCTGTGTCGGGCTAGGATGGGTCAGGTCGGGCCGTGTACTGGGACAATTATTTATTTTAAAAAACTGAAAATTTTAATTTTATATGAATTTTGATATATACAATAATTAAATAAAATAGTATAATATATATATATATATATATACATGCCAGTTACGGATTGTGTTGGCCCAGCCCGTTGACCTAAAACCCTAAGCTTGGCATGGTTCATCGGCCCATACAATCGTACCGGGCCGTGACAAGGCCCGTAAACCATCGGTGAGCCGGGCTAGGCTGACTCAAGATCGTGGCGAGCTGTGCCAGGCCATGGCGAGCTATGCCGGGCTAGGCTGACTCAACTATCTTGTCAAACTTTGCGGTCTGGATGTACTAGGCACGTTAGGTAACCACTATGAGTGAGCACTTAAAACCTGTGCAACACCTGTCCTAACTAATGCTCCTTCCATCTTAATGTTTTTGTGTTGTTTAAGAATTACCTATTATTTTATTAATTGTATCAAAATAATTAAAAATAAGAAAACAATAAAAAAGAAAACATGTCCCAACGCCTTTCTCTCCAACTTTCTGCCCTTTAGGGTTCTCCCACCTCTATACCTTCAGCCGCTGCAACCGGTTGGTTGGGGCCGCAGTTCTTGAAGCCCTCACCTACGATTTCATCTCAAGAAATCCATTCATCCAAACTCAGGTGACTATAGTCTATCATCGCTATATATGCTTTATAGTTTCAATTTATCTCCCACTTATGGTTTTCAATTTAAAAATTAAAAAAAAAACTTAAAATTTTAGTTTTATATGAATTTTGATGTATACAATTGTTTATATATACAATAATTAAATAAATTAGTATAGTAAAATTGAAAATAATTGTTTATTTTATTAATAGATTATTATATAATAATAATTTATATAATATATAAATATATATAAATAATATATATGGGTCGTGTTGAGTTGGGCGGCAGGCTGGGCGGTGCCGGCACACGGGTTGTGGAAGGCACGGTCCACTCGGTCATGCCGTGTCGGCCTAGCCCGCAGACCTAAAACCCCAACTGGCTGGCACAACCCACATGCCATCGTGTTGTGCCGTGCCAATCCAAACTTGACCCGATTTACATCTTCACGTTGAGGACGAATGGCAAATTAGAGAATTCAGTCTAGGCTACTATGGGAATGTTTTTTCTTGAACATTTTGTTTGAAAATTATAAATTCAAGTACATGATTTAATAAGTATGATATAAAGTAAAAATTGGTTTTATCTTTATGTCAGATACATTGAGATAGAGGTGTAAAACGGGTTGTGTCAGGCCGGCACGGCACAACCCACGGTCCATTTTGGGTCGTGCCACCCTCCCCTAGGATAACTTGGGGGGTTGGCCCAGCATGGCCCACCGGGCCAAAGCAATTGATGTATACAATTGCTTATATATATAATTAAATAAATTAGTATAATAAAATTGAAAATAATTGTTTATTTTATCAATAGATTATTATATAATTGTAATTTATATAATATATATAAATATATAAATAATATATATGGGTCGTGCTGGCACGTGGGCTGTGGAAGGAACGACTTGCCCGATCATGCTGTGTTGGCCCGACCTGCAGACCTTAAACCCCAAGCCTAGCACGACATGGACCATCTAGCCGGGCCTAGCACGATCCACATGCTATTGTGTCATGTCGTGCCAAGCCGGTCCAAACTTGGACCGATTTACACCTCTACCTTGAGGAAGAATAGAAAATTAGAGAATTTAATCTAGGCATAAGAAATATTCTCTAAAATTATAACATGTAATGCTTTATTATATATTAATTCTCTAAAATTAGAGCATTCACCAAAAATAAAAAACTTTTAACTAAATTACTAGTTTTTGCATAAATTATTTATTTTATGATATAATTAGCATATAAGAATTTTAATGCCTATGATATATTTGTCTAGTGGTTTTTGTTTATTGAGAAAGACAAAAAATATTACAATTCTAACAAACAAGACATAATTGCAAATACAGCGAATGAGAAAGAGAAACATAAGAGGTTTTCCTTTTCTGTTGGAGAGAAAGGAACTGGGACATGTTTTCCTTTTTTTGTTGTTTTGTTATTTTTAATTATTTTGATACAAATAATAAAATAATAGATAATTCCTAAGATGAAAAAAGCATTAGCCAGAACGGGTGTTGAACATAGGAAGCAGATTCTCTACTGACATGAGTACATGACTTAAGGTTTGTTCAACCATAATACTTTGTGTCATGTTGCACAAAAGATAAATATGTGCAAAAACAAATCACATACATAAAACATTGATATACAGTGAAGAGGCTCTTGCCCATCCGTGTAGGTTGTTCCTTCGGCCATAAGATACTAAGTTTATTCTTATCGAGGGCGTCTGGCCATTCATTCCAATTGATGCTGATGCACCAATAATTGCAAAATCTCTCACCTTAATCAGTGGGATGAAGGAGAAAATTTGAATGAAGGAATGCTACACCTCTGCAATGGATAAAAAGGCGAATGCCTTCCATCTTTGAGAAAATCTTAAATTCCATTATAACTTTCAGTGACATACTTTAAACATTGATCTACTTTTCAGAAAGAGCAAAAGTGATTCTTCATAAAGATATCATCTCTTCCTCTCCATCCTCTGTTCATGTGGCGCATTTTTCTCACAACTTATAGCAAATTGAGCATTTTCTTCATCAGTTATTCAATAAATACATTCAAATCTGGCTTGGGTCAAGACACTTAGGGTCGAATCCACAAATGTTAGACCCTAATTCTAAATGTTCAGATTAGAGTTGATCAACGGATTAATAAATGATTTAATTTCAAACACAATAAAAGAACATTTAACAATTCAAAGAGTAAACAATAAAGAGTAAAGAATAAAGTGTGGAAACTTCTAACAATATATAAATAATCCTAATTAGACCTGGCAATCAGGTCAGCAGATTGACCCATGACCCAACCCAGTTTTTTCCAAGTTGGATCGGGTTGGGCCATTCTCAAATTCAAGTTGCTAAGTATGAGAACCTAACCCTATTTTTTCAGATTAGGTTGGGTCAGATTTACAAGTCGTGTCAACTTTTTGCCAAGTCTTATTCCTATCACTTTATGAGCTAGACCTATTCATAACTGAGCTTGGCTTGGTTTTTGCCAAATTTCTAATTAGTCTGGAATCAGAATCGGAATTAATGGAGGATTCCAATTGTTTGGTTAGGCGGAATTGGAATCCTATCTTCATTCCTCCTGGAATGGCATTCCCCCATTTAATTAATGGATTGGCTATTCCCTTCTCTTCTTCTAGTAATGAGAATCCATTCCAGCCAATTCTGATTCCAATTTCAGTCTGAACCAAACATGTGAGGGAAATAGATCATTCTAATTTCGATTACAAAGTATTCTGCCAAATGGACCTTTATTACTTTTCCATACGTAGTAGAACCCATAACAAAAGGGAGAAGTAAGGATACACCCAATGTAGAAATCTGATTCTCAATGCACAAATATAAATATTCAAAGTCAAAAAACCACACCCTATGCATTCATACTTACCTTATTTTGAGTGGCACCTGCCCCACGTATACCTTTAATATACAAATTTTGACACTAGGGCATGGGCCGTTCTCCCTAAACAAAACAAAACATCACTATCTCCTGTCAAACAGTAATGATGGGCTGGGGTGTTGACGTTTTATTAGGAGAAAAAATTAGGAAGAATGACCATCCAGCACATATCAGAATTTTATAGCCTCAAATTAGAGGGGGAATGCATTGAATTGATGTCAAATTCACGGTAGGATGTGATTTATAGGGGGAGAGGGCTATCAGAATTCTGCATCGTACTTGTCCGAAAAAATTAAGGAAAAAGTACGAATACATACAATGCAGAATTCTGACTTCCAGCCACCCCCTTGGAGTAGCCCTCTCCCTCCCTATAAACCACATCCTGCCCGTGAATTTGACATCAATTCACGGTCAGGATGCATTCCCCATGTACTTTGTGGCTAGTACATTCTGAGCTGGGCTGATCGGTACTTCTCCCAAAAATTAAACAGCACTGATCTGTGTGAAGGACACGTTAGCATGGGTGTCGGTCAGTCATTCACATGGAGCTTCAAAATTAACCAAGCCTTTCCCTTTCATTGGGTCATGCAACTATCGATTCAAGCCAATTTTCTCTCGTTTTTCATTGGTAGTGGGGAGTTGGTCCAGTTAAAAAGTCCATAGACATGTTTTTTAGCTCGGTTTGGAAGGAGTAAATGCAAATATGTAATGTGCAAATACATATAAGATAATGCAAAATATAAGGTTTTGCATTCTACTTATTTGCATTTATAATCCTTTCAAAGTGAGCCTAAGAAACAAGTCTATTTTGTTTTCTGGTTAACAAGAAGTATATAATTAATTAAGTTCAGTCTGATCAGCTTGCTCGAACTGATGAGGAACGTGGAGTTGGGTTAGACTGGTAGTTGATAAAACTGGAAACTTCTGTTTAGAAATAGAAATTAAAACCCCAGAAACCCAACACTCCGAATTTCTCGCTTGTGGTGAAACAGACATGCACGTAGCAGTGAACCTTAAAGCTACTCAAAAACAACTTATAAATAACTGCTTTTGGTGGCACTGCACTGCAACTTAGCTAACTCCATTGTCTCTCTTCATGCACGCATGCTCTTGAAGATATGTTGAGTAATCCGGGTTTAAGAAAAGGTTCCTGGACTGAAGAAGAAGATATTCTTTTGAGGGAGTGCATTGAAAAGTATGGGGAGGGAAAATGGCATCGGGTTCCTGTTAGAGCAGGTGCGGTGTGCCGTATTTTCTTTGTTTTCTTTTTGCTAAATTATATTGCTGATGCAGAGAGAGAGAGAGAGAGAGATTCTCTTAATTAAAATAGTTGCAAATAAATATTTGTTGAAATTTCTTTCTCAATTCTTCTTGGGTTTCCAGGTCTGAAGAGATGCCGGAAGAGCTGTAGGCTGAGATGGTTGAACTACCTCAAACCAGATATCAAGAGAGGACAGTTCACGGCAGATGAAGTTGATCTCATTACCAGACTTCATAAGCTCTTAGGCAACAGGTAAATTCAAAGCCGTTTAGTTCAGCCCTGCAGCTTGAATGCCACAAAGAAATCAAACTAATTGTGATATTATTCCCTTGCATTAATTATTTCCTGAAATGGGTCCATTATCAAAGTATTGTAGGGGAGGTGAGTGAGTTCAGATTTCTTGAAAATGAATTGCTTCCCTAACTAATAATATGGAGAGTGGATTAGTTGAACTTGATAGCTGTGTTATGGGCAAGGTTCAAAATTCCACAACTATTTTGTTCTGACTTCTGATGACCAACTTGTGCCGGTACTGGAAACAAAGTTAGAGGAGCTGAGAGATCTCATTCCTTTTCGTCGTTTTAATTGAGCCTGTATTGGTGGCGTATCGTAGCGTTTCGGTTGCATATTTGCTATTACTGAAAGCCAAGATAAATTAATAGTGCAAAAGCGAAAATAAAAGGAAAGAGGAAACAAGAAGTCTAACCCTCTTTAGAATCCTTTCACACCTAAATTCTCCAAATCCTTTCTAAACTAAACACCCCAAATCTCTATATCTATAGAACAAAAAGACAAAAACATTAATGTTGTGTTTGGTTTGAAGGGAAAAGAAGGGAAAGACTTTACAAACTTTGTATAGATTTTTTTACCTTTTCCTTCAAACCAAATATAACCTAAAGTCTTTTCACCCCTTTTGGACTTGCTATGGGCGCATATGACCATCCCAACACTTATGTCAATTGGGAATCATGCCCACTTGCAACAAAAAGGTAAAAGGAAGGAAAAGTGGGAAAAGAAGAGGAGGAGGAGAAAAAGATATCGTCGTATTTTTTCAAAACAAAAGGTATATTCTCTTATTTAATTTTTTAGATATTTATATTTTTTATTTTGTAGTGTAGTATGTTTAAAGTGAATATATTTATTATTTGAAGAAATATAGTTATTATTTATATAAAAATTCTAAATAAATAATTTTCTCCGAAGAATAACAAAAGTTGAAAATTATAATGTTTAATAAAAATAAAATAAATGCTTAAATGTTGAACTTTTTATTAGTGTTATTGTATGGTATGTACATGTTCTAGAGTCCTGTTATTGTTGATTGTAATATTTCTCTTTATATACCCTATTAAAATGTGTATTTCTCATGTGTTTATACCTTATTTTTAATTCATCTTTATATTTACTGTTATTAATGTACTTATGTGATTTGTATGGATTTCTCTACCATATCCAGGTGTCTTCATATGTTTTGCTTGTATCCGTGTGTTTTCAAAGTGTATCCGTATATGAGCTCTCCAATGCAATGCAATACCCATTACTAAAACATTGAGCCTTGGCTATAAATAGATTTATGGGTTTTGAATTGAAAATTGGGAAAAATAAATTAACTAATAAAATAGATTTATTTTTTATTTTTTTTTATTTTGGTGTGATCTCATCATAAGAAATGATCATATAGTAGATCTACAAATGATCTATCATGTCCATAAATTTATTAAAATTTCTTGTTTAGTATTTATTTTTTTTCTAAAATTTTGAAGGAAACAGTTACGTAATAATTATTATAAAAAAATTATCAATAGCATATTCACTTATAAATTGTTTGAGTATATCTTTGATGGTGGTGAAGATAATTGGATTCTTAATTAGATATAAGATTTTTAGTGAAAATTAAAAAAATAAACAAAATTATATAAAAAGTAGAAATTTATGTGATGATACATAATAATTATAATGTGGATCTATGGATAATCTATCATTTCCATAAACCCACTAAAAGTTTATATAAAAATTTAATTTTTTGAACTAAAAATAAATAAAAAATAACTATTTGAGTACTAAATAATTACCATTTTTTTCTTATAAATGGTTTCTATATTGGGAAGTTAGATAATTAGATTGGTTGCCTTTAGCTTTTTATAAGTACACACACATATATATATATATATATATATATATATATAAATTGTTTTTAAGAGTACAAGAACAAGTTATTATTTTAATTTTGAAATTTAAAACACTTAGAATTAGACAATTAGATTAATAGTTGAGTTTGAATGTAAACATGTTAATAAGTATTTATTTCTTAGATTTATCATTTATGAGTGTTTTAAATTTTAAAATTTTAATTAATTTATATGCATATAAAATATATGCTCCCGTATGTCGATTATGATATGTTTCTATGGTGTAGGTTTTATTTAAGCTTTATATATATATATATAGTGTTATTGATATATTTATATGATTTATTAAAATATCTATAGTAGTGTATTATGCTTATTTTGATTTTTTATTCCGATCCGTATGGGTTCAAGGCATACTCCAACACATCTCCTAAAATTCGCTTTTCCATTACACACTCTGTGTTTTTGATATTTTGAAGGTCATGCAAAGTGAGAGATTGAAAAATTCATTTTGGCTGTGTTTTTGATATTTATCTTTTTTTGTCCACATTCATCATGAGATGTCATTTGCAGCAGTCTACCAAAACAGGCCAATTAATTTTAATTGGAGAAAGTCAATAATAACACTCAATGGATGCCAGCTGTAAAGTGTATGACTCAGAACCACTCAACTCAACTTGTCACTTGGTATTTAATTTACGGCTAAGCATGCGTGGGCGTTGATAATTGGTCACACGTACAGCTCATCATAGCCCATGATTCATATACTGCTAGTTAGGGGAAACCGGATTTTTGAAAGGCAAAACAAAAAGGATAGGAATGGAACCGAAATTACGTTTTCATTTCATTGATTCCAAAAGGCAAAAGCAAAGCTTTGAAACCAAATTATCTTTTTCTATTATTGTTTCTCAGGTGGTCATTAATTGCGGGTAGACTTCCCGGGAGGACAGCAAATGATATCAAGAACTACTGCAATACGCGGATGCGCAAAAACAAGGTCTCCCCTCGAAAAGAAAAAGAGACGACGGATGACAAAATTGTAACTCAGAAGACCAAAGTTTTCAGGCCTCGGCCTCTGAATTTCTGCAAAAATTCTCCATGCTTCCTGAGAAGGATGGCTGATTCTACAAGTGTAGGTGCTGTTAGTCATCCTCAAACAGGAGAAGAAATGCCTAGTAATAATAATAATAATAATAATAATGAAGTGTTTCTTAGTCTAGATCTTCCACCTCCTACAGATGAGGCTTTACCATGGTGGAAGAGTATCTTAGCTGGGTGTGAAAATGAAATAGTAGGGGACAATGGGATCTCATGCTCCATTAGTGGTGGTAGTTCTGAACAAGATGTTGAGCTACTACTTAAAAGCCTCTGGGCTGAAGAATGGACCCAAAAATGCTGGTCATGAAGCACACTTCCCTGGAAATAGGCTGTAATGATTGGGATAACTTGTCATTAGACAATGGAAATATTTGGGATCTTCTATTATAGCAAAAACAAGGACACTTCAATTTATAATTTGGTTTTCATGCCTTATTTGTCCTTTTTCACTTTTCTTGGACTATTCTTGCTCATTTTAACTTGCCAAGCTATATTAATTTTGAGCATTTATTAAATGAAAATTTTCTGTTAGGGCTTATTCAAAAATTAAACATGCCAAGTTATTGGGTTTACTTGTTCCCAAACCTCATGAGACCCCCTAGGCTCTCAACTATAGTAACTAAACCTAAAACCTAGATACGTGATTTGACAAATCTTATATGAAGTTCAGGTCTTAATTGGGTCCAAACAGCTAAAATCAATCATGACCCTGTTAAAATCTCAACTCAACTCACAATTCGCACACCCACAAGTAGTAGTTATTCTATTAATATCAAGACTCAAACCCTTCGAGTTTGGCCCTCACCACTGATAGCCCTAATAAAGATACATGCAAATTTACAATTATCAATACATTGTCTCTCTCCATAATCCATATGAATTGGTCTTCTAGTACTTGCATAGATAGAGATAGGGTGGCCTTCATCGCTAGATCATGTGGTGCACCGTGTCGAGCTCAACGTTTAAAGCTATAAAACTGACAACATATTCGCCCTCTTAAGTTTTAGATTAGAGGGTGAAATACCTTTCTCACTCCTCAGTCTCCTGACAATTTATATTTTACTTTACCCTTGTCAGGGAGCTGAGTGCCTTTGGTAATAGAGTTCATTGTGAACAATGTGGGAGGTTGAAAATTCTTGATATAATCATATAATACATAGAGATTAGCACGTAGTTTTTAATTTTTATATTTAAAGTATATATAGTGGATTGATTTTGTAAACCAATGTTTTGAAAACCGATTTGGAGGTTAATGGTTAGACCATCGGTTCGAATGGATGATTCGTTGCAATTAAAAAAAAAAAAATTAAAACAAAGAAGTGGCAGAACATTGTTTTCAGCTAGATCTGTTCCTTACACAGCACGTCTCACACTGACCGACCTTACAGCGAGTTCACATCTCAGCGTGCATTAGGATTACACTGTTGATGGTTGGGATGAATTATGGAGCATGTTTTGTGGAGCGCAGATGTGAATTCACTTACAAGCACATCAACCCATGTATTGGGAATATTTCTCATGAATAATAACATATATGTATCGGAGATATTTCTGATACATGGTGGAATTAATGTACTTGTAAGGTTGGTATAAAGTTTACTCTGAAGAGAAGATAAATAATAACAACCAAGAGAAATCCAATTACAATAAAAATAATGAAATCCAAGCAAAGACAAATGAAAATAAGCATCACTAAGAATATAAAGAATTTACGTGCTTTACCCTTATTGTCTGCGTCCATGGGAGAGACGAAAACTGTATTTCACTATGAAAGAAAATGAGAAACAGTACAGGTACCTTGTAGTTTGAATCTCAAACCAACCCTTAATCATTGTACACCCGTTCTTCCATTCCTTTTTCAACCTAAAGAACAAAAACAAGAGAGAAACCCTACTCTTACACCAAGAGCATCATTTCTCTTTTTTTCTTCTCAATGTCACTCTCTACCCTATATACAAAAGAAACCTTTTATATGTAAGACCCTCTTTAATATAAAAAGGGACCACACCAACCATTAAATTAAAAATAGTCCAACGGTTGAAAAGTAAGACACAACCACAACAATCTCTATCTTTGCTTATTTTTCGACCACTTTGAGAATCTATTTTTTGTACTTCCACCTGTTAGCAAGTACCACAAACGTCCATTGGCCTTGTAAAACAGCACCAACTACCCACAACTTGAACCACTTGGTCTTAACTCCAGCTGGTTCAAACAAAACGACCAATGTACCTGTATAACTGCACCTGAGCTAATGGTTCTAGTTCACTTCAGAGAGGGACCTTGATCCTTTCTCTCTCCCAGTAGGAATATTTCTCTCACCATCATCTATACCTTGAAAACTTGTAGCACTTGTCTTTGTCCTATCTATGAAAGAGACTATTCATGTGGTCGCACTACCTTGCGCACTTCGTTTCCAACATCTCATCGAGGTCATAGGAACCACTATACTCCCAATTAGATGATACAAACCCTTGCATTTTCTCCCTTCATCAGGATCATACCGTCGCGTATGATTTTCATGACTCCACGCACTTGCAACAAAAACCTTGTAACCCTTAGAATCCAACTGGCTCAATGATATTAAATTCCTATACATTTTGGGACATATGCCACACCACCCAAAGTACGAACCTCTCCATCAAACATTTTGATTTTCATTGTCCCAACACCCGTGATGTTACACGTAGATCCATCACTCAAGGAGACAACATCTCTCTTCCTCTCTTGGAACATATCAAAATATTCCTTCCTATAGCATTTGGAGAAAATTTGCACATACCTTCGAAGACTTAAGAATGTCTCCATTATCATATGTTGCAATTGCCATGCTTCTAGATTTATCCTCGCCCCTTTTTCATGCAGGACAATCTCTCTTCATGTGACCAAATTTCTTGCATATATAACATTGTACTTTGCCATTTTCCCTGACCTTGAATCTAGGTTTGTTGCTCTCAGATCCCCTATCAGATTAACTTGATGAGCATGTGGGGAACTCTACCTTGATCGACATCAAAGTACTGCTTAGTAATTATATATCACATGCATGCAAGTGGAAGAATTAATGTCTCATTTTTGGATGTAAATTCAATGTAGTCTCCCCTTGATCCATCTAGAAGGCAATCCCTCTTGAAGCCCTTGTCAACGCACCTTCCCCAATTCTTTCAGATCCCCTAAACCTATCGTTAACTAACCAACTTTATAACTGGAAGCAACTAGGATAAACTCCCTCAATATCTCCTATTAAACATCTACGTAAACTACACTCCCTCTCTCTAACCCCTGAGCCTTCAACACACACCCTTGGGCCTACCATTAACACATATGAATAATCTTTTTTAATAAATCACACACACACACACACACACACATATTGATTCACCAATTGAGCCCAGGTCCAACCTAAGTACATCAATTTTTAGTGTGAACTAGCTTGGGTTGGATAAATTGGGCTTAACTTCGGGTTCAAGCTAGGCTTGGGATTTAGGCTCAAATTTTAGGGTTGGGCATAGATTGAGATAAATCCTAGCCCAATCTACCCAACTTGCACCCTTAATACTGATGAAAAGAAAAGAGACCATCCGTGGTATATATCTATACTATTATAAAAAGTATAAATGAGGGTGTGGAACTTAACTAAAATGCCCACATTTGTTATTTAATCCATCTCTAATTATGAATGTTGAAAATGTGATTTCAATTAATGCTTTTCACCTCTTTTAATCCCATGTCATTAGCTCTTAAATTTAAGGTATTAATTCACATTCTCTCTTATTAAATTCTACATTTAACTTATTTTTTTACTAATAAATGCTTTTAATTAGACCTATGTCCAATACTTTTAACAATATAAACCCATATAATTTAAAACTTGCTTAAAAATAAAACCATTCTTTACCCAAACTAAGCAATTCAACCATCCAAATCAAATTGGTCAACCCATGAAGTCATAGTTAGATAATAGAATTTTTAAATATAAACAAATATAAAAAATTACAAAAATGTGGAAAAATAGACACATTTATGATATCTTTTAATCAAATTAAAATAAATAAGTGTAATAAACATGAATTATTTTTATTGATGATGAAAATAAAACACATAATCTAAAACTAACCAAAAATGAAATTATTTTCCTGTTTAGCGGAGATTAATAGTTAAATAATAATAATAATAATAATTAAATGTCATAATTAATTATTTTATGTGTTCCATGCTGAAAAAATAAAATATAAAAAACATAAAAATGAAAAAAATACATAAATTTTGCAAAAAAAAAAAACATTTAGGCACATGTACAATATCATATATTTATCATATCAATAAAAAAAATGTGCACATCTATAACTAAAATTGTGGAACTTTCTTTTGACTAAAATACTCATTTTTGAAATTTAATTCCTATTTAATTGTGAGGTTTAAAATGTAGTTTAAACTACAATTTTCACCTCATTCAATTTCCTTTCTTTAAATATTACATTTTTTTGATAAATGAACAATAAAAATACAGTACTAGATAAGAAGATAAAGCATTACAAAAAGAAGAGTCCGGCAAGTATGTGGGCTATCAATGATACCCAAAACTTTTCAGCCTAATATAAAGTTCTTACATAATCAGACTCGAATTTTGCAATCTGCATTTGATTAATAATAAAAAACAAAAAATATATGAATTTTATAAAAAAATTTGGATATATTATTATCACTATCTAAAATTCCCATGTGCATATTATCATAAAAAGTAAAAACAAAAGAGTGTTTTATCTTTTATATAAAACATTTTTTACTTTTTTTTTAACAATGATGAACGTCTCTAACTTCACAAAAAATAGGATGAAATTCTATTTGTTTCATGTACGAGGGTTTTCTTATGCCAACCAATGAAATGAACCCACATAAAAAATTATTCTGCATCACATTAAATGCGCAATTGAGGTGAGACAGGAATAGAGCCTACCAGAGTTTATTAATTTAGATTCTTCGGGGTACTACTGTACTAGATAATACAACATTACAACGTGTCACTGACACCGTGTCAGGGACAATACAGGACCAATTGATAAAAAATTGTTCCACGTCACATTAAATGTTAATGGGTGTGAAAACATTTAATTATTTGCAAATAATTTCTTAAGAAGTACTAAATTATTTAATAATTAGTAAAATAATATCTCAAAGAGTACTAAAATAATTAATAATTAATTAAAAATAAAATATTTAATAATTAATACAAATAAAAATGATAAAAAAATTAAAAGTTACAAAATATTTAATAATTAAGAACTCTAGTTCTATGGCACTCATCTACTATCACTCCCTTTCCTTCCCTAAGATCTTGGTCTGGTGAAACAAAACATTAAAATGGACCCAAAACAGGTCCGTTTCCAGTGAACATCTTCATTCAAAATTAAATTTGTATGGTTGAAAACTGAGGTTGAAAGATGAAAAGAGTGTTCAACAGCCTTACAGAAAGACATCAAAGAATAATCCTCCAGAGCTAGCTACGTAGAATCCAGTACAGTGCTGTAGAATCCCAACACTTGCATCAGAGTAGAATAAACATAAAATGTGTATCTTCAAGAAATCAAACCAGAAAATACCAATTCCACACAGGGCTCCAGAAATTTGAGTTAAGACTTAAGAACCATCAAAAATCAAAACAGAGTTTAAGGAGCCAATAATTTATAAATTCTTAAAGACACTAGATATGTTGTTGTTAAAACTTGAATTTTGAATGCTCGTGGCGACAAGGGTTGATGAATATGGATTTAGCAAGAAATCTATTATTTCTTCCTTAGCTTATTTCATGGCATGTCATCTTTTTCTTCAAAATATGTCACAAAATTAATGTTTTGATAAGAGATTTTTGGAGGGGGTAGAATGATGGCAAAAATCTATCCTATAAATTTTTCCATTAATTTATACCCACACTACACTAGCTCTTGATGACATTTTATCTAAAAATCATTGAAACTGGTCAACCTTAACAACTCATTGTTATTAATACATGTGCAAAGCAAGACCTCAACAGCTAACCGGAGACCATCAAACATGCAAGAAAGCTGCAAAACACTTGTTCAGTTGTTTAGAGTTTTGACAATTTTAATACCTCAAAATAGGCATGCTTCAACAGACAAACCTATCCTTCAATTCATATTTTCAATTTGAAGATAATATCTTTTTTGTTTTCTGGTTGATTGGTGAATAGGTGGACTACATGCAACGTCATGGCTGAAAAGGCATAGCTGAGTTGTAGTAATGGTCCCAGCGAGGCTCCAACTCGCCACCTTTGCTCATAAACCAATGCTCTAACCAACTGAGATACAGGACCAACATTAACTTTTTTTCTTTTGCTACTTTTCCCTTCTTACTTTGCATTGTTGGGTCATTAAAGTTTAAAACAACTGTTATGATATCTATTTATCAAAAAAAAAAAAAAAAAACTGCTTTGATGTACTATCTGATGAAATAAGCCAAGAAGAAGTGGCAGCCAACCAAAATATGACACAAGATAGAAGCCATTAAATTGCAAGATGTGATAAATTGCTAGAATTAACCAAGATATAGACTGGATTCTGACAATGGTTCCTTTGTTTTATTGTACAAGATAATCTTAGGTGCATACTATGGCGCATTTATCAATTTGCAAAAATAAACAAAATAAGTATAAAGATATGAAGACATCAATAAGTATTCTTTTATGTGCCAAGGTGGTTTTGGGGTAACCATGATTTCATAATTTTCTTTCAAATACACACAAACTGTAGCTTTATCCTTCCTTGTTTAGGAATTAATACTTTGCATAGTTGGGCTGGAGTGTTTGTTTGCCAGGTGACTACTGCTCGGCAGGTCCAAAATAGAGGGGTTATACCCATGAAAGACAAATTGGACAAGAAACATCTGACAAGTGACAAGCATGTTTTTGTTGTTTGCAGTATTTCTGTGGTGTGTAATAGAGGTTCATTTATGGTTTGATGAAATATTAGAAATTAAAGAAGGAAAGGTGACAGGCATGTTTTATTTATTTATTTTTTTTTCTGGAGAGATTTTAATGGGCACAAGATTTAAGAATCAAGATGTCAAGCTTCAACGATTGTATGAAGATATTTTTGTCTTTAGCCCATATCTGAAACACATCTGACCGCATTAATCCCGTGATCCCACTCTTACCAATTTAGATATGAATTAGGGTTTTAGATCTGCTAATCAGACTCAAATTCAAACACAAAGTGACATGAAAAATAACATTTTCAGATTTCAACATAGGGGTGGATAGAATTGATGTGGATAGGAAATCTGGACACCCGCAACTCACGCCTCCCATTTTGCCACATCAACAAGCCTCTCAACCATGTTACGTAGACTATACGTAAAGGATTCCTTCTCCTTTACGTAGACTATACGTAAAGGATTCCTCTCAACCTGTCGCACCTACCGGTACCAAGCACGAACAGAGCAGAGAAGAAAGAAGGCAACATATATACCTTTGGCCTTGATAACTGCAGGCTTATCACCGACGTTGAACATCAGATCCAAGTCAGGAAGCCTTCTTGAGTACGTCCTCATAAGTTGCAGGATTCCCCACAATGTAAAAACATCTCTTCCTTCTACTATATCTCTATATTTCTCCACGTAAGCTCTCCCGTTCACGACCATCGTTAGCCTAAAAAAACGCAGACCTTCTTGCTCCTTCCTCCATCTCCCTTGAGATTCCAGTATCTTTCCATACCATGGGTCTTCATGGATCCAACGGAAATATTAATTCTGGGCATACCTCAGTTGATGATGAATGCTCATTTCCCTTTTTCTTAAATTTTGCCCCATAAACATCTCTCAAATATGATGAATGCTCATATTCTGGGCGCAGATATATATGCAGCAAGGGAAACGATCATGGTGATGGTTTCTACCCATCGATCACTCATCCCACGCCCATGCTCCAGCTCGAGAGCACTGATTTCAACCACTGTGAGTCGTGTGTTTCCTCCCGGAAGAAACAATATCTTTGGCTCTGCAACAAGAACCCTCAAACTCTGATTCCGATCCTTAGCCAAGAAACAAGAGGATCCTGAACCCTCCACAACTTTGGTCCATTTACTGTTAGAAACCAGCACTTGAAAGACCTACGGACAGCCATGTGGTGTTCTACGTGTTCAGCGCTGACCTATTAGTGCACTAAAGTGAGAGAGAATGGCTACTATGTTACGCTGCTTAGAGAGAACACTGTAGCTCTAAACGGGTTAGGAAGACGATACAAATGGGTCTGATCCAACCCATATTCGACTCTAACCCCACTGAAACCCGACTACAATTATTTAACTTTTAGACATTTTTATTGTATATGAACCGGTTCAACTCGATAATTTTGGTAATTATTTAGTAATTAATTATTTAATTAATAATTAACCACAAATAAACTGAAATTCAATTACAGATTACTAATTAATTAATGGTTAACTACTGATTAAAATAAACTATTTACAAATAACAGTAAATTATCACAAAAATTACTCTTAATTTTCACTGTTTACAATAAATAATTATAAAAAATTAACAATGAATTGTCAGTCAAATAACAATCAATAATTATCAGTAATTATTAACTTACAGTAATTTAAGTTATTCTAAATTACTAAATAACTGAAAATCAATAAAATATTTTTTTCATAACAATTATTAATTATAGAAAATCATCCCTATAATTACTATGAACTTACAATATTTAACAATATATAATTGTTTAGGTAAATTATTTTGGAAATTTAATATCCAATATTATATCTAAATAATTATATAACAAAATATTACTATTATGCAATAACTTTAAAATAAATAAAACTTAAATAACGAAAAATAGTTAGGTAATGAACATGACTTTAAATATTGAAATAACTAAATATTTTAAATAATGAACATAAATAAGTTTTAAATATTTAAAATAATGAAATTAAGTAAAAAATTTAAAAATTTTATGAAAAATAGAAAAATAATTATTATAGACTTCATAATATTCCAGTTAATAATAATAATTTTATATTTTACAAAATTAATAATAAAATTATGTAATAACAGTATAAATTATAATTTTATAGATTATATAATTTAATAAATAATTAATAGTTTTAAAATTTAAATAACAAAATATTTAATTAACCTAATAATATTTTAAGTAATTAAGGTGGTGTTTTGCATCGATGTGCCACATTAGAAAAAGTGGTGCCCTTCACAAAACGACCTCTTATTTGGTGCCATTTTTTCTAGAAAAAAAAATGTTGCTTTAGACCATGCCTTGGAAATCGGGAAAGTGTAGTCTTAAAAAATGTCAAATTCAATGTTTTCTCAGAAAACAGCCCATTGCTGCCAGTGGTGCGATGATGTGACATCAATGTGGCATCATCTTGGACGTTGAATAATATGACCAATGCTGAAAACGGTTCTACAGCATTGGTACCAAACAAAACTAGTGTTGTTTCCCCAGAAAACAACCTATGTGGTAGCACCATTTCCAAACAAAAAATAAGCACCGTTTTCTAAGCTTACAACTCAGACATACCTAGCACCGTTTTCTATGTTCCCAACACCGATGCCAAACACCTACTAATTTTTAAATATTTTAAATATTGATCAAAAAATATAATAACTAAATTATATTTCAAATATTATTGAAATAACAAAAAAATAGATTAAATAGTGAAAATGAGTAGATTAAATAACTTAGAACTATTGAAGTTTCCCAATAAAAAAAATATGTAATAACTTTCAAAAAATATCCTTTAATATATAATTGAAAATAGAATAATAATTACATTTATTATTGTACTAATAATAAACAATTATTTCACTTATATCAATTAATAATTCTAGAAAATAATTTTCAAAAAATAATATTTTTAAAATCTTTACCTATCTCTATTATATATTTTTATATGTACTAAAATTAATATTTATTGTATTCTCAGTAATTATTGATTATATTTTTGTGATAAATATAATTTCAATAATTTTTGGAGATTAAACTATTGTTATTTTACTTTTGAAACTTAATTTGTTAAATTTATTTTTAGCAATTGTGTATTTTCATTATAATTTATTCATTAGTATTTATTGAATATTAACCTATTATTGGAGATTATACTATTTATTAATTAATTTAATATATTTTCAGTATTTATTGTATTTCTGTAATTATTGGGTTTGTTTAGTTTTTATTAGTTATTGATTTTATTTTTATTATAATTTTATTTTCAATAATTATATATTTTTACTATAAAATTTCAATAATTATTGGCAATTAAACTATTGTTATTTATTAGAGATTAGACTATTAAATTAATTATTTTTATTTTCTTATTATAAAATAATTATTAAAAGTAGTACTTTTGGAATTGAGTCATAAGTTTGGACCCCATAAGGGTCATAATTTTTCTTTTTTTGGGCACTACACAATAAGTTAACAACACAATTCTTCAAAATCTGAGCCGTTAGCGAAACTTGAATCCACATCTCTACTAACCCTCATAGGGGTCAGAATTTTTTTTTTTCTTTTTTGGGCATAGCACAATAATTTTTTTTATTAATTTACTCTTATGTGTTTTTATTGTTTCACTTTTGTTTAACAAAAGTTCGTGCATCACACGGGTCCTGACTAGTAAATTAATAAAAAGTAGTAGTAATTTATTATTAAATAAACAATAATATATGATTAAAAATAATAAAAGAATACTAAATTTCATTAATTGATATTTGATTTATTTTTTCATTCCCATGCATTGACAAGGGGTCCTACTAGTTGTTGAGTGGCATGTTTGGGTTTCCCTAGGATTTTTTAAGCCCCCTCTCCCTTACTTGAGTGTCGTTTCACTCGGTCTCTCCTTTTAACTCACACGATCTCTAGGATTTTGAGCTTTGAACTCTCTTGAATATTGTACCCAATGGTAGTTGTAGGCAAGGTGGTGGTCAGGTTAAGGAGATGGTCTCCTTGAAGGACAGAGGAAGACCAAAGGCGAGGAATCAATTAGAGGGTCAAGGCAAGGAGAGTGGAGAGACGACTGAGCAGAGAATCAGATAATAGAGTTAATCAATAGCTAAATGAATGAATTTCATAATAAGAAGGATCTCTATTTATGGGGAAGATCCCGAGATCCTGAAGGGAATGAGCTAAAAGTTTTTTGTTTTCTACTAGGAAAGGGAATATTGGATTCGTTATTGGTCATTAAGGAGCATTGCTATGGTTTCATCACATGTTCCTATGAGGATCTCTTCGAGGATTGACTTTCCTTTCACCCGAAGATCCTCATAACCCACGTGTGCTACTACATTTTGCACCTTACTTAATTGACATGGCGCTAGTAACGTCATTGCTTGGCGGGCAACGTCTTATTAGACCTACGTGGCACCTTGTCACGTTTGTCACTTCAAAACTACACGCGTAGCTAATATTCGAATCTGATTTTTAACTAACTAGGATTCCATAGTGATCCAGGGTTCATTGTGGGGCCAAATGCATGTAAAAACTCATCGTAGGTTCAAATCGAATCTGTATTAGGCTTGCACTAAGCATAGGTTCATCGCAAGCGTGTGGTGAACCGCGGGTTTATCGTAGACTTGCGATGTACTATAAGCTTATCGCAGAGGAAAGATGAACTGCAGACTGATCATAAGCGTCCATGTGGCATCGATCTAGTGTTTTTTATGTTATGAGGGACTAACCGAGGACTATGCACCTACAATAGCCTCTAAATAAAGCATCAAAAGATGTTGCAATTGAATACATTCTCAACATGATAGAAAAATAATTTTTGATACTTTTAATATTATTAGTCAAGAGCCGTGCGACACATGAAGATGGAGTTTTATGACATTTCGAATTATGTATTGCTCATTTAAGTTCGATTCAAGTATTATTTTTTGGGTGAAAAATTGCCACCCATTTTCCTTTTCTCTCTGACAAACAATGTCATAGTCAATGGGTTACGTGAAGTAGCATCACTCTGTTTTGGTGACCAGAATAATGATGAATTGATCAAGGTTTTCAATTTTAACTTTGTTCTCAATAATAAATTTACTATCTTTGTTGGATTTTGATATTTGACCAACAATAAATATTAAACAAATTTTAATATCACATTATGGTAGCATATTATATTTTAAATGAGATTATTTTTTAGCTTGAAATAATGATCCATTGGTCAAGGCACTCACTTCTCTGTTTTCAATAATAAATTAACTATTTTGTTGGATTTTGAATTTTTACTAGAATAGTATAAGACAAAGCTAGAATATAACGTTGGAAATTGATCACTCTCATTGGGGAATAAACTGCATTGTCGTCAAATTGGCTAGACATAATCCAGAAATACTGCTTGAGATTGAGTTGAACATGATCCCAAACAAGTATGTCTGAAGATGGAGCATTTACGGGAACACGTATTGGAAAATTGACCTTGTTTTAGGATGTTGCGATGCTTATTTCAAACGCTGTCAAAGGTCTTTTACACCGCCACCCTACCCTTTTACGTTCTTTTTTTTCCTCTTGTTACTAATTAGTTGCTGGGATATTAGGGTCCGTTGGGTTTGTAGTCAGAATTGGAATCGGAATGTTTCATTTTCGTAGTCTGTTTTTGGTTTAGACTGGAATGGAATTTCATTCCCAAAGGAGAGGCAAGGAATGATGATCATTCCCTCAAATGGGGAAATGCCATTCCAACAGGAATGGGAATGAGATTCTAATTCCGCCCCATCAAACAGTTGGAATCGGAATAGGATTCCAGACCCCTATTCCTGCAAGACCCTTAAATTTAATAAAAAATCACACAGATTGTACTTACTTGAAGCATTCCCCGACTGTGTAGTGTATGTTTACACTGGCTATAACAATTTTTTCTTCCTAAAGTTAATGTTTGAGAGTGCAATCTTCTTTGGCTAAATTTTCCGGATTGTTTCAGGGTGCTATCCCTTCACTGATAGGGATACTTTCCTCACAAAGAGCTTTCCTCATGTTTACTTTGTTGGTGATCAAAATAAATAAATTGTAAGAAATGATTTATTTTGATCACCAACAAAAACAAATTAACAGTAAATAAAATAGATTGGGGAGAGAGGATTCATGTAACCAACCCCATATAGTTGAGATAAGACATGAATGATAATAAATTTTTATATATTCTTGCAACATCCTCACAACCCTTGCAGCCATGCATCGGTAACATCTCTCTCCATATCTGTATGATTTTATTCATGGAGATATATTTACAATGCACGAGCACGGCTGGCAAGGGCTGTGACTCTGTGAGGACGAAATTTGAACATTGAATTTCATCCTGACAAAATTGGTCCTCCCGTACACTGGGAACATCTCGCTGAAGTTGTGAGGACGGTGTGAAGACCAATTTTGCAAGGACGAAATCTGGATCCTCCAACGAGAACACCAAGGGTGTGGTTAATGAGATCAAACTCACTGGATCAGCATTCTTTTTACAAACATGCATCAGAGTAAAACAGAGTGATGGTCATGTGAGGGCAGTGAGTGACACATTTCGGCTCACACTTGCTACTCAGCCTGACCAGAATAAACTTTCATTCACTAGCTCCTTCAGATTGTGGATAACAAGGCTTACAATCAGCTAATGGTCCTCCACTAAGTAAAAGAGTATTCAACCAGGGCGATTTTATGGTCCCTACAATCCACCTCACCTCATACTTAAAACTAAACAAACATCGAGTCTGACTAGTGTGACTACTACAAATTTCAGACATGCTAAAGTCATATTGAAATACATGTTCATAACTTGTAAAGCTGGAAAATGCTGCTGATTGGAGAAAATCATTTCTTTGCAATAAATAGCCCCCACCTTTGCTCACCCATTGAGCTCCTAACCAGCTTCGCCTTCCAACCGCCAACAATTTCATTGTAGTCTTCCTGGGATACCATATAAAGTCATAAAGCAAGAAAATGGAGTAAGTTTAAGTACTGATAGTTAAACAGACTCAAAAATAAGGAAAAAGAAGTGCAGAGAAGAAACCCGCACTTCAGAAAAGTCATATATGAATGTCCCTCTAGCCTTCTCGACAGCATCCAATTCCCTCTGCAGAACTTTTATGAACTGAATAAGCACCATAAAAGCAAAGCTTGTTAGGTTCCTGATCCCCAGTTGTTGTAAAACAAAAAAAATTGCAATGTTGCATAGACATGGAAACGCAAGTTGGAATCCAACATGTCTGGGAGTGACTCAGCAATTAGAGAAATGAATTTGTACATGTATATAGAAAAGTAAATGTTATTAAAACAGTATTTTTTGAAATCTACCATTCTATTACCCATAGAAAAAGGTCACAAAGTTCATTTTTATTAGCTAGTTGACATTCTGTATGAAATGTCAAATTTTTAGTACATTAGTTGTTAATTTATGTAAAATACCAATTGTCAAAATCTAAGGTTATGTTTGGTTTGAAGGGAAATGCAGGGAAAGGTAGGTAAACCTTTACAAACCTTATATAGGTTTTCCTGTCATTCCCTTCTTTTCCCTACATTTTCCTTCAAACCAAACATAACCTTAAGGTATCCAACATGGACATTTCATCAATTTAAGAGAGAGTCCATGCAACACTGTTTTTATCCTAACCTGATCTGTTCGATCTTCTGCATTGACTTCTTTAAAGCCAGCATCTCTGAGCATCTGTTGACAAAACAAAACATAATAGGCTATAGAGATATCTGAAGAATGTGAACTACAAGGAGAGAACAAAAAGGAAAAATAAAGGAGAAAAGGAAAACAGAAACTTCAAATATGGAATTACCTGACCATATGCCTCTACATCATGTAGATCATACCCTCTCTGCTCAATATACTCTGCAAATTCCTTAGATGGAGATCCAGCCCTTTTGCAGTAATCACTAATAAGAACCTTACCACCAGGCTTCAACCACTTGAAAAAGCTTTTAAATAATGCAGGTTTGTCCTGAAAGTACAACAAGGAATACATTAAGAAGGAATTGGCTACTCGGATCTATGAGTTACATTATGCTTTTGTATGTGTTCTTAAGCTGGAGAAGAATGTTTAAAGCCAAAGATAAAGTATTGATAAAAAAAGCTAAAGATTGAAGTTGAGAATGAAGCAAAAAAAAGAGTTGCAACCCACAGGAACTCTACACATTGAAATACCAGAGAGTGTGGAACAATAAAATGTAGAAATTGGCTGGAAAAAAGTCCTAACAGTGATGATAAGCTTAAGGCATGTCCAAGAAGATGTGGTGGTTAATCTCACACTTCATATATAGTTGAGACTATGCTGAAAATGAGAATTCAGACATTCAATTTCAACAGTTTAAGACACAAGGAATGCATCATAGTTTGGTCATGTGCAAGAAGCCTACCGTATAATCTAAGTTTCTTGAAGTAGCATTAAGAGTTTCTCTACGGTTCATTTTACTAGTAAAGACAAATCAGCCTTTGATCTCAAGTTCTTTAAAACATGAGTTCAAGTTTTCTTGAACTGGGGGAAAACAATGCAAGAGCCAAGTGGCTGAATATGGGATTTTTTTTTAATTTCTATGTACTTTATATTTTCTGTAGTAGGGGTATTTTTTTCGTTTTATATATTGCCTATCGGATAAGGTTTAAAATCTTGACTTATAAAGTTTGGTTGTGTCTGAATTTTCATAGCCATTGGTTTGAGGAGTTCAAGAGTTCTTGAATTTTCTTGTGATTATTGCAATTCAATAATTTTTGTTTTGCATAGTTCTAATAGGATTGCCCTCGTAATGTATATATAGAATGTTGAGTGATTTCCATGCCCTTGAGTGATTCTGGACACCCTGTAGAGTGATTTTAGTTCTCAGTAAAGTTTCTTTATTTTACATCAAAACCCATAATTTTAAGTGAACAGGCTATCAGAGAGGGGCAGCAAGATAAGTGGTGGCGGAAGTAGGACAGCAGTGGGAACTTGTTCAAGATAGCTTCCCTCAAAAAACATATCTGGAAGACAGCCGCTCCATCAAAGGTTGGATTTCTAATATGGCCGGCTGGCTTTAAACAAGTGGCTTACAGTTGACAGCCTAATTAGAAGGGGTATGCAGATCACTAATCAAGTTTGTGTTCTATGTAATCAAGCGGTGGAGCAGGTGGACCACCTGTTTATTCACTCCCCAGTGGCCCGGGGAATATGCCTGATCTTCATCAGAGAGGCCAAGATCCACTGGGTTGTCTCTGGCTCCTTGGTGCTGCTGTCTTCTTGGCACAGATAAGGGAAGATCATTTGGAGTTTGGTACCAGCAACTATTTTATGAACTCTGTGGTCTGAAAGAAATAACAGACTATTTAACTATTTAAGAGCAGCATCAGATCAGAAGAAGACCTCCTTAGGGTGGCTAGCTGCAAGAGGGCCTTGGCTACAAAGGATTTATCTCAGTTGTCCCCTATGAGAATCTTGTACTCTGTGTGCCTTCCCTGGTGTTGTATGTTATTCACCTTTTAGCTATTTTTGTCTTTTTGTGCCAAACCATCTCCAGTTGCTTCCAATATTTGAATGCCCTCAGATCTATACAACCTTAGTGCAAGAACTTTAAATCTCCTTTTTCTGGAATTTTGCAATTTATTTTGTGGGAAACCTGCTCAAAATGCTTTTAAATTAAACAGCACCAAGCTATCCATTATTGTAAATATCTCTGGAAACTTTATTAAAAATTTCACCCCTAAACTTTTTTGAATTTTCTATTCTTCCACCCTTCCACATATGCAGTACTCAATGATTCGACTGAGGACCTTTTCCAACTGCAAATGATGCTTCTCTTTAGTCCCAAAATCATTTCAAAAGTCTATAGCCTATGATTACACCTTAGATTCATCTTTAGGTCATTCAGATGAATCTTTGACACAAATGCAGGGGTGGACAGATAATTTAGGCAAAACTGCAATCATATTGGATTATTGATAAGTTTAGAAGAACCTCAAGGAATGAATCCAGGTTAAGAGTAATTTACTGTTATAACATAATAACCTGAAGTTAAATCTCAACACTATTGCACATCCTGTATTGATATAAGGGTGACAATTTACTCTTACAATATGTACAAGCATGTTGTAGAAAGTTTCATGGTTTTTCCCCACATATGATAACAGCCCAACAAAGTCAATATAAGATAAATATGGTTGAGCAACAAATGCAGAAACATTTCTATAGAGTTCTGAAAATAGACGAACTGAAAAGTAAGAATTCAGAAAGAGGTAGATTACTTTGATGTGGAGAATGGTATCACGGCTGTAGATCACATCAAATGTGTTATTAGGATATGCTTTCTTGGTGCAATCAGCAACTTCAAATTCCACCAAGCATTTGCGGCCAATGGCACGCTCAAGAGCAAAAGAAACCATATTTATGGAAAGATCAATTCCGAAAACCTCAACATCAAAGTTTTCCGCCATGTAGAAGTCACCTCCTCCAATGCCACAGCCCACATCAAGGACTTTCTGACCAGGCGTAAGTTCCAACTTTGCCACAAATTCCTTTGTTGTGTCTGTCATATGTAGATGACACTTAGTACAACTGAAAAGATATCTCAAATAGAAAGTCAAGTGTGTATACTTTTTATTGTAAAATTCAAAATCCACAGAGGAGAACTTAAGTAACCAGGAATGTTTTTGCCACCTCACAAAACTCTCTTTAATAGTAAGAAGAGTTTTATCTGACTAATAATATAGCAAACTTTAATCAAGACGATATAATTCATAACATCAAAATAGAAGTGACATGATTATAGAAAATCAAAATATGGTTCATAACAAGAAGCACAAAGAAAGCTTGGCCCTTGTATTTTCCCCAACTATAGCATGATGCCTTGTCAAGTTACACAAATAACTTGTACATCAGAGATTATGCCTGTTAATTACAAAAAGTGCATTCGTATAAAAAAAGGTACCCCCAAAGCATCTATGTACTGCTACCCACGAATATATCCTGCCTCATAGGGCCTTTACAATTTTATAACAGTAGGACTTAGTGGTCAAGTTGTTTCCACCACAGACACTAAGCTGCACTAACCTAAAATTTCCACAAACCTTCCATATGGAAACACTAAGGTGAGAAACTAGCCAATCTCAAGAAAAGAAGAAGAAAGGCTCTTTGCTTAGGTGACAACTAAGATTTGTTTTCAGTGAAGCTGCTGAAAAGATTATGCTGAATCTTTTTTTTTTTCATTAAAGTAGGACTTGGTAGTTGAATTGTTTCCACAACAAGCACTTATTTTTCTGCTGGGAAATTTAATGACTCATAACCCATAATTTGTATTGTTAATTACAAGTTGAAGAAGGAATTTATGAATATCCAGATCAAGATGCCAAGGTAAAAAGATATTGCAATCAAAAGATACAAAACTTTTTCAATTTTTCCTATTAAATGATGTAAGAAAACTAAGCTTGCATACCAATCCCTCCTGTGCTCACAAAACCTTCTCCAAAGACACGTTCATATCGTAATATGCCATTACATTTATACTGCACATTATCCAAGAATCGTTGGAACCCCTTATCTTCATGTGAATTGACCTTTTGCAATATCCAACATATCTGCATCAAACAGGATACCATATTAGCGTTAATTCAGCTGGCTACGGTCTGACTTAGACCAAGTTGGAGAACTGCAAACTAAGAAACATCCAAACACATTGCCTGATTTTGGTTCTTCTTGTTTCTCACATATGCTCCAATGCACTTGCATCCAATAAGAGAAAGCTCGAATGAATTTCCAGACCTATCATCCAAGTGTAATTCTTTAAATACCTGCAGTACATGTCAAATTATAAGTAAAACATCACAGGTATGTAGAAAAATTGCTCTTTGAAACTAAACTTCTTCAGAAAGATCATCTAATCACAATCTTGTGTTTTTTAATCTAAATTCAGCCCCATAATGACAACAAAGATGAAAAAGAAAAATATCATTATTTTCTGGCTACACTTATAACCTGATTAGAAGTTAGAACATAGAGAATAAAATCAATATCAACTGATGAACTTTGACCACAGCTATATATAAAAAGCAACCAACCATGAACAAAGGATAAGAAGTAGCACAAAGACAAAGAAAGAAAAAAAAATGAATTTATCTTAATAGGATTATTTAAGGCTGAAAAACTAAATGAACTGGATAGGGTAATTAAGTGCACACCTTTGTGTAAAATCTTGGTTCACGATAGTGTGTAGGATTGTTTTTCCGCTTACAATCTCCAGATTGATGAAAACAAGATTCTCTGAAGAAAATAAAGCCTCCAACCTTCAACCATTTTGCCATCCTTTCAGCCAGATTCTCAACCTGCCAAGTGCCAACCATGAAAATAAATGAAATAAAAAAAGCTAACTTAGATGACAACAAAATAATTTATTCAGGAGAAAAAAACATTATATGGTGACAAAAAGAAGTTATAAGCAAAATAAAAACAGAGCTAAATTGGTAAATGAAGCATCAAATCAAGTAAATAAAATAAGCCAAGTTATTGAATATTTTACATATGAATTGATAAAATAAAATATTTCAGAGAAATGAAAAGATAAAATCTGACAACGTATATATGGGGTGAACATACCTGCCAAGTCAAAAGAGTAAAGGTTACTAGATCACGAAAGGGGGAAACAAAATTTAGGCAATTAATATGCTGACAACAAAAAATATTGTGATTAACATAAACAAAAGCTTATAAATACTTATTTTACATCATCATCAAATAAATAATATATAGACATATTTTGTAGGTGTTTGTGCATGTATAAACATTCTAAGATAAAATTATTTGTATACACAATTTATGATCAATTTTATCAGCTATATTTTATTAAGGCTTCCCTAAATTTTTTGGTAAATGCCCATCCTCCTAGGCTTCTCTACCACCTTAGGCATTTATAAGACACCGATCATGGCTAAGATGCTTAATCAGAAGCACGACTTGAATGGGAATGGAATGGATGAGAAAGAGAATTAAAAAAATATGATTCTAGATTAAGAACATCCATTTCTTAACATAGGCAAACTACAGTAAGCATCCTCCAAATCCCATATATGCATTAGTATCTAATTTGAGAAAATGATGAAACAACTTGAGAAAATAATGGATAACCTCTTTATCTGACAGATACATAAGTAGCCAATTCGAGAATATTAAATCCACAGACTCGGATGCAATCTGTAAATCTGGAGATGTTACATCCGCACACAAAAACTTGACATTCTTATGATGGCCATTGATGCTTTCATTCTGCAAGGTTCCAATTTTGGAAAAGAAATATTCAGATGTCCAAGTATTCTGAAGAGAAATAACACATTTCTGCTTTCTGCTATATTATGTATAATACTAAAAAGTAAGATTACCTTCTTTATCACATTTTCAATGAAGTCCAAAGCAAGAACCTGACCAGCCTCCTTAGCCAGTTCACCAGTGAAACGACCAATACCTGCTCCTAGCTCCAATACACTTTTCCCCTTAAAAGGAGGAAGTAGAGAGAGTACCTATTTGCAATCAAAATAGTTCATTGTTATAAGACCAAAAACAAATAATTAGACTATTCAAATGATAAAAAGTAATAGAAACTGAAGAAGATCCTTAGGCATTTATGCAGCTCAGTAGAGAAAAGCTCGACAATCAACCAGAAACAGGGAAGCAGACAGACAAGTAGAAAAACATAATCAATTGTACACATATTGATGGAAATTTTGAAACTCTAATTCTTAATCTTTCTTTCTATCAGAAAAAGGAAAATGGATGCATCTACTATGATGTTGTCCGTTATCTTTTACCAGTAACTAGACATTTTTCCTAAAGATATTAGTACACAATGGCAAGACAAGCACATAATTGAAAAGTTCACCCAAAAGTCATCTGGATGATTCAATTGATGCTGAATGCATGCCAAAAAATGCTATATAATACAAGAATAAGATGGAAAACCTTTTATATGACGGATTTCCATTACTCATGGCAAGAGATCAACCACTTTTTACTATCATAGCTCTAAAATAACAAATGACAAACCATACCAAAGACATGTTGAATATTCACATCAAATAATTTCAGACCAAATTGAATAATTTCCACAGGGCCACCCTGGTGGTTTATTAGTTCCGTCACTTCCATGCGGTGATAAAGAAGAAAGAAATTATATATTATTGGAAATGCAGTCGTAGGAAGAGAGGTTCAAACTCTGAGGCAGCCAAAAAATGTGAAAAGGAAGAGGTTGGAATAAACAGAACAATTATTTGTTTACCCTTCAATTTCTCCATGCAGGCCAGACTTCGTAAGAAGAAAATTAGAGGAAAAAAAATGCTACCATCCTTGAAATACATCTTAATTAGGTTGGCTTAACAACATAAATCACCACCATCTTGTGTTTGAGAACATATTTTTGACACAGAAGGGTATCCTATCTCTTCATTTCTAGATGAATTTATCCATGTGTATCAACACTCCGATCCAAAAGCATATAAACATAGCTAAAAAAATCCAATCACACAAAAAATCTTAAAAACCGTAATCAAAAGAAAAAACAATAACAACAGAAAAAAATTTCAAAACATTGGCCTTTTCCATACTTAACAAGAACAAACACCTCATAATCATGAAAGAGAAAAATGGAACATAAACCAATATCAGGTCTCCATCAAGAAATTAAAACAAAAAAAAAGACCGAAACATAGAAATTTAGCGAGGAACACTTATTACTTCAGGTCTCTCTTCCTTGTCAAGATCAGAAGCTTTGGAATCAAGCATCATAGCTTCAACAGTCAAGTCCACAGAGTGCTCAATCCAGTAGCTCTTCTGGATCTCGCGTTCTCCACCTACAAAATTTCACAAAGTAAACCATTTTCAACGAATAGCAATATTACGAAATGGACTCCTCCATTAAATCCGAAGAAAAATAAACCAAATGACATTCGAATGAGATCTTACCTTGAGCAGCCATGGCGGTAGATTAAGACGTGAGATTCAGACGCTAATGCGAGGTTGTCTGTAAATTTGAGAGTTGAGGAAATGAATGAGATCAAGAGCGACTGCACTAACAACCTTCAACGGCCACACGAGCCCTCGAAAAGCTCCTCGATCTTCGATTGTAAACCCTTCCCCTCTGCTGCATCACCAATTCCTCTCTCTCGCTCGCTCTCGCTCTCTGATGTTCGTCGTGCTTTCTTCGTTCTGCTTCGCGTCTTCATTATATAGAATTGGCGAGTTGAAAATGAATCTTGCATCTGCGAAGCAAAACGGCCCCAGTGGCGGAGAAATCGGAGTATCGGACGATATAGGAATCGTGATTAGCCACGTGTCGTATCGTATGAATGGGATCTAATGCAAGTTGACCACGGTAAATTTATATGTCCTATCAATCCAAACCGTTGGACGGGTCACGGGTGTAAGAAGTAAAGATCTGTTGGAGCTACTAGACAAAGTAGGACGACCTGCAAAGCATGTTAAAAGAATTTGGTGGAGTGGCTTGAACGAACGGTGGAGATTGAACTTGTGTAAAAGAGAGATTCATCAGGGTACGATGAATCTTGCGTACAATAATATAGTTTGTCTTCATAGAAACAACTTTCCTGCTCTCACATGGAGTGGTGAAGTCATCGTGTCCGGATCTCCAGCACTCGGAATGGTGTGTGCTGGGATGCGCATTTCCATTCATAAGCGAATACATCAATGACATCACCCAGTTCGCAGACTCGCATGGGCGGAAAAATTAAACAAGTTTTTCCTTGGTCTCCGTTTGGTTCGTGGGATGGGATGAAAAAAAGGAATGGAATGGGATGAGAAAAATGTAGAATGTCAAATCTCAAAATTATGAATTTGGGGTTGTATCAAAATCGTGCAACCCCAGTGGAAAATTTTGAGAAACCACTGTTACTATTGACGATGAACAGAGGGAACCAGCGACGACGAACAGAGGAGGGAGAGAACCAATGCCTTCCTTTTTACTATCGACGATCTGCTACCTCCCCTTCTCAATTCAAACCCAGAAGCAAAGCAATGGTGGCGGCACCCCCTCTCAGCCACTCTCTTCCTCCCTCTCTCCTCTCTTCTTCTCTTTCTTCTTCTTCCATCTTTTGTTTTTCACCCCAAAAAAAGCATTGTTCATTGTCTTCTCGACAATGAACACAAGAATTACCAACAACGGTGACCATGATCATTTACCCTCTAGTACCTCTCTCTATTCATCGTCTTCGCTTTCCGCCGACAAATTACTGTCTCCAACGACACTGTTTGCTTTCCAATGGTGATTAGCGACATTGTTCATTGTCTTCGCTTTCCGCCAGTGAACTACAGTTCGTCTTCCTCTTGATGAAAGAGAGCACCCCACAACGACTATACTCCATCATTCCTACGTCTCTGGCAACCGTTTTTACTGGTTTTAACTAGTTTCTCCGATCATCCATTGTTTATGATTTCCTCATTTTCCCTCTCTCTCTGATCGCCGCTGCAGTCATAGAGCTCTCTTCTTCACCTTACATGAATCCGACGAAGAAGTAGCTCGTCATAGTGCTTTCCCCATTACTTTCCCATATATAAAACCAAACAATAAGTGTGTAAATTTTTACACTTTCCCATCACATCCCACCCAAATCATCTCACAAACCAAAGGGAGCCTTATATTTAAATGTTGCAATTTTTAAAACACAAAACAAGAAAAAGTGAAAAAAAAGGAAGCCCAGATCTAATTTTTTGAGTTCACATATGCACCACACAAGGGGGGCGCCCCACAATGCCCACAGCACATCCCCACTATGTATTGGGATTGGAAATATCTCTTGATGATGATGACATCATCATTTCTGATACTATCATCGGGAGATATTCCCCATACACAATGAGGAAATGCTGTGGGACGTTGTGGGGCACCCCCCTTGTGTGGCGCAGATTTGAAGTCGAACATTTTGGACTCAAAAGGAGAGAGAGAAATACAGCTAAACCTTAAAGTTGTATGGATGTCATTAGCGATTGTAGAGCTCTCTTTCTTCTTCAGAATAGAGTTTTTACAACTTCAGAGTAGACTTGTCTTTTTGTCCCCAACCTTTAACTAAGGTTGCAGAGAGAAATTGTAAAACAGAGAGAAATACAGTCAGGGGCGGAAGCCATCAACGATTGCAACTTCAGAGTAGAATTTTACAAAAGAAATTTGGTTTTTCTTCTCAAATATTCCATGAAAAGCGGAAACCATCTATAAATAGACTTGTCTTTTTGTCCCCAACCTTTAACTAAGGCTACAAGTCTCACGTTTTTTGGAGCTAATTTTTTAATTTTACTCAAGGACGAATTAAGGCGTTATTCAGTTTTGGGGTCCGACCAAAGCCATCCAACACATGTTGTTCGAAAACCACTTCTAATAAGATATCACATCTCCACCCGAAAAAGGGCAGCCACAATGTCTTACAGCACATTCCCGCCGTGTATTGAAAATATCACATCTCTCAATGTGGGGCAAAGATGTGAATTCTTCTAATAACATAACAAGGATTACGAACTCATTATTAAGGCTAGAGGAGCCGACCATCTAGTGAAACTACTGAGATAGAGTTATTATTTCTCTGTTTTTTTATCAATTGCTGTAACTATGTTGTTTAATAATGGTTTGAGATCTAACATAAGTTGATATTGTTAAATAATGGTTCGAGATCTTGCTGAACAATGGTTTAAGATCTTGCTGAAATTTCTTCTTATGCAAACCATTCATCGGTAGAATTCCCTATTTCAAAATATTTCTAATCTTAAGTTATCTATGCTTATTTTTCATACAAATGGTTTTTTCTTATGGAAATGAGGAAATCTTTCATCAATTGAATTCCATGTTTTAAAATGCTTTTTACTTTCTGATCTTAGGATTTTTCTACTTATTTTTCACACAGATGGTTTTTTTCTCCATTGGGATCATTCAAACTATATTATTTATTTATTTTCTAGTACTTTTATTTTAAAACATAAAAAAAAAAATTAAAACATTAGCCAAGGGCGTTATACCTAACTGGCGTATTATCAAATGAATGGAAGTGCACCTCGGCACACACCATTCCGAGTGCAGGACATCCGGACTCAAATCATCCAAGTGCAGGTCTGGTCCAGTCTCATCAGCGGCCCCATGCCATGTGTTTCCGAATTCTGTGCGAGTGTAGTGCATTATTCATTATGCACAGGATATGACCAGCGCTCTGTGGTCAGCAAATCCGAATTCTGTGTTTCCGTCCACACTGTTTTGGGGTCCGACCATTTTGATAACAATTGAAGTAGTTGAACACTTGAATAATATGATTTAGGGAGTATCTACAGCACGACTGCATTAACAAAAATAATATAATTTTGCTGTGAGAAACACACAATTACTTCTTTAATTTTGGACACAAAAGTTGCTCCCATCCCCGATCCCAACGGGCCATTTGATAATGGATGAAATTGTTAAATTGAATGGCTTATTTCTGGACACGATGTATGAAACGTGGGGACATACATGTATAAAAATAGTTTTTTTATAGGAAGGAGATCCGGACTCGCTTATTAGGCAGTGGTCTGCCAGAGTTTCTTTTTCCTATACTTTCCTTTTCATTGAAAAATATTAAATTATTCCCTTAATTTTCATTGGAAATAGAGCCATTTAGAGATACGAGCTCCTCACGTGACATGGTCTAACATACTTCCAAAAGCTCTAATTTGTTCCATTCCCTAAATTAATATATATCGATTCCAAGTTGGTGAACCATATTCCACAATTTGGAATATATAAAACATATATTTTCCCACTTTTCCCTATGTTGGATCTGTGTATTAAGAATGAATCCAAGTGGTTATTGATCCAATGAATGCATATTTGATCCAATGGTCGATAATTGGAATCTTGACTGTTGTAACAATATTCATGGAGGACGGTTTGACCTGACCTATGAAATAATGACATGTGGATATCGACTCAGCATGACCAATAACTCAATATTATAGTCTAGTGACGGGCCCACAACAGGAGAAGCTCGTCAAGATGCGAGCTCCGGGTTTCCCGAGCTCTCTTTAAAGGAATACCTTGAGGCAACTTTAGCTCGCGAATGAGTCGCCTGACCTACACCCCCTTCCCAGGGCTAAGGCACCCCGAGCTGCCTCCAAGCTCGGGGTCCTCTGACCTTTCCTAATACCCGAGTTCCTCCCAATGGACCTCGGGTCACCCCCAGGCAGGAACACACCGATCCGCCTATAAACACCCGAGGTGAAGACACCTCGGGCCAGACAGCTCGGCTTAGCTTGCCCCAGGCAGCTCGCTGCTTACGAGATAGTCCAGCACAGGGTATCTTGCGGAAGGGTAGTTCGGAATATCCTAGGAAGACCTCCTACTCGACCACCGTATCCGACAAATCTGGAGGCAGCAGCCATATCCCTCATCAGACAACGTCGAGCCTGCCATCTTCAGAAGGTGCCTTACACCTGACAGACACGTACCCTGTAACGACGTCCCCGCGCACGCCACCTCAGCCCTGCCAGTAACGGCTGCGGCAGGCTAACAGTGGCAGTTATACCAGCCCTGTCAGAGGCCAGTGGGCCGGATGTAACGGATTTTTGCTACAAGGAGTTTAATATCAAGGAGGACAGGTATGATCAGGATCATCTTCTACACTTGCGCTATCTGCACTCTTAGCCTTCGTCTTCTCCTTGCTTCTCTTACAGAGTACAAACTTAAGCATCGGAGTGTTCCCGCCAGGTAAACCTCCCGGGGATTCTTCTTCTTCTCCACCTCAGGTATCTTCTAGGAGCCACGTGAGTGCCAGCTAGGAGTGACCGGATCGCGCTACATCATTTGGCGCTGTCTGTGGGAATTGCTTCGAAAAGCCTTTCTAAAAACTTTCAAATCTCTTTACTCTTCAAAACTCAACACTCATGACATCCTCAAACAACATCGGACGAAGCATGGAGATGGATGACTCCAGGGAACAACCCCAGCTTCCTACTGTATGCATCGGACAATTCACCATCCCCCTCTCGGCGGACGGGATCCCTAGCCTGAATGTGCCTCTTACAGGGGCACCAGCCGTTGCTCCACTCCCTATTACAATCGGAGCAACCTTCACCGAACCCTCGGTTGTGCCCCCAGCGGCCAACCCGAACCAACTGGAAGACTTGATGCAGTGCATGCGGGCCATGCTGGCTCAAATGTAGCAGTTCCAATAGTTTTAGCTCTATCAGCAACAGGTACTACACCAAGTCTCCCAGTACTAGTATTAGCAGCAATTCCCTCAGCAGCCGCAGCTCCCTCCGCGGCACCCAACCTCACAGCGAGATAGGTCTCGCTGTAAGGAGGAGCACCTTTCTTGCCGAGGAGAGGCCCCTCAAAACCCTCCTAGGAGCCAGGCCTCCTCCCGCGGCAGGCAAGAAAGACCGGTCACTTCGGCCTCGCCATGGACAGTCAGGTTGGGAGGACCTCAACACGCCAGATCCACGTCGCCTCAGCCCTCCAAGCCCGATACCCCATTCTTAGAGAACCAGTTCGAGATTCTAGCTGCAGGCTCCAAACAAGATCTCTCTGTCCGCAGCCATCACCAACGGCCTGAGCTACTTCCTGCGCATACCATCTCGGACAGCACAGAAGTGAGCAGTACAAATGTCGAGCCCGCCAAGAAACAGAGACGCCACCACCGAGCTCGCCGGTCTGCCACCCCCGACCTACCCGAGCTCAGAGGCAAAGAAGAGGTAAGCTTGGGCGAAGTCAAGGCTCCCATCCTTTCAGTTCAATCCCCCTATCTCCCGAGCTCCTGGTAGTCCCAATGCCTAAAGACTTCAAGCCCCCCCTCTTGACAAGTACGACGATTCGTTCGACCCAAATGATCACGTAGATGCCATCCAATCGCAGATGCACCTGGCAAGAGCCAGTGAGTCGTGTATGTGCATGGCCTTCTCCACCACTTTCAGGGGAGCAGCCCGCACATGGTACCGGAACCTAGCGCCCGAATCAATAAGAAGTTGGGCACAGATACCGCAAGCCTTCATGCAGATACCGCGCTTGGACCCTGTCGTGCGCCTCGTAGCAGCCAAGAAAGGCGTGGCGCATAAAGAGTTCAAGTGGCACATGGTCGTCAACCAACCAACGACCATAACCAAATTTCTTAAGCTTGTAGACAGGTTCATAGCCACTAAAGAGGAGATCAACCAGAAGGGTGAGGGTGCGCCCGAAAAGAGGAAGAGGGAAGGAGAGCCTTCCAGTCATGGGGACAGCCGAAAGAAAAAGGATGTAGCTTGGGGGGCAAAGCCAGGTCAGTCGTTCCGAGCTCCTGTAGCGGACCGAACTGATTACGCCCCACTGAACGCGAAGCGGGCCGAAATCCTATGGTGATCAAGGACGCCCCGTATGTGAAGTGGCCACCCCATTTGAGGGGAAATCCCAATGAGAGAAATAAGAATCTGTACTGTAGTTTTCACAGAGATCACGGTCATAACACCGAAAATTGTAAGGAACTTTGTACAAAATAATAATAGTAATAATAAAGCAGGTCGGCAAGAGGAGCACGGTAAGGATGCTCCCGAGTCCAGCAGCAGGCTGACCGAACAGCCACAGAGGTAGCCTCCGGAAGAGAGGTCGGTTCGGGGGACCATCAACACGATAGTGGGAGGTTCGATCGTCGCGGGTTGTACTTCAACAACAGCTCGGACATCAGTTCGTGAGGCCGCTCGGGAAGAACAGAATCCTCTAAAGCGGCCGAGGACAGAAGAGCCAAATTTTCTTCACAGAAGATGATGCACGAGGGGTCCACTACCCCCACGATGACGCACTCATAATAAAGCTGAGAATCAACGATTTCGAGGTCAGGCGCGTACTCGTCGACTCGGGCAGCTCGGCCGACATCCTCTTCAAAGCTGAGTTCGACCAGCTTCAGTTGCAGAGAAGCGACTTGAAGCCTGTGGACACTCCTTTGGTGGGCTTTAGCGGAGAAGAAGTCCGGCCCCTTGGGAAAATAACAGTACCTATGGAAGTCGGCACATGGCCTTGCGTAGTTAGATTCAAACACGACTTCCTGGTGGTTGCAACCCCCTCCCCATACAATGCCATAATAGGCCGGCCGATCACCCATGTCCTACGGGCGATGGTTTTCACCTATCATTTGGCTATGAAGTTCCTAACATACTTCGGTGTGGGGATAGTGCGGGGCGACCATCACGAGTCCCGCAAGTGCTATCTTGCCGCCCTGAAGGGAATGACCAAGGTGGCCGACGACCTCGAACTGGAGCGGCCGACGGAGTAAGGCGAAGAACGAGCCGCGCCCATGGAAAAAGCAGTCACAGTCCCGACCTCAGCAACAGACCTATCTTGGACGCTTCAGATCGGCGCTTCCATCCAGGAGCCTCTACGATTTGAACTGGTAAGCTTCTTACTTCAAAATTTAGATATTTTTGCATGGTCCGCGGAAGAGATGCCTGGTATAGACCCCGGCCCTATAACTCACAAGCTGAATACTGATCCTGTAGTTAGGTCCGTTAGATAGAAGAAACACAACCTAGCCCCAGAGCGGTGGAAAGCGGTCGACGAGGAGGTCGAGAAGCTCCTCGCAGCTGACTTCATAAGAGAAGTCTACTACCCTAACTGGGTAGCCAACCTCGTCCTAGTAAAGAAGGCCAACGGCAAGTGGCGCTTGTGCGTCGACTACACCGATTTAAACCGGGCTTACCAAAATGACTAATTCCCACTCCTCAGAATTGACCGCTTGGTGGACACGACCTCAGGGCACAAGTTGCTAAGTTTCTTGGCCGCCTATTCGAGCTATAACCAAATCAAGATGGACCCGACGGACGAAGAAAAGACTACCTTCATCACGGAGTTCGGTGTATACTGTTACAAGGTTAGGCCCTTCGGGTTGAAAAACATAGGGGCAACCTTTCAAAGACTTGTAAATAAGTTGTTTGCGCCACTAATTGGCAGAAAAGTAGAATGCTATGTAGACGACATGGTCATCAAAACTCAATTTTCACATGAATTAATACAAGACTTGCATTCTGTTTTTGAAATTCTGCGTAAGTTTAATATGAGATTGAACCCAAACAAGTGTGTATTCGGTGTGACCTCGGGCAAATTCCTAGGATACATCGTTAACCGACGCAACATTGAAGCCAACTCGGATAAGATTAAGGTCATCTTAGATATGAGACCACTCTGGAAGTTGAAGGAGGTTCAGAGGTTGAATGGCCACATAGACGCCATGAGCCGCTTCATGTCCAAATTGGTGGACCGCTGTCTGCCGTTCTTTAAGGCAATCAAGAGCAAAGGGTTCGAATGGACCCAAGACTGTCAACTCGCGTTTCACGAGCTCAAGAAATACCTTGCTAATGTGCCGATCTTAACCTGGCCTAAGGAGGGCGATATTTTAGAACTGTACCTCTCGGCAAGCGACGAAGTGGTCAGTTTGGTACTAATAAAAGAAGTAGATCGGGTTCAATGACCCATCTATTATGTTAGTAAAGTATTGCAGGGAGCAGAGACGAGATACCCTGAGATAGAAAAGCTAGCATACGCACTGGTAATTGTAGCTTGGAAGCTCTGCCCGTACTTCCAGGCTCACACTGTTATCGTTCTCACCGAAAAACCTCTGAGGCAAGTCTTACTTAAGCCCGAGGTCTCTGATCGGTTAACGAAGTGGGCTGTCGAGCTCAGTGAGTACGACCTCCAGTACAAGCCGCGAACTGCCATTAAGGCCCAAGTCTTAGCAGATTTCATCGTCGAGTGCACATTCAGCTCCGAAGTCCCTAGGCCAGTTGAGCACGAAGCTCCCAACTCGGGTGAGCCCGAAGCTCCCAGGCCGGTTGAGTCCAAGTCCCATGAGGTAGCAGCTAGTGTGGCATCTCTCCTAGTTTGGCCAAATGCGAGCTGGGATGAGGAGCCTTGGATCCTTCATGTAGATGGCTCCTCGAACCAACAGGGCAGCAGAGCCGAAATAGTTCTGCACGGTCCAAGTGGCACGAAACTAGAGTACGTGCTATGCTTCGAGTTCGCGACATCTAACAATGAAGCGGAGTACGAGGCGTTGATAGTTGGACTAGCTCTAGCTAGAGAAGTAAAAGCCAAGCACATCGTTATCTGCAGCGACTCCCAGCTCGTGGTCACCAGGTCACCGGCGAGTATGAAGCTCGTGAGCTAACCATGATCGCCTACTTAGCCAAAGTCAGAGAGGTCTTGCTCAACTTCCTATCACGCTTTATTAGGCAAATCCTAAGGTCGGAGAACACTGGGGCCGACGCTCTGTCCAGATTAGCCAGTGCCAGCGACATCACCATGAGAACCGTGTACATAGAGGACTTGCCTCGACCTAGCATTCTCGGGGGAGCAGAGGAGGTCGCTTCCATCGTTCAATCAGAACCGAGCTGGATTGACCCGCTCGCGAGCTTATTGCTACACGGGACCCTCCCTGTAGATCGCAATGTAGCCAGAAGGGTGTAGCGCCAGGCAACCAAATACGTCGTGATAGACGAATGGCTATACCGGAGATCTTACACGCTCCCCTACCTGCGTTGCTTGCGACCCACCGAAGCCGAGCTCGTGCTCCGTGACACTCATGAGGGATTGTGCGGCAGACACTTGGGGGGCAGGGCCCTCGCCCAGAAGGCACTTCGACAGGGGTATTATTGGCCAACAATGAAAGCAAACGCCATCGAGCTCGTTAGGAAATGTGACAAATGCCAGAGACATGCCAATATTCACCACCAACCCGCTGCCGACCTCAAGTATCTCACCAGCCCGTGGCCCTTTGCACAATGGGGCATCGATCTACTCGGGCCATTCCCGCCAACAACAGGTGGGAGGAAAATCTTAGTAGTAGCAGTGGACTACTTCACCAAGTGGGTAGAAATTGAACCCCTTGTAACGATCACAGCCCGGAATGTCCAAAACTTATTTTGGAAGAACATCGTGTGCCGCTTTGGATTACCTCGAGTATTGATTTTTGACAACGGCAAGCAGTTCGAGGACATCAAATTCCAAGACTGGTGCCAAGATATGGGAATCCGACAGAATTTTACTTCAGTCGCACACCCTCAAGCAAACGGTCAGGCAAAAGTCATGAACAGAGCCATCCTCCGCGGACTAAAGGCACGACTGGACCGAGTTAAAGGATTGTGGGCGGATGAACTACCCAGTGTTCTATGGGCCTACCAGACCACAGAGAAGACCGCCATGGGAGAAACACCCTTCAATCTCACTTACGACACCGAAGCAGTGATTCCTGCAGAGATCGAAGTACCTACGCTGCGACTAGAAGCATACAGTGATCAGACAAATGAAGATGAGCAACGTACTAACCTCGATCTACTCGACAAAGTAAGGGACCTCGCGTACATCAGGACCGCAACCTACCAGCAGAGAGAGCTCGGTACTATAACGCCAGGGTCAAGAAGCGGAACCTCCGCGTTGGTGACCTGGTCCTTCGTAAAGTTATGGTTCCTGAGCCCGACGCTGGCAAGCTCAGGTCCAACTGGGAATGACCTTACCCAATGAAACGAGTGCTCGGGGAAGGAACGTACGAGCTCGAGACTCTCGAAGGGAAACAAGTACCTTGGGCATGGAATATTGTCAACTTAAGACAATACTATCTGTAACAAATGAGTAGGTCACGAGCCACTCCTAGAGCCTAATGGCCAAAATGTCGAGCTAACATGATCTTGACGCAGCAGAACCCAGTCGCCTCTATGGCATGGGAAAACTCTAGGAGAACGGATTATAAGTCGCTCCTTCAGCCTAAGGGCTAAAAACGCCGAGTTAACGAAAGACTTCGGAACCATACAAGACCTAGTTACCTCGTCAGCATAGGCTAAGTATTTGCAATGCCTAAGGCACAGGAAGTTAGGGCAAGAACCTTGCGACGGATAGCCCGCCCTGGCATGCAACAAATTGAACCTGTAAAGGACAACTGATGTCATCATGACCCGGGTGCAGACAGGTCGGGCATGTACCCTACTATGTCACTCACCTCGGTGTACAAAAGGCTACCCCTACTAAGTATCAGAATACAGTACGGGACCCCGACAGCCGAGAAGTCCTACTTCGGGTACGTAGCTCTAATAGCTCGGGTGTTGAGATCGCCTTAGAAAAGATAAAGAGTGCACACCATAAAATAGCTCGGAAAAGTTTGGCAAACACAAGGCACAACCGCCCAACCAAAGACCTTTGAAAGACCGGGTTTATGGCACCCGGAAGCCATCAGAAGTCCGGAAAGAACACTGCCTCAGGGATCCGCCACCTTATCCTCATCCTTCGGGGAGTCAGACTCCTCTTCCTCTGCTTGATCCGCCATCTCAGCAGACAGGCCCTTCATAGTGATGCCGTCGAGGTTGAGCCCGGAAAACTTCTTCCACACCAACCACCGACAGAGCTTGAACCCGAAGCGGTATGAACTCGAGCCGTACTCCACTTGGAGGTCGTGGTATTCCTGGGAGTCTTTGAAGTCCCAGACCGCCTTCTCCCGTTCAGCCTTTCACCATCTGGTCGAAGTTTCGACTCCGATCTAGAAGAGTGGACTCCAAGTCTCGTACCTGCTGCCGGAGAAGCTCCCTCTCCACCGCCACCCTGGATGACTCCTTCCGGTAACGCGTTCTCTCTTCAGAAAGCTGGGCAATTTGAGCTTCCTGGTCGTGGATGAGCAGCTCCTGAGACTCACTCCCCTTGCGAGTGTGATGGAATTCGCCCCAGATCCTATCGAGCTTGCCCTGGAGCTTCTTATTGGTAGCCCGTTGGTCAAGGGCGTCGACGCGGTGGACGCGCGTCTGAAGAGGCATGGCATGGATGGCAGTATTCACCTGCCAACAGAAAGGAAGATCAGAAAATGGTAAAAGGAAGCAAAATAGGAAAGGAAGAAAGGCAAGAATCACTTACCACCATGCAGTGGGAGGAAGCGAACGCGACGAGCTCCCCGAGCTCCATATTCCCCCAGTGAGCGACCTTGTCGTTGTGGATCGCCTTCCGGCTCCTCCGGCGGGCCACTTGGTAGTCGTTCACCCCCTCCCATTTCCCCATCGGGAACGGAGGGCAGCTGGAGGGGGTTATTAGGACCTACCCCCTGCGGAGGGAGCTCGTCCCCCCCGTCACCAGCCCCACTAGTTCCCTCAGGCGGAGGGGCAGGGATCTCAAGCGGGGGGAAGGTTGAAACCGGCTCGGCGGGACCGAACTCAGTGCTCCCCGAAGGGGGAGTCCGGTTAGGGCGTGATCTCTTCACTTGGCGCCTCTGGTTGCTTGAGAGAAGACGACACGAGTCGATACCAGACATGATGGCTGCCAAGAAGAAATCAGTGTTAGAAGCAAAAATATCAAGGTTCAAGGGAAGACAATACTCATGACACAAAGATATAGTCCCAACCATGTTCCGAATGGCGTTGGGATGAAGCTGGTCAATAGTGACATTGAAGTGGTTTAGCACCTCCATTATCAGGGAGTGTAGAGGGAGACGTAGGCCAGCCTTGAGCTGTTCTTGGTAAATGACTATGTCATTAGGGCCATGCTTCCACGGAAAATTACAAGTAGGGAGGTAGTAGAGGAGGTCCCTAGGGAGGTGGAAGTAGCTAATCAGAGCCCTAAGTCTCCCCTCTGTCATGGAGGAAGGGCCGAAAGTATCGGGCTCCCTTCCCCGCGAAGTGGAAGCTCCTTCTCTGGAGAACTCCCTAGCCCACAGAATTTGCTCCCAAGCTCCCCCCGAGCTTGAAGGAGCATCATCATCTTGGTCACCGCCGTGGTGATGGACATGGTACGAGTATCCCGACATGACTGACAATAAGCGAAACTCACCGAAAGGAGACGGGATGAAATAAGTTGAGGAACTCGGGTAGGCTTGACAGGTGCGTGAACTCAGAATCCAAAGACAGTAAGATGGAGTGGGGGGAAACGAGGCCCCGAGGGCCCTCCTATTTATAGCCCTAGTGTCTCCGAAGCGACGTCCCCGATCTAAGCAGATCCAACGGCTCGCAGGTGCGCTGACCGCACGCCTTTTGAAGACTGGAGGTGATTGGCGGTTCCCTGAAGCAACGACCCAGATCTGAGCAGATTCAGCAACTCACAGGCGCACTAACCGCATGCCTTTTGAAAACCAAAGGCGATTGGCAGCACATCTTCCTTGATTAAGGCAATGACGGCTGCACAACGCCCGCAATTGAAAGCCACTCCTGCACGTATTGGGAATCCGAAAAGTCAAAAAAGTCAGAAAATCTCTTGATTCCTACGGACGCATTTAACGCAAGTTGTCAATCAAGTTTGAATTTTGGTCAAATCAGTCCATCACGCTTCATGAACTCCTCGCACAAAGGCAATGCTCTCAACACAAGGAGTGGGGGGCAATTGATGGAGGATGACTTGACCCGACCTATGAAACAATGACACATGGACACCGACTCAGCACGAGCAACAGCTCAGCATTATAGCCTAGTGACGGGCCCACAACAGGAGAAGCTCGCCAAGACGCGAGCTCTGGGTTCCCCAAGCTCCTTTTGAAGGAATACCCCGAGGCAACTTTAGCTCGCAAATGAGCCGCCTGGCCTACACCCCCTTCCCAGGGCTAAGGCACCCTGAGCTGCCTTCGAGCTCGGGGTCCCTTGACCTTTCCTAATACCCGAGTTCCTCCCATTGGACCTCGGGTCACCCCCAAGTAGGAACACACCGATCCGCCTATAAACACTCGAGGTGAAGACACCTCGGGCCAGACAACTCGGCTTAGCTTGCCCTAGGCAGCTTGCCGCTTACGAGATAGCCCGGCATAGGGTATCTCGCATAAGGGTAGTTTGGAATATTGCAGGAAGACCTACTGCCCGACCACCGTACCCGACAAATCTGGAGGCAGCAACCATATCCCTCGTCAGATAGCATCGAGCCTGCCATCTTCAGAAGGTGCCTTACACCTGACAGGCACGTACCTTGCAACGACGGCCTCGCGTGCGCCACCTCAGCCCTGCCAGTAACGGCTGCGGTAGGCTGACAGTGGTGGTTATACCTGCCCTGTCAGAGGCCAGTGGGCCGGATGTAACGGATTTCTGCTACATGGAGTTTAATATCAAGGAGGACAGGTATGATCAGGATCATCTTCTACACTCACGCTATCTACACTCTTAGCCATCGTCTTCTCCTTGCTTCTCCTACAGAGTACTAACTTAAGCATCGGAGTGTTTCCACCAGGTAAACCCCTCGGGGATTCTTCTTCTTCTCCACCTCAAGTATCTTATAGGAGCCACGTGAGTGCCAGGTAGGAGTGACCAGATCGCGCTACATCAAATATGTTATTCTACATGTTGGATCAATATTCTTTTCACAAAAAAAAAAACTTAAAAACAAAAATATTATTTAAGTTTAACTAGGGGCGCTTTAGGTGGGTTGGGTTGGGTTGAAGGACAACCCAGGCCCAACCCTCAAGGTGCAAACCTTTGGGTGTGAATCCGCTTGTATCTTCTTCTCTCTCTATGTTTTTTCTTTTATAATTTTTTATTATATCTATTTCTATTGATCTCATTTATAAAAATGAGAATAGAGCAATTACAATGGTCGAAGACCCTGATTTCCCTTTTCCATTATTACTATTGCCAAGTAATGAGCTTTTGTTTTGTATATATTAACAAATGAGCATGATTTTTTTATAATATTATTGATGAGGGATAATTTGGCCCGACGTGTTAGCATATGAACGTGTGGACCAACTTGTTGATTAGATGATATCTCAGCATTTCTAAACACCTCAATAGGCCAAGTCAGCTCGGGTACCTCGGGTACCTCGGCTAGGACTGAAGTCCGAGCACCTTGTGGTGTCCTGACCTATTGAGGTGCCACACAGCCCTCTTCTAGAAGCTAGCCAGCTGTCTCCGACCTCTTTGGGGTCACGCCACACGACAATGAACCTTATCCTTATCCTGCCCATATCAGAAGGACCCGGATAAGGCTTATCAGTTTACACAAAGTCTATCTTTGGGTGCGGAACGGGCTTTGAGTTACGTGGGCCGACGATCTCAGACATGTTTCGTGAGGCCTACGGCAATTTGCCTATATAAGGGCATCACCTCGAGCCTCACAAGGTATGTACGATTTAACTCTCAAAAACTAGCAATCTTACTTTCAGATCTCTCTAAAACCTCCAATTCGCTAACTTAAGCATTGGAGTGCCCACACCGGATAAAATACCTTAAAACTTTTTATACTATTTTCTTATAGTTTGACCGGCCATGCATTAGACCGATGTCTAAGCTGCCTTCCAGTTAGGAGTGTTCAAATCACGCATCATCAATTATCATATATAAAAGCCATAGAAAAAACAAATAGAACACTTCTCGAAAATGGAATTCCATGTGTTTCACTTCTTGGGTTTCGTTGATAATCAAAGTTTTTGCGGTAATGAATATTGAACGAGAAAGCATGCCGGAATCCTTTTCAGCAATGTTGTGTTTTTCCTCATCTGAGAGGTTGTTTCTAATCTCTGTTATTCTCGTTCTTTGATAATCAGTTAGTTTTTAACTAGAAATGCCATAGGTTTCAACTCCATTACTTCTTTTATGAAATCTTTTGTTATTATTATTTTATTAATTTTAATTAGGGTTTTGGTTTCACAACATTTGTAACGAAATCAGGTTTAGATTTATATGTTTTATAAGCAAATTTTGTGTTTTATGTTTTCTCTTGTTAATTTTTTTTTGTGATTCAATTAATTTTAATCAATTAGTGTTTTGGTTTAACAATGGTTTTTTATTTAATTAGGTATTGGTTTTTCAGTTCATTAGTTCAAATAGGTTTAAAATGACTATCATCGATTCAACTAATAGTGGTTGTTCAACAATTTTAAGTTTTTTTTTTAGCTTAGGCATGCCAACAGTTTAGTTCCTTCTACCATACTACATTGTAAAGGATAGGTAAGGATTATTTTCGTTTTATTTATGTATCCAAAACATAGACCTTTAGATGCATATATATTTGTCTCAAGGATGTATGTGTGCCAATATTGTATTGTTTAATAAGTTCTTATCCCACCTGTGGTTGTGTTCTTGTTCCTGTTTTAGTGGTTGTAACTTTTGTTTTTGGTTATATGTAGAGAGAAGCAGTGAAAGCACTTAATTAGGAGTTTCCCAAATTAATCTAAATGTTGTTCCAACTACATGTAGTGAATGTCCCATTTTCGAGTTCAATGTTGGTAATGAGGTAAATAATTCTAATTTTTTACTACTTTTTATCAAAATGACCAAGCATCTATGTTAGGAAGATTTAATCATCTTTTTTTTTTTTTTTTTTTATATTTGAGAATGCCATGATGCCATAACCATTTGAACAAATCCATTTCATTTTTATATTGCTCCTTTGTTGTGTACTTTGCCCACGGTTACACTCTTTCTTTTTTCTTTTTTGACATGGTCCACATAATAGATGAAATTTTCGTAAATTGTAGAAGCAAGAAAAATCATGGAATGAAGAGCTTTTTAGCCAAGTTTTAAATGTACTTGACCATTTCCCATAATCTAATTCATATGGAAAGCCAACATATTTTGTGCTTTCTACCTTAAGTATGTTATTCCTTTTGGGTTTCATCCAAGAGGAATTGTGGTGCTGCCCCTTCTATTTTAAGATATGTTAAGTTGCAAGTGCATAAGTTTCATGTGGAGTGCATTGATAAGTAGATTCTGCTAAATGTGAAGCACTTGCATTATTGTTCAGCTTGTGTAAAACCTGTGTTGATCATTTTGTATTTTCACCTTGGTACTTAGAACATGCTGTTTGAACTACATATACAAGTATTTATGCTCTAGATCACTCATAATAAAAGTTGAATGCTATACAAGGATCACATGAATACATAGTCACTTTTGCTTTTTTAAGATATATAAATGTTAGTCTTTTCCATTATATCAAGTGGAATCATTGGTCATGTTTTAAATAAGTTTTATTTTCTTGACCTTAACACTCCTTTTCATTTAGGATTAAAAAAAAATTGAAGTGTGGTTTTATGTTGGGCCAAAACTTCAAGAATTGAACAAATTGGTTCTAACACAAGCGATCAAGAATCAACCAAGTTGTTACAGCCAACTTGATTAAATTTTTATACCGGAATGTGGTTAATCATCCATTGGTTCAAATATCCCGTGCATCGTCTGGGCAATTCTACTAGTTATCGAAAAAGGTGCAAACTTCAGAATCCGGCGTGGCCAAACCAAAGGTTAAGTACACGTTTGTCAAACCAAGTCCAATTCAAGCCTAACTCAACACAACCTAGGCTGGGCTCATTCTTAGGCTAGGCCTAGTCAGGCTAATCGGGCTTTGGCAAGTTTGAAAGAATTTGGCATATCTTTTTATATAGTTATTCTTTATTGGGTTTATGGCATGGTTTTTTAAGTGTACAATTGATTGAAAATATGTGCAAAATTCATTTGTGTATGTATGTATATATAATTAAAAATTCATTTATATACATGTTTTTAACATATACACGTGCAATGTTTTCAAAATCAGATTAGACTGAAAAAACCGGGAACTGGTCACCTGATCAGTTCTGTTTAACTCCAAAACCGATTTTTGGCAAAAAACTATTGATTTGGTTAGCAAACCACTAACTCGGGAAGGGTTTTTGGCTGTTTTTTGGGTTTTTTAAGTTTTTTTTTTTATATTTTTGTCAAAGTGAGTTATCCGTTCAGGCCAAATGATCGAACCGTTCAACCTAGAAACCAGACTATAATGGTTCTCTATCTGGTACAGTTTTAAAATCCTTATATATAAGGGCATTTTACAAAATAAAAAGAGGCAGTGTGTAAAATTTCATTTGCATTGACGTAAATGCATTGGAGTACAAATAGCTAGGCTGATTCATATTTGGCTTCGTCTTGTTTATATATATATGAAAGAGAGTGGAGGTAAAAAGAGAGTAGTTTGTATGGGTGGGATAAGAAGCAAGATAATAATGTGATCCTAAGAGAGAATTGATACAAGAGGCCGTGTGTAAAATTTACACCAATTATGGGATACAAAATTTGTACTATCAATAAGTGCAAATAAGACAAAAAAAATACAATTTTTTAATCAATAAAAATACAAATCGTAATTAAAAAAAACATATAAAAATCTGAAATGCAAAATTTGAGATTAGGATCTCATAAAAGCTAAATCTTTATATATAAATACCATAAAAGCTTTTATAGACATCTAACTACAGTGAAACATCTCTCTCCGAATCATGGTTTTCAAAATTGGACCGGACCGGATGATCAGATCAGAAAAACTGGAAACCGGTCTGATTAATTCTGTTTTTCCCAAAAATTGGATTTTTCCTCAAAACTGTTGATTTTGATTTGCAAACTGCTGAACCAAACAATTAACCGTTCAAACGATTTTAACTGTTTTTGAATTTTTTATTAAAATGGGCTGAACATATGATTTGAATGGTCACACCGCTTGACCCGGTAACCGAACCCCTGACTAGTTCGATCACCGGATCGGTTTTAAAAACCATGCTCCAATTTAACATAGATATATGTGAGACGTTGTTCATCTTTTGGTTGGATATTATATTCTCAACACTTTTGCTTTGACTGCTGCATTAAACTGTTATCAGGATTCAACAAAATATCCACTTACTAATGGGTGTAGGGATCCAGCAAATGGCCACTCCCATTTGTCTGTTACGAAAAGGGTAGGGCGTTTGCCAATTAATAATATTAGGGATAAGTGCACTGCAATCCTCAAAAATCTGAATTGCAGCCCCTTACAGATCGCATTTGCCCGTGAATTTGGCATCAACCCTGGACAGGATTCAGTCCACACGGGTGAACTGACCCCTTAGTATTATTTTTATAATATTGTTTATTTTAATCATAACTTGTGACTCGTGAGACATCCAACTTGCTGATAAAGAAGTAGACCGGAGAAAAAATTTCGTTGCTGGATCGACACGTAACCATCACTGTATTAAATGCCTGAAAACGCAGCCTCCACCTTAACTGATCAGCCAGCTCATAATTCTTAGCCCCATCATACAAGAGAGGGGGCTACTTTAGAATTCTGCATTGGGCTACAGTTGATTAAGAGGCTTCTGGTTTGTTGTACTATGGGGGGCTAAGAATTCTGCATCCGGTTTGTCGTACGATGTTAAAACATAACCATTAATTTTTTGGTATAAGTAGACTGCACTTTCCACATTTTTTCTTTTGAGATTTACACTGTTATTATTTGGTAGTCATCATGGTTTTTAAAACCAACCCGGTGACTAAACCGGTCAGGGGTCTGGTGGCCGTTCGAACCGAATACTCGACTCATTCTAATAAAAAAATAAAAAATAAAAAAATTCAAAAAAAAACTATTAAAATGGTTCGAACGGTTAACCGCCTGATTTAGCAGTTCGCTGGCCAAAATCAATGATTTTGGAGGGAAATCCGGTTTTTGAAAAAAATGGAACTCGTCAGATGACTGGTTCCCAGTTTTCCGGTCCGGTCTAATTTTGAAAACCATGGTAGTCATTATAGTGTAAAAGTGTAAATATAAGTTTTCATCAAGTTTTAAGAAAAAATATAGAATTGACATCGAATTTATTGGTATAACTTTCCACCCAATTTCAATGTAAAATTTACACGAATTCTCTATTTACACTTCAAACAAACACGGCCTTAATTAGTTAAAATCTTGAAGAACAGTTGATCAAACACGAAATAAATACACTCCAATCTCCATCCTCCAACACAAGCTCTCAATACGATTTGGGGAGTTCACATCAGGAGTATCTCCCTTTTTCATCCATGAGATGTTTTCGATGTGGGATTATAATGGCTCATCGAGACAGTGTGAACTATTGTATTGGTAACAGATCTGAACTCCCTTCAAAATTAACATTATAATAATTAACTTAATTTTAATGCAGGTCATAAGAATTAACCCTGCCATTACATTAATATTAACAAAAAGTGAAAATTAATTACAAAGCTAGCTTAACACAACGCAAGGAAGGAAAACATATGGAGCCATGAAAACACAAAGAAATCATAAGCCAACCACAAAGCAGCTCACAAACACCCAAACAAAACAGGCCCAATTATAGATAAACGACCACTCTACTTGCACTACAAGTTTAGCCAATAGGCATGGGGTCAAAAAGTCTAATACACCCTCCTTATTCCAATAGGAATAGCCTCCGCCAGTATAATCCAGATTTCTCTACCAACATTATACTGCAGACACATATTTCATAACACAAGATGATAATGTATGGCTGCAATTGAAGGCCGTAGAGTGTGGGTAGAGAATTGTGGGCAAGAAATAAAACCCAGTGTGCCACTAGTGCTGCTCACATCACTGTATGATAGAGAGCTCCGAATCTAATCATCTCTTATCTTTTAAGCCCTATTTGCTTTTTGGGAAGTTATTTACTTAGATAATTATTCATGTTCTTTTATTTTCTAGGTAAAAAACAAAATGAACGTTTTAGTCATAAAAAATCATTATTGAAAGGGATAATTTTGTCATATCTAAGTATTAGCAACTTTCCCCTAAAGGTGGGAAAGTTACTTATCCACCTGAGAAATGGGTATCACTTAGTGATGCTTAGGAAAAAAATATTTTTTTTTCATGAACCCCACATAAATCTGAAAAAAGAACATGGGTATCTTGATCAACAGGGATTAAAATTCCATTGACCAATTTTCTCCCTTGTGAAAATCCAAGAAAAAGAAATGGCCCTTATTGTGCGGTTCAATATTACTAGAAATGTTGGCATATGTTTGGGTGCAAGCAAAACTTCAAATGACCAAAAACATCCGATGCCATTCCCTAAAAAATTAAGGAATTCTCCTGGCAGCAGCTATCATTTTCAGTGCCCAATATGAAGATTTTTGGGAGGATAAAGGCAAAAATCGTTAATTTTGCTTGTTTCTCGTTGCTAGTCAAGTTTACTTGAACCAGTTATTTCTATTAACTCAATTTAAAAAAAAAATATAAATACATACAAAATAATACAGAATACAATGTTTTGCACTCTACATATTTAGCCATCGTTTCAAAATAAAGAATGCCCAATCCGATTAACGTCCCTGAGTGGAACGAAGAAGCAGCCCAAGATTAGAGCTCTCGAAGCTCAATTTGTGATCTACTACTCGAAGTGTACAACCGTTTATACAAAAGGATGTCCTGGCTCCTGGGCTCTGAAGTTATTGCAAGACCCAATGCATCTCTTACTGATGTCTGTTTACAGATCCGGGCCGAGGGTACGTCCTGAACATGCTTACCAATTAGCATTGTATATTATGTACTTAAAATCTAACCATAATATTATGAAAAGAAAATCAATGACTTCCGTTTTTCCTATTGAAGTTTGGTCCGGTTTGGCCCAACCCATAGCGTTAATCCATTGATCAGGCTGGATGAGCCCAAGTTTTCTAGTTAATCCCATACACAAAATAATTGGACTTTGGACCAGTTGCAGCTTGCAGTGCTAAAAGGATATCGATATAAAGCTACTCAACACCCAAAAGCTCCCGTTGGCATCAATCCTAATAAACAAACATATAGAATTGCCTCACTGTAACTGTCATTCTATTTCTTATAAATCTCATCTTTTTTAACTTGGATACAATTGCAACCATAAAGCCATTGGTGATGGTCACCGCTCTATGGTTCAAATCATCTTGCCCCATGAATGTAGCGACAAATTTAGCGGCTTCTGACATTACATGAGTTGAGAAATTCGTAAAGCCATTGAACCATGTTTGATTAAAAATCAGAAAACTCAAACTAGGGTTACATGAGCTGAAAAATCGACTTTCCAGTAAAGCTATCTTAGGCAGCTTCTCCAAAGTCACTCAGTCAACACAAAAGCCCTCCCAAGCAGGTCCTTCGTTTTCGTTATGGCTTGCAATTTAACTAGTGAATGACACACATCATACACTAATCCCTCCCAAGGCAGAAGCCCTCCTATTATTTCTTAGAACCACAGAAGAAGGAGAAGATGTAAGACTCCACAACACTAAGAGTTTAACTTGGGCTGGGCCACCCCGATCCGTGAACCCAACTCAAACCTAGGCCAAAACACTATTGTCTGGTTGAACCAGAGCTCGAAATGTCAACTTGATATCTAAAATTGGATTGAGTTAAATTTGAGCTCTTGGGTAAACTATATTATATGGTATAGAGTTATACCAGGAGCAACAAATGGCTACATCAAAGTATTATTATTATTATTATTTTCCTGATAAACAGCTCTTTCTCCTGTGGCGCCCTTTGCGGTGAATAAACACAACATCAATATTGACAAGCATCAAAATGCTTCGCGTTGTTTGCAAACTGAAAGGAAGAGAAGCTGCTGATGATAATAATAATAGGACATCCAAGCTCTAACTTTTAGAATGTCTTTAGAACATCAATTGATTTGTCGTATGTGTGTTCTCCATTTAATTAAGTTCTTCGCCCTTCTTTTCTCCTTATTTCAGATTCTATTTTCATAACACCATATTTTTGTATCAGAAAAAAATATGTTTCTTGAATAGTTTTGTTAAATTATGGATGCAACCCTTTGTCTATTTTAATACCACAATCACGCATTGTTGTGGCACATTGCTTTCAGGAAAAATCCTACCATACCCTAGCTCAGCTCACTTGACACCACACCTGAGTTAAGGTGTAGGCGCGTAGCATGTCATTTTTAGGCTGCGTTTGAATGAGGTGTAAAATGGAAAGTGGGAGTTTTAAATCAATTTTCGATGTTTAATTATACTCCATCCAACGGCTATAAAACCGAACCGAAGTATTTAATTACACCAGTCCAGTATTTACACAGCAAATAAAAGCAGCCTTAGACAATGCCCTAACATGAATAAAAAACTATAAATTAGGATCCATGTCCAAACTTTTAGTGCTAGCTGCCAACTTGATGCGACCCTACTTCTCTATTCAACCTCAAACTGGCAGAGTTATGCTTGTTTTCAATTGGATTATTATTATTATTATTATTATTATTATTATTATTGAAGGTTTTTATTTTCAGATAAAAAGAAGTAATTACCGAATATTGGTCCTAGCTATTCAGGTCTTGGAAGGAATATATTGGATATGGGCCTAAATTTTGGAATTTTATTACACCAAGTGGCAGCTCTTAAACTTGAAACAAGCCCAATAAATGACCCTCTTTTGGGGCTTACTACAGGCTTTGTGGTAAGGCATCAACCCAATGCATTTGTTGGCATTCATCTTCATTTGTTAACTTGAAGACGTGGTTCAGTCCTAAGATCTGTAATAGTGTAATTTGGAAACTTATGCTCAAGGCCTAAAACTCTCCCCGTCCTACGTTTCCATTGGGCATGCCCAAAGTCATAAGCCTCCTGCTATCCTCTCCTATTGATTCTCAGGCAAGGGCCCAAAGTTTTCTTTACTTTGGGCTAGGCCCATTTCCTGTACATTTTCACATATCAAAACCATGTAAATCAAAAATACGCCCATAATGGTGTCAAAAAAATCTAGGCCCATAACAACTACCCATATTCTTCATTTTCAAGGTCAAAGCTACCCTGGCGAGTGGCGAATGACAGTTAGCTGCTAGCCATAATGGAGCCTTAAATTAGCAAAGAGTCAAAGCGTGACAACCCATTAGCCCTGGACTTGCACGAAACCCGTTCTTACATTTTATTCACAACAAGGCCTCTGTGATGGACAAAGCCCGCGATGCTAGCATTGCCCAACTAAGTTTTGAAATCTAAGAATTGGGTCCATCTGAATGGCCATAAAGCGTAAGCAATCAAATTGTCCAGTACCAATTCTTGTACGTTGAACCACAAAAGCCTGTGTAGCTTCATTAATTACTCAAATCTAATGTCAAACATCATGGGCTAGACATCCAGGACCGACAGTGTTCATATTTGTTTTGGACCCTACCCATTTATGAAGCTTGAATCCGGTAGGAGCGACGTCATTTCTTAATACAGTCATCATGGGTTACGTCTGCATTGTTTCATCATACAGACCTATCCTTTACCCATCATGGGTCAAGACCGATTTTAAGCATCCATCATGCATGTATGCATGCAGGTGTCATGCACATTCAATCACTTTCGAAGCATGGGAAATTAAGTTTAATCTTCAAGGACTGCCGTAAGCATAATCAATAAAAATTAAAATGAGAGTGAAGTTTTGATGCTGTTAGTTGGTGTTGCTTATTGAAAAAAGAAAAAAACAAAGAGGGTGATAATAAGGATTAACCCATTTTTAATCAAGGCACATTCTTAGTGAAAAGATAAGTGCTTTAATAAAAAAAGACCAATATATTTTCATCATCATCTAGCCTTATCCTGGTTAGGTAACCCTAATCCTTCAATACAATGTTTTCAAAACCAGGTCAGACCAGACGATCGTAAAAATCAGGATGATCAGTTCGTTTTACCCCAAAACTGTTATTCGATTAAAAATCATTGATTTGGTTAATGAACTATTGATCCGAGCGATTGTACCGTCGAACCATTTGACCTGGGAATGGTTTTTTGTTATTTTGTTTTTTGTTTTTTTAATTTTTTTTGTCAAAACGGGTTGTCCGTTCAGACCATTCGACGTAGGAGCCAGACCTAGAACAGTTCCCTATCCCGTCCGGTTTTAAAAACCTTGCTCCAATATCCTTTATAGTCAAATCAAGTAATAGTTCAATAACTAAGTATGTGTTTGGTTCCGTTTACGTTTATTGAGTAAACGCTGCCACATAGGCGCCCCATCATCAAAGGCCTCATTATATGCATCTGTACGTATCGATATTTGCAAAACTATGCGCCTTTCTCATTTCAGTAAGCTTCATTTTGGAGCTTCCCCCAACGGTAGGCGTTTATTGGCACCTTTGCTGATGTGGTGCCTAATGACGCCTATGTGTTATAAACGTCCTCATTAATTGCTTTTCTCGATTTTGCAACTATACAAGTACAAAACGTTTACTCAATAAACATAAACGAAACCAAACACATACTAAATGAATCGTTTGAAAAAAAAATGAAAACATGAAAATTTTATAGCAAGTGGCAAAATAGTTTGGAGGTCAGAATGTGCTTCACATGTTCCTCTATCCACCCATAAACAAAGTTAAGCTAGCCAGTAAATCAATGTTGTTTAATTATTGACAGCATTTGAAATATCTCCCGTAACAATACTGATTCTTCTGGAAATCAACAAAGTTAAGTAAAACAATGTTGTTTAATATTCTTATAAGAGACCTTACTTCCCCAAGAACGCGAGAATTTTATTCTTATTAGTTTATTTTTAAATGGAAGAAGCAGTGGAAGCAAGCCATATTTTAACTTTCTACATGCAATATTAAAAACAATAACTGATAGTATCAATAATTGTTCATCTCTTAGACATAACAAGAATGTTTGTATTATAAAAGGTAGACAATGGTTTCTACATTTTTTATTAAAAATGTAAAATAATTAAATAAACAATGCCGTTTTTTATTATGTAAAAAATACTAGATACAATTAAGTGGCCTAAGAAAAACATAAATGGGGATATCTAATTAGAAGATAGTACTCTTATCTAGTAGCTACCCATATCGATATCCCTTCTTTGGTGGTTCCACAAAAGTTCTCAACTTGGTTTCACAACTGCCCTTGACATAATCATAGAATAGGCTTGCTTTAATTAGGTACCATTTCAGATGTTAAAGACATGCACTTCAATGGAAGTTGAAAATTGTTGTGTGGATATTGTATAAATGAAGGCTGTCAAATCAGCAGATAAAGAGGTTATCAAACCAGATAGAAGATTATATTTGATTACTTACTTCTATACAAGCCTACCTAGGAATTGATATATGATGATCATAAAGATTTCAATATGGATATGATCATACACCACTAGAAATTAGGAAGAGCATATCAAGAGCTATGAGGCCATATAAAAGTCAAAAAGCAAAAGAGAAGGAAATTAAAAAAGAAAAGTAATAATAAAACCAAAGTGGGCTGGCATGGTAATATATATATCTTCTATCAAAGGTTATTGAACAGCCAATTAAAATAGAAAACCTGAAACAAAAGCCATTTCCAGTTGAAATATCTTTTCAATTCCTGTTTTCAAAACATTGTGTTGTTGCCTAGGATAGGTTGAGGGTAATAAGGTGAATCTGCTTCGGAGTTGAGGACTGACTGATGAGTCTGAGGTTTACTGTAGCCAAGGGCTGGTAGGTCAAATCTGTGAGGGAAGAGAGAACGTCAGAGGCCCCTAGGTGTTAATCCGAGACGGAGACTCCAATGGTCAAGTTAATAGGGGTGTGACAAGAGTTAAACGAGGCCTGAAATTGGGATGCTCAGACGATGTTACAAGAGAGGCAAGAAAGTTAGCAGTAAAGAGTCTAGATGCTCACTTTGGGGGGTCACCCCCTATATATACTTGAGACCGCTTAAAGGTAGATGGACATGGATGGCCAAGATGTGGTCCGATCTCGAGGGCACGGCCATTGCGAGGCCGCCATGTGCGGCCACACTATTTTCCGTATCACGTGCCGGTGTGCGTGCTCCCATTGGATCCATTCTGCGCGCCACATTCCAGAACACGCTTGCATACACGCCATTGGCCAGAGTTATAAGCGCCTACATCACATTGCTAGGAAGGAAGCATGTCAGGAAGAATTTTTTTTTTTACTTTTTCCTCACCTAAAGGAAAGAGGTAATTAAGTTAATGATGTGTTAACAGATCTAAGTTATGTTACCAGCCGTATACAAACAGACCCTTGATGAACTTGACCTTGTTTAGTAGTCGTTTCAATGGTTAACAAGTTGCAGGACTGAGACGGGGGAGACGAAGGTTATTGATCAAGAGCAGCTTCTTTAGCGGTGCAAAAACCTGGATTGTGGTCCATAAAAAAAAAGATGACGAAGATCCTCGATCGCATGCATGTCGGCAAGCTGAATAGACTACACGAAACCCAGCTATGAGTATGGTTCGTTCAATCAGTGAAACCTAAAACGTCACCTTTGTTAGGCTACCATTTCACCAACTTGCTAGCTTGTGGGGCCATGGATGGTAAAAGACGTCCATGATCGAATTATATGCAACCACGTAACACCCCATGATATGATGATAGTTCAGTTCGGAATCGGATGACTGACTCGGTGAGTATAGTACGTACCAGCACCACAAACAGCTTCTGTCTCACCACTTTTCTATTTGGGTTTGGGAGTCGTCGGCCGAGTTGGAAAGGTAGGCTAGTTAATGATTTCATTTCAACCTTTTGAGCGCATATATATCAAATGGCCTCTCTTCCATTTGAGGGAATTGAGTCTTTTACTTTTTATGTATGTGTCGGAGTGCTTCCAAGTTATAAAATAATGGAGATCATGATGGGAACATAAGGATTATCTCAGTGACTTGTCGTTCATAGCGGTGTAAATCGGGCCGGGCCCGTGACCCGGCACAGCACGGCATGACAGCTAATGGGTCGTTTCAGGCCCGTGTCATGCTGGGTCGGTGGTTCTAGGCCCATGGGCCGGCAAGGCACCGCACAACAGCATGTGCCATGCCGCCTGTGGTCCGGGTGTTGGCACGGCCTGCCAGGCTTGTAACGGGCCGCGCTCGGTTCGTCCGGGAATATAGCCGTTGGGCCCCCCTTCCAAAGGGTCTAAATGGCTAGTTTCAACTTTTGGAGGGGTTTTACAGAAATACCCCCAAACAGTTATAAACAGTCATATTAGGGGGGTATTTCTGTATTTTGCTTATGGGGGTTGAAAAAATGACATAAATGCCCCCTCAACAACTATGTAACAACTAGTTTAGTGGACATTTTGGATAAAGTTATAAGTAACTTTACAATGACCAAAATACCCCCAACAACTAAATAATATATAGTTTTTTGGGTATTTTGGGCAATTAAATTATGTTCAATTCCTATAAATAGCCATATCCTCCACCATTCTCTTCACACCAATTCAACAACTCTCATAATTCTCTCTCTCTCTCTCTCTCTCTCTCATACTCATACATTCTCAATTATCTGCAATCTGAGAAATTTTGATTAACTGATTGTTTGATTTTGCATTCTCCAATTCTCAAGTGTCAACTTTATCGAAGTTTCGACTTTCAACAAGAAGAAGGCTTGCTCAATCAGCTCAAGTATCTCAATTCGGGAGGCTTGGACGTTGAAAGGCTTCAACCATTGAAATCAAGTTGAGATTTTGAACCGGCAATCCGGGTAAGTCGAATTAGATTAATTTTTATCTTTTTAGAATTCAAAAAATGGCCGGCCCTTCTCAAAACCGATTCCCCAACATGTTCACCATGGATGGCATTCAATCGCATCACGATAGTATTAGTGTTAACACTGATGCCGATGCATTTGATGTCGATGGAAGTGGAACTTTCATCCCCGGTAGTAGTGATACTAGGGGAAAAAGGAGGGCTTCTATGCTAAGTAGCCCGGTTTGGAAAGTTTTCAAAGTAGAGGATATTGAGGGGAAGGGGAAAATGGCCGTTTGCCAAAAATGTAGGACAGACTTTAGTTATTGTAGAAATGGTGGTACGGGTAATTTGAACAGACATCTGCTCACACATGATCTAGAGGAAAATGAAGGGAGAGAAACAAACCAAACACAGATTGGGAGGGGGACTAGTTTTGGTGCTTTTAGATATTCACAAGAAAAAAATGAGACAAGAACTTGCTAAGTATATTGTACATGCAGAACAACCATTTATGTTAGCTGAAAATCCAAAGCTAGAAAAATGGTTGCGTAGTTCTGTAAACCCACAATATAAAAAAGTTTCTAGGAATACTATAAGATCTGATGCTTTAAAAATTTTTTATTCATATAAACAAAATTTAATTTCTTTGTTAGCAAATATTAATTCTAAAGTTGCAATTACTTCGGATGTTTTGGACATCCAAATTTAGTATTAGTTATATTTGTGTTACCGACCATTTCATTGATGAAAATTGACTTTTGAATAAAAGAATTTTAAGTTTTACTAGGCTTGAATGACCACATAGTGGCCCCGGCTATTGCTGCAAGTATTTTAAATACTTTGCATGCTTATGGATTGTTTTCTATTAATTTTGATAATACTAGAAATAATGATTCTGCAATAAATATTTTAAAATCTCAATTAAAACATGCTTAAATGGTAAGTTATTTCATATTAGATGTGCATGTCACATCTTAAATTTATGTATTCAAGATGTCTTGAATATTATTTCAAAAGTTAGAAATTGTATTATATATATAAAAAGTTCAGGGCCTAGAAAACAAGAATTTAAATATTTATGCTAAAATTATAGTTTAAAATATAAACATTTTATATTAGATGTAAAGCATAGGTGGAATTCTACCTATGCTATGTTAGAAAGTTGTATATTTCATAAATAAATTCTTTCTGACTTTTATAATTTAAAAATGCCTAATGATATGATATTTGAGGAAGACTGGGAAATGGCAATCTGTATAAGAGATTTTTTAAAACATTTTTATGATGCAACAAATGAATTATCTGGAATTTATCATCCAACTAGTTGTAATTTACCGTATCAATTAATGGTAATTAGTGATTGTTTATCCACAATTTCAATGTTTTGTCGAAATTATGAAAAATAATTTTAAAAAATATTGGGAGAACATTTCTCCTCTTTATTGTTTAGGTACAATATTAAACCCTAGGATTAGGAAAGATGGTTTAGATATTTTACTTGAAACATATTATGAAAATATGAATATTGATATAGGAAATAAAAAAGAAGAAATTAATAATTTATTATTTGAAATGTACAGTTTGTATGAATCTAAAGTTGTATGAAATATTCCTACAACTTGTTCATTCTCTTCTTCTTTTCCTTCTGACTTTGAGCCCAATAGTAGAAGAGAAAAGCTTTTTTATTTAATAAGTAGAAGGTTGAAATCTGCTAGTTATACAACAAGTTCATTTACTAAACATAATTTTTATTTGCAAGTAAAATTTTCTAATTTAGGTGAAGTATCAAATAATTTTGATATTTTAGCCTGGGGGAGTGAATACTTGAAAAATTATCCGGTTCTCACCGCCATGGCATGTGATTTACTAACCCCTCTGATGTCTAGAGTTCCATTGGAGTCTTGTTTTAGTGCAAGTACCAGGGTACTGGATGACAAAAGAAGCTGCATGAACAATGAGAGCATAGAGATGTGCATCTGCTTCAAAGATTGGCTAGATGCAGAAGATAGATTACAAGACAAGGGAGGGCATGATACAATACCGGACATTCCACTCGGAGAAAATGATGAAAGTCATGAATGATGATTCATGAATTTGACTACTTGTAGAATTTTTCATTTTTTCAAATTATTGTAAAAGTTTTAAATTTTATTTATTTTATTTGATATATTTTTTTAATTTTTTAACAATGTAATTTTGTATTTTCAATTTGTAACCATATTGTATTTTTTATATTTTATTAATTTATTCCATTTTTATATTTCATTCATCCAAGTATGCAATGATCCAATCATTGTATTTATAATTCACTAATTTGTACCATTCAAATTTAAATGAAATATAATTCCTATTTTTTCCAATTTGTTATTCCATCATTCTTATTTCAATTTGGTTAAGTATTTTTTTTTCATTTATGTATTAAATAACTTAGATTTCTCATTTCTTAATTTTTTAAATAGTTCATAATTCCCCAAGTTCATAGGAAAGTTAAGTATTTTATTTTTACAATTTTACTTAGATTTTACTTAGAAAAGAAAACAAAATTTTCAAAAAAAAATAAAATAAAAAATAAAAGAGTGCAGCCCAGTTCGGCCTAGCCCAAGGCCCACCCTGTGGCCCAGCCTGGTACGGTCCAAGCCCACGGCATGGCCTGCAGCCCGGCCTGGCCAAGCCCATGTGCCGGCACGGGCCCGTTTGGGCCTAAACCGTAAATCATGCCGGGCCGACCCCCAAAATTTCCACCGCAAAAGACGGCATGTCCTACTTTATACCTCTAATCATTCATATATATTTATTTGCACAAACGAGGGCTTGGCAACCAAGTTTGAATATATATATATAGCATGAATCATGGAGATGTTCGTAATGCATGACTAAAAGCACCGTGAATTTGGTATGAGGTGCTCTATGTGAAGGATAAATCCTAGACTTCAAATAAGCGATACACACCTAGATTAAAAATCAATTAAATTTCAAGAATTTGAACCAAGACATCTCTAGGAAGGGTACCTATTATCCTTCAAAGTGACCACATGTCCTAACTCATTGTATTTAACATATCAGTGACCCTAAAAACTGACTTAGACGTCGTACATGTCGGTGGAGACGTATCGGTGACTGGTGTCCTAAGTTTGGTATTATTATCACCTGTCCAAATTGGGTGTCTGGGGTTGATGTATATAGTTCATCTTGTCAATGGTTGCTTAATTGTCTTAGAGAAAGAACTAGCTTTATTTGTTTGCAAATCAATTTAATAAATTAAAGTCCATGTGCTTTCATGTGAATTATGCTCTCTGTAGTTTTCCCTATATTTTATCAAATTTAATCTCCCTTTTTGGTGTTTTCAATTGTTGAATGGTCCAATATATCAAATAATATAATCAAATTAAACTTCTATAGCTAGCCTCTTGGATTCTGAAAGCTAGTTTTAATTAAGTGGTGAATCATGAATGCTTTAAACTTAACCTAGAGTCTGTAATCGAATCCCATGCACCCTCAGCTCTGACAACTGACTGCTAACCATGCATCTTTCCTTTAAAAAGAAATAAATAAAAGAACTTCCAGAGACCAAATGTATTAGGTAAATCTTGTCAGTGTTGGTATCATACGTTTTCACAATTAACCCACTAATCCCCTGAACATGCATCAGTCCCTACTTCCTCTATGAAAAGGAAAACATTCTTCAATTAAAAAAAAAAAAGAAAAATTAAAACATCTCATTTGAATTGATCACATTAGTTCGACTTGATATATATATTGATGTGGGTTAGCTTGGCCCAATCCACACAATTCACAGCGTCAGCCACAGTAGGAGAGAGCCTTGTTGCTTTCGTACAGAGCCAATCACATAACCGTTAGACGTATCCGTCAGGGCCCGCAGCCTGAATTTGTACGACTCTCATCCGGGGTGTGTTCATTTTCATTTACCCCCAGCACACTCAAGTATAAATAAGAGGTAATTGTCCCTTAAAAGGGGCTGGAACAGACAAACTCCAATATCACTCATTCATTTACTCCTAGTACCAATCTTGTCTTCTTAGCATTAATTTGGGGAGGTCTGGTGCATCCGATGATTTTCTCTAAGGGCTCTCCTGCACCTTCCCTATTCTACACCTCGTACTAACTTGGGTGACGGAGCCTTTGCCTCGAGCACCCACCCTGAGGCCTCTGACACTCCTTGTCTTGCAGTATCTTTGGTCACCAGGACTTTGCCTCGACTTGCAATCATCGGCTAACATAGTCCTCGGAAGGAATACTTCGCCTTGGCTTGCGGTCTTTGGCTTCGGTCAATCTTTTCCAAAGCCCCGGGGTCCTTGGCCAACACTTAGAATCTACTTTGTTGCCCCTGGCCAACCCTTGCGGCAACATATATATACTCAAGTGGAGTATTTCAGTAGAGTTCAATATAATCATCCTAATTTGCATTGACTATATAAATATATATTCTGTTTTATGGAAAAGGATGCACCTTTGGTCCACCTGAGATGAACTATATATGATAATTTCCTTGCAGTTAGAGCATGCCATCTATAAACAACTCTTTGTATAATATTTATTGCCTTGGTGATTACAACTCTTTGTATAATAGGCCTAATTTATCATTTGGACCTTGTTTTTTTATTTCAATGATATTTCTTAAGATTTCAAATTTTTATCTTTTGGCCCTCTCAAATTTCATTGAGATGTCATCAATGTTTCTCAGTAGCGGAATTTTGGTTATAAATTATAATTTAATATAAAAATGTGCAAATATATATTAGACAGTACTATTCAAAGGATGTAAGATAAAAAAATTGAAATTCAAGTAATAATATGCATTGGAAACCCTGGTTTAGAAAATGCAGGTTTACATCCTATAATCTCTACATGAGATGAATGTATATATATGCATCTGAGATGGTGTTCAAAATGGGTTCATTGTTTTCCACGTTGCAAGTCAAGTTTTAGCCCAATACTCTTTGGTCTTTGCCACAAGGTGGAAAGGGGAACTTTTGTTTCGTTAACATAAATAAATAAACAATTCATGATCACAGTAATTTCAGGAATTTTCTTATCTTAATATATCTTTTAGAGTACTGTAGGTGATCTCTGAATCTGCCACTCCAGCCTTTTTGTGGCAGAAAATGCATCTGATGTCAAAACCTAGCTACGGAAACATAATAGAATACCTCTCCCTCTTAGAAAGAACATGATTCCAGTACTAGTTAATCTTGGTTAGGATGCCAAAGAACATATTTAGTTTGAAGTGTTTTAATCGATCTTCTTTTATTTTTTTAATTAGACCTTAAAACTTACTTCTACGAATGCAATGCAGAGAGGGAGATGGGGTGTCAGAGTTTTGGTGAAAAGGTCACAAGAAAGAGTACAAGAGACTTTTAATAATGGAAAGATCGGATTATATTCTCAAATTAAAGGACTAATTAATTCCTTTCATCGATCATTTGAGTTGGGAATCCTGACTGGGAATAAAACAAACAGACCAGCACGCACCCACAATCACACACAAGCTCAACTCTCAGCTCTCTCTCTCTCCACCCAAGAGATAAGACGTGTGTATGGCGTGTATGCTTGTTTGTGTGTTGTGTGCACATACATGAGAGGGAGTTGATGGGGGTAACAACTAACAAGCCTAATACCAACGGGACAACCCACAACCTTTTGTCTCGGCAACGGCCGACCCAACACATGGTAGTGGGAGACATCAAACATTAGCCACAACTCTCTCTCTCTCTCTCTCTCTCTCTCTCTGCTTCCTGTAGATATAAACAAATATATAAGCACAAAGCAATTGGATACTTGCATCCAAGGAAGACAACACTGACGTAGGCTGCTCACCCTTCGCCTTACAATTGTTAGTGGATTGTTTGGCCTTTTGTCCCCACCCGGCCTGCTGTGCTGCTTTCACTTCTCCACCCGCCCTTCTTCACTACTGCTGTTAGTGCGTGCATAATGCATTAATTCCTGGCTGATGATGATGATGATGATGAACATATATTAGTAAACGCATTGTCTCTCTTCATCATCAGCTTTCATGGGGTTCTTCTTTACTGCTGCTGCATCCCCATTCCCCAGTTAGTGGGTCTCTATCAAAAAGTCTGCCCAAATTAAATATCTACAGTATCTTTTTTCATCTTATATATTGAGTATGGGAATTCCATTGGCTTGACGACAGTACTGCTCATGGTGGCACTACTGGTTTCTTGTCTACCTGATCAGTTAATGGGTTTTGATGATGAACTTCCATGATGGAGCTGAGATATTCCCTGATATATATCGATCGTACGTACCCAATGAGGCCCTGTCTATATATTATTAACTACTGGTTGACATAAATTGACCTGGCCATCTTTCTGCAGTCAAACCAGGTATGCCCATGCCATGAGAGATGAATGCACCCCAGCTAAGAGATGACCCACCATTTTAAATTTACTTAATAAATTTTTCTATCAACGATTCTATGGTTTTGGATAGGACCAAACGATCCAGAATATATATAGCAGAAGAAGAGTACATATGACAAAACAGCAAATCCCATATATATAGTTTTAAGTTTATGACTTTGTAGAGTTGAGTGTCAATAATGTGATAATTACAATATTGTGATACTGATTTTTCTTTTGTTAATTAGGGTTTAAGGAATTACTATAATCTATGATCATTCCCCCCCCCCCTCTCTCTCTCTCTGCTATTGAAGCTGTGTCCCTACCAATGAACATTACAGATAGATATATCTAAACAGAAAAGAAACTAAATGGTCTGTACAATGGTGGGCAAGTCCGTCTGGGTATGGGCCTACTAATTATACCTTAAATACTAATACACCTTTTGTTTTTTTTTTCCCTCTCTAACCTCCAATGGACAAAAGTTCAACCCCACTTTGGTATCTTAATGAGTGTTACAATGTCGGTATATCTTTTATAAAAGCAATCATTATTTATATAATGTTATGGGATCAAAACACTGTGTTGGATTTCAGATGAAAATAAGATTTGAGTTTACATGATCGGCCTGAATCCATCATATTCAATACATCTTATCTTTGATATCATGAACCTCAAGACCCATTTTGCCTGCCTGATTGCTCAGTTTATTTCTCCATGAAACAATATTATAAAAGGTTTGAATCCATGCAGCTTCCCCAAAGTATAAAAGTGAACTTATATTGTCTGGTTTTAATGTTTTTCTACAACTGTCTTTGTCATTAAGATTTCTAATGAATTCAAATTTTTCCATCACGGAAACAGGGCATTTCAATCTTTTCATGAGAAGAATTTAATAATTAGGTTTATGAAGCGGTAGAAGTCTAAAGGTGCCTTTAAAGATTTCTGGACTTTTGTGACTGAAATACGCTTATTATATATTTGTCAATTTTCCTCATTTTATTGTCAGGGAAAAAATCTTTAATTTCATCAAATCTGTTTCTCACATTAAGGTGGCAATATTTGATAACACTATTTTGGCATTTGAAATCTGATAATTTTCTTTATATTCACCCTCAATTCCTATGTATGTATAATAAGATTTTAACTCCCATTCTTTAATTACTTGTCATAGTTATATAGATTTTAACTTTTAAATTTTGGACATTTTCCCTTATTGGTGAACGCTCTAGAGAGACTGAGGAATGCAGCCTCAATAGTTAAGGCCGCGGAGATGGAGAAATATTTGAGGATGGTCATCACTCCAATGGGTGGGGTGAGATGACTGATGCACTTAGCAACCCAGGAGGAGGTAAATTGGGTTACTCTATTTTACAATTTTTATTTCAATGCGTGGACTTTTGTTTAACTATTTGAACGTTTAAAACAACATTGAAAAGTCATGATTCATCACAATGATCTTCAGATAAGAAACTTTATCAATTATTGAAACATTTTGTGCACGCAAATGATAAATCAATCATTCATGGTTGTTTTGTAGTGTGGATAAAAATTTGGTGGATGTGAACTGGTTCATACCACATCTTGTGGCAGGAATCAATTCACATCACACCACAGTTCATAACTATTCTGAATTATGGACAAATTGTGTGGAATGGACGAGTTTGATTCCATGTATCTCATATATATTTTTCAATGATTTACACCAATGTTTTAGTGTTTGGAAGCGTGGGTGCTTTTTGGGACCGATTTTCAAGAAAAAACGCCCATGCTTTCAAGACCTGTTTTTTACAAAAAAAAATGCTTCTTCCACGTAGGCAATAAGCAATACTATGTTGTTTGTTAAGGTTATTTTCATCATCGTTTTTCATGTATGTTCTGACAGGTAAGCACCACATAGGATACACATCAGTCAACCGTTGGGGGAAATTGTGGCGTTTCATGCATCGGTGGGGTCCCGATTTTTTAGGCATGCCCGATTTTTTAATAATCGGATTAACCAAACAATGATATACATTGGCGTTTGTTGAAACACCTATGTGGATCCGATGTGACACCGTTTTTTTGAAAAATGGCCACGGTTCCAAACATCCCCTTAAAAAATGGCTCAGAAATGAAACCGTTTTGGCCACCGGTTTCCGAGTCAACAGTTCGACTATCTGGTTTGAACGGGCAGCCCGCTTTGACAAACAAATTAAAAAAATAAAAAACAATCAAAAACTATTGAACGGGGCCGATGGTTCGACCTCTCGAATCAATGGGTTGTTGACTTTTTCAACGGTTTTTTGCCAAAAACCGAGTTTGGGGTCAAATGGAACCGCTTTCCTGGATGGTTCATAGGTTGAACGGTCTGACCGTTCGGGTCAATGACGGTTTGAAAACCTTGATCTACACAATTAATCATAAATATCTAATTTTTGCATTTTATATGATAAATATATTGAAAAATGCATCAATGAATTAATATTAACCAATAAATATTATTTTTTTATAAAAACAATAGTAAAATAATTAAAATTTTAATAAATATATTTTAAATATTTAAAAATATTATTTTATTGATAGAAATATTAAAATTAAAAAAAATAATAATAATAATTAAGTAAAACAATTAATATTTTATTGACAAAAATATTAAAGTGCGAAATAGACAACAGGGTTTCAGCCTTTCAAGGAGAGTATGAAACAAGGGATAAAAAATAGAGTATGAACGGGCCCCTAAGCACGAGTTTTTGCATGGATAAGAATTTGGGGTATGGATGAGACCGATTCCATCCACAGCCAATAGAACAGGTGTTCATCCCGTGAATGAGACCGAAACTATACCGTCCACGAGATGAACACGATAATGAACACCGCCTAATGCGCGCAAAGATTAATTAACTACTAAAACGATTAAATGTTCAGTTAAAACCTGAACAATGTTGAAGTAATGATGTCAAGATTTATATAGATTCAGCGCTTCCTAGACCTACGTCCTGTCCTCAAGGCAACCACCTTGAGAGTTCGAATCCATTAAACAATTGGTCTTCACGCATGTGAACAAAACTGATTACATCAACTAGATAGACTTAATAGGTGCTATCGAAACCGTTCTCTTACCAACTAAACTTGATGGTGTTGGTCCAACCCGGCCCACACCTTCATCTTCAATCCTTAAACACTTGTTGCCCCACCCTTGTTCTTGTTTCCCCCTTTTAATTTTCTCAATGAAGATAAACAAATACAAGCACAAGATATATCACCCTTCGTATTGAGTATGCATGCCAATACATTCAGCTCAAGGTGAAGGGTGAAGGACGATGTAGCTTGCTTGCTTGTTTAATTTGAAGGATGACTTTGCCTTATATTAGGGGAAGGAATAAGATTGAAAGACCAAGGAATATTCTAAATGGCCAATTTGTTAACTTTGGGCTCAAATGTCTTCATGCTTGTTCGTACGTAGTAAGGATGGAAATGGGGATGGTTCAAGTTCAGGGAGGGTTTTTTAAATTATAGACCCTTCCCACCTCATCCCCAAAACTCGTAGAAGTCAAAATAATTTGAACAAACATCAAAATTTCCAACTTTTTTGAAAGATATCAAAGTTTCCAATTATTTATTTAAAACTATAGAAAATACATAAATTATCAATTATTCTTCACATAAAATTCAAAACATAAGATTCAAACATTAAATTCAACAAATAATATATTAGCACTAGGGTGATTGTAGTAAATTCAATATACAGGTAGGAGAGGATCGGGGTGTAAAATCTCAAAATCCATCTCTACCCCAGAATCTATTTTTAAAACCAAAAATAAATGTCTTATGGAGGCAGATAGGGGTGGGAACCTGCTAGGTAGGGTGAAAATTGCCATGCATACTTCTTCCTACCCTCTCCATCAATAGGAAATGATGAAACCAAAAACCTTGATTACATAACCATATTAAACCATTTTCTAAGTCAAGTTTGTTTTTTTTCGAGAGAGACGGAAAGTTTGGTATTAAAATGCTAATACTTTTAGCAACCAATATTATATTACTTATAGAAAATAATAGTATTGTAACTATGCTTTAGTTGGGACTTCAAAAAAAAATGATGAAACCAAAAAAAACTTTACTACATCACCATATTAAACCCTTTTTCTAAGGCAAGTTTTTTTTTTTTTTTTTTGAGAGAGAGAGAGAGACGGCAAGTTTGGTATTAAAATGCTAAAACTTTTAGCAACCAATATTATATTACTTAACTTAAAAAAAAAAAGGAAAAATTCCAGATTAGTGCCCTGTATTTTGGGCCTAGTGTCACTTTGGTCTCCAAACTTTAAAATGCGACAATTTAGTACCCAAACTTTTAAAATGTGACAAACCAGTAACTGTCGTTAACTAGCTGTTAATCAACCATTAAGTGGCATTTGAAAAAGACACAAATTCCCTTCAAGTGTTATTTGATTTTCTTTATCAGTCATCTAAGTGTTGAGAAAAAATTAACAGTCCCAAATCTTTGTCTTTTCCATTCAAATAAGTTGGGGTCACGTTTGAGTGGGCATTCTGGTAACCCCAACTTTCTTGAATAGAAGAGGCAAGGATTTGAGACTACTAATTTTTTGTCAATATTTTGATGGTGGATAAAGAAAATTAGATGACACTTGAAGTGTATTTGTGTCTTTTTCAAATGTCACTTAATGACTGGTTGGTTAACAACTATTAACAGCAAGTACTAGATTGTTATGTTTTGAAAGATGCACCAAACAGGGCCTATATTTTTCACTTGGTGGTGTGGATATAAAGCCAAAGCAAGTATATATGGGCATAGTTTTTAAAACTGAATCGGTCAGGGGTCCCGTTACTAGGTCAAACGGTTCGATCGTTCAAATAGTTCGAACAATCAACCATCGGGTTCAGCGGTTCATTGACCAAAATCAACGATTTTGGGGGGAAAACGGACCTGACTGATTCCCGGTTTTTTCGGTCTGACCGTCTGGTCCAATCCGGTTTTGAAAACCATGCATATGAGCATTATAGTGAAGACAAGACGTGAGATACTTTTGATTAAATGCCTCTTTTCTCTTATAAAATCCCCTTATTTCTTTATATGCCTTTGTTTGGTCAACTATTTTTCTTTTTCTTCTCTAATTAAATATCTTTATAAATCTTTATATGTCCTTTCATGTACAACCTAACCTTCCATCAAACTTCAATTTTTGTTAAAAGAGCTAGCCCTTCATTCCCATAAAAAAAGAAAGAATATTTCTTGTATCTTTCTTAGATTGATAAATTAATTATTTTTTTTATATTATGACAATGTCTATGTTTTTTTTATTATGTATTAAACTTTGCACATTCAGAGCCTATCTAATTTAAATATGAAAATAAGACTAAAATAACATCAAATTCACAAAATCAGGAACTTGATCAGCAAAGAAAATACGAACCTTACTGTTGGGCATTTTTAATTTGTCTATTAGTAGAGTTTGTTTGATTGTTGTAAAGTGTCATAGTTCAAGTCTCACGGAAGTTATTTTGAACTCATCTTATATTCCTAATAACACAATTTTAAAGTCAGTTTAGTTTACACTATCAAAATATAAATATTTCGATTGCTTTTAGTTTAATTCATTAATGGTATTCAATATCCAAACTAATACCTGATCCTTCTCAAATATAAAGCCAATAAATGAATAAAATTTGATTTGAATTTGAATATTATTGAATCGAATTTGGATCTATTTATATCGAATTCAATCTAGAACAATCTGGTAATGCTAAGATGGATTCAAAGTCTTCAACTCATGGGGCCCAATTCCCATTCATCTATGTGATGGACTAATTAGGATCTGTTAAAAATTGAACGAACACAAGTTGAATTGAATTGGTTTTACTCACTTTGAGTGATCCATTACAATGTATTTATAATTGTTACAGAAGTTAGAAGTTTACAAGGAGAGAGACTCTTCTCTTGGATAAGATACAATAGAAAATAAAGATAGGATAAATATAAACAATAATTTAAAATTTAAAACCGCCATAGGTTTATCCCATGTGTTACGGGATAGGATGCTCAACAAAAATTATCATCGGAAGAAAGGATTAATTGGTTAAAAATTATGCCATTGATAAAGTTGACAAAATAAATCCAATCATCATCCAGCAGAACATGTTATACCAAATGGTAATCTCCCTAAACTGAGGGGTGGCTCAATTGGTACATTAGCTACACATTGTTTCAGTGGAAATGTGGAATTCGAGTCCCGCTACCATGAATTTGGAATAGGTTTATTTGTGTTGCTGTGCAATTCTAAAAAAAAAGGAGAGTTATGGCCCCTATGGGATTCAGGCGTACGACTAAATACCAAAAAAAAAAAAACTAGTAGTCTCCCTTTATTGATACTCCACAAGTTATTTGCTAAGAAGTGGTGTGCAGGATTTCTTAAATGATTGGTATGATAAAACATTCCCATTCCCCCTATATAGATTCGTAGACTATTAGTTTGGTAGATAAGCCACTAGCACAACACTTTAACAGTTTGATTAATTTTCTAGCTAGAGAAATTAGGGTTTAGGCTATAGCCTTTCATGTGGCCTTACTGATAACTGACAATTGAATATATATATATATATATATTCCCAATTGAATCAGATTTTATGAAAGCATGCATGAACTTCAACTTGAAGAATTTGCAAGAGCTTGATGAAGCTGTAATGGTGGGGCACAAAGAAGAGAGAGAGAGAGAAAGAGAGACCATAAAAATGATAACTAAGAGACTTTCACTATAGGGTTTTAGTTTTCTAATTGGAGTTTCACTTATAACCAAGAGAAAAGGGACACACTAACCATGATCAGGTTAACAGATTTACCTTTCAAACCACAACAAAGTCAAATTATGGACTTTCATTTATTGTAAAGGAAGGTGTATATGCCCCTTTTATAGAAAAGATAAGGTTCCTTAAAGAGAAAAGAATCCCTATCTTCAGAATACATCCTTGTACATTCTTTAATATGAGATTTGTTGGATCAAGCTTTAGTGGAGAATTACAAAATTTTTATAGAAGCAAGGAATACAAAGATCCCATTACCCTTAAAGACTTTGATACATGCATTTGGGCTTATGGACCTTGGCTATGTGGGCTCCCATTCCATCATTCCATCTGGTCGAATAAACAAAGTGGATTGTGACTGTGAGGTAGAGACGTGACAAGGTGTTTGCCAATATAGCTTGAAATAAAATGTTCACAAAAAAAACTACGTTCCACCTTCTTCTAGCCATCAATTTGGACCATAGTCAGCTCCTAATAGATTTAAACCTGAACCATCTTTCAATTTTCAACCTATGTGTGTTGAACAGCCTTCCTGTAATATACTTCTGCGAAAGAGAATCTATTTTATTTCTTGTACCTATTCTTTGTCTAGTGATCGAGAAAAATTTAATATAATTCTCCTGTGGATATATAGGCAAGTTTGCTAAACTATATAAATATAATCTGTTTGACGTGGCTTTCTAATTTTCTATATATTCTTTTCTTTATTCATATTGATTGTGTGAGTTGTGCTCAGATCACCTAAACTACAACATAATTATACATATATATATATATATAAATTATATGCTAAGAAATATATTCCATTAATATTGTTGTAATCCATCAAAGACAGGCATACATAAAACCCACATTCTACCTACATACCTCCTTAATGAGCATAAGTTTCAGTTGATGCTGATAGGAAATATGAAAAATCATTAAAAGTTTGTTAATTTAATAATGAAAGCAGTTTTGTATTTAGATTTTAGATGTGCTTAAAGTAAAAGAAAAGAAGTTTCGTATTAAAAAGATCTGAGCTTTGTATATATATATATATATATTTGTAACATACATATTTTGATAAATGACCATTAATTTTTTTATAAAAAAAAAGGCAAAATCTATGGTGCAGTCTATGGAAATTGCTGTAACATAGAGGCCTCGTTCCTTTTCCTGTAAAGATGAGCAAGTAAGTCAGTGGGTTCCACGGATTGCAAGAACCCTATGTTCAGCTGCCGCTATAGGTCAGTGGGTCCATAGAAAATATTTTTTTCAGAAAGAATTGGTTACCTAGATAACTAATTAATTGTCCAAACGAATACTGTAATTCTAAGGTTTCCCCAGGAATCCGAACATGTTACCGGCCACAAAAGAAATGAGACCATAGTTCAAATAAACAAACCTGCAGCTGTTATAAAGCAACATATCACATGCCATCTTTATTGTTGTTACAGTGTTTAATAATAAATAGACTAATGAATTCCATGGGGACGGGGAAACACAAAGCTAGCTCGTGGCCATATTCAGAAGCTTTTTGTGAATTGTGATTGTAAAGGGCTATATTTTCAATGTGCATAAATTATATATACCTTGAATTTTATCACAAAATGGAAATTAACTTGATATCACAATCACCCACTGCTGCTCATATATACCACTGTCAAGTGCTCTAGGACTAGCTAGCAGGAGGCCGGACATCCATCCAATTTTTTTTTTATGCATCGATCAATATCGTTCGTTCAAATATTATATTCCCATGGGCCAAGGCTTTAATTAATTAGTTCTATGCAATTGACATGAAAGCTAGGTTTAGGTTCAATTCTGGCTATCAACTTGTAAGGCCAGGGGGTATATATCCATGGTAAACACATGCATCCAACACTGATTAAAGTGCCGATGCCGAAGCCATTATGGGTGTGATTGAGGTTGACAACATTAATGGCTTTGGTGCTATCATAAAGAATAACTTCTCAGATAATTACTCTGCATTACAAGCCAAAAGCATGTATGTATGAGTTGTAACTCATCATCAAATTAAACCAAGTGATCGATAGACCCAGAGAGTAATGAAATGGGGAAGAAACAGAGGCACGGTTCTATATATGTACTTGATATATATGCTATGCTCATCACCTACTATATGATAATGGAGATTAGGCCCACTACTACAGCCATTCTATGACAGGCGTTGATGATATGCAATTTGCTCAAATCTTTGTATTATTCTTGGTGTCGTAAGTCAGCTCTGAGTAGGGAGTACAAATCCTTTTCAATGATGTCATAATATATTTGGGAATTGTGTATTGGGAGTATTCTCTTGTCTGCAGCTGCAATGGCCATCATAATTCTCTTTCTCTTATCTCTGAGTCACCTTTTTTATGTTCCTTTTTGGTCCTTCTTGTTGTAGTAAATGATGGGACAGAAGCTAACCGGTGATGGATCATATCCCAATGAGTCCATCAACCATCCAAGTTCATGTTAAGATGCATGGTTAGGACTTAGGACAATCAGAAAGCATTATATTGCTTCAGCCAAAGGAGAACAATGAACCCAGATTTGTGTGCAAGGATTTCTAGCTATTATATTTTCTGTTGGTGCCTCTCGATCTGCTCAGTGTTGGGTACTGAGTTGCACATCTACGCGCCTTCCTTGGAATTAAAACCCATTCTATAGTGTAGCTGAATTAATGCAATAAGCTCTCTTATAATGCTGGAATAGAGATGCAAATTAAAATAATGCGGTTTTAGTGCGAAAGATTGATATTAGTCACTGGAAACAGATAACTGTTATAAGATGATAGACCAAAAGTATATATTCCAGAAGGTGGAAAGAATGTCGATACATGCAAGGAGACAAGCAAGGCGCTAGGAAACTTACCATGCTTCTTAGTTTGTCCCGGAGTTTGCCACATGGCAACAAACTTTGTCATTCAAACTTGTCCGGCCTATTGCTCTGATCTAGTTCCAGTGTGTTCAAGACTCAAGTAACTCACCTGAGTTGACTCTTTCTTCTAATTAAATTTTGTATATAAGTACTATTTCCATTCTTGTACTCTGATTTTTGTCTGGTATTTAATTCCTTTTATTTTACTTAATTATCTTTTTTTATTTAATTAAGTACTATTTTCTACTCGCAAGTCAACTTGACTGACTCGGCTGAGCCACTAATTAAGGTAACTACTACTTGCCTCAAGATCTCATACACTGAACTGAGCCAAGTAATATTGATGAAGTTAACTTATTCATGGCTGATGGCTATGTATCTCACTATCTCATCAATTAAATTACTTCAATAACCATAGACAGCTTTTGTGCAGATTAATTAATTGTAAGGGCTGATTCATAGCACAATATAAGTGCAGCTTATATAGTAAATTAAAAGAAGAAGATCCATGGACATGGGGGTGCCTGTAAGAGAAAATTCTAAATCAGAGAGCGACCAGAGAGAAGGGCTGTCGCCTAGCTAATACGTGAGAGAGAGAGAGAGAGAGGAGTCGGCATCAAATTCAAAGGGCTCCTTAATTGCTTCCTTCTAATGGAGGGGCCCCCACCTCACCACCTACATTCTAAAGCTCTCAAGTCTCACCACATGAAGGTCCCTCCATATTTATCAGCTAACGTTACCATTTTGCTTTAAGGAACCGGACAAGATAGCATTAATGAAATTTCCCTCTAAAGTAATACAAAGGAAACAAAGTTGAATCAAATATTATCAAAACAAGAAACCCATCATCCTCTCTTGACCAACACACTCTCTTTTTTAATGTAAAATTCAGATATAGCTCATCATCAATCACTGCCTTTCCCTCCCTCTCTCTCTCTCTCTCTCTCTCTCATTGGCACTCTTTTTTCTACCTTGTATCAATCACTGCTAGCTTGTATCAACTAGTTCTTGGATGAGAAGTGAAAGGTTATGATAGTAATGAACCCAACAAGATTTAACTTGACTACAGATATGATTTTACAAATTTAATAAAAAAGAGAATTAATTCATCCAAACATGATCCATAGATGTCCCCCTCCCCGGCCACCCATAAGATCCATATATATCTCAGACCCTCGCCGCTCGATCTCTTCTATCTGCATTCCTCATTCCCGGTGGCGTAATTCACTTGGTTGGCGACGACTTGATGAATTTATTTATTCACAGTCACAGACCCAATAGGATGTAGTAAACCAACGTGATAGGTAATGCAATCAGCATCCCAAAAATAACACTGCAATCCCAATGACATCTTGAGATTAGTTGAAAGCTTGAAACACCATGGAAACGAAACAGAGGAACTGCAAGAGAAGAAATTTAATCAATTTGATAGAATACTTACGCAGTGCTGAGAATATCAGGATGTACGTTGTATTCCTTGGCGAAGACAAACGGGACAATTCCTTGGGGAAGTGCAGCCTGTTTTTTTATTGTTTTTTTGACATCCAAACACCAGATACGTTAAAACATGTACAGATTCTTGTGTGTGTGTATGTCTGTAGAGAGAGAGAGAATTATTTTTTCCCTTTTGGGTTTCTTTTATTTCGATTTTGAAGTTAGATTCGAAGTGTCAGACGAAGAGGAGGCAGAACTGGGGGAAGAGAAGTAAGTTACCTGTACAATGGCGACGTGTAAGAGAACGCCCCTCAGCCCAACAGCAATGGAAGCTGCTGCCATGACAGCTGGACCTGTAAGGAATCTCACAGCCATGGCAAAAGCTGCTATAGAATTCCCACATGCTATGATCCTCGGCTGCAAAGCCATGAACAGACCTGCAAAAAATGACATACCCATCAACCACAGTCGAGCAACATTCAACACAGTACTATTATAAGGAGACCTTTCATCATCAACATGAGACAGTTATCATGAGGACCACTTATGTGTTGTGTGTGTGAGAGAGAGAGAGTTTTTGAACTTTCCTTTATTTATACATGATATTGTAAAATAAAGAGATTTATAAAAGAGTAAACAAAGCACAAAAAGGAGAGATTCAGAGAGAGAATTTCTTGGGCCGTGAGTGTTGTTTGAAAGGAACCATGGAAGTACTGACCAAGACTGAACATGGCCATGCCAAGGCCTGCATCTGACAGTATGGAGATGGACTTTGCTATTATAGCAGGCATCTCAACGTGCCACCTGCAACAACCCAACAGCATAAAAACGAATTTCATTTGCTGATTAGCCCACAAATCATCAAAAACCTTGATTAATTTGTATACCTGAATGAAATAAGAGACCAAGTGAGGCCGATTAAGCTGGAGTATGTATTTGGGTTTCGGATGAGTTTCCTCCAAACCATGATGAGAATAAGCCTGGTCATGACACTTGCAGGAGGCAAGCTTTTGGCTTTCGTGGTACCCATTTTGTGGCCTTCATCGTTCATCTCTGTATCTGCTACCCCTCTGTTTCCAAAGCTGAAATCATCTCTCTCCAAGTACTCCTCTTGGTTCTCTCTGCGACCCTCCACTGAATAATTAGAATCATCAAAAATAGAAGTTAAAAATGAAAAATAAAATATTAAATATAAACAGAACCCATTAACTACATAGGAAAGAAAAGGCAAAGTTGAGCACCTTTTCCAGGAGAAACAGCCATTCTAACTTCTTTTACAGTCTGGTCTGCAACACCATATTCTTGGCCCCCGAAGACATCTGAGACTGGAGAAGCACTTGAGCTCCAAACGAACATATGAAGATCTCTTGTCCCATCTTCCGTTTTCTGCTGCACTTGGCCATTAGTCCTTTTAGCAGCAGTAGCAGTGGCTGTAGTAGTAGTAGTAGTAGTGTTGGGGACCGGTTTCGAAGTAGGAGAGAACATCCCCGGATTCGGAGCCGGGTAATGTGTCCCACCTGATGCATGGTAATGGAACCTGGCCTTGTTATCTTCTTCGTAATTAGACGGCCTCGGCGTCGGACCCCTCGACGCCCCAAGCCCATAAGCATCCGAAGCTCCGAAATTGGAGTTCCGGCCACCGGCGACCATTGAATAGAAATCCGTATGATTGAAACTAGAGCCTCTTGGGGTTGGATTCCTGGATGACTGCAGAGAGTATATCTCCGCATTTGTTAAATTAGAAGGCCTGGGCGTCGTCGACGACAACCCTTGAGATCGTCTGGAGAAAATCTCCGACCTGGAAGCATTGGACTTCCTTACAGTAACATGAAGCTTCCCGTCCTCCTTAATCTCCGCCTGGGTCTCCAGGGGTTCCCGGCCATCCAACGACATCACATCGGAATCAACAGCGATGGACACAATAGAACCAGCGGTATCTGGGAACTGCTCGCTGATCAACATCTTAGCCCCTCTGTACTCAAACATGAACAGCATTAAAGTGTACCAGATAATGCATTGAAGCACAACGATTTGAACCATCAAACTCCCCGAGAACTCTCCATACATCCCTTTAAGCAAAGGAATACCCATGACGAGGGTGTTTGGGAGAGAGGACAGAGAGAAGAGCGTGATGGTCCATTCCAAGCAACCCCGCTTGCTGAAGTTGGTCCACACGGCCAAGATGCCTAGGACGATGAGCTTCTGAAGCGTATCAGCTGCGATGAAGCGGAAGTTCATGGCGTAAGGATCGTTGGTGGAGATGAAGTGGAAGGAGAGAAGTGGGACGGCGAAGAGGGCGACGAAGCGGTTGATGCCGGAACATTGGTCGGGGGAGAAGATTTTCCACCATTTGACGGAGCCATAGGCTAAGATCATGGCCACGTAGAGTGGAACCATAGCAGTCATGACATGGTAGAAATCTGATAAATTAATCATCTTGGCTAGAGCTCAAGTCTTTAACTTACTCTTTAACGAACCTAACTAACCAACTAGAAAGTGAGGTGGAGGAGGAGATAACGAGGAAAGGGGAGGACGAAAAAAATTGGAGATATGGAGAGAAAGGAGAAGTGTTTATGGCATCGATCGAGGAGCATGTGTTTTCGTTATTTTTGTGTAGCAAACTGACTCATCTCTGAGCTCGCTCCCTCACTCTCTATTGCCTATAGTCTATACAACTCAAGCTAGCTAGCTTTGAGAGTTGCACATAAGCTCGTCAGTCTCCAAACCAGAGATCTCTATTGTCTATGTCTATCTCCTTTTTCTTTTACTTTAATGCTCTTCTGAAGAAGAGTTTCTCTCTCTCTCTCTATTTGGTGTATGTGAGGTCCTTGTTAAGGAGCTTTTAAGCTTTCTAAGACCACTTTTTTCCTTTATTTTGGTAAGATTGCTTTTTCTTTTATTATTTTTTTCCTCTGATTGATTTCTGGGGTGGCAATTCTTGACCCGACATATATGTCTACCCGCAGAGGCCACTGCTCTTTGGATTCGGGCTATTTAGCACCATTCACCCGATTTCTAAGCTTTTCTGCCTTCAGTTGTTGCGTTATACTCGCTAGCGAAGGAAAAAATTTTGGGGTTTAAGAGCCCAAGACTCATAAAGCAATTTGGAGTTCCAAATCTTGTTAATTGTCCCATGTTTGGAGGATCGATCGATCAAGACCCACCATTAATGGCTCCTATGATGCAGATATTGTGAACCAAAATCTGCAGGATTTTTATTCAAATATCATTCCAATCATATATTTAATTTTCTCTATACACTTGGATGGTGGAGAATAATTCCATTTAGACTTTAGAGCAAGCAGTAAATACATGAATCTAATGGCTAAAAGTATTATCTCATATATATCTATGTCATCAAGGCATGCTTAATTTTCTTTTTTTTTCTTTTCTTTTTTTAAAAAGAGGGAATGGTCGTAAGCTCCTTCCATGATAGATATTAAAGCCATGTCATCATGTATCCAAGTGGCATTCTTATCTACCATGAAAAAGAATCGCTCTCCTTTGTTTCATAACAGTTGAAGTGGCTAATAAACTGAATGACTTCTTACTTTCAGTTGATAAGACACCAACTCATTAAGTAGGTTCTAAGCTGCTTAAGAGAATTAATGTTGACTTAATTGTTAAACCCTTACATATTTTTCCATTTAACACAATAAGCCATTCAGCCCAACCACTTCAGCCGTTATTCAACTCCCTTAGATATATTTAATCCTAATCCAACCAACCAACCAATATACAAGATAACATGGCAATCCACAGTTAAGTTAGGGCTGTTCACAGGTCGACCTGGTCAGTTTACCTAGAAATGAAACCGAAATCAACCTAGTACTAAGTAAAATCGACCTGGTTAGTTTGAATCGGGTTGGGTCGATTTTGTGAATGATTCTCTCGGTGTGAATGGTAAAGGATTCAAGTCTAAGAAAGCAAAGGTTGGATGCCTGAAAATAAAAAATGATTTGATGGATTAAAACTAATATTTTATATATCAGAAATTTTATATATAATATGTATATTTCTGAAATAAAGCTGAAATATAATATATATATATATATATCCACAAATATATATATGAAATATATATTAAAACTGAAATATATCAGATATATATATATATAATATCTGAAATATATTATATAAATATATATCTAAGTCGGTTCAGTTCGGGTCGGTTCGGTTTTGGCTCACACATGAAAACTGAAACCGAATCGAACCATCGGTTTATATTTTTTGTAACCCAAAACCGACCGATACTAAAAAAAACTAGCCAACTCAGATTGGATCAGACCGGGTTAATCGGTTTGGTCGGTTTGGATCTTGTTATGAACAGCCCTAAGTTAAGCAACTGTGACTCCAGAGTCCAAACCCAAGAGGTCCCCTGCTCCCTGGAACAGTTATTTTAACCCGACCCGATTGGCCGCCCATAGTGAAATTCCTCCCTTTTTTTTATAATTAAAAAAAAAAGATGGGTGGAACATGGAAATTGGGAGCGACCAATAAAAAGGAAAGAAAAAAAATCAAAGCAAAGGATATGTCTCTTTCGTTGGCTGAATTCCTTAATTATGAGAAGATTTTTAGTTTGAGAGTCTGGAAATTCACACTTTTGGCTTAGGATCATCATTTCATATTTAGATTCTCTTTGTGGGAATAATCCATATTCCTTACGCGTGCAGTTGTATAGTGTACTGCCGATTTATAGAGAGGAAGACCAAGTTCAGTAAGTGTTGTTCTCCCTTCCCTCTTTTCTTCTTCTTTGTTTTTTTTTTTTTTTTTTTCTTTTTTAATCAGGATGGGTGGACGACAAGATTGGGCCTTATATTTGTGGGCTTCATCATGTATCACACTATGAGCAAGTGGGTGGGTCCTACTACTCAGATTTCTCTACCTTCCCTGATCCTAACCATCTGATCAAGTCTGATATACTTGTCTAGTGTGTCTACAGACATCTGATTCATGGTAAGTGAGGTGGAGCCTAGAATGTTTAGCGGTGGTGATATATATTTTCAGACTGTTAGTATGTCAGGGCTCGATTAAAACAACACTAATTAATTAAGTTTAAGCTTAATTGCACACAGTGAATCACTGGCCCTCTTCTCTAGAATAGCAGAATGTAAGAGCTCTCTCTCTCTCTCATGGTTGTGATTAGTTTAATTTGATATTCGAGTTCCGCACTGATTTCCTCATCAACTTTGTTTGATTAGTTCCAATTGGGGAGTGTTAGTAGAGCAGGCAGGGCATCAACCTTGAAAAAGGACAATACAACAGACACCATTATTGACCAAAGTGTTCCTGTTACATTGTCATTTTCACATGTTCATCCACGAAATGCCCATCAGAGGAGTGGTTGGTGCTACCTACTCGACTCCTCCAGTTTCCCTTGCCATTTTCCAACCCAATTTTTACTTTCTACAATGCGAGCTTCTCAATCAAATTATCCAATATGGTGATAATTTAAAGAAAATAATTTTCTGCTTTTCCCACCATAGACTGTGAGCTGTGACTGTTTCACTTGCGGGATTTCAGACTTCAGAGTGTTGCACCCTGCTCCAGGGGTGCAATAGTATAAAGCTATGAGTGCAATATTGACAGCCTGAGGTGCCTGCAAAACATATTTCTATACAATATAATTGCTCCATCTGCATGCAAGGCCTACAGTCCTTTTCAACTTTTTTTTAAATAAATAAAAAAAGTGAAGTTTCAAAATCTAAACAACGGGAAGATACTGCAAACAAGGTTCAAGGAGCAATTCGAAGGAGTAATACTATTTTTTTTTAGTTTCAGAAATTGAGCCAGATGGCCCAGAACATCTCTAAGAAGGATATATTACCCTTGACAATGCCCAAATCTCCTAACTTTGAGGGTTCAAAAACTAATACATATCGATACTTTAAACCATGATTGCAAATAATGTAGTTTTTAATTTACCATACTTTGAGGGAGAAACTATAAGACAAAATTATGAGGAAAATCAATTATTACACTAATAAATAAAATGGTATTTAATGTGTTATTTCTGACAAATTTGTCCTTGAGAAATCGGAAAACAACTAATTGACATATTCCACTTTCGAACTAAGATATATAATTAGATACAAAGCAAACAATATTTATATTTGTCCCTCGTTAAATTAATAATCTAAAAATGTACCTTAGTCCAAATTTTTAGCTAGAATATTAATTGTTCATACTTTTTATATGCATATGAGGCTGCTGTCTCATTCTTTGCTTTACTCTACTCTGAATTGCTAAGTTTAGAGTCATCACCCTAAATATTAAGCTAAATCTAATTCAATGTATTAACAATTAATAAACAATTACAGGGGCATGTAAGCAGTTTATATAGTCAAGATTTAGCCCAAAGAAAGAAAGCGAATAGAAAAAGTTGAGAAGCAACCAAATAAATAATCGAGTAACAACTATCCCTACTAAAAAAGAAAAAGAAGCCAAAATACACACTTTTACAGATACAACGAGTCAAGAACCAGGCATGCATTCGTGTGGGTACGGTCACGCATATATATATAAAAAAAAAAAAAATTAGTTGCAATTTTGCTGGGGAAGGCTTCTCATGAGACAAATTACTGTTCGATTGCATATAATATTGCAAGAATTGAGTTAAAACTATTCTTTCCTACTTGGTATAGCTTAACCATATGTATATAATATGAACGTAGTCATGTTCTATGTTACAATTAATGAGTTATATCAAGTTTTCTCTTGGGAATACTTTAAGGGGGCATTTTTTTTTTTTTTTTGGATTTTGAGAGGGGGAAAGTTAGTTAATGGGATTTTAGTTCTCATTGACCAAGAATGTTGTGTTCTTTTTTTCAGATTTGTGTGAGGATCAGGGAGTTTATTTTTCACTTACTTGGGTAAGTGATATTCATCTCCTAGGTGGGTAAATAACTTTCCACCTAGGGGGAAGTTGCTAAAACTTGAATGGGACAAAAATGCCCCTTTTAATAATGGATTTTTATGGTTAAAATGGTCATTACCTTATTTACATGAGAAATAAAAGAACATGGGTAAATGTAGGGGTGAGCATAATTCAGTTAAAACCGAATAATCGAACCAAAAACTCTGGTTTTGGTTTTTGGTTAAATCGGTTCAGTTAATTCGGTTTTTAGAATTAGAATTTCGGTTAACCGAATTAACTAAACTTTTTATTATTATATATAATATATTTATATATTAATATATAATATACTGAAATTAGATTTCATAATATATATTTTATAATACATAATATATATATATATATATTATATATTATAATATATAATAAAGTATATATTATTAAAATTCGGTTTTAACCGAAATAACCAAAATTTTCAGTTTCGGTTATTTCTGTTTTTTTTAAATTTCGGTTTCGGTTCGATTTCTAAATTAAGGACAAAAACCGAACCAAATAAACCGAATGCTCACCCCTAGGTAAATGCACTTACTCGGGTAAGTGTTTCTCAGAAAAAACTTATCCAGGTAACTGCATTTACATGAGTAAGTGACTTATTGAAAAACAAACGGGGCCTAAAAGATAACAAAAAAAAAAGATATTAATGGTCAATTCTTTCTTTATAAGAATTAAACGGGGCCTAATATTTGTGCTTTCCACATCACAGTACTTCTTGAGATCTTTCCAACGGGGCAAGAATTAATCTAAATTAAGATATCAGATGATGAGGGAGATATGACTGCAGTGCGTTGTCAATATATATAGACAGCCCATGTGGTCACCCAATGACATCCTTCAATGACCCAACAGTTACATGAACCATGTGAATCAAAAACTTGACAGAGCTATATGTCTCCTTTAGCATAGATGAAATTGATTAAGTCATGGGTTCTCCTTTTTTTTCCTCCCAAACTGTTAACCCTAACTAGAGCTTTCATCCTACAAAGTAAAAGGAGAGAGAGAGAGAGAGCAGATTCTTTTTCTTAGACCTCTTTCAAACTCTAGAGATCGGAATTGAATCGATGGAAATAAAAGCAATTAGTCTAACTGCAAATTGCAATTGATACCAATTCAAGAACTTGATTCACTGAGGATAATCATTTATGGATCAAGAACTTGATTATCTGGTTTTGACAAACATCAAATAATTAATGCAATTTTCATTTTATTTATGGAGAGAACATTGATGAGAAGAACGGATTTTAGCTTTAGCAACAAGTACCACTGTTTTCAAAACCAGATTGGATCGGACAATCGGACCGGAAAAATCGGGAAACAGTCAAGTGATCGATTCCATTTTTCTCCAAAACCAGATTTTTATCAAAAAAAAACGTTGATTTGGTCAACAAACCGCTGATCCAGGCGGTTGAACTGTTCGAACCGTTCAATGGTTTTGACCATTTTTTATTTTTTAATTCTTTTATTTTATTGTCAAAACGGGTCGGCCGTTCGACCTGAGAACCAGACCCCTAACCAATTCATTCTCTAGGTCGGTTTTAAAAACCTTGACAAGTACAATCATTTACTAAGGCTATATTTGGTTTGAAGAAAAAGGTAGGGAAAAAAAGAAAAAGATGGTAAAACCTATACAATGTCTATAAAAGTTTTCTTACCTTTCTCTTCCTTTCCCTGCATTTTCTTTCAAACCAAACATAACCTAATAGAATTGATTCCCCCCAATACAAATTAAACTCCTGGTACTTACTCTAGGTACACCTGCATTAAACCAGTTCACAACTACCAACTTAATTAGCAACTTTGGCACAAAATATTTAGGGATAGAAATGGGACATGATTATTGTGACCGAATTCGAATTTAAATGATCCTAAAAAGGGTGATCCAAATTCGGTTCATTTATAGTTGGATAAAGCATGGATCCACTCTATCCAGTCCAATATAATCCAATTCATCAATTCAATTGAAATATATTTGCTCATATATATTTCAATTGTATATTATATTTATTAGAAAAGTTGGTTTGAATGTTATATTTTCATTAAATCATCATAGGTTCAAGTTTCATAGAAATAATTTTAATTTATTGTGCTTATGAAATACAATATCAACGTCACTTTTAGTTCATTTTATTAATAGTATATAATATTTTTATCATTGATTTGATTCTATTTAATATCAATTACAATTTTGAATTTAATTCGGATCCAATACAAATCCAATGGATAAGATCTAACTTGAATTTGAATATAAATAAATCAAATTTGGATCTATCCATATCCAATTTGTTTGATCAATCCATTTGTATCCCTATAAATATTGGAAATTTCTTTGAGAGAGATTCCATCTTCATGTTCGCAATGACTATGCAAAATTTTCTTTTAGGCATGCTCAATATAATGGGGCACACTAGCAACCCAACAAAAAGGCAGATCACCTAGTGTTTTCAATTTAAAACAACTGCTGTTGCAACAAATATGAGCTCTCCCATGGGGAAGGGTTACCTTCTATTCATAAATAGGGTCAGAAAACAAGAATGAAAAAAAACAAACAAACAAACAAACAAACAATAAGGCTGTGTTTGGTTGCAGTGCAATTTTGTTTGCACTAGTAAAAATGCATAAGAGTGCAAATGAATAAAATGCAAATTCTGGTTTAATTATATTTAGGGTTTTACTTTATTCTGGTTTAGGTCTTATGTTATTTCATTTGCATTTCAATCAAACAAAATAAGGTAAAATTTGAAGAAAAAATAAATCAGAATTTGCATCTAAATCATTTGCACTACCATAGCTTTGCTTCAATGCAAATAAATTTGATTGCAGCCTAAGGAACAGAAAACTAAGAGTAAGAGTGAGTATATCCAAATTACATATTGGATATTTCTCAATCATCCCCTAGACCTTCTTGCTACTAGGTACATGATGAGACAAGGTAGAAGGAGATGCATGATGATTGATGGGCATACTAATAACAAAAGCATCCATATCACTCACTGAATATCTGCTTTTTTTTCCTTTTCTTGACATCGTAATTCGTAATCCACATAGTCCAAATTCTAGACCAAGCCCTAAGAACCTTATTTGGTGTTTATCCCTTAATTTACAGATTGCTTGTGAGCCTTCATTGAATTGTGACCCTACATAAATTGGTTCTCTACAAATATCTGGTCCTGACCGTTTAATCTCATTTGAGCTCATGGAGGCATGGACTAAGGACTACTGATGGGCTAGGTACGACTGTTAGGCTATCTAATATGAGATGCATCGAGGAGTCAATTGAATTAACCCTAAAGGAGGGGAGGGACTATACTAGATTTTCTACAAAATTTCTACATGTTTCAGACAAATTTGTTTATAATGCAATTTCATTTGTATTAGTATATCGTGCAATTGAGAAGAATGAAATTTCTTATTCACTCTTACCTTTTTTTTTATTTTGTTTCAGGTTTTATTCTACCTATAAATAAACAATAAGATAACATTGAAACTAAAAAATAAAATAAAATTTACACTTAAATTATTTGCACTCCCATGCTTTTGCACTGGTACAAATGAAATTGTACTACAAACAAACCAAGCCTTAATATTAATTGGGAAATTGTCTAAAACATCATCACTTTTTATGAATTCTCTTAAACTCACCATAACTTTTCAAAACGTCCAAAAATCACCATGTGAGTGAGATTTTATTTTCTAAAACTCATCATCCATTAGAACACTGTTAAAAGTTCATTGACCTAAGTTGTCTATGTCAGACAACCAATGAGATGCACTTTCCCAATAACCTAAATAATCTATTCTCCTAAACTAGCTCCCCACTTTCTCCAAAATTATCTTTAATTCATATTTATCTTCTAAATTATCTCTAATTCCTATTTATCTACAAAATTATCTCTAATTTAGTAGGGAGTTTCTCTCCTAAATTATCTCTAATTCCTATTTATCCTCTCCCCTACTTTTTATCTATATCTATATAAAAAAAAGTTTGGATTAAAAAATTTAAGAATTATTTAAATATTCTAACAAAAATATATAATAAATTTAAAATATTTATTAAAAACACAAAAAATAATTTTATGTTTTTACAAAATATATCACAAAATTATGTACTAACAATTTAAATTTTTTTTTCAAGATTATCAATTTAAATGTTTTTCAAATATTTAAAAATATGTAATACCTTTAAATAAATAAAATTCAAAAAAAAAGTAAATAGTTTCTAGATTATTCAAATAACTAAATATTTATCACAACTAGATTTTAAATAGTTAAAATAACAAAATTATGTAATAAATTTTAAAAAAAAAATCTTCCAAGTAGAAAATAATTATAACATAATATTAAAATTAATAATATTTTAATATATTACAAAATTAATAATGAAATTATGTAATGATAGTATAAATTATGATTTTATGGATAATTAAATTCAATAAATAATTAATATTTTAAAATTTAAATATTTTACATATTATTTAAGTATTTAAATAACAAAATATTTAACATAACTAAATTTTAAATAATTAAAATAAAGAAATTATGTAATAAATTTTAAAAAAATCTAAAAGTAGAAAAATAATTATAACATAATATTGAAATTAATAATAATTTAATATTTTTACATAATATTGTAAATAATTAATTTCACTTATATCAAGTAATAATTCGAGACAATAACTTTCAAAAAAAAATTAATATTTATTAATAATAATTTTGAACTCTTAATCTGTATTTATTATATAATTATATATACTAAAATTAATATTTATGGTATTTCAGTAATTATTTATTGTTTTTAGTGATAAATGTATTTTCAATGATTATATATAAATTTATTTTGTTTTCTTATTTAACAGAAAATTATCAATAATTATTGGAGATTAAATTACTAATATTTAAATTTTTAATTTTAATTTTTGTATTTTTGTTACAAGTTATTGATTAATATTTATTAGAGATTAAACTATTATTTGAGATTATACTATTTATTGACTAAGTTAATATATTTTTAGTACTTATTGTATTTTTGTAATTTTTGTAATTATTGTATTTTTCATTATCAATATATTTTTCAATAATTATGTATTTTTCACTATAAATTTTCAATAATTATTGGAAGTTAAACTATTGTTATTTATTAGAAATGAGACTATTAATTTAGCTAAAATTATGAGTGTTCATGAGTTAGTTCGATTCAGTCGTAGGCTATTTGGCTAGCCAAATTGACTTGGTCAGGTTAGGGAGTTGGTCAGATGAAACCGACTAACCTTTTGTAAAAACCAACCCACTCAAATTGTATCGGTTTGGGTCAATTTTTTGGTTTGATCAGTCGGTTCAAAAGATTTAAACTTAAAAATTACAATGCAATTATTGAAAAATAAATTTAAAAATTAGATTTATGATATAAAACATTTTAGACTAAGAAATATGGGAAATTTCCTTTTCCATATTAAGAAATATATTTAAAATATAAAATATTAATATATATATCCATGGTTAGGTCATTCGGTTTTGGTCGGCTTACAAATACCCAAAGTGAAACTGATCCAACTTGGTCGAATTGAGAAATTTTTAACCAAAGCCAACCTAAAATACTAGAAAATCGACCAACTCGAATCGAGTTAATCGGGTTGGTCAGTTTCATCAGTTTGATGAATAAACCTAACTAAAATTAATTATTGTTATTTTTGTATTATAAAAATTTTATTAGAGTAGTATATGAAATATAAATAATTATTAATTATTTAAAAAGTTGAAAATATAAAACAATTGTATACTCTTATGTGTTTTTATTAGGGTCATTTACTGGAACACACCTTTAGGGATGTCAATTTTCCCCTTCCCCGATAGGGACCCAATTAGCGAGGCGGGGGCGGGAGACGGGGATTAATAGAAATCCTCGGTCGGGGATGGGGTCGGGGTCAAGGATGGGGATTGAGGCCCACGCCCCATCCCGACCTCGATTATATATATATATATTAAATATTATTTATATTAAATATACTATTATATTATTTATTTTATATATATCGAAACATATTTAAAACATTATTTATAATTTAAAATTTTTATTTATTTTAAATAAATTTATTTAAAAAAATTACTATTATTTGAAAACATTTTGGGGATTTGGGTCCCCACGGTGAACCCATCCCCGTCGGGGATTGGGAATGGGGGTTAATTTTAGAATCGGGGTCAGGGATGCCCCGTTGCCCTTCCTATACACCTTATAGTTTTACATATTTACTTAAACCTACTTTATAGTTTTTATTTTACTAAAACATCCCATATATTTTACAACTTATTTACTTAATCAACCTTTAATTACGGAGTGTTTGTTTTGCCATTAGGCCCATAATTTTTTATTCCAAAAATACCCTTAACACTTTTTTTGTACAAAAAACAAAATTGACCAAATATAGCCAACAGAGTGGTTGCCCATGTCTTATTAAGGACAAAAATGATATTTTTATTTTCTTTTGATTATATTTATTTAAATGAGCATTAATGTCAACACTGTCATTTTCACTGTCATCTAATTGAAGATTGATTAAATCCATTGCAAATTATAAGTGTTGTTTTAGTAAAATGCTAACTATAGGTAGACCTGTTCATGGGTCAGGCCGGGCTTTTACTCCTCATTAACATGACTTTTTTAGGCCCGAGCCCGAGCCCGGCCCGACCAATGGGCCTACAACTTGGGCCTGAGCCCGGCCCTCTTAAAAAGCCCAAAGCCCAACCTAACAATGATTTTTTTCACTTTTATTAGATTGCATCGTGAGTTCGCCTAAGTTCGCGGAAGTTCATTGGTGGCGTCGGTGTTCACTAGTGAGAATGAGTTTGCCTGAGTTCACTGGTGGCACTAATGTTCATTGGTGAGAATGAGAACATTGAGAAGTAAGAAGATGGAATAGAGAGAGAGAGAGAGCTCACCGCCGAAGTTCACTGGTGGTGCCGGTGTTCACTAGTGAGAATGAGAAGATGGAACAAAGAGAGAGAGAAAGAGAAAGCGAACTCACCGCCGCAGTTCAATGGTGGCGCCAGTGCTGAGTTTGCCTCTGAGAGGGTTCGCCGTTTGCCAATTCCTAAGAGTTGAGACCTAAGGTTGAAAGGGTGAGAATGAGATGAGTAGTCGATTTAGGATTATTAGGGTTTAAAGGGGATATAAAAGTCGGGTTGGGCCGGGCTTTTGTGACAAATCTCGAGCCCGGCCTGTAAAACAGTCGGGCTTGGGCTTTTAGGCCCGAGGTCAAGCTTGTGGGCTAAAGTCCATGCGCAAGCCCGTCTAGAGGCCGGGCCGGCCCGTCGGGCTACCCGGCCCATGAACAGGTCTAACTATAGGGTAGATTTTAGTAAATCCATAAAACTATTAAGGTTATTTTAGTAAATCACCCTTTTCTATTATTTAACTTTCGCTTAATAGATCCCGTGCATCGAACGGATTCCCGCTAATTTCATATATAATATGCCCGCTCGCTATCTCCCTCCCTCTATCAGTGATTTCCATCTGTTTCCCGAAACAGTCCGCATCAAAATCCCTACACTTTCTGATGTCTTTCTTTATTCTTTTTTATTCAAAAGGTTTATAGGGAAGCGGGAACCCAGGAAACAGAGAAAGACGTTGCTTAGAGTCATTCACTCACCGGTCACCACCTCTGTTAACATACGCTCCTCTCCACTGCTCTCTGTTGCTCTCTCTAAGTACTAGTTGAGATCCAGGCCTTGGTATCGTTCAAGCTCAATCTGCATGGCCCGCTTGCCGCGTTGAACGACTGGGATGCTTCCACACCATCCACTCCCTGTGACTGGCGAGGCATTGGCTGTTATAACGGTCGAGTTAGCGAACTCCGCTTGCCTCATCTTCAATTCGTTGGCCAACTCACTGACCACCTTGGTAAACTCACCGAGCTCCGCAAGCTTAGCCTTCGTTCCATCGCCTTCAACGGCAGTATCCCTTCTTCTCTTTCTAAATGCTCCCGTCTTCGCACCCTCTTCTTGCAGTACAACTCATTCTCCGATCGTCTTCCGCCGGAGATCTTCAACTTCACTGACCTTCAAGTTCTCAATGTAGCTCAAAATCTTCTCTCCGGAGGAATCTCTGGTGATATCATGCAGAATCTCCGGTATCTGGATTTTGATGAGGACTATTTCATATATAATATTCCTGCTCGATGATGTGGCAGCCACGAGTGTTCTTGACACAAGAACGATGCCAACACGTCTGTCCTGATATTTTAATATTCACACTCATGCGTGATGGACAGAACATTTAGGTTAAATAGTAAAATGGATGAAACATAATAATGTTATCTAGTAGTCAACCCACCGTTATCTTGTGAGTTTTGGACTTTTTTGAAAAGTTATTGTGAGTTTAAGAGAATTCATAAAAATGACCGTGGGTTTTATACAATTTTCCATATTAATTTTATTAAACTCTCAATCCAAAGATATTTGTAAACCTTCTGATAATGAGTTCCTTAATTTGTTACAAAAAAAAAAAAAAATCAAAGAGCACTGCTCTCAAATTTGGTTGAACACCCGATATTAGTATTTGCAAGTAACCAAGAAGAACACATAAAAAGGTCATTACCCAACATTGATCCTAGCTATTTAGGATCTTGAAAGGGTGGACTGGATACAGATCTGACCTTGACTTTTTTTTGGGCATAAAGCAATTATTCTCAGATTTGAACCCTGTTCTCACACTTCCTTTATGCTGAAACCTGTGTTTTCATACTTGTCAGCCTAAGATTTTATTATTACATCAAGCAGTGATAGTAGTAATTACAAGACGTTGCAGATATGAGAAATCTATGATACTGGAAAGACATGATATGGGAAGAACTTTGACAAATCAAAATTCACCTATGAATTTGATAAATATCATCTGATTGGTTAATACGTTTATAATATCAGTTGATTGATTACAAGTTTTTCAGATATGATGTCTTTCCGATATCATAATCAGACCCTGTAGATATAAATGTTTTTCAAACTCTGTTCCCAACAAAAGGGAGGCAACCAAAATGCATGTTGTCGTCTAGAGAGTTATAGAATTCAAGTTCATTCAAGTACTAACACCCATTCTAAGACTCTTTGGAGGATCCAGGTATCAGAAGTGTCACTATTCTAGCTAGGATTCAATCTAGAGGATGTTTTGCAAATTATTTGACTGGTAGGTGATATGGACAAAAGGACTTTTTTAAAAGAGAGATGATCTTTTGTTTTTCTCTCTCTTTTATTTTTGGGAAAATTGGTAATGTGATTTATATTAATTATTGCCTTCAGGGGTGATTCATTCAAGTTATCCTTTTAAGGGTTGAGGCCCATAAAATAGTTACTTCTGGGGCTAAAATACCATGGAACACAATGATCTGTCTTGTTACTTTTGGAAACAGACAACTTTTACCCATACCACATATGTCCCAGGTATCATGTGGCACCATGTTAGGAGGTCCACAAGCTTCGGTTTAAAACCCCTTTGTCACATGTTCAAATTAAACAACTTTTCTGCTTTACTTTCACACACCTTGTTAAGTGTCCCAATTAGGTCGCTTTTCTAAGCAATTTTTTTTTATATTTCTTTAAAGAAATCAACTGAGGAAGGATTATCTGTTTCTCTTGGGACTTGGGCTATGTTTGGTTTGAAAGCAAAAGGTAGGGAAATGAACCAAATACAACTTTAAGGAACCACTTCTTTCAGACCAAACACAATCTTAAAGAACCATTCAAACTAAAAGCTTAAGCTGTTAGGTGAGATCCCTGAATAGGCTTTTATTCTCTTTCAATTTCCAAAAGCCATGGAATATTTCCTCATGTTTTACCCCTTGAAGCAATTATTTTGATCTTTTGAGATCCTACCCTAAAGGTAAATTTAGTATAATCATACTCATTTTTTTTGTAAAAGTCGACAAGGACGTGAAAAGAGAAGGTTTGAGATCTGCAACAAGCTTTTCTAGCTTGTGTATGAGCAACTGAGTTTTAGCCTATATGAATATAATGAAATTATTCAGACAGGAAATAGAATTAACCTAAGGGATTTCCCTTGATTTTTCCTACAAAGGAAGAAATGAAAATCAAGGAGTTTGGAGGTGATATGATCATCACTTAAAAAATGGCTTCATCAATCTGAATTCCCTTGTAAGTTGTGTATGTTTAGATACACACTTATGTATATAGGGGGTATTATTCAATGTAAATTGCTTTTCTTATTGTGAATTCCAAAAATAAATCAAAACCATCTGATTTGAAAACTAATTGCTTCTAAGAAATAAAATAATAGAAAACATGTATCTTTGGTTTCCAAAGCTGAAACCAAGACATGTTCTTGAATCTCTAGTTTAATGAACATGTTTTCATCTGATTAACTAATATCATGTTTCATAAATCATATAAAATTTGTTTTTGTTTTAAAAAACCATCATTTTGTGGCAATTGTTTTTGTTTCCAAAAACAAACCAATCATATTGTGAAACACCGTTTAATGGTCTCAAAAATATGAATTATTTTTTAAAAACAAAAACATAGTTGAATTATACCTGGTTACTACCATAGTATCAACTCAAATCCAGCCCAAATATACTTGGAGATGGGCTCAGGATGAACATTTATAAACCCAATATAAATTGCTTCTACCAGGTTGGCCAGGGTCGAAGGCCAATAAAATCATGGTCTCAAAAATTCAGGGCCATTTTCGCCAACACAGTGAACTTTACTCGTTTCATATATGACCTGCACCTAAAATCTCTTTTCCAATGGACCTATTTGGCCCATACATGACGCTGCTACAGTGAGTACACCTAGATAACATAAAGATGCCAGGTAGAGTGGGTGGCAAATCGGTAACGATTGTCACCACTCTCTTGGGATCACATCCCTTCCTCAGTTAACTTTCCTTGCAAATTGGTGGGACCCGTTTGATTCTATCCTTTGTGTGTGTGTGTGATGTTTTTTCCCAACAGGTCCACAGTTTCAGGGCCTGATTACTGAGAACTGACCCAGCCTTCCCTGGGGCCCAAGATAAGACCATTTTACACCTTTAGGATACCTCGAGTACTACCGAGCAAAAAGTATGCTAGAAACAGCTTACACTAAGGGAATGAGAATAACTCTGACTTGGAAAAGAAATATCAACCAACAAGGTTTAATAGAAATAGTGTTGGCGGATTTGGACTGGACCATATTGGTTGGACCGTTAGACTGGGAATGGCCGAAAATGCTTTTTTAACTGTCCAGTTCTTAGAAATGTTGATTTGGTCAAATTTGCATTGTTTTAAGCTGGTTTTGATTAAAAGGCTATATAAAACTATTTGCTCTTGTCCAAAATTAGGGTCTAAAATATGACAATTTGTTTTTTTTAAAGGTTCTCATTTGTGTTAATTTTTGAATTATACGTCTGAAATGACGAAAAGGGTCTGAATTGGCAAGAAATGCGCTATGTATGGAGGATTAACTGTGATACCAAAAAAATTTACAGCCAATCAATCAGTATCATAAAGGAGGTGACAAATAAGGTGGTATTCATCAAATTCACGGGGGTGCTTTGATTGGTCAAATCTCTTCCAATACAATGCCTTTCCGGTATCATAGATTTTCCCATGCACGAAATGTTTTCAGATGTGTTTTAGATGACTCAGAATAACAAAAATGCCTGCTATATATAATAATAATAATAATAATAACTAAAGGCCGAACAGTGCAAAGACTGGAAAATTCAAAGGTGCCAGCTATGAAAGTTGGCAAAGCCTGTGGGAACTGTCACCACTCACCTGGGATGGGATCCATTCTCCACTCTGCTGCCACTGGTGGAACCTCTTTGCTTCTATCCTTTTATATATTCTGTCCGCCAACAGGTCCACAGTTTTTTTGGGTTTGGCCATGAAAGAGGCCTTCTTGTGGGTGGGCCTGGGATGGGCTCCATTGTTCACTCCGCTGCAAATGGTGGTGTCTATTTGCTTCTATCCTTTGGTTCTGTTCCCCAGCAGGCCCACAGTTTTTGGGTTTGGCGACTCCACCTTAAAAGTGGCCCTCTCCTGGATGTGCCCGGGAGAAGATTATTTCATTACGCACCTTGACAGCTTCTATATCATGGGAAAAAGAATGTGTGTATGACAGAGATAGCTTGTTCCTGTATCCTTGACTCCTTGTACAAATGGAAGGAGAATCAAGATGAGCTTACAAAATAAAAAATAATGAGGTAGTAGAAATGTGAGGCCCACTGAATATAATTACAAGTTCACTACTCACTAGCTGATGTTTGTTCTTAGTCTGTGTTTGGTTTGAAGGAAAATGTAGGGAAAGGTAGGAAAATCTTTACAAACCTTATATATATTTTCTTGTCTTTTTCTTCCTTTTTCTACCTTTCTGACCAACTACTGCTGCCGATGGATCAGGTTGGTCCAGGTCAGGGTAGTCCCATCTTGATAAGTAAATGCATAAAACCAGTTTCGAACCAGACCTATAATCGGGGACTATCGGGTCAGACCTTATTATAATTGAGGGCTATTCTTTTAACTTATAATTTGGCAATAAACCTACTTAAGAAAAAAAGTGGTTCGACGAACCACTTATGGTCACTTTGGATGTTATAAGCATACTGCACTAATCTATGCGTAATTCAATTGAAGTTGCGCAAAATATGTAAAAAAGTTGCACATAAAAAAAGAGAGCCAAACTTCTGCAATCACCAATAATGGTAGTCAATTTCTAAGGAGGCGTTAGAGAATCCTCCAACAGAAGTTGGAAAGGAAAAAAGTCCTTGTAAGGGTGTAACTCGGGACGTCAGGTTGGTCTGACCTAACAGTTTATATTGTTTTGGATTCGGGCTTCAGATTAGACTCATTGAAATTTTGACAAAATTCTAATCCTAACCCACAAAAGTTACACCCTCTAAGTCTTAAATCAAATTTATCGCATTATAATAGGGGAGGACATAGCCCACCTTTCCCACAAACCTTACAAACTCTCCTTTACGCACTGTACCCCTGCCCAAAAATATAAAAAAAAACAAAGACAAAGTAGCAAATTCAACTAAAATTACCATCTAACCTAAAAACTAGGAAAATCAATTAAATATTCTAAAGTCATGTTTGGGAGTGCTTAAGTTAAAAATAAGTGCTTATTCGAATAAGCACCTATTTGCATTTGGCACCCAACTTTTTCAAGTGCTTATTTTTTAAAATACGCACTTATTTTAAATTGGGCGTTTGATAGTCTTTTTCTCTAATAAGCACTTAAATAAGCATTTGTGACTATTTTGTCCTTCATTTTCTTTCAAATTTTCAAAATATACCCTTTGAAAGCAGTTTTATTAAGTTACTTTTATAAAAACACTTTTATGAAAGCACTTTTACAAAAACACTTTTATAGAAATACTTTTATAGAAGTACTTTTACGAAAGCACTTTTAAGAAAGTACCCTTATGAAAGTACTTTATAAGTACTTTTGTAAAAGTACTTTTATAAAGTGCTTTCATAAAAGTATTTTCATAAAAGTGCTTTCATAAAAGTACTTTCTTAAAAGTGCTTTTGTAAAAGTACTTTTATAAAATTCAACTATGGATAATTTTGAAAGAGAAATTTTAAATAAATGCTTATTGTATGAGCACTTAAAAAAGCTGAAAATTTGGACTTAAAAAATAAGCACTTATTTTGGGATTATTTCCCAAATACCAATAAGTGCTTAATGACCCAAATAAGCACTTATTTTTAAGCACTCCCAAACATTGGTCAAGTGTACCGAAATGGTGGTCATCCATCTGAATCAACGAATGTGCATAACTTGAACCTGCAATACAATGATTTTGATTGCAAAATAATCATCCATTGTATGATGAAGAGATAGGATCTTCTCATTAACTTGAACCTGCAATACAATGTGCATAACTTGAATCTGGATTTACTCCTTACAGAACTTGCAGCTGCATATTAGAAACATCTCTTATACTTATATGTTATTATTCATGAGGAAATATTCTCAATACACGGCTGCAACATGCTGTAAGGTTGGTATTAGAAACATCTCTTATACTTGTATGTTATTATTCATGAGGAAATATTCTCAATACACGGCTGCAACATGCTGTAAGGTTGGTGTTAGAAACATCTCTTATACTTGTATGTTATTATTCACGAGGAAATATTCTCAATACACGGCTGCAATGTGCTGTAAGGTTGGCGCAAGGAGTAAATCCGAATTCACAGAATTTGGATTCATATCAATGATATCAAACTCTTGATTGTTCAAAATATTAGTATGGGTAACTCAGAAAGCCCAATTAATTTTATGTCATGAAACTGTGCTTTGCATCAACATGTATCTATACAGTTAATTGAACCAATGATTCTTTCTGGGAAATCATCTAAAACCTCCCTTGGCTTTATTGACAATATCTAAAACTTATCCCTAAATTTTTTAGATATTTTAAGTGTTCTCTTCCAACTAAAATTCTACAGACCGTCTGTCGTATCCCTATCCAACCACCATCCTGTATGGGCCTATTCTCTTGCAGCTCCAGTAGTAAAGTTTTAAGCCAGATTCATTACTCGCACTATTTAAATGAATGAACTACAATGCCCGATTCATGAATTTTGTACAATGCACTTTCACATCTGATGTTTCTTATCAAAAATCAAAGTCTGAACTTATCCTACAATTCTTATTGCTTAAAGTTGGTACCATTTAAGCAGGTAAACAACCGCTGCAGTTCCAAGCCATGCAGGTGAAAATCTGTTCATACACACTTTCCATGCATGGGTATTTTGGGTATTATTAATTAGGGTTTCAAGAGGAAAACATTACTACTCACCAGGGACTAGCATGAGGAAGCAACCTTGGATTATCATGCTCATACCAGTTAAGAATATAATGGGATTTCGTGGGCGTTTCATTCATGGAAATAGGCACACATTGCCGAATCACATATACCTTAGTCTTCTCTGCATGTTTCTCTTGGTTTTGATTTTTCATTGTGTGTATTTAGATCCTTATACATGAGCATCTTCAGCATGTAGCAGAGGTAAAAGGTCATTACTCAATGACTAATACAGAAATCTTTCAATAGCCACCTAAGCTGCCTCTGTGGTGTATCAGGACCATATGCAATGAATAGAAGTGAAAAGGGTGGCTCTAGACATTGTTGATGTCTGGAACCTGTTGTAAAGCCTTACTGGGAATCTCCTTACCAACTTATCAAACCAATCAGAGGCATATTTGCAGAGCTATTTTGGTTATGGGGTCTTGGAATTGCAAATACCCTCCCACCCCATGATCTAACTGAAATACCTTTTGCAAGAGTTTCAAAATATCTAGAAGAGGGTGGAGTCTGAAATAACTTTGTGTAGGTAATAAAGCTCAGTAGATTATGGACTATTTCTATTAGAATGGTAAAATAAGAAAATATTAGAAGGCCTTATGATCTGCAGGCAGCCCAGAAGAAACAGAATGTCTAATCTGCAAGTTCAAATCATGAAAACTGCAAACAAGCAATGAGAATTACACATCAAAGTAGTAATTATTATAAAGATGCAACCCAAAGAAACAGTTTCGTTCTACATAATAAGCTATTTGATTATAACAATATAAATATATATATATATATATTGGATGAGCTTATTTTTAAACGTGAATGTGACATACACGTCTATGGTAAAACAAACAAATGTAGGCAACTTTGTTGATGCTGATAATGAAGTGACAACCGCATATATGCTACAGAAGCCCAGAAGAAGCCAATCATGCATGACTTCTATATACCTCTGGAACCAGGGATGTCAATCCACTGCAGCTGAAGTTCCACTTCACCGCTTTCCACATTTTTCAGTCTCAGATACATATCCTGGACAACCTTGCCATCTTGCCATATGATACAGCTTTCCTCAGCAAGGCAGTTTTGCCTATTAGGTTGTACTCTCTGTATTATGGTACCACTTGGGAGATTCACCAAATGCATCTTTACAGCTTCTAGAAATGGTTTAATGTCAATATCTGCATCTCCCATTTTGTCATCTAGGCTGAATTTGTCCTTATCATATACTGTCTGCAACAACAAAAGATGACGACAGTTATGATGACTAGCAAAATTTGTGCAGGATTTTCTGGATGCAAATAAAACTGTCTTTTAGCAGTCAGCACCGAAAATCTCTCTTGACATTTCCACTGCATTAAAATTTCTCTGGAAATAACATTCCTTCATGTAATAAAGTTAAGAGAATCCCAACGGCATGAAAAACAATCCATCAGGAGCCAAAATCATCTAAAGTAAAACAGAAACACTGCTCTTGACCCACAATAAAGCAAAGGTGGCATTCCGTTTTTCACATTTGGTACAGATTATATATAATAGACTACACAGATAAACAACTATCTACATTATATGGACTCACTGTGTTACACAAATACTGCAAGAAGATGGTTGGATGCATTGTTGGATATGAAATTTACATTAAATTGAGTGTTCAACATGATATAGCACCTTGGTACAGGTATCCAGGTGTTACAGGCACTGAATAAATTTAATAGAAGATTTTAGTTTTATAGCTTTTCTGTTCATGGAAGATTGCGGACACCTGCAGTTCTATATAACTATATTCAAAACCTTGACCTCTAATATAAACATCAGTTCTTTATTATTTTTTCTATATGCATTTACACCAAAAGGACATCCAATAACCTTAGGCTACATTTAATAATTTGATGTTTATGCCACAAATAAATAAATTATATAATGCATGACTATCATCATGTACAAATTAGCCCAACTTCTACTTGGTATAGATAGAATTGTTGTTGTATTTTATGCCCTTATGTGTTTCCTCCCATATGGGAGAAGACAAGAATCCAGAAGCAAGGAAAAGTAATTATGATCTACCAATCAAAAAAATAAATACTTACAAGCTTGATTGGAAGCTCAGGATCTGCCACAGAAAGGGTTAAATCTTCATTCCACTCAGGATTGATATTCTTTTTCATTACACGAGTCTTCAATTTCTGCGTTGGATTCATAACTTCAGCATTGACAAATATCACCAATTAAACAATTTAGTTTCAAGTAAGAACATGAATCTTAATATCAGACTATCAGTACAAGCTAACTGCATAGAAACCATGTCAAGATTAAATATAACCACCACTAAAGTTTGACCTACCAGTGAAGGATATAAAAATTCAAATCAAGCAAATGTTTTTTAAAATATTAGAAAAGCAAATGAATAAAAAAATCATTAAGTATTGAATGTGGAAAGCAAAATAATTAAAATACCCTTGATGTGGCATGTCCAGAGAGAGAGAGAGAGAGAGAGAAAAAACTAATTCCTTCCACTTTTAATAAAAAATAATGATACAAAATACTCTTGCTTATTACTTAGAGTTGTCCCAAAATGAAAAATATATGCTAAAATCTTATTTCAGTAATTCATATCATTCAAGTACACCAAGTATAAAAAGATACAATAAGTGAGAGGGCTAGAAAATCCTTTTTCCATTCATGAAGAAGATATAATATAGCCTCATGACTCAAACCTTTAAATCCACCTATATGAAGAAAATAGGAATGAATCAAAGAGTTGGTAGTCCTGACTAAGGATGTCAACGGAGGTTTTGCTCAACCCAACCTGACTAAATAAAATGGGATACTGAACCCAATCCGCCTGTCCCAGAAATAGTAACCATATAGTCCTATACTCAGTTAAGGGTAATATCTACAATTATTACAATGCTACCATGTAAATGGGCCGGGTCTGTCCTGGGTTGACATCAAGCCAAACCCAATTAAGGCTGACCTGACCCTGACTTGATAAGGTTGGATCAAGGTGTGCTTACCACTTAGCCCGACCTACTGCCATCCCTACAGTCAGCATGTTAGTTACCACTACTCATGCACACCATCTCATCACCTATCAATATATGATTCACAATGTCTTTCCTCCTATACTCAGTAAACTTACAAGGGTTGGTATTCACCTGAAGTTAAACTTACAAGACTACATTGGGTTGGTATTCTCCTGAAGTTCTTGTTACTAGTAATTTTATTTAGGAGGGTTTTTTACATCAGAAATGCAAGGGCCATCGCTTGGTGCAGTGGCAAAATGTCAGACTTAAAAACTTAAGAACATGGATTAGAGTCTGAGAGCAACCACTTATTCAAGAAAATGCTGGTGGTTAGGTCTGTATACAGTCCACCCCTTTAAAGACCCCAGATAGCCAGGGTCAACATTGAATAAAGGCCCCTAGTTTGTTTGTAAAGAGGCCATTTGGCAAAGAAAGGGAATCTTCATATATCAGAGAAAATAACTTCTAAATCTTCTTGAGGAGGAGAAACTGGAAACCATGGAATACAACCTATGGATTCTCCAAGGTTGTTCTGGATTCACACAGGAAGGGGTTTGGTCCAGGGCAGAAAATCAGAGGAAAAGAATATCACTCTACACCCCAAAAAGAGTAGATTTCAAAATTTTCTAAACAGAGGTGTTTGTATTTTGAAAGCCATAAGTTTCCATATTCAGCAAAGCAAAATTTCTTTGGACCCAAACTGTGAAAGTTGAAAAATTACAGAATTGGGTTTGGGTCCCTTGTCCCTCTTCCATTTCCTTTTCCACCACATTCCAGAAACAGCCAAATGAAACAAAAACAATAATTTAGGTAATCATGATAAATATTCTTGTATTTTGCACATCTTCATTTTTTTAGACAATACTGACGTATTTGAATCTTATCAGCTTCACCATTGACAAATTTCACATATTAATGGCATAGTCATATTGAATATGCAGAGTATACCATCCAGTTCTATGTTTTGGAATCTTAATAATGATTAATATCAGTACGGTCATGAAGATGAAGCAGTTCTTAGTCATGCCACATGAAGTATACAATGCCAAGGGACTTGTAGGGATATGAGAAATGACTTATGCCAAGGTCTAATCCCCAAGTAAACTTCCACTTCTGATAATCCATTTATCCATCACTGTATCAAATATGACATTGGCAAAATAATCATAATCAATTAAGTGTCAATGCACCAAGAGGAAATGCATAGTTCGTTGTCACACTATATGATTGACTCTTGACAGCCTATGTAAGGAATTCAGATGCCCTACATGCTATATGATGGCACTATTTTACTTATCTTTTCTTTCTCTTTTGGCAGGTGGGATGGGATGTTTACATTCTTGCTTTATTCTCAGAGCTTATGCAATAGCAATAACCACCCTGCCATTTACTATGGGAAATTGACATAATTCAGCCTTCTACAGCAATAAAGGATATGACAAATCAATTTTCAGAGAGATTTGATCATCCCAAAGTTACAAAACATATGAAAGAAAATTAATGAATCAAATGGTTGCACCTAGATTTGGAATTTGATAGCATTTTTCTAAATTTATAATCTAATTAAAAAAAAAAGAAAACAGTTGTTATTTTCTTTAAGGAGCTTCCTGTTTTTGTTTGTTAGGTCTACAATTAGTAGTTTTCTATTTTGTTTAGGAAATAACTAGTTTAAGGTTGGTTTTGGTCCTTATGGATAAGCTTCAGGGTTTGTGCTCTTAAAGCCCCAAAGCGCAAAGTCCCAACTTTAAGCGCTGTGTTCTTCGGCTTAAAAGTGTTTTGACTTTAGATTATGTTTTTAAAAGAAACACTTAACAAATGCTTAAAACACTTCTTTGTTGCATTTTTGTTTACAAGGCTCAAAATAAGAAGCTTATTCAAACATAGTCTGAGTTAACTACTATCTTGCTAAGTTTGTTTTCCAAGTTTTATTCTTAGGAGTTTCTAGGATTCTAATTGATCCAGCTACAGTTTTAGTAATTGCCAAGTTAATTTTTGTTCTCTGTTATTTTCTATAATCCTCTGCTACTAGAAGAAAACCAGAAACTACTTTCTGGATTTCCCCCTAGATTCAGAGAACACTTCACTGGATTTTGAAGCAATAGTATCCATTGATGTTGCCTTGTATCTACCAGCCGTTATGTTAGAAGATTGTAAACAAGTAGGTTGAGTTTAAGTGGAGAAGAAGAAAAAGAAGAAGAAAGGATGGATTAACCGATCTCTATGTCCCTACCTCTTCTTTGTTTGCCTCTTCTCCTTTAACTCTTCCTCTACATCTTACTATTCTCTACCTATCAGACTAACTTGTCTTAAGCGTCAACCAGCATCTTACAGGAATAAGGATCGTGAGAAGGAACTTCCCAAAACTTAGGTGGCAAAGAAGAGAAACCCATCATGAATCCCAAGAAGATGAAAAATAAGCCATATTGTCTAACATAATTAATTTGGGTAAATAGAAATTGTCAATTATTGGTAGAACCAAAAAGCAAATGGAGACACAGTGATAATTTTGTTGTGTAGAGTAATGAACATATAGGAGGGATGAAACTGTAACAAAATGAAAAAATAATAGAGAAGAGAACACAAACACAAACACAAGGATTTATATTGTTCAGCGTATTCCCTATGTCCATAGAAAAAACAATTAGAAAATCTACTAATATCAAGGGAGATTACACTGAGAACCGCACCATTAAGAATGATAAAGATAAATTTTCTTACCAAGAACACTTTCTCCCCAAAGTGATGTTCTTTTCAAGAGATACATCTTCTAATACTAATGCACAATTCCCCATCTTATAAAAGTATCCTCACACCAAAATATCCAAGAACCTAGAACACAGGATAGGAAACAGCATTCAAGCCCAAAAGCCAATGGTACGTTTTTTATCAATACACCAAAAGCCTTAAGACTTGGAATGTATCAAGCCAAGCCATTTAACCTTTAGAACTACCATCATGCTTCTATAGCTGACATTTTAGTGGCTTCACTCTAGGAATCTCTCACTCTAGCAGTAGCTAGGCCTCTCCACAATGGCTCACACTCTAGCAGCAGGTAGCCCTTCCCTCTGGTGGCTTTCACTCTGCTCGAAATAGCCCTTTCCATAACTTCCCTTACTCTACTCTAGGTATCTCTTTCTGTAGGCTCTAATACCAATTGTTAGACACTTGACCAATACACCAAAAGCCTTAAGACTGTTGAAACACGTCAAGCCAATCTATTTAGCCTTTAGGACCTTAACACCCAAAGTCAAGGAATACCCCATGAAGAACTGAATTCTGTAGTGTTCAACACATGAATCATACCACCAAGATAAAAGACATCTAGTACACAGGTATAGACGGAGTTACTGAGCCAATCAAAAAGATAACCAAATGATGAAATCCATAATTAAACAAAAGGTGCCACAAACTCAGCACAAGGATGACTCAGCTATCAAATTGACCTAACTGCAGTCAGTTAGGTCAATCACCACCAATACTTATATGCCTCCAGACTCGGTCTATAAACTATTTATCACAAAAGATAGATTACTTATCACAAACATCAATACATGATCCAACAGCCACAATGATCATACATCAAAGTCCAACCTGCATATTTCCCTGATTTTATCTAAACAATCTCAAGATTCTAAAGCTGGACCACTAGTTTCACACAGTGGTAGAGAGCTTTAAGTTGTATAACTTGAGCCCCCTGTGATGATAGCAGAGAGTTCTAACTTACTCAAGCACTAATCAGTTGCATCAACAGATAACACCGAATTAGTACACAAATGAAAGAAAAGGCAAAACACTAAAAGCTCACAAAATATTGGAAGAAAATAAGCATAAAATCCACAAGAAGCATAGGGTATGTCTGGAAGATAAAAGATTAACTAGACAGCTAGCTTTTGGAAGATGATGAAGATAGAAAAGCTTCCAGCCTTCCACCAGTCAATAACATGGAAAATAATTGATGTTTGATGACTGTCAAGTCTACCAAATTTCTAGATTGGCTCGTGATTATACAGATGTAACAGAGTTTGATATCAGAACCAATATTAGAAAGTAATCTCTTATTAGTTTGCTTATTTTTTCAAGAAAACTCATGAAATTTGACAACAGAGGGAATTCCATTGTCACACCCCATGATACGACCAGAAACATTTTGCTTGAACACAGAGAAGTTAAGGAATAAAAAACGGGGTTAACCTGAAAGTTCAACCTTTGCAAACCTACATGAGGATGAAGCCCTCGAATCATTTAGATGGATATTGTAAAGCTTGGCCACATCCTCACCTACGCCATATCCAGGACGGGGTTCCATTTTTAATTGCTGAATACCACATGTTTGTCCAAGTACGAAGATTCTTCACAAACCAGCTCCATCTCCAAATAAAAAAGACAAATAAGAAGGAACCTACATGGAATTTACAACATCCAGTAACAAGATCTACCATCGTATCTGTAAACCCACACCTTTCAATTGGATGGCCCATATCAAACAAATTCATGCATATCGCCACTAAGCCAAGTGGGAAAAAACAAAACCTCACCACACACACACAGGGAGGGAGGGAAACAACCAAAATCCCATCTACACACACAGACACGCAGACAGAGACAGAGGAAGGGAGGGCGAGAGTTAATAGGGAAAGATGGTAAAGCAAAACTCATCAAATTCTACCATGAAAAATAGCAACTATACCAAATTCAGTGGTATAGAAGAGCTCAATTGGAACGAAAACCCAGGGTCAAACACATACAAACCCATGAAGGTAGGCAAAAAAACAGGGACAACCAAAACCAGAGAAAGGAAGAGCATGATCATTAAAGCGCCAAAAAAGCCAAACCTGTTTACCCATCTTGATAACAATGTAAGGATCACTGCTTACGACATCCCGAACGGCAAGATTGATGCCACGATGAATATGGATTCTGAGAAGACCCAGCAAGCTCTCCATTGACAACGATGAAGAATGAGAACTGTTCGGACTATGACCCGGCGACTCCATCTGACCCTCCTCTTCTCTCTATTTATTTTAATAATTTTGCAAGAACCCACCTCACCTTGACGTGCCTTTGATTTCCTCACCAATTACCAGCGCCCCGCGTTCAGTCAATCTTAATTATTAATCATGTGCTCGTCTATCTGTTTAGAAACCAGAACCAGGCAACATTCCTTCCTTCCATTCCTGTGGAAGCGTTTGTTTGAACACTGGTATTTAACGACTTTCTGGGGTGCTTTCTTTAGAAAAAAGGATTATTTTAATGGCTGTTATCTGTTTATTGTTTTAAGTTCTGACGTCGTGTTTGACCGAGAAATTTGAGCCCGTGAAAAGCGTTGGCAAAGGCCAAAGTTGCCACGTGGCTTACTTAAAGTGGGGCCCGCGTTGTGGGGAAGACCGGGGAGCGTGCGTTATGAGTTCTGAGTCTGAGGTTTTACTTTTACCCACCGCTAGGTCCGCTACCAGGGAGGGACAGAAAGAAATCGGCTTCAGTGAGTGGGTTCGGAGTTCGGACATTCTGCCTCCGTGACTCGTGGAGCCCATTCGTCCTATGTGGTATGGTAGCCTTGGTAGCCTGGTAGGTATCATCCCGAATTCGGTATCCTAGGTGAACAGATAAAAAGGTTCTTAACTTCTTATCAATGTTTTAAAAGCTTATACGCGGTGGATGAAGCGCTTTCCAGTTTCCTCTCCGGGTGGACCGGTCATCGGTTCACTCGTTTGGGGTTAAAGAATCAACTCGTGAGAGATTACAGCAATAAAAAAGTTTCAAAAACAATTAAATAAATATAAAACCATGTAACCCGCTTAATGACTAAGTCAATATGCTTTAGATGATAGACCACAAGTTGACCAGAACCAGAATCGTGACCAATCAGATAAACAGTAGGTTGAAAACATGGGGGATGGATCATTGAACAGGTTCCAACCAAAATATAACACAAATCAATATATATTAATAAATGATTTTTCATTTTTGGCCATTTGATTATGGGGAAAAAAGGCTGTCGTATTTTTGCCATGTGGAGAGATGATGTGGACATTCAGAGCCATCTAATAAGTAGAAAACCCTCCCGAATTGACTCTACTAGCATAAAATTATAAATAACGTTGGAAGTGTTTTTGTTTTTATTCTTCTTTTTGAACCCCCGTTAAGACAATTGCTGTCGCTTTCTTGGGGGGGTGTTATATTAGCCCCCATTCCCCCACACATTATGCCAATTGCCAACCAACAAAAGAGATTGAAACCAGGCCCTAACCTGCCACACAGGCCATACAATGTGGGCTTCCTTTTTCAAAAGGTTTGTCATAATAATTTAATATAGTTTTCTTATGAAAAAATTATGACCAATGGTGAAAAAGAGTCTTTGTGTATATGCTAGGATAAGGCTGTGTTCATATGTCCCTCTCTAAACTCATATTGGTGGGAAATTTGTATGAGTTTAAATAGAGGTAATATGTATGTATGTATGTGTTAGTCAAATCAAACTTGTAAGCTTTTGAAACAGACCTTTTATTCATCAAGTTCAAACTCGAATAATAATAGTCAACCTTACCCTAAGGTTTGAATTCAACGTGAATTTGATTCAAAGGCTAGTCAACCCTCTACGTGGACACTTCAGTGGAAGTGGAGAGGCAGTGGCAGTGGCAGTGGCAGTAGCACTGGCTTTAGGTAAGGTGTTTGTCAGGGGTTCGATTGTTTTGAGTTCTGTGTTAGCCCTGGGCCTTTTTAAGTCCTGTCTTTATCGTTTTGGTTAAGGTGTGGTCTCGTAGGCTAAGGAGAGTAGTTTGGTGGGCTTTGTCTTGGTGCTGTTTGTTTGCGTTTCGTTTCTTTTAAAAAAAAAAGTTAAGAAAGTTAAGATTAAAGTCGATGATTTTTCAACAATTAGTATAAGGCTGACGGCTCTGCACAGTAACTGGTATTGTTAGAAATTAATGAGAAGCAAAAATAAGTTAATTTAATTAAACATATTATGACAAAAACAGATGTTGGAAAATAGATATTATATGATTCATGAAGGATGATAAGATATATTGTATGATTTAAAACAAAAATATATATTTTTCAAACCAGATTGTGGTTTCAGTTATAGAAACAGAAAATGTTTTCATGTTTTTGTTTTGAAAACAATTTATTTTCAAACCAGACGATTTTAATTAGTTTTTGTAATTAACAACAATAAAATCAATTTACATTGACATCCATCCCCTAATTGCTAATTGAGTTACAAATTTGATGTCAAAAAGTTATTTGAAACTGTAGATTTGATGAAGGATGATGGGGTTTTAATTGCAATCTGTCACAATTGGGGTTTTAATTGCAAGTGGGAATTGGCTTTACCTAGAAGTAACAAATTTAAAAAAAAAAAAAAAAAACATTATAGGATTGGTAGTAGTGGTCTCTACCATTAAAATGAATTGGGGGTTAGATTTGTTGACTTTAATGATGGAGAAGAACATTATTCTTATTAACAACAAGCTAGAAAAGGCATGTGCAATGCATGGATCGGTGTTAGAAGGGGACCACGGGAGCAATCATATTCAATTTCCTAATTAATCAATATCATAAAACTGGTAATTAATCAAGTAGTATTCATCAAATTCCACCAGGGGATTGATTGTTCAAAGCCCTTAAGCTATTATGTCTTTCTGGCAGCATAGATTTTTCCTAGAAGGGAGACTGAATTGCTTGTGGGTGAGTTTAAATATCCACATATTTGATTTTTTATTTTAGAAATTTCAAAAATTATGAAATTTTGATATGATTGGAAGCAAACGGAAGAAGAGAGAGAATAAGCTGATGTGGAGAAAAACACTTTATATATTAATAGGAAAAATGAAGGATCCATTTGGTTTGCAGTCAGAATTGGAATCAGAATCAGAATGATTTATTCCCATAATCTATTTGATTCAGAGATAAAAAGGGAATAGGAATTAAAATCAGCAGGAATGATATTTCATTCCCATAGGAGGGGCAGAGGGGATGACATTCCAGCATGAATAAAAGCGAGATTTCGATTCCACCCAACGAAACAGTTGAAAATGAAATAGCTCATTCCGATTATAAATCCAGACCCCTATTCCTACGAACCGAACGGAGCCAAATTTCAATAGAAATTTGTGAATTCTCAACACAGCTCAACAAGGGCAACAGACTTTGTGATGAGAGTGCTAGACAAGTAACAAGTGAAAGAATAACCATAGATCTTCAAGTTGACTGAAGGAAAAGAAAAGACAATTAGATGAAAGGTTTTGGAGTTTTGTTTTGTACTGATTCGGTTATTAGTTTTAAAATTGAAATAAGATTTCTACTCTAGAAAATAACATCTTATTTGTTCATATAAGCTTGAAGGGAAGCTATAATTTGATGGTAAAATAGAACCTTCTATGAAAACATTCTGTACAAATAGGCAGAGATGGTAAGTAGGTTCTAAAAGGAGAATTGATGATGTACAAAGGTGCAGGATTTGAAACCGTGAAAAATCTTATATTTTCTTCTATTCTTTTTCATAGTGATGAATAAGCATCTCTGCGGTCTGCCTTTCAGATAAAGCAAACACCAAATTATATACCAAAAATATATATATATATATATAAAAATATTAGTCTTTTTATTATTATTATTGCGTTAAGTTGAAGTGAATTTCTTTTGGTCATGAATAAATTAAACAAAAATAACTTTTAAAGTTGGGTATACTAGATACTAATAGTGCTTCATTTTCAAAATATTTAAAAAAAATTATGGATCAAGAATGAGTTTTTGCTGTTTTTAGGTGATTCCAATTTCAAAATTTGCTGGAATTAATCAAAATCAGCAATGCTGAATTGAAAATTATCAATCTTTTGTATGTTTTGAAGAAAGCATGAACAAGGAATGGATTAATTCATACTGGTTGGCCTAAGTTTGAGCTTATTTTACATCAATAGTGGTTTCATGGATTCTTTGTTACAACTCAAACTTGATTCAGTCTCCCAATTAACCTCTAACAAAAAAAAAAAAAATCAAATAAAAACCCAACCTAAATTTTTCTCAACGGTGAGCTCCAAACAAAGCCCTTATTCAGTATGGGATGGTATTGTCTATTGTGATCCATGGAGTTGATCTTTGTGGTAGACTAACGATGGACCACTTGGGCGCCCAGTACTCACATGCTTGCCTGTCACAGTCAAAACTGATTTGGGGTGTTTTTACAACATGATTGATTTTGTAATTATATTATTTTCTATTGATCTAATAATTATTTTTATTTTCAAAAATAAAATCAATCATGTTGTCTGAACACTCCCTTCTAGATTATGAAGTAGAAACAGAACTACGGAACTGCTTAAAATTTTAATTTCGGGAATTGGAGAGAGAATATTTTTGCTTTGATTTTATATTTTTTATTATATAGAGAAAGATAAGAGATTCCCGTGATTTTGCTCATATAGCAGTTGTTTTCATTTAAAAAAAATCATGTTGCCTAGCTTCTTATTTGATTTTCTACTTAATTTCAAAGAATAGATTAATTTTCCATCTTATCCGGTAAGGAAGGATGGGTGTTAACCACAAAAAATATATATATATATAGAAATTTATTGAAATTTTTATATCTATCTATCTATCTATCTATATATATACACCATATACACTAAAAAAATGAGAATGTTGAAATTGGTTTGGTCAAAACACCATGATTTTATTTTCCAACCTTACCCTCAACTTTCTATTTTTTTCTCATTGTATATATATGTCATTGCAAAATAATTATGAAAAATCACATAAAATGAAGAAACAATATAAATTACAAAAAACAAAGAAATACATAAAAAATTTACAAAAAAAATCATAAAAATTGAATAAAAATAACATAAATTACAAATCTATACCATACCGAAAAATGAGAATGTTGCAATTGGTTTGGTCGAAAGACCCTGATTTTACTTTCCAACTTTACCCTCAACTTTCTATTTTTTCATTGTATATATTGTCATTGCAAAATAATTGTGAAAAAAACACAAAAAAAATGAAGAAAGATAATATAAATTACAAAAAAAAAACAAAGAAACATAGAGAAAATTTACAAAAAATATAAAAAATCATAAAATTGAAGAAAAAAACATAGATTACAAAAAACAAGGAAAACCCATAAATTATAGAAAAATGAATAAAAAATGTAGAATAAAATAAGAATTTATATATACTACCATATATAAAAAATGAGAATGATTCAGTTAGTGTGGTCGAAAGACCCTGATTTTTCATACCAATACTACCCCTTAATTTTTTTTTTTCTAACATATCCCAATTCTATATGAGGGTGCATGATGGTAGTTGGCAACAAAAAAAGCATTATCTTTTCTAAAGAGGCATTGGGTGGGCATCTGATCCATCAACCCATTAATGGTCCATTTTGGGTTCAACCTAAACTCACCATATCCCAACCCAACCTACCCAACACATTAATTTTTCACATAATACATAAATTCTTGAAAAATATAACTATAAAAAATACACAATATACAAATAAAGATAGAAAATGTAAAAAATAACATAAATTAAAGAAAAAAAATCAAGATAATTATGAAACGCATAGAAAAGGAAGAAAATAATATAAACTACAAAAAACAATGAAATACATACAAATTTTACAAAAAATGTTGAAAATCACAAAAATTGATGAAAAATAACAGAAATTACAATCAATAAAGAAACCCATAAATTATGGAAAGATGAATAGAAATTGCAGAATAAAAAAATTATAAAATATATAAAAAATGAAAAAAATATAACAAAAATACATAAATTTCATTCCATGGGCCCTAGACATGTTTGTTAGTTGGACCCATGTCTTATAAGGGCATTTGGTCTCTAGGACTGTATGTTATCATGTGTATGGTTGTTAAGTAGGGCTTGCAACTCATGTCCTTAGTAGTAGGCAACACTATGACACGTTATGAATCGTTCAATTGTTTTATTTTTGGACAAATGTGTAGAGGTGATCAATGTGCATAGAAGGTGTTTGCATACATGTTACTCTAGTGGTTGGTTGATAAATTTTGCTCCCAACTAATTTAGCAAATTAACATAATAGTTTAGTTTACTTTTAACCATTAATAGTAATTATTTTCATAGGTTTTAGGTTATCACAAAACGGGAGATTTATTAAGAGTGGCATCTCCAATTCTCCATAAATTTTGTGTTTCATTGGGATGAACTGTATCTATATATAATGCTGTTGAATGTAATTTTATCATTGATTTGGTGCATTAATGTTTCAATTTGATGCATTTGCAACCAACATTTTATAAATTATAAAATTCAGATATTGGCATTTTGCGAGGATAATCTTTTTTTATATATTATATAATTGTCTTAGAACTTGAACAATATGTAAACTTTCATCTATGCCCGAGATGTAAAAGCATAGTCAAACATCACCATCAATATCAAATACCCCATGCATCACACGGACCATTCCAATAGTTATTCCAAAAAAATGATGAATCAGAGTCAAGTTTGTTGCTTAGATGATGCCACTGAGAATCCTAATTCCTAAGACTTCACTTGATCTATGCTACCTAACATGCTATTTCTTTAATTTTTAAGTATGTTAATATATCTAATTAATTAAAATAAATATCCTTTTATAAAACTATAAAGTATTAAAAAATAGTTGTCCCCATTTGTAGCACAAGGTCTAGCGGTGATCAGTCTCAGCCTTGGCCTGCAAAGTTTTGAGCTTGGGCATAGGTTTTGGGTTAAGCCGAAAGATTTATGACCAGACTTGGATTCAATACATCTACGCCCAACTCTTCACATGTTATATTATATTTATATATGATATGATATGTATTATATAATATGGCATGATATAAAATATATTAAAATATGTTGGCTCGGAAATCTCAAAAGCCCAAGTTGGGCCTACTTAGGACCAGGACTGGCCCGATATTTCACTATTGACTCTTGAGGCATCAGCTGGGTTGGGCCGAGGCCTAAGTTAAGCACCATGTTATAGGTGCTAGGTTCAGCTTAGGCCCGGACCAGTCCATGATCAGTATTTACAAACTAATCAACTGGAAGCCAATGCAATTGAGGGCCCGTACCAGTTTGAGAGGGCTGAACCGAAGATTCAGCTAACCTGCTGGTTCAGGTGCTTTGAAGCACTTCAAATAAGATATTTAAAGAGGCTTAAGTGGACAGCCATTCGAATTATAGTTTTCAAATTCTGACCGGACTAGACAATTGGACAAGAAAAACCGGGAATCGGTTAGGTGATTGGTTCCATTTTTCTAAAAAGATTGGATTTTTTCTCAAAAACCGTTGATTTTGGCCAGCAAACCGCTGATCTGGGCAGCTAACCGTTCAAACGGTTTTGACCGTTTTATTTTTTATTTAATTTATTTATTTTTTATCATAATGGATTGATTGTTCAGTTCAAGTGATCGGACTATTCGACCCGGGAACCGGACCCCTGACCTGTTCATTCTCCGGGTCAATTTTAAAAACCTTGCTTCGAATGACTGACGGACGGCCAATTTGAGTTCTTTAAATTTTCCCTAAACACAATTTATAATTATAAGCTATTGGTGTGGGGAAAGCCAGAAAATGTTACACTTAACATTGCTGATTTCAACTGTCCGGAGTTTTCACTAAACATTGCTTATATGCAGGCTGTTTGTGTGGAACCCAAACAGCATATCCCAACCGTGTAATGGAAACATCTCTTGATGACAAGTATGAAAGATGTATTCAATGCAAGATGAGATTTGCATGTGGGGTGCTGGTGGTGTGTTATCTCTTCAGATCAGCCCTCTCAAAAGAGCATGTATTTCTCTGTCTGAACGGTGCTCACACCATTCAAATAGCTCCCTGCAATTTTGCATTGGAAATATCTCCCATGAAAAAATCACACAAGTATGGAGATATTCCCAACATAAGGCTGTAAAGGTTATTGGAACGGGCTTTGCCGTTACCGAAGCTGGACTCACAAGTTGCAACTCAGGAGTGTCAATTGGACTGGATTTGGTCTAATTCAATCCAATCCAATGTGAGTCCATTGTAAATGGACCAAGTCCAATCCAATCCAATGAATATTCTGGACTAATTTGGATCGATCCAATTTAATGTTTGGACCATCCAATCTGTTCAATTTCATTTTGATTTAGATTAGTTTCAATCCAAACTCGATTCATTGACACATATATTCTTATCTTATATCAATGGACCAGATATTAGCTTAATCCAACTCAATCCAATATAAATTTGTTAAGAATGAATATATCTTGTTGGTCCGTTCAATCCGTCCAAATTAATTTTGGACGGACGGGATCCAATCTAAAATCGATCCATTGAAATCGGTTAGTTGCAGGGGGCTGCTCGGAAACAGTGCGAGCACCAACTTGCCCTAACAGAAGCCGAACTCAACTATGACCAGCAAATTAGGGATCCTGATCCAACTGAATGAGCTGAACCACGTAGTATGCTCCAAACCTACTTATGGGCTCGGATCTGAAGTTTTTTTTTTTGTTTTTTTCCCTAAGCTATTGGCTCGGATCTGAAGTTGTGCCCACAAGACATTATAGATGCGCATTGCGAATATCACCCTTTTCATTTATTGAGAGATGTTCCCAATTCACAGATGTGGTAGTCCATTGGTAGAGATGTGGGTAGCAGATCCAGAGTACCTACTCATACCATGAGTCCGGCTGACTTGGAGTCTTTAATAAGATTCACATCAGCAGTCGCAAGTTTTCACTTTTCAATTAGTTAATTACTTAATTCAGCCATCCCGGGACTAATTTCTCCCGCCAAATTCTCCTCGACAGAACAGAGGAAATGGAAACGCAGCCGTGGGAAGCATTAGACGTAGACGATACAGACCTACCCGTACTCGTTCGTTGCTCGGCGCTCCTCCCTTCCAAGCGTCCCCCGCCACCGCCACCGCCACCGCCGGCACCACCACCACCACCACCGTCACAACAACTACAACAACAACAGCCACCACAACCGGAAAGAATCTACTCTTCAAACACACAGTCCCTCTCTCAAGAGCCCTGTTCTCAACTTCGCTGTTTTTCCCAATCTCAACCCATAACCCATGATTCAGAAGCCCTAGAGTATCATTCTATACCATCCTCACCTCGGGTTGAGGAGAGAGAGGAACCCTCCTCGACCAGTGCGCGTCGTCTCATTCCTGGTCCCGCCGGTGCCGTTCAGGCCGCTATGCACCGGCTGGACCGTAACAGGCAGAATTTTTCCACCGGCGAAGAACGAATCCCCACGCAGGAGTATCTAAGGAGGGCCCAAGAAGAAGGAGAAGACGATGAGGATTTTAAGCGCAATCCGTGGCTCTGTGCTATTGACTTCCTTCAATCTGAAGGAGCTGGTATAAACTTGCTTATTTTCTACTTCTTCCTCTTTTTTCCCCTTTTCTGTGTTTGCGAAATTCCTTTCTTTCTCGTTTATGAATTGCTAATTTTCTGTTGGGTTTATTCAGATATGGGGAAAGGTGGGGTTATGAGAACCCCTTTGTGCTCGATTAAGACCCGCTTTGGATCTGATAGGGTTCTTCAGGTATCCCTGTTCTTTGCTTGATAGAGCATTAGGTTGGAAGTCGACAAGTCCAGCAATTTTGGCTTAACTTTTCCATCATTATTATTTTTGACATTTGTAGTTGGTATAGTGGCTTTCTAGGGCCTAACTATGTTCGATTTTGGGTTGCTGATTAGGTTGTTGCAGTTATCAAGTCCTGCACGTCGAATGGGCTAGGTGACCTTATTGTAACTCTTAAGGTAGTTCCACTAATAGAATAACAACTCTGAAGCTAAATTGTGGGAAGTTGCTTTATTGGTTTTGCAACAAATATGCATTTACTGTAGCTAATACGGCTAAAATTTTGATTTCAGGACCCTACTGGTACCATTGGTGCAAGCGTTCATCGCAAAGTCCTCACTAATAGCGAATTTGGAAGGAGCCTTTCTGTAGGAGCAGTTATTATTCTCCAAAAGGTTATGGAGGCTTCTTTTTCCAATAATTGACACATGTCACATCATTTATCATGATATAAGTTGCAATTTTGTTCATATGGTTTCATTTCATTAGTAGAGAATTATTGATAGGTTCATAGGCATGCTTCAACCCATAAAATTGAATGACAACTTGGTTTTAATTACAGTAGCATCAAAGTTAAGAAACTTACAGAAGGCATGGTTCTTTCAGGTTGCTGTATTCTCCCCTTCTTGTTCAGCACAGTATCTAAACGTAACACTGAACAATGTGGTCAGGGTATGTACTTTTTTTTCCTCCTTTTTTACTTGGAATTTGGATAGCAGTTCTGATTACTTAAATATAGTGCTGAGTGTGGCTACTGTTATTTTCTAAATGAATTTTTTTTAGTGGATAACGATATAATTTTATTAAATTAAAAAACAGGAAAGAATTATAAATAATTTACAAGTGCCAGAGAAAAAAAAAAAGATTGATCCTTAATTTACATCATTAGCTAAGACTCTTGTTGTGGTGCCTAGCAAAGCTGGCAATCTAAGATTACCTAAACTGCATCCATCAAATTTCAGCTTAACCATGTTTAGCAGTGGGGGAAACCAATCACAAACTAAAATAGGCCTTTCCATGGACGAGTTAGTGGGGGTGCAAATAGATCGGATCATGATGGAATCTGAAGTCCGATCCTATTTTGTCGGATTCGGATCACCCCTATCCAATCCGATATACATATATATATATATATATATGAAAATAGTTGAAAAAATACTTGTTTTTTTTGTTTTTCTTTATTTAAATTGTTATATTTTCTTTTCCTTTTAATAATTTATTATTATTTTTAAAATAAATCGGATTGGATCAGATTCGGATATCCGACATCCTGATTGGATTCGAATTTGAATCAGCATTTATGAGATCCAATCAGATCGGATTGGATTCGGATATACCATGATTCAAATCTGATCCGATCTGTTTGCATCCTTATGAGTTAGCAACCTGATGCTAACATCTTATTAAATCATCAACCAAGTAGTGGACAAAGATATTCATGGTTTTAACCTAAGAAACAACCTTGGCTTTGATATTTTCTATCACTGTTTTAGCTGTTTGGCTTCGTCCTTCAAGCATTTCTTTCTCCCCAAATTGCCCAAGGATAGCGACCCTAGTGCATTCCCAAAGCATCTTTCCCTTTCTACTCAAATCTGTTGGAGGAATCCACCTACATCCACAAAGGTTAAGAAAATGCTCCCAAATTCTAGAAGCGAAAGTGCAAGGGATTAGCAAGTGAAGAGTAGTTTCACCACTTGACCAACAAGGCAGCAAACGTGGGGTGAAAGGCACCCATTTGGGCTCCTTTTCTTCAAGACCTCACAAGTGTTATTTTTTGATGATAAACCTCCCAATAGAATGCTCTAATCTTGGGTGGAGTGGACCCCACCAAATGGCATTGACTGGAAAAGAACCCAAATTGGGAAGATGAGGAAGTAGAACTTAAAAGAAAGAAGCACAAGAGAAATGCCAGATGGGGAATGAATCCAAACCCTGCTATCGGAGGTAGAAAGGTTGAGATAGACACTTTTAAGAGATTGAATTAAATTCAATGCCTCAAAGATTTCACTTTCCCTTAGGCCCCTTCTGAAACCCAAATCCCAAAGAGGCTTTGGCACCAAACTACACAATGAAATACAAGTTTGTTTTTATTTAAAGAGAGAGCATAAATATGAGAAAAATGGTCTTTCAGTGGTGAATAGCCCCACTAGAGGTCCTCCCAAAATCTATTTTTTCTACCATCTGAAACATCATAACGAACTTTCGAGATGAAGGTTGGATATAACTTGGAAGTTGACTTCTAGGGGGCCAACAAAGAACTTAAACTGGTTTTGCATCTCACCCATTAAAATCTAGACCATAGGTACTTTTGATTATAACATGCCATAATTTGTCCTTATCTAAAGGGGAATCTTTCTAACCACTCACCCAACAAGGATAAATTTCATCTCACAATCTCTCCCATTACCATTCCCAAACCTCCATCCTTCTTCCTTTTGCTTACCAAATTTCAGTTAAATAAGTGATTCTTTTAGACTCTCTTGGTTCCCCAAAGAAAATTCCTCATGGTCCTTTTTAGACTTTTTCCAAGGGCATAGCTTCTTTGTGAATTTGTCTACTATAGGGTTCCAAAAATTTTGTGATCTAGGGTTTCCTTCGAAGGGTAACCCTAGGTAACACATAGGCCAAGAGGAGATGACAGAATAAATGCAAAGTGTTTTATAACTCTTTGGTCCAAGTTGATACCCATTACGAGACTCTTGGAAAGGTTGACTTTAAGGTTGGAGATCTTCTCAAAACATTGGATGAGTAAACTTAAATTCCTCACAACAACCTCCTCATTAGTATCACCAAAAAAAAAAAAAAAAAATAAAATAAAATTCACATAGTCTTCAAAAAGTAAATGTGAAACCATTACTTCCTCCCTCCTTACCTTAGCTCCCCTTGGTAAACCCCTATCATCCACTCTAACAAGAAGCCTACTTAGAACATCTATTACCAAGGTGAAGAGAAAGGGTGAGAGGGGGTTACCTTGCCGAAGCCGAATGCCTCTCTTTGCTAGGAAAAAATCTTTAAATACCCTATTCACTAGAATTGAGTAGTGGCACGAGCAAAAGCAGCCCATAATCCATTTTCTCCATCTTTCCCCAAACCCTCTCTTCACTAGAATCTCCTCGAGAAAAGACCAATCCACCATGTCGTATGCTTTCTCCAAATCTAACTTTCAAACCCAACCTTTCTTCTTTGACTTTTCCATGTCCTGGACACATTAATTTGCAAGTCCTTGGTTTTGGGAAATCAGGGTTGGGAGAACCTCCTTGGGTCTAAGAGAGAGAACTATGGATATGATCTTATAGAGACTACCAACCAAGCTAATAGGTCTAAAATCTCTAGGGTGAGAGATTTCATCTGTTTTTTGCCATTTAATCTGTGTTTTGATTTTGTGCTGTTAGGTTTGATTGATAAATAGACAATGGCTCAAGCTGCTTGAGCCAATGCCTTTGTTTATTTTGCATAGCTACAAGATTGGACCTTTCATATACCTAATCCACTTTTTTACTAATTAGGATGGAGTGGTGATGCCACTCTCCTACTATGTATATAAGATTGGACTTTATATCATTGTCATCATCATCTAAGCTTATCCTAACCATTAACTACATAAATCCTCTTTTTTCATTTTATTCTATTTAATGCATATCCATTGTTAAATTTCTTAGTTCTTACTACTTCAACCAATGTCCTTTTTGGTCTGTCTCTAGCCCTTCTAGCCCCTTCAACTTGCAACAAATCACTTCTTCTTACAAGTGCTATAGATGGTCTTCTATGCACATGACAAACCATCTTCAGTCCAGTATTTTAAAAGCGCAAGGCGCACAATTTAAAAAAAAAAGGTTAAAAATTCAAAAAAAAATGCAAAAAAACTCAAAAAATTATAAAACATAATATTAATAAAAATATAAACTTAAGTTTTAAAATAAATGTTTTAAAAAACCTATTATCTAAAATTAAAATACATAAATATAATATGTAAAGCATATTCAAATGAGAATTTAAAAATGAAATCAAACATATAAAACATTTTCAAGCATATAAAACCCACAATCTCTTTTTTTTCTCAATTTAATCAAGTAGCTAATGTGACATATTACATTCCTAATTCTACAAGCCGCCTTTGTGCCACGCCCCTCGAGGCAAGCCCAAACAAGTCCATGTTAGGGTCTTAAATTCTTAGTTTTCACACAAAAAATATTAATTTTATAGTTTTAATTGCTTTTAAGAAGATATCTTATTAGGATGAATGAATGGACAATATTACCAAATAGGGGATTCTCGAAGCTCCGGTGCCGCCAGACTCAAAAAAAAGGAAAAAGCGGCAAATTTTCAAAAGGCGCACCAGGCGTGCGCCTTTTGAATGGGCTGCGCCTAGGACCTAGGCGAGGCGCCTACCCTAAAATGCGCCTTGCCTGTGCACCTAGGTGCGCCTCAGGCATGCCTTTTAAATACTGCTTCAGTCTACTTTCTTACAGGTGCTATAGATGGTCTTCCTTCAAGTGACGTCATTTCTGACTCTATCATTTCTAATTTTCTCACTCATCCATGTCAGCACTTGCATTTTTGCCACACATTTTTTAACATGTTTCTTGACTGCCCAAAACTCTGCTCCATACAGCATTGCTGGTCTTACAATTGTTTTATAGAATTTTCCTTTTAACCTGAGTACTATTTTCTTATCACATAAGACTCCAGATGCACCCCTCCATCTTGTCCATCATGCTCTAATTCTATGGGCGACATCCTCCTCAATCTCTTGTTATGAATTATCAAACCAAGGTAAAGGAAAAATGTCACATTGAGTTATCTCTTGGTCTTCAATCCTAAATGTCCCCTGATTTGCATTCTTATTGTTGTTGTTGTTATACTTATATAGCATATATTCTGTGTTTGTCCTACTTAAACCTCTTGGTTTTAAGGTATTTTCCCACAAACTTAATTTTGCATTTAATCCTTCGTTTGTTTCATTATTAATATAATGCCATCAGCAAACACCAAGCATCATGGGACTTCATCCTGAGCATGTTTAGTCAATTAATCTATGTTTTTTCTTTGCAAATAAATAAGGATTAAGCGTTGAGCCTTGGTGAAGACCTATTGTAACTGTAAAATGTGATGCCTCTCTCACAGGTGTTCTAACATTGGTTGTTTCCCCCTCGTATATATCCTCCTTGGATATAGCCTTGTAGCCCAACCAAATACTAATCGTCTAGTGAAACCAATCTGTTATTTTGGTTCAAATTATTTCAGAATAATATTGGGATGATTGGCTATGCATTTAAGATGCATCTGGAATAACAAGTGGTCATGAAAAGGGAAAGTTGAAATTACAAACTTTGTAGAGTTTTCATTCACATAACAGAGCTTAGGACTCCAGTTCTCTCTCCCTCTCTCTCTCTCTCTCTTCACTCACTTTCCCAAATGTTATAACAATTTCAGCTGTTTGAACAGTTAGTTAAAGAAGCTACATGAGCAATATTGCCTGTTTTTCTTTTTATGGGTTATATGTATCCATGCACGATGAGATTTGTGGTTTCCAAAACCTCCTTAGGTGTTAATTTCTCAAGGTTCTCTTATAGTCCTATTGGTAAATTAAATGTTGATTTTTTTTTTTTTAATTTGGTATGTGGATTTTTAGGGGGCTTTCAGATTTTGAGCAATGATGGAGGGAGGCCAGTTCTTGTGATTTATCCTTTTAATCTCTTAGAAATGGGAGCAACCATTGCATGTATCCAAAGAGAAGTTACAGAATGTATATTTTAGTGGATGGATCGGAAACGGAAAAGGAGGATGGAGAGATCGTTATGGACAAGACTCATGAAATCGAGAGAATGGACTATCTGGAAACAGTGATCAACAAAGAGGTGGAGGTAAGCAAGATTTTGGGACTACTCTACTTGGGTGGAGAGGATTTTGCTAGGCAAGCTTTCCGGGAAGTGGAAGAGGTTCCAGGTGAAGGTTCAAATGCTGGTAAGAAGGCTTTAATTGCTTCAGAAGCTACTACTACTGGGGGGGGGGAGGATGACAAACTGCGGAAAGAAGCAGAGCAAATATAAGGGAGGTAGTATGACAGCAGAGCAAATATTTGAAAAAAACGCAGTCTTGGAGCTTGGAAGGGTAAAATGAAAAGAATGGAGATAAAAAGATTGGTGTAGGCCATCCTAATGCTGTATTGCTGTTAAAAGATTTAGACATAAAAATTCAACAGACCTGTGCCAGTGTCAAAGGTTTTTGCTAGATTGAAAGTGGGTCTATTTGGGGTGGGAACCAACAAGAGGGTTAAGAAAAAAAAGTAAAGAAAAGCAAGAGGTGCCTAATGTTGCTGATGCTGGACTGCAGTGATTGATTTTTTGTCGTATTTTGGGATGGAGCGTTAAGTTTGGGTAGTCTGTAATTTGGGTTTCTAGATGGAGAGCTGGGTGGTAATTGTTGGGTCTGTTATTTGTTCAATTTGGATTTGGGTGGGGGTAGGGGGGAGATGTGCTTGAGGTTGGCTAGGGCAGGGTTTTTTTGTTCTGATTGTGGTGACTTCTCATCACTGTTTGTAGTTTTTTCTCTTTATTAATGGTTTTTTCTTTATTTATCTTAAAAAAAAATGACATAGATTGTTCATCTAAAGATCTTGATATCCAGTGTCTTCACCCAATGGACTACTCTTAGGGATGGCAACAGGGTAGGTTCGGGGAGGGTTTTGTAAATTCTAGACCCTATCTGCCTCTCTAAACCTCCCAACCTGTACCCACCCCAAAACCCGTAGCGGGTTGGATTTTGAGAATCCAAACCCTCCCCACACATGAAAATGAAAATCCCTCCCTGACCCTAGCCGCCTCTCATTCAAGGGTAGGGCGGGTTGGGTTTAGAACCTGCATCTAATTTCCTATTATTTCTTGTTATGTATAAGCAATAAATAAGTAAAATAACATGAGCAAACAACAAAATTTCTAATTGATCAAGGCACATAAAAATACATAAACTATCAATTATCCTTCACATAAAATTCAAAATATTATTAAATTCAACACTTAATATATAAAGTTCATATGTTTTTCAACAATATGCGGGTCAAGGAGGGTTGGGTTTAGCCTAATACCGTACCCTACCTGTGCTCTTATAGGTTGTAGAATCTCAAAACCTGTCCCGAAATCCATCCTTCAAGCAAAAGAACCTGCCTTGTTTGGGCAGGTACCCACTGGGTAGGGTAGAAATTGCCACCCCTAACTACTTTGATGGTAGTGGCTTCAATAATAGCATCCCTGCTTCTTTCTTTATCAAGAAAAATTCTCTAGTTACACATTCATCAAAAAAAAAAAAAACTCTTTGGTTCATCTCTTCCCAAATTGTCCAACAAATTGATGCTCTTGTACACTTCCATAATATTCTTCCCCTCTTCTTTGGCCAACTAACAAAGGTAGAGGCGAACAGATTTTGTACATTTGATGGAGGGTTCCACCTACACCCAAACAAAGAAAGAAACCATTCCCAAATTGAAGAAGAAAAGGGCAGGAGATTAATAAATGATAGCAATTCTCACCATTGACCTTACAGACAGAGCACAAATGAGGTGAAAGACACCAATTAGGTCTTTTTCTTTGCATTAATTTATTTTGGTAAATTTCATTTATAAAAACAAATCATTTTGGTAATTTTTTTCTTTGCAGTAATTCACAAGTATTAATTCTCTCTAGAAACACTTTCCAGAAAAAACCACCCACCCTATGCGGAATGGGTTTATTCCAGACCTCCTTGACCGGAAGAGACAACTCCTAACTGTCACTCGGCTGATTAAGGGATGAAAAAACTGTCTATAGCAACCAGCCATGCAAAAGCCTCCCCTCTTGGTGGAATAGGATTATCCCATACACTTACAACCTGTGTAGGTTTCCTGTTGATTTTAAATTAGAGCTGCATGGGACTTCAAAAAGAATTTTTCATTCCTATACTCCTTCCACCACAACTTATCCATTGAAGAGCTTGATACTTTTGTTTTTTCTAGTCTGTCCAGCATTGCAATATACTCTTCCGCCTCCCAGTCAAATAATGGTCTTCTGAACTTGGGATACCATATTAGTTAATCACCCCTCATTTAGTAATTGATTAATACTAACATTCAGTGATTTAAAAGGCATACCTAGGCCCAAATGCAGCCCCTTCTGGTTATTGATAAAAAAGAGGCTTCCGGTTTTCTGAACGATGTAAAAGGGAACCATTGATTTTTTGAGATTTACACTGTTGTCATTTGGTAGTCATCATGGTGTAAAAGTGTAAATATAAGTTTCCATCGAGTTTTGAGAAGATGGAGTTTTACATCGATTTTATCGGTGGTAACTTTCCACCGATGTAAAACATCATCACATCCAAATGCTAGCAAAATCAGACCGGAGTGTAAAGTTTACCTCGGTTCTCTATTTACACCTCAAGCAAATGCGGCTTTAATAGTTCTACTTGGCCACTCCTTTGTCTTCCTAGATGTGTCTGTTTCTGGTTCTTTTCTTCCTAGTTTTGCCTCTCATCCATCTTTGCATCCTCATCCCAGTTACTGTCATATTATGGAATTATTGTTTCCTGATTAGTTCCACATAATATTGTTGGCCTTCTAGTCATTTTATAGAATTTTCCTTTGTCTTGTTGGTACATGTTAATCGCATAACACCCTAGATGCACTTCTCCATTTCAACTATCTCTAGTTCTATGAGCAACCCCTTTAGTTTCTCTCTAATTATGGATGGTGGAGCCAAAGTAATAAATTAATTTGGGACATTTTTTGATCATTGATCTAAATTGCATCCCCATTGCTACTCCTATTTGTTGCCAAAATGCAATGCATATATACTGCCATGTATTCTGTCATGGTCCTTTTCTTAAAACTTTTTGATTGCAATACATCCCTTGACCATTTTAGCTTTGTATTTAGCCGCTTCAGTCTCATCAATCAAAACCATACCATCAGTAAATAACATGCACAACAGGTATGTTCTTGTTCTTGTAAGGGCATTTTTTATAATGCATAACTAATGCAATAGGATATGGATTAAGCACTGAGCTTTGGAAACAGCCTCTCTGTATGTGCAGGGGTAAGGCTGTGTACATCTGTCCCTCCCCAGACCCCGCATTTAAGGGTGCCAATGGACCAGTTTTGGACTGGACGGGGTCCAGTCCAAAATCAATTTGGATGGATTGGACAGACCAAAAAGACAGTGGATTGGACCAATCCGGTCCAAAATATTTATTAGATTGGACTGGACCTGGTCCGTCCGCAATAAATTTATATTGGATTTGGTTGGATTAAACCAATATCTGGTCCATTGATATAAGATAAGAATATAGGTATCAATGGACCGGGTTTGGGTTGAAACCAATTTAAATTAAAATGAATTTGAACAAATTAGATGGTCCGAACATTGAATTGGACCAGTTCAAAAGGGTCCGGATTATTCATTGGATTGGATTGGACCTGGTCCATTTGTAATGGACTCACATTGGACTGGATCGGATTGGACCAAATCCAGTCCAATCGACACCCCTTACCTGCATTGGTTGGAGCCTCATGCACTGGGCTGCCCACTGAGCTTTGTTGGAAAGTCATAGTTTCCAAACTGGTTATTCCCTATTAAAAATATACTGATGATATCAATGCATGTATAGATCCTCTTTCTTTTGCAAAACCTACCATGAATCAGATCACCTTCTTGGTGACCCGACATGTGCTTTTTATAAATCAATAAATACCATTTAGAGATTTCTCCTCCTTTCCTTGATTTTTTTTTTCATGTTCTCCTAGATAGAAGTTTAACAATGGATATGACATTAAACAGAATGGAATGGCAAAACATGATTCATGTAGTTGACCCCATATAGTTGGGCTAATGATGATGATGATGATTCTCCCAAGTAGAAAGGTCACTTTAATAGTTGATCTTCCTGGCATAAAGTCAAAAAGGTTATCTGATACTCTAGATTCATGCTTTAGACGGTCCTCAACCACTCTCCTAAAGTTTCTTACTATTGTCATAAGTTTAACCCCATGATAATTAGCACAATTTTTTACACCATTTTTTTGCTTTGATATATATACAATTAGGAACCATAGTACTTTTTCTTCATTGATCATGCAACTAACTTAGTTGGCCATAATGTTCTCATCTCTTCTCTGCACTTCTAAACTTCTACTGTGACACTAACAGGTCCCAAAGCCTTTCCTACCACTAGTTAAAAATTGGTCAAAATATAACTTTTAAAGCACATTAATACTTGATACTTGATAGAATTATTAGACCTAGTTATTATACTGATAAACCAGGCTTATAGGACAGTTACTCTTGTGTTCTTTTCCAGGAGAGTCTTGTTATCATTTGTCTGTATCCTTACAACAGATAAGATGAAGCATCTCACCCACAAGACTAGTATATCTTTTCCTTTCAACAACAGGTCATAAGTAAAGATTGTGGACCTTCTTCAAGAAGAACTTATCCTGCATCTACAGTGAGATTTGCTTCTGCTGCTGCTGATACAGGTAGTTTATCTTTATAGTCCCATTTCTGATCTACCTTGAAGGTGCCAGCTGGCTCAGTTGGTAAGGTCTCTGGCTGGTTGTAGCGGAGACTTGGGTTAAAATCCTGCCTTCACCAGGATTTGGTGGTGGTGGGGGGTTATAGGTTTGGGAGATGGGCTACCCCCCGTTGTGTAGCCCTGTGGAACAAAGAAATGTATACTACTGATCTAGCTCTCACGATCAGGTGAGTGCAGGGGAATCAGATCTAGGATGGCAGAGAAATCATCACCTGTGAGACGGATAGCACCTGAAGAAATTTTGAGGCATACAATTAGAATGGATGGAAATGAAGTAGGGACAGTGGATGCCGATAGACAATTGAAGAAACATGATCCAGCAATTGGAAGCTTCAACTTTCACAGCAGTAGTAGGCATGGATGTGCTGCTGCATTGGAGAAATTCTTGGCAGTGAGACAGGAAACAATTGAAAAAATCTCCAAGGGGACTGCCAAAAAAGATGCCAACAGTGAAGCAGAGAAAATGGCCGATAATGGTAGATGCCCAGATGAAGGTACACCATTGCAAAACATTAATGGCATCAGTGGGCATAAAAATGCTTCTGTTGCAGAAAACTCTGTTAATGAATCTGATGAGTGTGAAATAGAAAGTATTGGAATTAAAAATCAGAGGCAGCAGGAGATTTCAAAAGCTTCAGTCCCACAGTGGACAGATGAACAACTTGAGGAGCTTTTTGCAGCAGGTTTTGATGATGATACCTTTCTGTTGTGACAAATTTGTAAATTTGTTGTATAGATGTCAAATCACATTTGCACATTTGCATTACCAAAAAAAAAAAAAACTAATTATAAGCAGGGAAAAACATCTGAATTCCATTCTATTTTACATCATTACCTGTTTTCTGCCAGTTCTAAGAATGCTGATAGGTGTGGTCAATAGTTGCCACCTTCTCTTGGCGGGATCAGGTTTAAGAAGATTTTGGATATGTTAATGCTCTAGAATTGACCTTATTCTGTTGTTTTGTCCAATGTTTAAAGTATCAACACGTATCGGCCTGTATTGGCCGATACTTATCGTTTCGGGAGCTCCCTGGTACGCCCCTACAGGGGGTGTATCGGGCTTCTGACCGGTTCAGGGGGTGGAGGAGCCTTAAACCAGCCCCTCTTAACCGGTTTTGAAAAAAAGTAAAAAAAAAATGTACCAATATGCCCCTACCGGCGTATCGTGCGTATCAATTTTTGAACTTGGTTTTGTCCCAGTTGTCTTAATCAGGGAAAGGAGATTTCTTTTTGAAAAAGCTGTGTATGCTTGTATACTTTTAGAGTTTATACTTTGAAAAAGACTAGCAAAAAAAAGTATCATGCTGTTCTATCATATTAATTACTGAAAGCTAACTGGCTAAACAAAATAAAGAAACAGGTTAATTAGGACCACCAAAAACAGGTTGGTTAGGGCATGGATCTTGCAAATAGATGGGATGCATTCTGGCTTCAAAGCAACAATCTTTTAGCCATAAAGTGAACATATTTCTGATTTATAAATCTGACATGAGATTGGGTTATCATAAAATGCTTGGGCCTTGGTAATACTTGTTGTTGAAGCATTAAAATCATTTATTAAATTATGAAGAGACTTGAGCCCAACATCTGGTCCGGTTCATTTAAAATTCAGGCCCAAAGTGTTCAAAGGTTTGAGTGGCGGGGACCATTACCCAATGTTGGCCCCTTCTATCTGGGGTGTTGAGAGGGGTGGACTGGATAAAACCTTTGCGTGGGGTGGACCCAGTCCTCAGGAGCAACTAATTGCCACCATCCCTCCACAGTACCACCACCAATTGGCAACATCAGTACCTCTGGCACCAGTCACACCACCACCGTTTCTTATCCATTGGTGCCATCGTTGGTGTCAACCACCTTCGGAGATCCCATCACTTTAGCTTTACTTTCATGCCCGGCGCATTTGTTATAAATGGTCTATCGTACATGGTACCGGTACTAGCACTTATACTGAGATTAGACCTGTTCATGGCCAGGCCGGGCCGGGCTCGGGTCGGGCTTTTGCTCTTTATTAACATAAACTTTTCAAGCCCGAGACCGAGCCCGGCCCGACCAACGGGCCTAAAACTTGGGCCCGGGCTCGGCCCTCAAAAAAGCCCGAAGTTCGGGCCCGAGCCCAAAGCCCGACTTGGGAGTCTGAGTGCCGGTGCTGTCTGAGAGAATGGTGCCTGTTGAGTTCGCCGATTCCTGGGAGTCTGAGAGTGGGAATAGAAACCTAGAAAGTGAGAAAATAGAAGATGACAACACACAACAGTGCCGATGAGAGAGAGAGAGAGAGAGCTCATCGCTTGAGAGAGAGAGACGATCTAGATCTGGTGGTGCCAGCCGCCGGTGCGGCGGTGCCTGAGTTCGCAAAATGAAAACGGTGCGCCTGGGTTCTGGTGGTGCTGGGCCACTGGTTGGAGAGAGAACTAAGAATGAGAAGAAAGAAGATGAAAACGGTGCCAGCTAGAGAGAGAGAGAGAGAGATCACCGCCAAAGAGAGAGATGACTAGTTTTGGACCTTCTGGTGGAATCGGCCGTCGGTGACTGAGTTTGCAGGTGGGTTAGGTTCACCGGTTTTGAGAGTTGAGAGGGAGAAATGAGAGCCGCTTCTGTGAGAGTGAGAGTGAGAACGGAGAATGAAAAGAAAAATTTTAAGTATTTAGGGTTAGGGTTAGGTAGTTTAGGAAAAGTCGAGCCGGGCCGGGCTTTTTTAACAAATCCCAAGCCCGGCCCGTAAAATAGTCAGGCTCAGGATTTTAAGCCCGAGGTCAAACCCACGGGCTAAAACACATGCTCAAGCCCGTCCGGGGGCCGGGCCGGGCCGGCCCGTCGGGCCACCCGGCCCATGAACAGGTCTAATTGAGACATCCACTAGAAAAACTTAAGCCTTCAGGTACTATATATTTGGTATATTATTTGGCATGACAGAAAAAGTACTTGGATCAGTGGTTAGTATGCTACTAGTACATATCATAAACTATGTATGTAACTTTCTTATGGGGTTGTTGGAATAAGAGTGATCGTCTAGCCCATGCTAAATTGATAATGCTACTAGCCTACTCTCACATCTCACAAGTAGGGATGGAGAACTCTTGCCCATAACTTAAGATGTGTCCATGTTAAATTAGGGATTTGTTATTTATATAGCCCTTGAAAGGGATTATCATTATCATCAAAGCTTGGGGTCCGTTACATGAATCCTATTTTGTCATTTGGTTCTATTCAGTGCCATATCCATCATTAAATTATGAATTCTTAAACCATTTTTTATTACTTTTATTCAAGTCCTTTTTTATCTTTCTTAACTCATCTATCCCCTTCAACTTGTAATTGATCACTTTCCACCGAGTGCTGTAGATGGTCTTCCATGCATAACCCTTGAAAGGGATGCATGGACTTAAAAATCATGGCTGAATAAGAGAGTGGGGTTGGATTCTTCCTAGCTTTATTGGTGACTTGTCCAGAAAATATTTTTCACAACCCTAAATTCTTAGAATTTGCACACTAAATTCCAGCTTAACTAAGTTAATTTTTTATTTGGAAACTAATACTACCTTTCAGACTTTCTTGTGGGATGAGTAATTCCTATTACATCTATGAATATGTGATTTTTGGATGTGTTCAATTCTCGTGGGGAAGAGAGTTCTCGTTTTGATTTGATCCAATTGTATTCTCCTTGCTTTATGCTTTGCTAATGGATATTTTGTTTTGTATTTGGTCTTATAATGTGATGATGGAAATTGTAATTTGAATAGCAGTTTTTATTTATAAATAAAATGATCAAGTTTGCTGTATTGGCAAATTCGGTTATGTTTGGAAATTAATAGCATATACAGTGAGCGGGAAGAGAGTTTTTTCGGGACCACAATGCCCATGTATTAGAAAAGAACAAAAGTGAGAAACTGTTCATCTTCCTCAGACCTTTTCCCCTCCCCATTTCTGCAACCTTTTTCCCACAAATCAGGGAATGGTTTTTAAGGGCCACCAGCCAAAAACATGGTGAACCACGAGTACCAGTACGGATTTATTTAATGTCAACAAAATAGGGCAGAAATGAGAACTTCAACTTCCTATGAACACAAAGAAGGCATCTATTCAAACTAATTAAAAGGAGATGCATATATAGATTGGTCTTGTCAACAATCTCTCCACTTCTCACAACCCTATACTTGCACTCCCATGAAAAATTAGACGAATTAAATTTGTACAAGATTAGGGATCAAATCCCAATGCATGCATCATTATATTCAATGACAATTTTTGCAATTTCACATTTTCACCTCTCTTACAAAATTCAACTCCATTTCTTCTTTTGGTTTTGGGTTATATAATTAATCTCATTTGGATTTTGCAGCTCATGTTTATGAAAATCTCTCTCTCTGTAGATAAGCATAGGTTTTAAAATTAGATTATAATGAATTTATGGGTAATAGGGAATGGCAGTTCTTCTTTTTGTAATATAAGGGTAGTTCGGTTCAATGCTTAAGTTTTTCTCCCGCTCACTGAATTCAACATTATTTTAACAACTTCACTGAATTTGTTATTTGTTAAAATTATGTTATTTATTTTGTAAAAAGTCCTATTTGAATATTACTATTTAGTTCATTCTATTTCCTCGAGACATAAACTCTTTTTTCTTCATTGAATCCTATATTTAAGATATCTTTGTTTTTTTATCATTAAATTCCAATAGTTAAATTCATAAGCTATAATTTTAATAGTATGAAAGCTTATATTTTTAAAATTGACTTGAAAACAAAGTTGATTTAATTATCAAGTGGCCGGTAATCAATTCAACCATTTTAAATGGGTTCACCTATGATGCCATAATCAAATAGTAAAATTTTTAAAATAGATAAAAATTAAAAAAAAAATAAAATTGTAAAAAAACATTTGACACATCTTCAATGTTATATATTTGTTATATTAAAAAAACAAATATGATAAATAAAATGTATTTTTTTTTTATTAATGAAGAAAATAGAATACAAAGTTTAAACTTAATCAGGAATTTGAGGAGCCTGATCTTAACAAAAGGGGTGGCAAAGAGGGCGGACCTGAAGGTGATTTGTAAAAGGAATGTCGAAAGAAGGGTTTAGTATGCAACGGAGTTGGCCAAGGGTGGGGAATCGTGTTCAAGCTCTGTGCTGCTTCTGGAGAGCAGGGAATTGGAGGCCTTAGTCGATGTCTCAAAGAAAAAAAATCCAGGAGGAGAAGATCCGGTCAGCCGTGTCTTCTGGGGAGTCAGGCAGACAAAAAGGGTCACTTGTTGTCAAGCGAGAAATCCATGTAGTGAAGTCGTGTGGTATTCTTTTTTTGTTTAGGAGGGGAGAGTTGGGTCTGAAAATCTTTGAGTTGGAGTCGTAGAAAGAAAGGGAAAAAGAGCAGCAATGTTTCTGTTGATGAGGCCGATGATGCTTTTAGGTTTGGAGGTCTTTCAGGGAGTAGAAAGTTGAGGAAGTTGGTAGATTTTTACGTTGATTCTTCAGTTAAAATAGATTTGAGGAGGGCAAAATCAATTCACGGGCAAAGGTAGGAGTGGTAAAGGCAAGCAGTTGATTTAGGCTGTTTTTGGGTGTGTGGACGGTGGGGTTGGCAGGGGGTTTCTCTGAATTGGTTCTTTTTGTTTGTGAAAGGAATCGGTTTGGCTCGTAGGTGTGAATATCTCTTTCCCGGCTCGAGGCTTTTTGTTGGTTCTTCTGTTGCTTAGTATCTTGAGCTGTGCCTCAGATGTTCCCTTGTATCTCTTTTTTTTTTTCTTTTTAATAATTTTTTTTTTACTTATCCAAAAAAAGTTTAAAACCATTCTAGAAAAGGAACCGTTTTCTTGTCTAAGTGGTGGCTCAATGGTTAAATCATTTGGGTCAAGTGGTCAATCCATAATATCATAATTAAATAATGAGTATTTAAAACATAGACACAAAAATACAAAAATATATAAATTCTGTAGAAAATATTTGAACATTTTTCTAATATTATATATTCATCATATTATCAAACAAAAATAAGGTCTACTTTTAATAATGATGAAAAATGGAATACAAATTTAAAATTAACCTAAAAGCAAAATGATTTTTCATCTAGGTGCTGGGTCAATGATTCAGTCGTCTAGGTCAAATGGGTCAACCCATGAAGTCATAATTAAATAATAAAATAAAAAAATAGATAAAAATACAATAAGTTATAAAAAACATAAGTTTTGTAGATAAATATGGGCACATCTATAAAATTATATACTCATCATATTAAAAAATATGATAAATAAAATTATTTTTATTAATGATGAAAATGAAACACAAAATTTAAGAAAAAAAGAGAATTAGTGATTAATCCATCACCGATTAATTGAGCTAAACGATTCAATTAACCAGGTCATTAATGGTAAATGGAACCAAAATCCTAGTTAGGTAATGGGCCAACCAATCCGACTAGTTGATTTGACCATGGGATAAAAACACTTATAAAAACCGATGTTCTAAAAATAGATTGAAATTTGGAACCATGCTTCCCTCTGAGTCAAAGAAGTCAACTTGTGATGTAATAAATTAAATAATAATAGTCAAAAATATAGAAATCATTATAAAATTTATAAAAAAGTTGAACATGTATTTAATATTATATATTTGTCATATTATGTATGGCAAATGATGAGAATTACTGTTATTAATGACCAAGGTAATACTTGTTCTTTTCTAAAAAAATCCAAAGTGGTTTGAGATGAAACATAATGAAAATTTTGTTCGGGTGCTAGATCAACCAACCAAATTGGCCGGGGTGTTCATTATATGATTCTTACTACCAAACCAAACCAAACTAAAATTGGCGGTTTGGTTTGGTCTGGACTTAGAAATGATTTGGTTCAATTTGGGATAATTTCAAATTTAATTTATGGTTTTGGTTTGTTTTTCTGAATTTTAGAAACCAAACGCATTAGAAGCAAGATCAAACTGTAATAAAATGGTTTGGTCTGGTTTGGTTTCTATACTATAATGGTTTGATTTAGTTTGAGAATTTTTTAGACCATAATTTACTAGTTTGGTCTAAGATCTTCTCCAAATCGAATTAAACTGGATTATGAACACTCATAATTAGCCAATTCAATTGCAAGTTTAATACTAGTAGGAAGATCTAAAACCAATGAAAGTCAATAAATCCACAAGTACACCATATGCATGCTTTGGTTATTTGTCTTTGTCACATGGGTTTTAATAAGAACACTAAAATCATCATCATCATCATTTGAAATTGTCACATGCAAAGGATTGTAAAATAAGAGTTTGGTCTTCCTCTTCAATTTAGAAACAACTTAGTTTTTTAGATAGATAAAAATTTAGTTACAATTAACTTAAAGTTCAATATAAGATGCTTAGATTAAAAATAAACTAAGAACTAACATCCCTACTATAAATGGCGATGGAATTATTTCTCTTTTTCGTTTTCTTTATTCTTATTATAATTAGGGATGTTTCATTAAGCATGGTTGCTTGGCTGAAATTTAGGTATATTGTTTTTATTTTTGCTAGCAGTTATATATATATATATAACAATTGGGTTTGAGATCACACTATTACAATTCTATACGCAAATTAGAATTTATGTCCTTTCTTGACCATCCTAAAAGTCTATTCAATCTTTTGGTTGCTTAAATTTTCCCAACTAGATTGGTTGAATTGGATTATGTTTCCATTGAACAGGTTTCATGAATGTTTGAAGAAAATTGTTCTAGTTGAAAATGAAAACTCATGGAAGTGCTAATCCAAATTCTTACCATATTAAAGGGAAACAATTAAACAAATAGATTCAATTATCAAAGAAAAGGGAAACAAATAGATTTCCATGAAAATCTATGGATTTGGTTGGGCCAACTATAGAGGGGGATATATTATTTTCCAAAGTGATATATATATATATATTATAAAGAAATTACAAAGAAGTCCAATACAAAGTAACCCAAGAAACCCCTTGTCTAGCAAATGAATCAGCCAAGGCATTTGCCGATCTATCCACCCATTGTAATCTAATTGTCATATTTGTTGTACACCAATTTACTTTTTTAGAAGGTATTCCCAAGTGACATTATCTAGGTTAGACAACCATCCCACAGCCACCTTGGAGTCTCCAATCATTTAGTTCTCCACTCCAAGTTGGTTTGCAATCTATATCCCTTGTACAATAGCTAGAATCTCAGCCCTTGTAGAGCCTTCATTTCCACTAGGCCTGAAAAAAGAGAGAGAATGTTATTGTCCTCATTTCTCAGTACACCTCATATTCCGAATGGACCTAGATTGCCCCGACTACTCCCACCAAAATTAAGCTTAACAAAACCTTCCATAGGAAGAGTCCATATTGCTTGAATTCTGAGCTTTTTGGAAGAAGTAAATGCCACTATTGACTAACTCCTCCAAATATCATCAATGGAATAATTTTCAAAGAGTTTTAAAGATTTCAGCTAGAGAATAGTCCTTGTCAAAATACACTTTAGAAAAAAAAAAAACAAGGCTTCTTTCCTTTCTTGGAATATTTTATCATTTCTTTCTTCCCAAATAGTTTGGAAGAGGGCTGCTCTGATACATTTTAACATAGTTCTCCCTCTTTTCGTAGGCTATCCAAAGATAAATAAAATAAAAAACAAATTTACCTCGGTAAGTTCCATCTGCACCCAAACAAATCAAAAGCCTAATTCTAAATATCTGCAGCAAAAAATAAGAAATCAAAGCAGCTCTAGTTGAAACATTGGGCTGCTTGGGAGGCCCACAACCTTGTAGTTAATTTCAAGGATAAACCTATAATAATTGAAAGCGAATTCAAGCTTGTCATTGATTGTCTTTGTAGAAAAAACAGACCCACCATGGATGCTGAAAACTATCATTGATTAGTGTTTATGTGTAAACTTGCTATTGGATCTTGGTGTTCAACACTCGTGTGTTTTGTGAGGCAAATCAAGTGGCAGACTGATTATTAGCTCCAGAAGCCTTTAATGACTTGCTAGTGGATGTAATCAATCTCCCTTTTTTGTTAGCTCTTATTTTATGATTTTGGGGGATGTGCTTCCCCCATCTTGTGTAGCACCCTACACCCTATCAAAAGAAGAAGGTTCAAAATGTAGATCTTATTCCCACTTTTAATAGTAGTATAGACATGGATATAGATATATAAAATACATACATTTTGTCAGCCATTTATATTTTTTAATGACAAAACTAATCTTGACAATGGTTTTGTTTCTAAAATGGTTTTCAATTATCAATAAAAATGCTTCATACTTATCATGCTTATCTTTGTTTAATATGATGAATGTGTAATATTAATAGAGATGTGTCCATAATTTTATATTTTTATTACTAAAATTATTGGATATATATTTATTTAATAAAATTTATTGATGAGAAATAAAAATACCTTAAATATAGGATTTAATAAGAGAGAATTAGGGATAACATATTAAATATAGGACTTTATAAGAATGAATTGAAAGAAATTAAAAGTAGTAGTTCAAATTACATTTTATGCACTGAAGGTTAGAGAAGGACTAAATTCAATAATAGGGTTTTTTAGCCAAGAAAAATTCCATAAGGCTCATCTATTTAATATTCCTTAAATATAGGGTTGAATAAAGAGGTAATGATATTTTTTTTAATAGATAGGAAGTGGTAGTTGATACCTTAAATATAAGACTTAATGAGAGGGAATAAAATGATTAATTTAATCTAGACTACTAGTCTACTCTATTAAGTAATTTTTGTCACAAAAATAATCTCGATTAATTTCTCTCCCTATTTTATTGCCTATTTCATGTCCACTTATCTCAACCTACCAAGAGTTCAATTTACCCACAATTACTTCAGTTTGAATGAATGGATGAGCCTAGCTATTTTCAGAACTTAGGTTTAAAGGATTAAGTGGAATAGAGGGGCTTTGGGTGGAGAGGGATAGAAAGTGTGATTTTTGTAGGGCTTTGGGACAAGGTGGGCTACATCTTTCCTTGTATTTTCATGTCCTTTTGGTGTTGGTTGATTAATAAAATTTTAAGATGGCTGCCCCTCCAGCTGGATTAAAGTTTGGGGTAAAAAATATAGAGGGGTGTTGTTATTGCAAATATAGTTTGTTTCCCAGTAACCAATGCCTGATATAGGATCTTTTTTTTTTTTCTTTTTAATAAGCCCAATATCATTAATAAAGCAAAAAGGTTACATGTTCTAACAAGTCAGTTGGGTATTGTACCAATATCACACATTCTCAAAATATTTCTCTTAGTGTCCTATACTTATTAGAGGTTTTCTATAGATAAACTTTCATCTAAGCAAGTCTAGAGCTGTCAATGAGTTAGGTCTACCTGATAAAGCTAAGGCCATGTCTGGGAGTGCTTAATCAAAATAAGTGCTTATTTGGGCCATTAAGCACTTATTGGTATTTGGGAAATAAGCTCAAAATAAATTCTTATTTTAAAAATAAGGGCTTATTTTTTAATCTCAAATTTCTAGCTTTCTTTTCAAGTGCTTATACAATAAGCACTTATTCAATTTTTTTCTTTCAAAATTATCCCTAGTTGAATTTTAAAATACCACTTATAAAATTATCCCTAGTTGAACTTTATAAAAGTAGTTCTATGAAAGCACTTTTATAAAACAACGTTTAAGAAAGCACTTTTGAGAAAGCACATTTAAGAAAGTACTTTTACGAAAGCACTTTTAAGAAAGTACTTTTATGAAAGTACTTTTAGGAAAGCACTTTTAAGAAAGTACTTTTACGAAAGTACTTTTATGAAAGCACTTTTATAAAAGTATTTCACAAAAGTACTTTCGTAAGAGTACTTTCTTAAAAGTGCTTTTGTAAAAGTATTTTTATAAAATTGCTTTTAAAGGATATATTTTAAAAATTTGAAAGAAAATGAAAGACACAATAGTTACAAATTTTTATTTAACCGCTTATTAAAGAGAAAAAATACCAAACCTCCAATATAAAATAAGTGCTTGTTTTAAAAAATAAGCACTTGGAAAAATTGGGTGCCAAATGCAAATAAGTGCCTATTCAAACAAGCACTTGTTTTTAAGTACTTATTTTTAACCTAAGCACTCCCGGCCAAACATAGCCTTAATTATGTAATTTCTGGTTCTGTGGTTTTGTCCTCATCAATAATTGGGCCAGGACAAATTCTTGCTGTTCTCAACCAATTCAGACTTGTACTGGTTATATAACTAATAATCTATAAATGCCTCCTGGTTTTCTTATAATTTTTGTTATATTTCATGCACAAAAGGATGAATTCTATATATTGCATATAAGATAATTTTGGTTAAAAACACTTCTTTTATCAACATATGGTCTAATTAGGTCAGACCCATTTATTTCGGTTGATGGACGGTTCTAGGTCTTGTTATATGGAACCCATTAAATGACCAATTTGGGACAAATATTGCTCATCTTGAACCACACTTGACCCATTGACTTCTCTAACCAAATTGTCTTTGCCTTGAAGTAGATGGCAATTTGACCCGTTCCTGTGGGATTAAATGAATTTACTAGCTAGAGTCAAAAGTTAGTTTGATTCTACTTGGACAGATTAATGGGATATACCAAACTCCCAATGTCAATGCCAAGGGCAAATCAACGTCTCTTTCTTCCTTACTTGTGTAATTGGATTTGCTAATTAATCCCATTTTGCATTTCCTATTTTGTTTCGTCGTCGGTGAAAAAAAAATTAAAAACTGATCCTAATCCTTTTTCTAAAAATTACAGCAACTTGAATCCTTTAATGCTTTCAAGTTTTCAATAGTCTCGGATTAGGTTTAAGGAATGAATCATGGGATACACCATTTGGTATAATAACAACTTAATTAAGTACAACCACCCACACCCTTTTTTTTTTTTTTTAAGTTGAGATACCACTCACGTGACATGGGTTGTAGGAGAAAAATGAACTTCAAAGTATTTCAAATAAAATAGGATTTTATTTTATTTTATTTTTTTAAATTTAAATTTAAATGGGTCACGTGAGATCACATACATGTTAACAGTTTTTAACATTTTAGTGACGTATGAATGTATGATATATTTAAGTCCACCGTATGTATGTTAAATTCATGGGAGATATTCCCAACGTGCGACTAAGATTCAACGGATTGTGTGCAGCTTTTGCTTTCAGTAATCCGGTCCAAAGTCCAAACAACATTGCTGAATTCTAATATCAGGGAACTAACGGAATTTGGTCCTTGGAAAATCTAGGTAAGTGTTTTGAATTAATGCTTTTTTTAGAGGTATTTTACTATTGCTGTTTTTTCAAAAATTATTATTATTTTTTTCTTTGGGACCATTGTTGTTGTTGTTGGGATCTGTTCCTCACACAGTGCGCCTCATAACACCCTCACAGGCACATTGGATTTGGGAATATCTCCCTGTAAGTATAGGAAATGGTCCCAATGCAGGTGAGATGGTGTGAGGCACCATGTGTGAGGATTGAGGAGAAGATCAAGTCTTTTTTATATAGGCGTTTTTCAATGCCATGTCAGCGTATTATTGATAACAAAAAGACAAATAAACACCAAGAATGATGCTTTTTCATACCACACCTTTCTCAACTTCCAAAGCATGATCTAAGAAAATGTTTTAGTATTGTCTGAAATTGGTTCCAAATACCGGCTAAGTTAAAACTTCCAAATTTTATGTAGAGGAAGCTATAAGGTGTTAAAACCACTTGGTTGGAAATTTCCATTCTTTTTTGGAATAGTAAAATTCATTGAAGGTGTCAATGGTATCCAAAATATGAGATTTTTTTTTGTTGATCAGCAATGTGATTTTATATTCAAGATTTGATATAATTAAATTGAATTCAGATTATTCGAATACAACTGCCCTTACACAATTACACTACTTATTTATATATTTTGAAGCCACATCCCTTGCTCCGGTTAGATGTAATTAGATCAAATTCCAATACGAGCTGATTAGATTTGATCCATAACATTAATAATACACACGTGTGAGATGATCTAAATGTCCTTTATTTCTCTTTAATAAAATTATATTATAGATCATTTTTTTTTTTAATTTTCTAAAGGTATAATTGTAAAACAAAACAATTAATCTATATGTTTGATTTAATTGATCAAATTATATTCGAATGTAAATATTTGAATATTGAGTCAATTCGAATTTGAAATTTGAATATGAGCTGATTTGCTTTGATTTTACTCGGTCTATACCCCATTATGATTTTTGTGAGATAACGGATTGGTTGAACCGAGCCGATTTAGAATGATCCGAGAGTCACTGGATCAGTGATCCAAGTGGTTGGACCAATGAAAGATTGAAAACACTGGTCCAAGTATAACAAAAGCTCATTGTCAATTCTGATCTGACATCCCTTTCCCACAAATTCTAGTTGCCTCCGTATTCCGTACGGGTGATTAGCTAGTTGAAATCCTAACCAACAACGGAAACAAATTTATATGAAGGCGCAGGCTGAAGAGAGCGGCACCAGCCTCCTTCCTTCCTCCTCCTCCTCCTCCTCCTCCTCCTCCTCCTATTTTTCTTCTTCTTCTTTCTTCTGCCTTCTTCTTCTTCTTCTTCTTCTTCTTCTCTCTTGAGCTCGTAACTTTGTAAATCGATCTGCTCCGAAACAACTCAGTCCCTGGCGATTGTGAATGGTTGAAACAATAAGTAATTTAATGCTTTTCTCTTCCTCTGCGAGGGCAACCGCGCGAACCCAATCCGCGCAGTTATCCTCCTCGAGCGACTCCATCCTCTGCTTCCTTCACCTTCACCACCTCCTCTCTTTCTCCTTTGGCTCCTGCAAGGAAGGCTGGTACTACCGCTGCCTCGGCGTGGATCCCTGAACCAATAACTTTCCTCCTTTTTCCTTCCTCACCGCCTTCTCTCATCCTACCCATCTCTTTCTTTTTGATTCTTTCGATTGAAATCAATTTCTTCGCTTTGATCCTCCTGTTCTCTTGGTTGGTTTTCATCTTTCGACGAGAGGAATCATTGAAAGGCAATTAAAAAATGCAGATGTTGCTCCATAAGCAGAAGAAGAATCCTCACAGCAGCAAAGGCAACCGCCTCCTGATTACCGTCAATGTCTTGGGCAGCGCCGGACCGCTCCGGTTCCTCGTCAATGAGGATGAGCTTGTCGCGGCGGTTATCGACACCACTCTTAAGTCCTACGCTCGCGAGGGTCGTCTCCCCGTTCTTGGCTCCGATCTCAACAACTTCCGCCTCTACTCCGCTAATGCCGGAACCGATGGTAATAGACCATTCCCAATTAAAATTCCATTTTTTTTTTCCCAATTGAATTACATTTGGGTTTTCTTTTTTCTTTGTTTTGAATGTGGATTTCTGTGTTGCAGCTTTAAGTCATTGGGAAACCATTGGATCTCGCGGCGGAAGGAATTTCGTGCTTTTCAAGAAGCCGCAGCGGCAGCTGGAGGCGACGAAAGGAAACATAATTGCAAGGAAGGGGAGTAGCAGATGGAAGGCATGGCTTCACAGGTCCTTGAACCTGAAAATATCGTCTCATTGAAATTTGAATTGAATTGAACTAAATTGGTCTCTAGGAATAACCATGGAGAATGAGCAACAACAAACTCTCTTCATTGTTTAGAGAGGTCTTAGTCTCTCTGTTCCTGGATTTCCATTGAGTTATGGTTGACCCATTTTCTGCTAGATTGAGTTGTAAATACCCTTTTGATTGCTTTATCTGGTTTGGTTTCTTTGGTCCAGAGAATGACAATCTCCTCCATGTAATAAAGATGTATCCTTATTGGAGCTTTAATAAGAATTGGAGATCAATTGGTTCTGCATATCTTTTATCAACTCTCCCTTTCTGTCATTTGATCTCTTCTTTTGAATTGGTTGAGAAGTTCATGCCAAGGAATATGACTTTATGGGAAGGCAAGATTGTGGATGAAGAAATATGATCTAGTCAAATTAAGGACTTTATTTTATTTGGTTTGATTGATGGGTTTGCTTATGTAAGGAGATGCCATGAGCCCATGATCACAAAAATCAAATAAATTAACATTCTGAGAATTTAACAACTCCATACTGAGTCAACTCATGGAGGGAATTAACTATTCACCTTACTGTTGCAGCTTTAAGTATTCATGGCTGCTAGATGTGCAAGCTGGACCAGGGAATTCCAATGTCCAACCCAACAGTAGGTGGGGTTGTGCTAGACTGCTAGGTTGAGGCCTTCCAACCAGATAGAATTGAAGCCCAAACGATTGTGGTGGATGATTATTCTTTTAACAATTTATTTGGTAAAGCATTGGTTTCTACAGGTGTTGTTAGATTCTTGTTTTCTTGTGTTAGTTTGATTCATGGCCAAATAACTCTACCTTAGTCTGTCTGACCCAAGATGAGGCATCAGTTGACCTGTGCAGATCAGGTTAAATTGGATTAGATTGCATGTATTGCCCAGTAAGAAACCCACTTTAATTGTAACCCTACTTAGCTTGATTTATTTGTCTCTGTTTTTTGAGCCTTACTTAGCCTGAAGAGATTAGAAAAAAGAAAGAAAGAAAAGTAAAGAAGTCACTAATTTTAATCTTTCTGGTGGTAAGAAGCTAAGACAGGGTTTGGTCCCAGGCAAGGTAAAATGTATCCATGTGGGTCTGGCCCAATTGTGAACGTTGATACTCTCTTCAGAACAAGCTTTGAAATCTTCATTCTCCTTCATTTTTTTTTTCTGTTGTTTTAACCTTAGCTTGCATTGGGAGACTAGAAAAACAAGGAAATAAAAGAAGTCCGCTAATTTAATCCCCCTGGTGGTCTAACAACAGAATTATCAACCCAAAGGATACAATGGATTGGGTTTAGCCACAAATTGGTATGTTAGCTCTCTGAATTACGCCCTTGTTAAAGAATGAAAAAAAGAAAAGAAAATATGTAGACTGTAGACAAGAATACCAACCTACAATGTCAAACAAAATGTTGGTTTCTAATTGGTATATGACATTCTCCATGCTGAACCTCTTTACCTTGGATATTGCCCTCCTCCTACTTGCTACTTGATTTATTTCTCTGAAAGGCAAAAAATTTATTAGGCTGAAATATTTGAGCTATATTAATCTCTATTACTAGAAGTAATAGAAAGTTAGAAACTTTGTTGTTGGCCATTCACATCCAAAAAGGCTAAAAGAGAATAGAAGGGGTAGGAAAAAAAGTTTTCACTGTGAAAGGAGCAGAAATGATGACAAATATTTCAGCTTGAAACATTTTACTTTCATTTTACAGAAAAAAAATAAATGTAGCCAATTATTATTATTATTCCTACTGTTCATGAAATAGTTTATATTCTTAACCTATTTTCTAGACCACCACGGTCCATTGGGACCAACCTATTTCTTTAATCCAGACTAGTTTGTAGCTGCTAATCCGTATCCTCTTTTCCAGAAGTCCTGTCCTGATGGTTATTGGCCAACATTTGGATTAAAGGGTCGTAGTTCAATGTGCATTACTTCCCACATCCACACTAATTAAAGCCTCGGATCCTATGCTATATTCTTCTTTATAAAAAGATCAAAACAAATGTTCCCACTTCCCACTAATTGCACTCAAAAGAAAGGAAATTGATAAAGGCCTTGTGAAGCTAAAGATTTGCAAGCCTACATTCTTCTGCCTCTTTTGTTTTTTAAACGATCTGGGTACTCCATGATTAATTTCTCTTTAGCTCTGTTCATTCACTCTCTCCCTTTAATTTCGGGGGCCAATAACCATGGTTAGGCATCAGAGTGTCCCCACTTCTCCAATCATGTCACGTGTTTTATTCTAGAGGATTGAAAGCTTGAGCCCCACCGACTACCACATCGCATGTCGTAAAATAAAATAATGAAAAAATAGAAACAGGCCTAGTGTAGATTTCTGAGTTTTACTGTAAATTATAAACATTTTAAATGTCTAACCCCCCCCCCCCTCCCCCCCACACACACTTTATACATCAATTCTCGCCCATAAATTTGCATCAATTCCAATCTGGCATCCACCCCAACGTAATAGGTTAGGCCGGGGGAGGAGATGGTATCTGATACTATTGGCGTTTTAAATTTCAATGTTTGTATTTGATTTTAGCATTGGAAATCGGAAAAGTAAAATACTTTGGAACATAGCATAATACACCTTTTTTTTTATTGTGACTTCAAACACTTAGGCGCCACTAAGTGACACGAATACCACGTAAGACAACCTAAAATTAAAATACCGTTTTGGCATTTCGTCAAACACCCTATGCATATTGTCAGATGTAAGAGGTAGTACGAACATTTGTACTTTGAATCTATTCAATCAAACTTTATTGGATGAGAAAGTCAAAATGCCTGCATGGCATTTACATGGAGGGCTCAAGGCTAAATGGAAAAAACAACACCGCAGAACCATGCATGGATAGTCTAATTTTTCTTTTGGTAAATTATGACTGCCACCCTGTACTTAGGGTTGGTTACATTTGTGCCCTCTGCTCAACTTTGTTTTGCAACAAAGCCCCCTTGAACATCACTTTTCCCTACTTTGTTAATGGGTTTGACAAAATAAAAGTGAATTACAAAATATTCAGTAGACTTAAATTAAAAAGGGTAAATTTCATAAATTATTCTTATTATTTAGCTAATTGACAAACTGTATTCTTATTGTCGAGCTATCATCTTAAAGTACCCTCAAGTTTTCTCATAATTGACTAAGTACTCTCCTACAATTAAGATTCCATCACAATCTGTCACAAATTGATCACATGCCACACTACATGACTATTATATTTTGGGGAAATGACAATAATACCCTTTTGTATGGAGAACGGAGAAACAAATATCTCAGACAAACAAGAACAAACTCTTTCCAACATACCATAGCCTGGCTCCTTGCTGAGGAAGATCTCCGATGTTTCCAACCTATCACAACCTGACTTCTTGATGAGGGAGATCTCCATTGTTTCCAACCTACCACAACTTGATTCCACTGCAACCTTCAAACAAATTTATGAAGGTCTTCTGGTACCTTGTCTCTAGGTCATTCTTCTTGTTGTTGTCGAGTTTCGGCTGAGACTGCCATGGTGACAGGGACATGTGCTGGGAGCGGGGACCATTGGTATCTTTTCTTGGTGTCGGTGTAGTATTCATGGGGACCATTTGAATCATCGTTAGAGCTAGGACTAGAAGAATGATTCAGAGCAGCAAGTGTATAGATGCCACCGGCGTGACTATTGGAGGGCTTCGAGCGTTTCTTGTCCCGGGAAGACATGGGTAACCTTAATTAAAAATCAGTGGGAACTAATGGCGAGAGAGAAGGGGATCTCTGAAAAATCAGCAACAATCGATGGGAACCAACAACAATTATGAAATGCTTATGAAAAAGGGTTCAACAACTCCATTGTCCACCAGCTTCAATTTGATAATGGAGTTGTAGCGATTAATGGGGTAGTTGATGTTATCGAAGCTGTTGCTAGGGGAGGATTCAGGCCAAGTTGAGCTGAATAGTACAAGGCTCGAGCTCAGTTCGAGACTGTTCTACAAGGCTCGAGCTTGGTTCGAGCCAGAACCTTGAGCTCGAGCTTGGCTCGAGTAAAAAATTCATAAGCTTGAGCTTGATTTTGAGAAAAAAATGTTTTATAAAAGTAAAAAAAAATTATATATAAAAATATTTTTACTTGATATTTAAAAAATTAAGAATTATAATATTTTATTATATATATTATTTTCTATAATTTTATTATATATATATATATACAAGCCGATTCGCGAGCCTCACGAGTCGAGCTCCAATAGGCTCAAGCTTGGCTCGTTTCGTAATCGAGCCAATGAATTGGGCTCGAGCTTGGCTCGAAGCTCGGTAGAAACCGAGCCGACTCGAGCTTTTCACGAGTTGAGCTTAAGCAGCTCGTGAAAAGCTCGGCTCATTGCCACCCCTAGCTGTTGCTGCTGCTGTTGTTGTTGTTGGTGGTCTCTAAGTAAGTAGAGACTATCTATCTTAGGCATCTCGAAATGGTTGACTGCCATGACGAACAAGAAACAAGAAAGGGGGAGTACAATTCGAGAGAGAGGTTTTCTCATAACATAGGTTTTCTACCGCAATTATTCCATCTCCAAATCGCTTCAACTCTTCGTCATTCTGTTACTGTTCACGACCACCGGTTCTTCTCTCCTCACATTTCTCTAAAATTTTCTTCCTCTTCTTCACGACCACTGGTTTTGTTACTACTCCATATCTATGAATTCCAATTGTGGCTTTCTAGGAAGAAGAGAGCCTCATCCCTCAAACTCGATGTGGTCCCAATAAACATTTACCCCAATTGTTCTCTCTCTCTCTCTCTCTCTATGTGGAAGATCTCCAATGAGAAACCTTCCATATTCTTCTCAGTTCCAACTCCTACTGGATCTACAACTCAATCACTGTTTCGCTTGCTTCACCCTTGGATAATTGCCCTATAAAACCTAAGAATGAACTAGAGGAAGATCCCCTGTTTTGCTAAAACTTCCATGTCTCCTTTGTCTAGAAAATGGGTCGGTCATCAGTTGGGTTTTATTTAGAAAAATTTGAGAAATAATTGAGGGTAAATTTGATATTTTTTTTTCCATCAATATTTAATGGTGATGACAATTGTCAAAAAACTTGAGAGGGTACTTTAAGACAATAGTTAAATAGTAGGGGTATAGTTTGGCAATTAGCTAAACAGTAGGGGTAGTTTAAGAAATTTGCCCAATTAAAAACTATCAAAATGATGAAAATGGGCATATTACCATTGATATTTCTTTTGGATATGGTTACTGTCAAGGATAAAAGTATTGGTATTGAGTATTGTATTAGATATCTTAGATACAAATACGAATATTGATACATTTTAGAAATGCGTGGATACAAATGAAAGATATGAAAATACTTTTTGTTTCCACTTGGATACATTAGGGAAATGCATACAAATTACATAAATACATTAACAAAACTAAACCTAAAGCTAAATTATCTATGAATAAGGTATAAATGCACACTTTAAGAGTTTTTATTTGAAGAAAAACATTACAATCAACAATGCTAGGACTCTAGAATATGTATATATCATACAATAATTACCACTCTATTTCAATTTTTATTAAAATTTTGGAAAAAAATTTATTTAGTATTTTTATAAAAATAATAAATTTATTTTTTCAAGTAATAAATATACTTTCATTTTTAACATATAACTGTAAAATAAAACATATAAATCAGTTAAGGTAGATCAAATAGATGATTTTATAGTTTTTATTTTTATTAAATTTAGGGGGAAATTAAATCTTGAATTATTCATTTCAGTTTTTATAATTATAATGTTCTAGTTTCTATTAATTTTGTTGGAAAAAAGTATTTATTTAGTAACTTTATTTTTTAAATAATGAATATATTGTCATTTTTTAAAATATAAATATGTGTAAAATAAAACATATAAGTCATTTAAGGTAGATTAATTTTTAATTTTCATTACATTATTGAAAAAATTAAATCTTAAAATCATTTATTTCAGTTTTTATAATTTTTATTAAAGTTGAAAAAAACAATTTAGAATCAGACAATATACAGTTTCATCAAACTAGACACTCATAACAGACTGTATCCATTAATAATGAGTTGATCTATACAACTCATGAGATACACACTCAATCATGAGGTATTTCATATTTCATATAAAGCGGAGCAATTGAGCAAAGCAGAAGTATCAACAACTTAGATTCTGAGGACCGGCTACTCTGATTGGCCTCGAACAATGGAGACTTTACAGTAAAGTCAGCCTACACGGTTTTCCTATAAGGTGGTGAAGGAAAGGACCCAACTGAAGTCAAATGGATAAAGAAAGATCTGGTCAAACAAAGCTCCTTTTCTATGCCAATTATTTATGTGGAAAATTCTACATAATGCCATAAAACCTAAATCGAAGACCTGGAACTCTATCAAGAGCAATGAAATCCAATATTCCTTTCCTTGTGTGGAGACGGGGTTGAAACTTCTAGAATCGAGCTCCAATGATATACTAAACTGGTGGTGTAACTACAATGGGAAGGAAGTAGGGAAAGAACACCAAAAAGTGTTTTTGGCCCATATTGAGTCCACATAACCGGCAAGTCCCAGTTTAAGAGTCTCTTGGATCTCTTTATGCTGGACAGACAATATGCAAGATGTCATAATATGAGTGGATGGATCATGGGATCCGTGCACCAAGTATGCCCCAATAGGATTTTCTTTGTATCTCACACTCTAAATCACTCTTTTGTATAAGGGCAATCATGCCTGGCCACTTCCCCAACAGTAGCTGAGATGTGGGCCATTGTTAGAGGATTCAAATGCCTGCAGAAATTAGGTCTTACAAAAGCAACTCTCCTTTCACATGCAAAAGCTGCTCTTTTGATGTTAAAAGGAACCCGAAGGTTACTCAACAAGCACAAGCTTTTAATGCTTTTTTTGGGGAGAATCATGTACCCTTAATGTTTTTTGTGGTTCTATCAACACATCAATTTGAAAAAGGTATATCCACCTTGAAAATTGCACACTGATGTGACTCGAGACTGGCAACGGAGCAAGTGATATGAAAACGATCTGTTCATCATCCCTCAAAGCTGAAAGGCAATCACTGCTCTCTCTTTTGTGGGTCATACACATACATTAATACATACTCAATTACTCATACGTCGTACCTACCCCCACCCCACCTCCCAATTTTCCTTTCTATTGTTTCATCAGCATGGGGTATGATATGACACGTGTTTCCAGTATGCCAGAGTCTGGAGCACAATCCACAAAGTTATGGTTTTGTGCTGACATATGGGCTCTCTTGCTGGGTTGGCCTCGTGTAAACCATTCAAAATTGGCCCATAATAAAACACATACATTACAGAATTGATGTGCTTTTGTCGTCTGATATACCAATTTTTATTTATTTGATTTAAGCACTTCAATGTGTGTGGTTGAGAATTGTGACCAAAGAAGACTACAATGAGACTGGATCAGCTGAATAAATTCAGTGCTTTGTCTTTTAATCAATAAGTCAGCAAAGTAGGTTGTGACTTGTGAGTTCCATAATGGCTATGATGCTGTTCGAGTCAAGGAGGTATACGAGTAGTAGATAAATTTTGTGTAAGTTGGACGAGTTGTACTGGATGCGATGCGATGACCCCTACACAAATTAACAGTCAGAGATTCTGAGGTGGTTCTCTAGGGAGGAGCACTTTAATACGATATATAGCAAGAAAATTCAGAAAGCTAAAGAGCAAGAATGCTAGAATAACAACATGCTATTCAATTTAGCCACTTAGCTATCATCAAATGGCTCCTTAGTTTAGTTAATATATGCTAAATACGTTTATTGGTTTTAAGTAATAGTAGAAGCTGTGTGCAGTAATGGTGATAAAGATGAACTTGGCTGAAATTAAAACTGATTTTAGTGTTAAGACCCGGGCTAAATAGGAATGACAACAGCATGAATTCGGAGCGGGGATCATATTTCCCACCTCCGACCTTGGCTTTGAAACAATCAAACAAATCCCCATTCCCCATCCCAATCTCAAAATAAAGAATTTCATATCTCAAATTTCTATATTGCAAGTCAGCGTAGATCCCAACTAACTGTCCAACCTGTTATACAGTGTTGGACCGGCCGGGGCCAAACCCATCGTATGGCACTGGGCCCGAAGCCTGAACGTAGAATCTGCGTTTACGCCTGTATAGACTTATGGGCCATACACTAAGGGTCGTGTTTAGTGTTCCAAAATTCTCTTAGAGCCTTTCAATAAATCTTCCTTCAATTCTCATAGTTGTCTGAGATTCCGGATGCCTCAAGCTGGGCCAATCAGTGAAAGAAACCTAGAGAATTGGGGTAGGGGGCATCTGTTGCTGACTTGCTGCGCTTATAATATGATTTTCAGGAGTGCACCCAGGGGATTGAGTATTTGAGTTGGAATTTTCTACCAACAAAATACGTTCCAATACCCTATCAACATGATCTCACACTGCATATCTTACCATGAGATTGAGGCCCATTATAAAAGCGGGATCCAGTACCATATATGAGATGTGCGATGTCAAATAATGTTGACAGATGTTGGAACGTACTTTATTGGCAGGAGATCCGAACTCGATTGAGTTGGATCTACAGTCTTTTGATTGCAATATTAAGATTTGAATCTCAGTGATTTTTCATGGAATTTAGTTTGTATTTGTATGTCTGATTTGTGGGAACGTGCTACCCTTCCGTCTTGTACAGCCCTTTTTGCTTTTTATAAAAAAATAGATTTGAATCTCGGGCCTAGATAGCCTAACCCTAGGACTAAGACATTGAGCCTTGGCCCATCCCAATAGGTCAAAGCCTGAGTTGGCTAGAACAAAGTGAACCCAACAACTCAAGTTGGGTCGAAGACCTATGTGGGATTGGGTAAGCTTAGGAGGGTTTTTTTTTTTTTTTTTCGTTTTTTGGTATTGCTAGAAGGAGTATTTAGGTCATAAGATTTTCGTGCTTACATTTGCATTTTCATCTTTCTTTTGAGTTTTAAGGACCAAATTAAAAGTAAAATAAGAGAAACTACTTATATGTCATTAATTTTGCAGAAATAATACATGTGTCTACATAACATTCATAATACATGTATATCAGTATATGATTGATCATATACATAATCGTAAATATACTCTTTTTTTTTTAGTAGAAAAATTGAAAATATACTCTATATAAAGATATGATTTGCACATATTTAAATTGCATAAATATACAATGTATACAGGATAGATATATTTTAGAACTAGAAGTTGTAGGTGAGTTTAAATAATCTCGTGTTTGAAAGTTATGTTTCTTTTTTAATTCAAAAAACCCACAAAAATCTAAAAAAGGTTGGAAAGCAAAGGAAAAAAGAGAATAAGCTGACGTGGACAAATGCGTTTTAATTATATAGATGGATGTTCTGTGAACTTAAGTTTAATTAATCAGGATCAGATTGGATTTGGTCGGACCCGGTCCAAAGAATGGGCTTTTTAGGGCTTTTAACCAAAGAAAAATGCACTCATTGGCTGCTTCCCATGGATCGACTTTGTTCATTTTGCAAAGAGAATGAAGACCCGGCCACATAATCTATTTTTCATCAGGGGTTTCAATCGATCCACAATGCTGGCCCAAGCAACAATACACAACACCATTGAGGCCTGGATTAACATTCTTAAACAATCACCTAACAAACAGGACCTGATCAAACTCTTAGGTAAAGGATGCATTAATTATCCTTTTATCTTATGTGTGGGAGGGAAAGCTATACAACCAACACACAGACAGAGCACCAAGTAACTAACTGTTAACATTGACCGACCGAGGTGATCATGTACAAATTCAAAATTGATGGTTCATATATATGATCCAATTACAGGTGGAGCAGGATGATCATTCATCCTCCAACGTTCCAACAGCAGCACTCTCAGTTATGATCGATGCAGAAACACTAGCACTGATCTCAGGATTGGAGGCAGCTCATTTACGTAAAGCTATAGTATTCACTATTCAGTGACTCTCTACAGCTTATATACTATATGAATAGTGCAGCTCCATGGGAAGCCTTAAGGTAGCTGTTCATACTCTTGCTTACGTAGCATGTAAAGGCAATATAGCCATATCCTATGATATGTACAAAGCACCTCATGTAGACATAGGGGTGAGTGTGGTGCCAATTTGGTCCAATCCGATCCAGTCTAATGTGAATCCATTACAATTAAATGGATCAGGTCCAATCCAATCCAATGAATATTTTATACCATTTTGGATGGATTCAATTCAATATCTGGACTGTCCAATCTATTCAAAGTTGTTTTAATTTAGAATTTATTCTAATCCAAACTTGACCCATTGACACCTATATTCATATCTTCTATCAATGGACTAGATATTGACTCAACCAAACTCAAGCTAATATAAATTCATTATGGATATGATGGGCCAAGTCCAATCCAATCCAATTAATACTTTGGACCATTAAATCTGGACCCGTCCAATTCAATATGCCTTATTGGTTGGTCCAAACTGTTCAAATTGATTTTGGTTTGGACAGGGTCCAATCTACAACCGGTCCATTGACACAAGCTTAGACAGTATGTGTATCCTTCTATTGGGCCTCCAACATTACATAAAAAAAATTTGATGTCGGGTCTGAATTGCAGCGGCTTCTGATTTTCCGAGTAGACCTTACATGGATAGCCTATTCTTTGGTGAAAAATCTGAAGAGATCGAGTCGGCTTTCAGTCAGTCATTTGAAGGGTTGTATTCATCTTCTTAGAATAATTTATCCGCTTTAAAGCAGCCGACTGAACCTACTTAGATGAATCTTCGGCTTGACTCTCCCAAAAACAGGCCTCTAGCCCTCTTTTCAAGTATGGAGTCATAAACGTTTCATGGCTTGGATTAACGGTTCTCAAATAAATAAAATATTACTTTAACCACACTATATAGAGTTATTTAGATCCGAGGGTATATTCTCAGGGCGGTATGGTTCTGAGTTCCAGCGCATCACCACCTAAGCTTATCTCGGGCCGGTATGGTTCTGTGAACTATAAAAACCCCTAAAACAAAAGATAATGACTATGGAAGGTATGGTTTGTCTGCATCTCTGATTTCTTTTATTCTTTAATTTTCTCTAGTTAAAAAAAAGCAACATCGACCCTTTTGAGTTTACATTAATTTCATGATGTCTCTGTGTAGTAGCTGTAGTTGAAAATAAGTCAGCGGGTTCTTTATACATGGGGATTGAGGAGTTGAGACATCAGGCAATAAGTCATATATGAGGCTTGTCTTGTGAAATGGAATGCTTTTATATATGTTTCGGATGCAAATCGAATACCTGATTTCGGGGTTTACACAATGGGGGTAGTCCATCCCCATTCCCTTAAACCCCTCAACCCTGGTGGCAGTGGGATTTCATCTCAGGTCTCTGCTACAAGTCAAAGATCTTATCAAAGGAACCATCATCAATAGGGTGATTTGAACAATTGACTGACTTTTTTTTTATGCTAGAAAAGGCGGAATTTAGGCCGTGGTGATATAGGGTTTCTAGAGAGACATACATTCAACCATGGTGTGATCACCAACTGATCGTGGCTTAATTGGTAAGGTCTTTTGGCTACTTATGGTGAAGACTTGGGGGTCAAATGCTAGTGCCACCAAAGTTGGGATAAGAATATTTTTAAATTAATAGAGGAATGTTGCTAAGTGCATCTAAGCAAAGAAAGAGATTGTTGGTGGGTGTTATCCATTTGGATTGGGTGCATCCCTTTATCATTTAGGTTGTGTTTGGTACTATTGCCATTTTTACATGAAACATTTTGGGTTGATTGATACAAATCGATGAATAATATTAGATAATGGCTAGTTACCTGAAACATTTTTACCTGAAATCAACGTTTTAAAAAACAACTTGTAAATGAAACCGTTCTGGCCACCGGTTTCCGGGTCAACGATCCGACCGTCCAATTCAAATGAATGGCCCAATTCTGACAAAAAAATTAAAAATGGCAAAAAACCGTTGAACGGGTCGACGATTTGATCACCCAGGTCAACATGTTGTTGACCTAGGTTCCCGAGTTGAACGGTCCAACCATCCGGGTCAACGGTGGTTCGAAAAGCATGCCTAAAACATTACCTCCTTCATGTACATGCATTTTTAATAAAAATATGCCTTTTACACAATTGTAGCTATGAACAATATCAGATAATGGCTAGTTATATGTTAATTTGTATTGATTAACCCAAAACATTTCAGATAGCAACGACAATATATAGTGATGATGGGTGTTTTGGCAGTTCCCGGTTGGCTAGTGACTCAGATGCCTGACTAAATAATCCCTACCTGGAAGGTGGCTTGGACGCCTATCTGATTGGTGACGAGCTGGAGAGGTGGTTCTGATGCCTAACTGAATGGTGATTAGCTGGAGAGGTGACTCTGATGCCTAGCTGAATGGTGATGAACTAGAGAGGTGGCTCTAATGCCTAATTGAGTGGTGACGAGCTGGAGAGGTGGCTTTAATGCCTAACTGAATGGTGATGAGCTGGAGAGGTGGCTCTGATGCCTAGTTGAATGATGACGAGCTGGAGAGGTGGCTCTGATGCCTAGCTAAATGGTGACAAGTTGGAGAGGTGGCCCTGATGCCTAGTTGAATGGTGACGAGCTGGAGAGGTGGCTCTGATGCGACCTTCAAGGAAACAGTGCTAGAGTGCCCGGGTTGCTTTACCTCCGGGGTGGGCACTCTGATGCTTAAGTTAGCAAATCAGAGATTTTAAGATAGTTAAATGTGAGAGAGCTGGAGAACTGCGAGAACTAAAAATTGTGTATATACCTTGGTCTCAGGGGCTGATGTCCTTATATAGTTGGGCTACCGTGGGTCTCGCGAACTACTCCCAAAATCTTCGGCCCACGACATAGGGGTCCGTTCCGCTTTGGAAGGAGGATAACATGCCAGTTAATAAGGCTTACCGTTTCCCTCCGATTCAGGCAAGATGAGGATAAAGCCTACAATTACATGGCATGATCTTGAAAAGTTCGGAGACAATTGGCAAGTTTCTAGAGAGGTGGGTTGCTAGGTCGGTGGCAGAGGTAGGTCGCTAGGTTGGCGATAGAAGTAGGTCCCCAGGTCGACGACAGAGGCAGGTCTCCAGGTCAACGGCAGAAGTAGGTCTCCAGATCGGCGGTAGAAGTAGGTCACCAGATCGGCGGAAGAGGTAGGTCGCCAGGTTGGCAGCAGATGTAAGTTGCCAGGTCGCCAGCTGGGACCCCATTTTGGCTAAGGCAAGTTGTCACCTAGGTGATACTGGGATGTAGTCCAACTGTAAATAAGCCCCCACATTATAGAGTAGTAAATACAACCTTAAAAATCTACCCACATTAGATCCACAGACCGGCAGTAAATAAGCCCCCAATTGGGGTCAGAATTCAGAAAGAGAGGAAAAAGAAGTGAAGTGAGTTCAAAACAATGTCTACATCAAGATGGGTTTGTCACTAGAAGTTGGTTCATCCACTCACCTCACTCTCAGTACACATAACTCTCAGTGTTCCTTTCTTTTTAGGGTGATGATTAAACAGTCAAACTGTGGTGAAAACCCCATGTGTTCATCATTCAATGGCCCGAAACTAAATGCATCAAGTTTTGGTCCATTGACTGACTGACACTGCGAGGCTCACACTTTAATTTGCCCAGCGTGATCGCACCCGCCCTGATCTCTCATCTCACTCTCTCTTTTATACAAACAGGAAAAGCCCAAGCTATAATAGTGGATGTGTGGGCCTTGAGAAAGCAGAATGGCCAGTCAAATAGGGTTCATGTGGTTGTGGTTCATCCCATATAGTTGGGGTGAGGATTTTTTTTTTCAATTTTAAATTGAGATTGCACTGTGACAATGCCGATCACATTTAATTTTGAATATGGCTAAGAAAGCTAGCAATGAAAATTCAGCTGGAATGCATGCACTTGTCCACTCAAGTTAGTAAACAATTGAGCTAACAAACAAGTGCTCTTGCACTAGGAACCCTCATCCCCAACCATACAGAACTTAAGTGCAACACTAATGAACAATGAAGTTTTTTGCCTCATTATGCTCACAGTACTTTAATTGTAACTGTGACAAATACCTAACAGAACCCTAGAATAAAATACTACAAAACCAGTAGTATATAAGTTAGAGATGAGTTGAGCTCCTCACATTCAGTTTTTGGAGTTATTTGGTTGGTCCATGGTCTGAACCAACCCATCACCACGTCTTCTTTTCCCTTTGTGTTCCTCAACAATACTGCTAAGAAGGAATAAATTTAAGGCACAGAAAAAACAATGATGATGCAGAAGCTGAAGAAGAATCATTGGAATGACAAGGCTAACCGTCTCTTGATCACAGTCAATGTCCTCGGTGGAACTGGACCGCTCCGGTTCGTCGTCAAAGAGGAAGAGCTTGTCTCTGCAGTCATTGCCATTGTCCTTAAGTCCTATGCTCGTGAGGGTTGTCTCCCAATTCTTGGCACTGATCTTAATAATGTCCTTCTCTTCTGTGTCAATAATGCAGGAACTGATGGTAAGAGAGATATAAAAAGATGTTATTAATGGCAGAATTGAATTAAACCTGCTATTTATTTTGAGGGTAATATTAATGTAATGCAAATTTAGGAGGAAAAATCAATCATAATACTATTAATTAAATAGGATGTTAACAAAAATGTTAAACAAACTTATTTAATTAGAGGAAAAATTATACAAATAGAAAAACTAATATGATAATCAAGACGCAGCTATATATTAGTCTCATTGCACCGTTCATTTGAGGTGCATAGAATGCATAGTTTCCTTTATTTCTTTCCAATTGAGTTGGAGTTGAACTGAGGTTGTTTGGTGTTATTTACTGCAGCTTTAAGTCCATGTGAAACCATTGGATCTTGTGGTGGAAGGAATTTTGTGCTATGTAAGAAAGAGCAGTTACAGATAGAGACAACAAAAGCGGACTGCGGATTGGCAAAGACAAAGATGATTCCTCTGAAGTCATGTGGAAGTTGGAAGGAATGGCTTAAAAAGCCTCTGAGCTTCAAGATATCTGCTTGAACCAGTGGTAGTAATCTGTCATTAGTTGGTTGCAACACTGTCGATCGGATTAGGCCTTCCACAATTAACCAGCAAATAGAACTTTAAGTCTAATGTTCTCTCTCTCTCTCTCTCTCTCAAGTCTACTATTCTATTCTCATGTGTAGCACATGTGTATATATAATATGCAGGATTGTCTATGGTTAGGATTTGAATATTGTTCAGTGAATAAAGCATTAGTTTCTGGCTGCAATTCTTTGTCTTGATAAAATTAACCTCGCACTTGAGTGACGCACCAGCACAAATATTTAAAGGTTCATCCAAAAAAAAAGAATAGCATGGGGGAGAGAGAGCCTACAAATATTTTTAGTAAGTTTAGTTTTATTAATCATTTGTAGTAATTTTAATAATAATTATTATTTTCATTATTTTTAAATGAAATTTTGGTTGACTTTAAATAAATAAAAATAATTATAAAAGCTAATATTTTTATTAGTTTCACTAATAATTAATAATTATATAGGAATGGCAATGGGGCGGGGCACCCCATTCCTATCCCCACCCTATAGTTAAGACACTCTACTCCATCCCTGCCCCGCCCCTAGTGTTAGTCTGGTTCAAGGCAAGGTACCCACTCCTCATTAGGAGTAGGAAACCCTCGAATTTCCCCACCTCATCCTCAATGTCAAGCAAGTTCAGGGCAAGACACCCATTCCTCACCAAGGATGGGGAATCCTTGAATTTTCCCCACCCTGTCCCTGTGAGGCGAGTTCAAGGCTAGACACCCACTCCTAACCACCCCAATATTCAATTTGATGACAAAAATTGTCAAAAGGATATCTTAGTATCAACCACATAGTACATTTCTAAAAGTACACCAAATTATCTTTAATTTTCAAAAATTTAATGAAAATTTTGGCAAATTTATTACATTTGTGTAATTATGAAAGTTTATTTTTTGTAAATATTTACTTACAGAATTACACTAATTTATCTTATACTTTCTAATATAAATTAATCAATAATTTCCTTTTTCTAATATTATACTAATTTATCTTATATTTTCTAATATAAACTAATCCATAATTTCCTTTTTCTAATATTATACTAATTTATGTTAATAATTTGTGTAATTATTGGTTCAAATTATAGTTTTCCCTTCGCCATACTCATTTATCTTTAATAATTTTCAATAATTTACAATGAAAATTAAGTCACATAATTTTTCAATAGTTTTGCAAAATCTATCAAATTTCCAAAATATTTCAATAATTCTCAATAATTATTTAATACTTTTTAAATAAACTTTCAAAAATTTTATATCTTTTAATTTCCAAAATGTTATTTTACGAAAATGTAGTTTTATGAAAATTTTTGAAAAACTTTATTACATTTGTGTAATTATGGAGATTTATTGAAATTATTTTAAATTTATTACATTTGTTATTAAATATTTATTTTTATTAGGTAGTTTACTAACAAAATTACACTAATTTATCTTTTATTTTCCAATATAAATTATTTAATAGTTTCATTTCCAACATTATGATATTTTATTCCTCTATCTGAATTCGGTTATTAACTATAATAACAACAATAACTAAAGTTTTATACTTTTTGATAATTGCTAAATATAATTATCAATTTTATAGAAATTAGTTAGAGTTTTCAATTTCTATAAAATATTGTTAATTAACATGAACATAACAATATTTACCTAAAATACTTTAAAAAGTCGTGATGAATTCATTAATAACAATTTGTATTAATTTTTAGTAATTTACTAACCATTTTCATTAACTTTTGGTAGTAACATAACACTATTTAATACTCGTTGAATAAAAAAGAATTGCGAAAGCATAATCTAGAAAGTGGAAATGATTCTAAATTATCTTCTAAAGGTATTTTATACCAAAATAAACATAATTTTGGCCATCAATGCGAAAACATAATTTAATTTGGAGTCGAGTAGTCAACAATTGGGCAACCCAAAAACCATTTTGGCCATCGATTTTTGGTTTTGATGGTCCTAATGTTTAGTTCAGTTTTAGTCTAATAATTTTAGATAAGATGCATGTCTGGAACTGTCACTATAGGGGATATACAAGATATATATTTTGAGAAGAGGGAACAAGAGAATTAGTGTGGCTAAAGGCCTATTAACTAAAATCTAGTCTTATTGGATTACACCCAATAAACCTGATTAATAATATAGTTGATTTTGGGTCTGTTACTTACAAATTTAGGTTTATGTTAGAAAACAGGTCTAGGTGATTTCTTTTATATATATATATATATATATATATATATATATATATATATATATATATATTTGGTACCAGGCCTTTTATTTGATGTACATATGAACAAATTATTCTTAACTTTTGTTGGTGAAAATGGTGTTCATCCACCAAGGAGCATTACCACTGTAATTGCAAACTGCAGGAGTTTATTATCAAGATTTCAGTCACACTTGTTTTTTGCCTATATAATTGCTAATAAAGCTACTGCTCTTGCAGTAGCTAGGTTCGATAGTAATTTGTTTAACCAGACTACTTTGCGATTTTATCATATTCAATTTTTTTGTAGGGAAAATTCCCGATAGATACCTTATACTTTAGGCTGAGTGTTAATTTAGTATCCAAACTTTAAAACGCGATAATTTAGTACCCAAACTTTCAAAATGTAATAATTTAGTACCTACCATTAACCAGTCGTTAAGTGTCATGGGAAAATACACGAATGTCCTTCAAGTGTCATCAAATTTTCTTTATCAACCATCAACAACGTCCATAAGCAACATCCATCACAAGAAAAGGCCGCAACAATCTAGTACCCATCCATGCATTTAATTAAAAAATAATCACAAAAAAAAAACACTTTCGCTAAACGTCAACGATAGAAATTTTAAGCTTTTGTCAAATTTCTTTAAAACGCGACATCAATGGTCCATTAAGCTTCTCTCCCTTTTATTTATTTAACCAGATTTCATCTTGTATTTCTTGATTCAAAAGTATAAGTTATTTTTTATTTCTTTTGCCGCGTTCGCCATAAAAATAGTTTTCCATCTTCCATTTGATTCTCCTCTTGACGAACAAACCAAAGATAAAGAGAAAGAGGATGGAGCTGCTCTCAGAGGGAGCAAACTAGAAGAATCAGTTATGGATGTTAAAATCGCCAACCCTTCTCGTCCTTTTCTTCTTTTTTGTCCTTACTACCATTTGCAGAAGAAGATAAGGAGCTCACTGTTTGGTCTGCTCTTCTGCTTCCCTACCTGCCTATTGTCTCTCGTCCTATTTGTGCCTCTGGCCTACAACGGTGCCAGCATTTTCTGTCTACACGTCCCTTTTTCAGCCAAAATTTCGCCAGAATCTACTAGCTTTACACTTGAATATGCAGTAGGACAAACAACATGAAAATTGACTTCTTCGTCTTCCTTATCCTCCTCGTTCATGTATGTTATCAAGGAGGAAACCCCACCTTCTAAACTGAAGGGACATTTGCCCCCTTTGCAATAACAAGAGTCTTCAGTTCTTCCATGGAACTTTTCTTCGTCTCAGAGATCAAGGTGGCACAGAAAGAATGGGCTGATGTTTAAGATTCTACAGCCTACCGCCCTGTCAAGGCAATTTTCTGTTAGAGTACACGAGTTCTTTCATGGGTCACATTTGAATTCTTCCTGCAAGGTTCGGTTTTTCATGACTTGGATTTCTACTTTGGAGTCGTTCAGTTACAGGGAATTGTTTTCAATAGAGAGTCTTTTTAAAACAAGGATTCCGAGTCACAACAATTTCCCCTGATTTCAACTATATCTTCAAGAATACGTCTGGAAAGATTTGGTTCAATCGCTTAAAGAAGGGGAGTGTAGATCCTGGGGAAGTTTCTCTTGGTCAGAACCTCTCGAATTTACTTAGGCTGACAATCCTGTACAAATTTGGTTGAATTTATATAGACAATGATGTTATAGTCTTGAAGAGCTTCTCCAATTTGAGAAATGTCATAGGGGAATAGACTATCGATCTAAAAACTAGAAATTGGAGTCGCTTGAACAATGCTGTCATGGTCTTTGACAAAAAGCATCCACTCAACAAGTTCGTCTAGGAATTTGCACTCACCTTCAATGGGAACAAATGGGGTCACAATGGATCTTACTTGGTTTCAAGGGTTGTTTCAAGAGTGAGTAGAAGACCTGACTTTAATTTTACTGTGTTGCCACTGCCAACATTTTATCCAGTTGATTGGAATAGGGTTCAAAGCCTCTTTCATGGACCCCGGGATGCTGCCCATTTGAAATGGTTGTCTTCAATGCTCAAGCACATTCACAAGGGAAGTTTTGCTATTCACCTATGGAATAAGCAGAGTAGGAAGATGAAGGTTGAAGATGATGAACAGTGTTTTCATTTTCTTGAGAAAGAAGATGACGAACAATGTGTTTTATTTTCAAGGGTAATTTTGACATTTTTAAAAGTCTTAAATCGCATATGAGGTCACGTAATATACATAACTGATGGTCCACTAAAGGTAGGGACTATATTGTTGCATTTCAAAAGTTTGAGTACTAGATTGTCACGTTTTAAAGTTCGGGTACTAAATTGGCACTCAACCTAAAGTACAGGGTACCTATTGGGAATTTTTCCTTATTTTTATACAACAGGAAATGCATTCTAAGTAATTTTAAGTCCAAGAATTAAGTTCTTTTTTTTCTTAAAAAAAAAATCTTTTAAGAGGGCAACTTCTAGTCAAAGGATTAGCAATTATATCCTCTATACATGGTAGCTAGTGGACATCCATGCATTCTTCTATAACAAAAATACCTTAGTCCAAGTACCTTGATTTGCTTGAATCTATGGCTCAGTCTGGAAGGTAGAGTGCAAAACCTTGTACTTCTAGCCTAATTACCTGACTTAAACAGATAAAGCCAAATTAAATAAAAAGTCATAAGCTTCATCAGCAAAACATAGTGCTGAAAGAAGCCAGTAATTGGATAAAGGAGCGAGGCATCTCTGAGGACATTTTAGTTAAGATGTTGATGATGCCAAAATTCTTGTTTAGCTTGGCCAATCATGAACGGCTATGTTTGGTTTGATGGAAAAGGTAGGAAACCTATACAAGATTTGTAAAGGTTTCCCTACCTTTCCCTTCCTTTCCCTATCTTTTCCTTCAAACCAAATACAGCGGAAGTTTCAACATGGTGTTTTGATGTTGAAGCTTCAATAGAAAATCCATACTCCTTAACAGCACGAGAGGAACCAATTCTCTAACCTGAGATTAGAATTTGCTTAACACCATACCAGTATACCTTGTGCTGGCAAAAAGTCCCAACAGAAACAAATCCATCAGCTAAATTGCACTTGGTCAAATAGTAAGAAACCTTAGGCTATGTTTGGTTTGAAGGAAAAGGTAGGGAAAGGTTTGTAAGAAACCTATACAAAGGTTTGTAAAGGTTTTCTTACATTTCCCTTCCTTTCCCTACTTGTAGAGACACAACTTATACGGCTCCTATTTTCTCAGAAGTTCGAAAACTGTCCAAGGCATGATACATAGAATACCTAAATCGGGGAGGTGGATGCGGGCGTTTGCCAAATGCTGAACGAAACCAATGACATTCTAAAGGGAGATAATTTATAAGTTGCAATTACAACTTTACTAAGATCATAGCACGACAAATGAAATATGTCAGTGCATAATTACCTAAAATGGGCATAAAGAAATGTTGAAATGAAAACGACGACGGCGACAGTATTCACGAGGAACCAAAACCAGAGGATTATGTACATATGAAGTTACCTCGCAAACAAAAGCTGAACTTTTAGAACTACGTGGCCCGGAGAAGCACACGCTTTTCCTACTAGACACGGTTGTACACACACTTCTCGCCATATAAATGATAAATTCTGTCAAGGATCGGATTCTTTGACCGAGAATTCTTCAAAGAAGCTGCAGAGATGCCTCTTCTCCCAGCAAAACCAGCTCTCTCCTTGCGCTCATTTCAGCAGGTGGCAGTGACTGTTGCTCACATATAGTTCTTACCATTTTTTCTACAGAGATAGGAAGAGGAACCTCAATAGAACGATCCGCCATCCGAAGAAAGCTGGTTTCAGAACCACGAGTGTACCAAAAACGTCAGGATCATAGAAGATTTGGAAAACAAAGGGTTCCCAAACAAGAAGAAAGGAAAAAACAAGACAGTGACAAAGAGAGATATGCAGTTCTGAGCTCCGAGGCCAGAGCATGTGAGTAGTGAGCTCTCGACTTCCTCAACGTTCAAAATGAATTGCAGCGGCGTCCCTCTTTTGAAGATGTTCTCCTCCACTTCCACCGTTGCCTCCGCCTTCAAACCCGTCACCGATTTCCACGGCGGCGAATTCGTTTTCTTTTTCTATTTCAGCTCCTTCCCATAGTTGCCGCAACCTCTGTCACCGCCGAACCAGTTGTTGCCCCTTTTTGTACTTCCGCCGAACTAGTTGCTACCGTGCTCTCGGTGGGTTGGTGTTCAGTAGAGCGAACTCTCTCACGTCTTCCGCCCTCTGGTTCGGTTGTTTGAAGTAGTTAATTGTTTCCTGCTGATATTAACGACTTGAGAGAAAAACAGGGGGAGAAATGAGAGAAATGTGGGAGGTTGGTTCCGAGTCCTGCTGCTGGTACTGAGGAATTAGACCCGTAGAGGGAATGGAATTACAAAAAACAAAAACAAAATGGTGATAGGGCCGTTGCCGCCACTTCTGCACCTGCTCGGGTCCGAGAGCGAGCGGGTTAGACACGATTCGACGCTAGCTTTATATCACCTCTCACTCGTCCAGTGCAATTGCACCAAACTCGTGAAAATGGGTTCAATGGGTTCAATCCTGACGTTGTTGAGGGAAAGGGGAAGAAGAGAGATCGGGAAGAGAGAGAGGAGAGAGAGGGAGAGTGAGGTTGGGGAAGATGAATAGTATTTTTATCGTTCAGTCTTTGTAATTTTTTTCTCTAACATAGTTAGAACTTCTAAAACTTAAGCACAACCAAAACGTTGATCACCAACACTGACTGCCATTAACAACTCAGGTGGTGCTTGGAACTGCAGTGTTGCATTCCCATTTAAAACTACAATAACTTATTACACAATATTGTGTTATATTATATGTCTTAAAGCATGTCATTTTCCCGATTTTTAATTCATTAATTCAAGTACAAAACAATTATGTTGTGTTTGGTTTGAAAGAAAAAGTAGGGAAAGGAAGGGAACGGTCATTTGACCGGTTTGAATCGTTCGAACGGTTTTGACTTTTTTTTATTTTTTTGAATTTTTTTTTATTTTTTTGTTAGAACAGGCCAAACATTTGGTTCAAATGGTCGGACCGTTCGACTCAATAACCGAATCCCTGACCAGTTCAGTCACCAGGGCGATTTTAAAAACCATGGATTTTTTTTTTTTTTTTTCTATTTGAATTCATGTATAAAAAAATACCAAAAAGCATTGGGATGCAGAAAAATATGTCATGCAATATCTAAGGTACAAACTTGATCGTGGTTTACTTCACTGAAATCTACACTGCTACCTCTTTTATGGAGACTGAATTTGGAGAGGTCTCTCTCTTGCATCTAATGAACTATTTTTAGTAGGGAAATAAAAAGAGGCCATACTCCACACTACTGACCTCAAGGTGGTTTGGGCTGGCTTCTTGCCCAAAAAATGATTGCTAATCTCAAGGTGGTTTAGTTTACCAATTACTCCTTTTGCCAATTTTTTAATGCTGTATTTGTTTTAAAGGAAGAAGGTAGGGAAAGACAAGAAAATTTATACAAGGTTTATACATATGTTTCGTTTCTTTTCTTTTTCTTTCCTTACCTTTTTCTTCAAATCAAATATGGCCTTAGTGTGATATTTGGGGCAGTCCAGATTTCCAGTCCATAGGACTACCCACAAGATGAGACCACATTATATATTCGATGTGCAGCCAATCCTGTCTTTTATATACACAATAAGTACTTCGGAATGGGAATATGGAATCAGTGCTATCATATAAAACCCTTCAATTAATGCAATTTCAATGAAGAATTTCAGTCACGCACAGTTGAATTAAAAATTCAGTTCAGGTGATGTTTTGAATTTTGTTCTATATCTGCTGGTATTCTTAGGGTTGTTTGGCAAGTTTTTTTAGAATAGTCAAAAGACATATTGAACTTTTGCATTAAGATTTGAACAGCCTGAAGTCTATTTGATTAAGGGGTGTCTTTCTATACGAAGACAAATAGAAAAAAAATATGCAAAAATTCTATTTAGAGCTTGATGAAAATTGCCTGTTTTGAGCTTCTTGCATTTTTTTGACACATCGGTTTTTAGCGACTAGATATACTACAAACCAAACAGAAAAAAAGACCAATTACAAATTCACAATCTACCAGGCTTGTAAATAACCAACAAATCGGATAAGAAAATAAGCAAAGGATTTCATGCCATGAATTTTAGTCGCAACAAACAGTAGATGTCAAGTAGCAATTGAATTCTCTTCAAGTTTGTAAACGAATGTACAGTACTGACTTAACCAGTAGATGTCAAGTAGAAATTGAATTCTATTCAAGTTTCTTCTCATATATATATATATATATATCAAGTTTCTTCTCATATTTTCAGAAGGGTCATTTTTATGTTATTTAATTAGTAAAAAACGAATTTTCAAAAATACATAAAAATAGATATATTATCAAACAAAAGATACAATACGATACATTAATTCAATGCATGACATATTATATTAAAAATTTAAAATAGTATTAGAAAATATTTACCTATTCAGGTACCTCACCTAAGCTTTGAGGTTGGAGGTTGAGGAATCAATCAATCGCGTTTGGTCATGTATTCTTTTAACTTTTGCTTTTCCGGCCGTACGTTACGTACAGACTTTTTAATGGCCGATACCCCATTCCATCTCTATTCTGTGGTGCAGGTTTAATTAACTTACTTATATGGCCAAATTAAGGGCTATAACTGTGACTAGTTGAACAATGAATATAAATTCAAGAAAAAAAAAATGGAGAGAAAACATTTGAGTGGACCACCGACTATAATGTAAAGAGTAGATTATTAACGCTTGAACGCCTGGTTTTCAAAACCGGATCGGAAAAATTGGGAATCAGTCATCTGATTGGTTTCGTTTTTCCCTAAAACCGTTGATTTTGGTCAATAAATCATTGAACCAGTCGATTAATCGTTCAAACGATTCAGACCATTTTTTTATTTTTTTTATCAAAATGGTCGAACCATTCAAACTAGTAACTGAACCCCTAACCGATTCAGTTTTAAAAACCATGCTTGAATTACGTACAGTGCTTTTGTTTTCTAAATCCTCCATGACTGCATGTATAACTGCAGACAACACCTTCAAAATGCGCGCAATTATGAAGAGGAACCGACCCGGAAAAGCTGGTGGTCCTAATTATCCTTGGGAGGTTGGCCTAGCACGGCCAAGATGAAACCAACATGTGTCGGAAAGAAAATTAAGAAGAAATTAAAATTCATGGCCCTAGAAAATTAAAGACCCATCAATTTGGTTGGACAGGACCATAGCTGTCCAGTTTTATTTTATATGGTCGGTGTTTTCATTCATCAATCACGTGAGGGGTGAGGCCGCCTCTTTTCTGTCATTTCCCTTTTGGTGTGTAAGGCTAGGGCTTAGATGGAAGGCCTCAAGGCCACCCACTCACCAGTCAACAGACCTTCAAGGAAGAAGGAAAAGGATTACAGCCAGAGATATTTACATCAATCATCATCTCTATGTGTTTGAATTAGGAGACACCTATTGAAGCCTACATTAAGCATTATATGTCTCCCACGTTCTGAGTCAGCTTTGGCCACCTTGTTTATGCATGTTACAAGCTGCCATCTTCTAGATGGAAAGAAGCCCAAAAAGTGTCTTGGGGTGTGCGTGTGCCTGATTTTTTCAGATACAAGCCCTCTGAGAATCTGAGATGGAGTAGGGCTTCCGGTTCCAGCTTCAATTCGATCTAGTCTGCCGGATCCATCATAATGGGCCATTATTCCCTTTCCCCAGTTTCTCTTAAATGGGAACCAAAACAAAAAATATCGTTGAATTTGGTGGGCTTGCACAAGGCATTTTAGGTTATTAGCATAGGCCTAAATATTAGACCTGGCCCATCAACAGTAGAAGTATACAAAAAGAAAGGTACTCAGAAAAATTTAGGATAAAAATACAAAGACCTACCTTGAACTTTGTGTGTGGGTGGGTGGGGGGGGGTGAGACCCAAGAACTTTCATTTGTGATAAAGAGTTACCTGGTGCTTTCAGATTCTAACAGTCTGTGTTTGGAGATGCAAGAAAGGAGAGGGTAAAATGGTCTGATAAAAGTTCAAAACTGACGAAATGCTAAGCAGGTTGCTCTCTGGCACAAATAAAACTCTTTAGTCTTTAGGAACCTATGTCTATGTGTCACTATCCTCAAAGTAGAGAGTAATTAATTCTCTGTATTTTTACCCTAACTTTTGTGTAGAAAAGGTTGGCACAAAGAATCTTCCTTCACATGTAATTAGCCAAGCCATGAAACCATGTTTTGGTTATATATCATTTGTCTTTTGCATTAATGCTCATGAATCCGGCCACCTTGACAAAACCAGTACGTACATGATTTGATTTCTCAAGGTCCCCCTCCCTCTCGCCCTCAACCTTACGCAGGGATTGACAGGTTCAATGAAATCCTCAGACAATCTGCAAACACTGTTTATGGTCCAACTCCAACAGCGAAAGGTGCAACTTGCAGCAAAACGATGTAGTATAACAGGTTTATTCAATGCACACCTGCTGACTGTGGGTCACCACCACATGAAGAAGTTTTGGGCAATAGGGTTAGAATGTCAATGGACAGAATAAGGCATGCCCATAACGGAGACCCCCCCCCCCGCCCCCCCCCCCTCTCTCTCTCTCTCTCTGATATATAAATGTAGGATAAAATAGGAAAACTACTGCTGTTATTTTACTGGAAATTAAATTTGTCATAAAACCCTAACTTCTAGGAATAGGAATTGTATCAAATAGAAAAGGGAAAATCTTTGATACCGGAAAGACATGCATAGAGAGTTTTGACCAAACTTGAGATGCTCTACATTAATTAATTCTAATTTAAATGGCATGATTTGACATCATCCTATTAATATTACATCAATCAACCCAATTGTATTTGCAGGTGGCGGAAAAGGATAAGACATATAGAAGACTCATAACTAATTATTCTCAACCACTTAACCGGTGCGCCTGTCAATATTTTTCTTTTGGACTTGAATTTCATTGAGAGGCCAATAAATAGGTCATGCACATGCACTCTATTTAATGAGTAACTTGTCTTTAGACGACATGGTTTTAAGGTTTAAATCATGCATCCTATTAAAATCTCAAATCAACCAAAGTGTATATGCACCAGGGTTTCTCAATTAGTGAAACAGCCTACGCCGGACAGAAGACTCGCATCTCTAACCATACTCAACCACTTAACCGGTGGACCTAACAATATTCTTCTTCTGGCCTCAACTTTTAGTGTTTCAACTTAAATCACTACACTAGCTTTAAATTGAAGTTCAAGAGGCCAATAAACCACGCAACCTATTTAACAATTAAATTGTTACAAAATATATGTTTTGAAGAACTTAAGTCATTTTGATCCAATGACACCACATTATCCCTGGACTCCGTATCTATACTGAGCATCCATTTGGTTTTCAGTTGGAATCAAAATTAAAATGGTCCATTCCCATAATCTGTTTGGTTCAGACAAGAATAACAATGGGAATTAAAATCAGCAGGAATGAGATTTAATTCCCAAGGAAGGAACAGAGAATAATCATTCCCTTAAATGCAGAAATGCCATTCCAGCAGAAATAGTCCAGGATTGGGATTCTGATTCCGCCCAACCAAATAGTTAGAATCGGAATAACTCATTCCAATTCCAATTCCGCCCTGAGTGTTTTTGTTACCGTGAGCAATAATAATCATGCAATTAAGTATACAAGTTATAGTAAAACGGTAACATTAAAACAATGTATTTAATACCCAAATAATTTGTCATATACTCATTTATATAAATTAAGGTACTTCTCTCCAATCCCCAACATCTTTAACTTATTAGATTCATTAGTTTACAGTTGATTGATTATACTCATTCTCATGTATGTTAATACTCTTCAAACGACAACCACACCCATAAACAACAAAATTTGAAAGCCATGAAAGAATTGGGCACCCCTTTCTATTTCCACAATTATCAAAATAGAGAGACCATGTAGCACCACAGTTATTGTAGTATGCCCATGATCATTTGATCTTTGTATATGTATTTGTTACCAGAAACATTTGGTCTGAGGCTGATATTAAAGATTTTTTAGAACCAAAAATCAATCTCTTAGATAATAACCTAGCCACCTATAGATTAGACTGTTTTGACCAGTTAAAGAAATAGTTTGGGTTTACTCTTCGTAGAATTTAAATTGGAAAAGTCATCTATTAATTGCTTCGAAGTTCAAATTTCAAACAAACCAAGGCAATTACTTTTTCTCTAACAACTACTTAAAATGATCAAATTGAAGGAGAACTTATGAATTTGGTCAGGCATAAATTTAGTAAAAGAATGACTACTGAATGTACTCAATAAAGTTCTTTTTGTTGGATAATTTCAAATATGTAACTAGTAAGCTACATAACATAGAATAACATTTATCGAGTTTGGTGTCTTTCAACACTCGAGTAGTAATGGAACCATTACTAGATGCTCAAGTAATTATACATTAGGGAAAACAATGTGCTCAATGCTACAAAGAGAGGAGTGTCAATGGACCAGGTTTGGATTGAACCCAGTCCAAGTCAAAATCAATTTGAACGGATTGAACGGTCCAATAAGATATTGAATTGGATCAGTCTAGACTTAATGATCCAAATCATTTATTGGATTGGACCTGATCCATTTGTAATTGACTCATATTGGATCAAGTTGGGTTGAGCTAATATTTGGTCCATTGACAGCCTTAGCTAATGGAGCCACCATTATAATAGTGGATGATTAATAAATTGGGATTGAATCCCACTTTGGTTGGGGCTGGGAGGTTTTAGGGTTTAGGCGATGGGCTAGACCCCCATTTTTTAGTCCATGTGATTAGCATAATAATAAACAGCATCGCCATGACCCAATGTTGGTCACAGCTATCTAGGGGTATTAATAGGAGTAAACTGGATATGAACCTAACCTTTGGTATTTTTTTTTTGACAAAAATTTCGCTACTCTCATATTTGAACATATTCTTATAATTGTCAATTTAAGTGATGTTTGGTATCATTGCCGTTTTTTTAGACAAGGACACACCTGAAAAAGTAACTCTAGGTTATACGCATATTTTATATTAAAATTTATATCAGCAAATAAGCACCAGATAGACAAAAAGGTGAAAATATTGTTTTAATGATGTTTTTTTTTTTTTCTTCCCAAATGTTGCTCTCACAAAATTCAAGACATTTAGTGTTGATTGACTGTTTGAAAACAGTCAACCATGAGAGAGAAAAAAACAGCTACGTGTCACAAACATGCATGGTGGAAACGCCTTAGAGAAATGACTGCAGTGCCAAACACTGCCATGAACAATGTATTAAGTGATTCAAAATAAGGAAACGGCAATGCAAAAGTAAATGAATTTAAAATGTTTTATTCAATCCCTCCTTATTTTGTACTAATCAGAACTTATATAATGCACGCTCTTTGTTAGCAAAGAAGGATCACATTAATTCCAAACATGCATTTTTGCATATTTATCTGTTTTTATATTTTTATTTATGATTTATTATGTCACAAGCCTAAACGGTCAAACTGTTGATCCGCCACGAGCCAAGATGGTTGATTTGCTAACGTAATACAACCCATTCTTTATATGCAATGTAGATTAATGCTAATTATCTGTTTGAATTAATTGTTTTAATGTAACATTAGAATTTGAAAAAAAAAAACAAAAAACTGGACTGACTTCAATAGTTTACTTTTTTATGGATATATCCACGAATCCTTTCATAGAGTGTCAAATTAATAGGAAATTAAATTTGGAGATAATTATTAATAATAATATAAAATATCTTGGTCAGGAATGAGCCAGCCAAATTAATTGATTTGATATTATTAGACGTATAATCTTATGTTAATAATTGTATTTAGTCATTTATATCAAAGAGTTTTTTTTAATATAATAAATATAACATTGAATTAATACTAAATTAAGTGAAGAGATAACTAATAAAATTTTAGTTAATAACAATTGAATTCCTAAAGGCAATTGAGTTACTAATGTTTTTTTATTACTTTTACAGTTTTACCTCTCAAAAATTCAAAAAAAAAAATACAAAAATTTAGAGGGGTCTAGCCTCTAGGAGAGTGGAGAGGGGCTGTTGAGATAAACACAAATGCATTTTTGTACCCATTTTACAAAATCATATATTTGGTCCCAGATCTAAAGAATATCGAAGTTGTAATACTCTTAGAATGAAATTGTTTGGATTGAATTAAAATCTAGGTCCAAACCCTAAGAGGAGGTTGTTTAGCCAAAGGAGATTGTAGCTACTATACTCTATTAAACTCTCTCACCATGGTATATATTCTCTACAAGTTGTAGCTCAACATGGAACTTTTGGCAAGTGCTACCAAATGTATAATACATGTCATGAATTATATGGATATTAACAATGCATCTTTCATTCACCTTAATATACATAAAAAGAAAAAAATGATTTATTCATCAATAAGCTAGCGTGTTTTAAAGATAACATATTAATCATTCATGTATTCATTTTAACCAATCCGGTCTTTTACCAATCAACAAGGTGTATTCATTCTAGAAACTGAATTGCACACACACAGAGAAAGAAAAAACTATGATTCCTATGAATTAATTGAATAAAATGGAGATATAAGATATTCCTTGTCTCTCGTTGCCCTATAAGTATGGGCAAAACCCAAGGAATTTGAACTCTTGTAATTGTCAACTAAGAAAGAAGCAATTAGAGGTTCGTAGAGGCGTAGAAGAAGTGGAATGGTAATAGAAACAAAGGTAAATCACACAAGATTCTGGTCTCTGTTTCCAAATGGATTCAAAGAACCATCCATCTAATCTCAAATTCTCGATAATAAAAAGAAGGTAGAAGTTTATGTTTAGAGAGTTGACCAAGTGACAACCCGGACCCATCGTAAATGGGTCAATTTCAATGATACGCAAATCTTTTTTTTTTCTTTTTTTCTTTTTTTTTTAAAAAAAAAGTGAAAAGGATTGGTGGGATTTGACCCAATGCATTTGCAAGAAGAAAAAGAAATTGAGATGAGTAGCTTGTGAAACCAGCTCAAATGGTACAAGTTGACATGGAAGAAGGCGTATACAAAGGAAGCCAATTAAGGATTAATATTGACATCGCTCCAAGTTTGCTCTTCTAGAAACCCAACTGGTTTTATCTTGATAGGATGGATTGGAATGAAAAGAGTTTTGTTCATGAGCTATTGCTCTGTGTCCCCTCCGCCCCCGCCCCCACTCTGGCCCTTTCTCTACATTGGAAAACGTATGGCAACTGTGGGAAGGCAGGAATTGAAGTTGGGTGTTGACGTGTTACGAAGAGGAATGTCAAGCAGCTCTCTCCTCAAATGGAGACCTTTGTCTTCTCTTCTGTTTGAAAAAATAAATAAATAAGAGAATATGGTGGCCTGGTGTGGGGCTTGTTGTTACGTTGTAGGTGGAGGGCCCCATTAAAATCAAAGACCCAATCACCCAAGTCGTTTTCAATCAGGACTACATGAACTGTTTCAAGCCCATGAAGATGAAGAGAAATCGACCCTCCAACGTCCAACCAATCAATCACCAGCCGCTTACTTGTCCTGAGTAACGAAGAATGCAACGCTTCTCATCCAGTAACCGCAGCAGGCAGCACTAGCACCACTAATCTCATCATCTTCAGTGCAAACCAGAGCTTCACTTCATTTGAAAACCTTTTCTCACCAAATTTCATCTGCCTTTGGTTTCTCAATGTCAGTGTTATCAACATTAATTCAACACTCCCTACCATCTGTCTCCACTCTCAATCAATCAATCCCTCCCCTCTCCTCCCCCTCCCTCTCCCACCACATGGTACTCAGTTTTAGGGTTTTCTCCATTCCCTTTTCCCTTCCCTCCCTGTTTGGCAACCAGTTACTAAAGACTCTCTCTCTCTCTCTTGGGACAATACCTGCATCTTCTGGTGGGATTCGGATGATTGCCACGTGCATGTTAGCTTGTGCTGGGATATCTAGTTATTATTATTCAAAGAGGGTCAAAGAAGTTCGGTTAAATTAAACCACACAGGTTGACATCTAAACCCATGATAAAAAAATCCAAATAAATTATTCATAAACAAAGCATAATTAAGTTAAAAAAATTAGGGTAAAAGTGAAGTGAATATATAAGAAAAATTCAAAACTCTCTCCTTTTATTACAAGAAGATATGTATAAATACATATTTGACATTTGATCCACCATTGAGATTACAAAGGGGAAAAGGGCAAGAAGAAGATAAAAAGGAGAGGCAAAAAGAGATGGGGAGCAAAAGGTGAAAAGAAGTTGGAGACACACTTCTCACAGTGGTGGGTCTCACACTCACGCAGAGCCAACTTAGCACTGCACTCAATGGGTTTGGGTTTGGGTTTGGCTTGACTCGCTCAATCTCGGTCCCGTATGGATTGGAATATTGGATTGGACTGGACATGCAGAATTACAGATACAGGAGTCGAGTCGTGGTGGTGCAGTAAACAGTAGTAAGCTGTACCGAGTTTGGTAAATGGATCTGAATTGAGTTGACTCATTTCGGATCAGAGGCAAGCTGCCAGGCGGAGGTGGCGATCAGAGGCAAGCTGCCAGGCGGAGGTGGCGATAAGGGGCCTAGTATGCCAACCAAGCATAAGACACCCGTTGTTCTCTTCCACCCTATAACCATCCCCACCTGCAAACAAGGCTAACAACATGCTAGCTTGCTTGAACGCGTTAAAGCCTAGGTGGACCGGAGAGAACCCGGACGATCCCAACCGATTCCGCCACTGCGTGAGGGCCTCGTGCCTCTCCACTCGGTCCACCCCTTCGCAAGCCACCACGTTGCAGATCTGTCGCCCCAAATACAACTCCGACATCACCTGGTCCTGACTGTTGGGCGGAGACATCGCACACCCTTCCAGCGAGTCGAACAGGGTGGAGTAGTAATGCAGCGCTTCCGTAAACCGGTCCAAGAAGACCGGCCCGTTGTGGTTCGCCTCTTGTTCGACGATGGTCACGATCTTCGGCTTCATCTCCTTGATCGACGACAGCACCTTTTCGATGGCACCCGGTCGGGCCAGCAACCGGTGCAATTCGAACACCGAATTGACCGCTACGGCCTCGTCTTCGCTCGGCCGGAGGTCCAGCATCGATGCGTCCAGGTCGGCCAAGCTGTTTGCAACGAATCCTCTGTACTCGAATTTTACGTGTATGCTCTTCGCCAACTGGGCTAGCTTCCACCCCACCTGCTGTAAAGCGTCGGTGTTGTCCTGTTGAGGAGGGCCGATACCGGTTAATCGGAAGGTAGGTGGGCCCCCGGGACGAAGAGCGAGAGCCTGCATCAAAGCCGGCCACTGCATCCCCTGTTTCATGCTGAAATCTATAACGTGCACCCGGCTTTTTCCGGCGAAGGCCTCGAGAATGGCTTGATTAGCTGTGAAATGGGCGAATTTCAAGTACGGGCAGGTTTCGTAGAAGTGCATCTGAAGCATGTCGGAGAACGACGAATCGAGGGAATCTTGAGGGTATAACTGATAAATTCGACGAGCTAGGGCTTCGGCGAAGTATGTAGCCACCTTTCTCATAGCTCCTGCTTGAGACACGGCGAGCAACCCAATCTGTTTGACGAGTGCTTCGGCCATTTTCAGGTTGTTCTGTTGTACGGCCTCGGCGCAGGCCATCAGGGTGTGGACGAGTCGGACCCCGGTCTCTTGCGAGTCGACTAGTACGACCGGCCGTGCCAACTCGGTCGAGACCCCGCTAGTAACTCCTACAGCAGCAGGAGCGGCAGATGGCGACGACGATGAAGATGCGGACGTCGACGTCGATGTGGGTTTCATCCGTTTGCTCGCCGGTTCCACTTGGCCGCAAATGGCACCGCCGGGGATTGCTCTGAGATCGTAATCCGTAGGCTCATCGTAGATTCGAGGCTGCTGGGGATGAATTTGTTGTTTCGGCTGCTGCTGCTGCTGCCTGGAATTGGGGAAATCAATGGTGACCATGGAGGAAGATTCAGCAGGAGCGAGCCGCGGATCGTCGAGGACACGAGGCAGAGAGGGCTGAGACGGAGTAGGATCAAAAATGGGGGGAGCGTTAAGCTCAGAAAGCATGCTCTCAAGCCACGTAGCAAGATCAGATGGATTGTAATGAACGGTCTCTGAAGCCAGATGGTTAAGCCCATCCTCCTGAGCACTACCCATCACTATGTCCAGCTGCTCCAGCTTCTGTGCCACCTCCGCCATGTCCGACGACCTGACCTTGTAACCCAACACAGCCAACAGTTCATCCACTCCGGCATCCTGCTGCTCCGCTTCGTCCCACATCTTACACTTCCCCGCCTCCGCCATTGAATAAACCCCACCACCACTAGTACTCTCTTGGAGCTCTCTTTTCATCTTCCGTCTTTCTCAAAAGCTTTCTTTTCAAAACCCACACAGCGAGAGGGATTACGCAGAGGCTCTTGCTCCGTTTCACTAGGTGAAGAAATGGAGATTCTGATCGTATTATGGTGAATAGCTTGGTTGTTCCGCTTCTATCACCAGAAGGCCAGAAGCTAATAAGAGACTCTCGTGACGGGCGCGGGTTCCAACGAACCCACAGTGAGCGAGTCCTAAGAGATAAGAAAGCCCCGGCACCAGCCCTCGCTCTCTCAAAACCCAAAATTAATTAAAAATAAAAATCAATTTTCTCTCTCTATCTCCTCTCTCTCTCCCCACTCATTTCTATATGCTTCTCTGATCGAACCAACCAACAACCCCCCCCCCCTTTCTCTCTCTATAAAGCATGAAGGAGCCGTAGAGATACCGCAACTCTTACAGATCCACTGGGCTTGCCACCTGTCACTGACACGCACTACAGTTAACCCAGATTAAGCACTGTAGTACACCAGTAGAGAAAAGAGATGCCTTACACTGTGTAATTAATGTGCATCATCCGTAATAGATGTTCAACTCCCAACCCTACACGTGTCCCAATTCCCAGGTGGGTGGACCACCACTGCACTCTAATAGGATCAATGATGAGTATAATAAGGGTATTGGTTCAAAGACTTCAGGTGCAATGTATGTAACACTATTGGTTTTGTGGATAGAGATGAAAAAGGCAAAATAAAAGAGGGAAAAGAGAAGAGAGAAAGGGGAGAGAGAGAGTATGTGTGTAATAATGATTGATTAAAATAATAATATTGTAGGGTTGCCTTATAAGAGGGTGGCCTGGCCGTATGGCCCCGCCGTCAACGTCTGTTTTGCAGGTGGGCCCACCGGAACCTATGGAAATAGAAGATGCACTGTTAAAGTTAACGGAGTTTGTAAGGGCTTGGCCATCCGCCGTTCCCATCAGATGTGACGTGATGCCTCCTTTCGAACAAGGAGGAGGAGGAGGAGGCGACGCCACAGCAGCAACTACCCAATAACCTCTCCGTCTACCACCTCACAGCAGCAGTGTTGACACGTGTTTAGATTCTTGACCTGATGTGGTCCCCACTAGTTCCTTCTTTCGCCGGATTCCGGAAAGCAAGTTAAGTGAAGTGAAGTGCTTGGGTTTCGGCGCTCTTTGCCTGGCGAGTGGCGGCTTCTCTTTCTCTGCTTTCACTTTTTCCTCCTAAATTTTATAAAATAAAACATTTTATTTTTATTTTTAAAAATTAATTATAACAGTTTTCTAAAGAGAGACACGACTGCGTGTTGACCGGGTAGTGATCCGATGCACGCGCTTCCACCGGTACCTCCCACGTTTTCATCAATGATTGGTTGTGAAAAAGGAAAAAGGTTCCCAGGTGAGATTTGAGAGCACGCTCATTGCCTTTGTGCTTCTTTAACGTTGTTTAACCGTTTCAACTATAGCCCACTATCAATAATACTATTAGCATTTAGCACTAAAGGGGCGTTTTTTTTTTTTCGAATTTTGAGAGGAGAAAAATTGGTGAATGAGATTTTGGTTTTCATTGATCAATAATTTTATATATTTTTTTTAGATTTACGAGGAGATTAAGAAAATTTTATTTTCTTAGATATCAGTTATTCCTGTAAGTAATACCTATCTTTTAGGTGGATAAAAATAATTTTTAATTTTTTCAAGTAAGAGAAAAATCATCAGCATTTGAATAGAACAAAAATACTTTTTTAATAATAAATTTTTATGACTAAAATGACATTGCCTTGTTTATATAAGAAATAAAAAAAATATAAATAAATACACTTGCTCGAGTAAATATTTCCTAAAAAAAATTATCCACATAATTACACTTAACTGGATAAACAAATTACCGAAAAGCGAACCGGGCCCTCAAATAAAAAAGGATAATTGAAGGATCACATTTGGTTAATGTGAGCCCTATGAGTTAAACGAAAGGATTTTGATTTGACAAAAAGAGGCCATTTGTCTGGGTCCCAGCGCAGGGAAAATAGTAATATAGTAGGTTTGAATTATTAGCTCCTAAACACCTTATTAATTATTAATTAATATTATAACTGTCAATCAATTAAGCAATTAAATTAAGGTGAACAAAGTACGCATTGGAATCTCCCCATATTGTACTAATATAGATTAATTAGGGTTTTTTAAAGAATTAATTAAATCTCCAATTTGTGCGGAGCAATTTCGCATGTGGGGTGGGTATCCATTCTCCTCGTGGAGGTCACTCTAGAGGGTGCCCGGCCCTCACATGAGGAGTGGTATTTTGGTAATTAGGATGGAATGTCGGGAGAATTTTAAATGGACATGAAAGGAGGTACGGTTGCTTTATGGTTTTTCTCTTTTCCGTTTATGGCAAGCGAAGAGAGATTGATCATCCTTCCCACCCTCATAAGTAATGTTAAGGGTCAGACCAGAGAGATCGAGAGAGAGGGGAGAGGAGAGAGAAAGAGTGGTGAGACTCGTACGGAAAGAGAGAGAGAAAGAGAGGGGAAGAAGAAGGGATGACTCGTGATCATCTTGGGAAAGGTCGTGCTTTTATTTTATTTCTTTATTATTTAGGGTTCTTAGGAAAGATTCTTTACTTTTGCCCTTATTTTCATCGACAAATTCTCAGCCTGTAATTTTCTAACCCCACGAGGCAAGCTTTTCCTCATTTTCCAGCTATTTCTCACACAACATTTAAATTAAAGAAAATGCGAAAAAGGAGGGAGAAAAGGAAACTCACTCACTCGACTCTTGTACTTGGCCTTGGGGGAATATTGTGTTCGGAGGGTGTTTTAGTCATTTTAATGAAAGCCTACGGTGTACAGGGGTACGAGAAGCTGATGAGAATGGATGGGTGAAGAAGTGATGGTAATGGTGTCAAATCGGCTGTCAAAAGGGGGAGGAGATGAACTGGAGTAATGTACAATTATAATTGGGGAGTTGAAAGGGGTAGGACTCCCATGGTCCCATCTCTACCACCATCTTCTCTCGGCCGTACGATAGGACATCCATCATGATATCAAGCATGTGAGGTGGGGGCCGTGGTGAATTGGAGGGTGGGGCTGCACACTCATGCTTGAATAGTTGTCCACGGTACAATGGAGAGGGAAAAAGGGGGCAAAGCCTATAGTGTTGTGATAATGACCACCCATTGGGCCTATTGCAAATGTTGGTCCACATGGGCTCATGGTAGGACCCACTGTTTGAATTGGAGTCTGGAGAGAACAAGGAACCCATTGAACAGACCCTTTTAAAATCATGAACATCCATCCTATCTCATGGGGGTTTAGGATCAGAAAGCCATTACCCCAGGCCACAGAGTTTGGTGTTGAGTTAATGGTAAACTCATTTAATTTGCTCTTTCAATGGCTAGGGATATTGTGAATTGTGATATTCCAATCTGCATGCAAGGTTTCATTGGTTGATTGACTGGAAGGAAGTGGCTATTCAAGCGTGAGAAACGCAGAAAGCTACTTTAATTTACAATTAATGCTGTGTTTGGAGAATTAGTTTTGATGAATTTTATCGTAATCATTTTTAGGTTTGGATTTATGAAAATTGTTGGAATTAATTTTATCATAATCTTTGAAGCAGCTAAGACAAGTTCATTTTGAAAAAGAATTATTTTTGGCTTAAAATTCGTTCTTCAAATAGTGATTCTTTGGATCAAAACTTCAATCAAATATAGGCTTATGTTACTTGGGATTATATCAACTACTTTTTTTTTTTTTTGTTTATGTGGATGACTAATGTGAATATGACTGATACAAGAGAAAACGGCAACAACAACAATTTGGGATAGGATCAAACTGAGAAGGATGGGTAGGGCCCCAGTGAGTTGGCTTGTTTGAATTGGGCTGAAACTAATCAATCCAAATCAACTCACCCCCCTTTCTGTCCATCTTTCCCAAGTCATGATGAATTGATTCTATTAGGTTAGTCGGGTTATTTGACCAATGCTCATGATCATGGTATATATATCTTCTAGACCTAATGGATTTTTATAAAATAGAAGAACAAAGAAAGAATGAAATAAATCAAAATTGGGCTTGTAACGTTGGCTGTTTGTTTCAAGAATCACCACCTTTGGTCATCCACTATTAAGCAACTCAAGTTGAGGGGGTAGAGATGGCAATAGCCAAGACCACCATCAAACCATTGGAGGAGCTTTGGCATATATGTTAGTGATTAGATTATCATTATATTCAACCCAAATGAAATGAATTCCCAATAGGAATTAATCATAATAGACTAGATCTGCACCACTCTGAGATTAGGTCTGGGATAAGGTTAGGTTCAATCAAATTGGGTTTAGGCTGGCCCCAACCCATAATAAACCTGAACTATTACAATCCTTGGGACCATGAACTATAGGACTACATACACTTGTATGATTCCACCTTTTCTGTTGGGACTTATTGATGTATAATAACAGAAAAGAGAGAAGGAGAAACACTACCAGTTGATGAAGGACTTCATTTTCTGATCGAGCATGGTTGGATGATTATGAGAGTACTGTAGCAGGATTATTGATCGATAATTGTGGCAACCCCACATCATGTCGATTTAATTTGATAAAGACAACACAAAATGCAATCCATATACCACAAAGACAAGGTCCCAATCTTGCAATTCTAGACAATCACCATCCATCCAACAATGTTTATCGCAGACATCTATGGTCCATACTCACTGGTAAGGCCCTTGGACCTGCCGACAATATTCTTTTCAGATTAACAAAAGGATAGATCAAATGGTTGTGGACAATCAATCTAGTCAAGTTCTAGCACTAAATCTCTCTTAGACAAGACCTACAATGGTGGAACCCATCACTCAACATATATGTGAACCATGATTAATCAAGTATTGGAAAATTTGTCTCTCAAACTACAATGTATAGGAACTCTGGTAATATATCCTTACTTTTGCTTTATTTGACATCTTCTGATAGACACACATCCTCCATCAGGTCCCACCAAGGTGGTCCTTAATCAAAGATGTGATTATTATCATCAGACCCATATGCAACTAGTTGGGTGGACTCGAATAACTTGTTTTACCAATTTATTCTACATGGGTCCTCATGTATTTTTGTTCTAAGTCTATCTTTCATATCTTTTACACTTTGTCCATTAATATTTTTTGAATATTCACCTCATCATGTTAGACCTTTCAATTTATGGTTGATTATATCTTTGGGTCATTATCCATCTAGGGCCCTGTATGTTTGAGCCTACTCTTTCATCTTTTTTTTAATGCATAAATAACTTGTATACTTCATACACATCTACTTGAAAAAATAAATCATACCCTAATTGGAGAAATTTTTGATATAGAGACTATCTAGTTTTTGAAGCCTTCCTAGAAAATAATTAAATAAAAACTTTTATTAATTAGTTTTGTGAACACTAAATCCTTGTATGTTATTGAGTAGGAACTTACTTATAATGTACATAATTTTTTTTAGCATAATTAATTTATGCAGTTTTGTGCTTATCCTCATTAGGAATCTAAATAACGATAAATACAAGGATAAACCAGCAATATCTCCATACTTTCTTTATTAGGTAAAATCCCAGTATCTCTATCTTTATATGACCATAGCACTGAATGGGAGTCAAAGTGGGAGCAAGATTGTGACTTTAGGTAGCAAAGTTGAGAATATATAAATATGTATATACATAGTTTTTAAGCTATAGATTAACTTATAGATTAAAAAATATTTATTTATAATTTCAGTTAATTTCAAAAATTCAAATAGCATTATTACAAAGAAAGATTCTGTTGGAATTTTACTTTACTTTTCATGAGAGAGAGAGAGAAGTATTTTCCTCTTTCCTAACAAGCTGTGCATTAAAAAAAAAGGGAGAAGAAGGCAGTTATATTCATAGTGATAAGGCCCATTTGTCAAATTCAAGAAGAGAAAGATGGGGTAACTTATAGATTAAAAAATATTTATTTATAATTTCAGTTAATTTCAAAAATTCAAATAGCATTATTACAAAGAAAGATTCTGTTGGAATTTTACTTTACTTTTCATGAGAGAGAGAGAGAAGTATTTTCTTCTTTCCTAACAAGCTGTGCATTAAAAAAAAGGGAGAAGAAGGCAGTTATATTCATAGTGATAAGGCCCATTTGTCAAATTCAAGAAGAGAAAGATGGGGTTTCACATAGGGTATTTTTTTTACCTTAAAGTATTTTTTAATAGAAATTTATTTATATTCATGAATTCACCCACTTGAGGTTAGAGCAGAAATCATATCTGCAATTGTAGAATTGAGATCCATTTATAGTGGTTGTGATGTTAATTTGTTCCATAAGAAGTTTAGGATAATTCCTTCTATTTACTTATTGAACTATATTCCTTGTATTTTGTCCTAGTTCAACTATTTTTGAAACCTTTAGATGGTAAAGCATCATCCATGGTTCTATTTACACTGATCCAAAAGTGTTCAGTTTATAATCTATAATTCTATACATTGAAGAATTTTAATTTACACCAAAAATCAATCCAACTGATGGAATTAACCAACTACAAGAATGATTCATTTTGAACCACTGTTTTTAAAACCAGACCAAATCGGATAGTTGGACCGGAAAAACCGGGAATTAGTCACTTGACCGGTTCTGTTTTCCTCTAAAACTGTTTTCCCCCCAAATCGTTGATTTTGGTCAGCAAACCGCTGAACCGGCCGGTTAACCGTTTGAACAGTTTTGACCGTTTTCCAATTTTTTATTATTTTTTTTATCAAAATGGGTTGGCCGTTCGAACCTGTAACCAAACCCCTGACCGGTTTGGTCACTGGTTCGTTTTTAAAAACCATGTTTTGAACCCTTTCAAAAAAAAAAAAAGAAACAGATTGTACTCTTTGCATAATAATCCATTTATATGATGGTTGGAGGCATCCAAACAAGCTGTTTTTGGTCGTTACTCCAAATAAACCAAGTACCACCATATACACAGTAGTATTAGGACTATTGAGTGGTGCTTGGTTCATCTGTTTTGTAGATGGAAAGCCAAACTTCCTTCCATTTATTACTTTACTACTGATGTTATATCCCTTTAAGATTTTGTTTTAGCTTTAATAAAAGAACCAAGTTGAGTGTCAAATAAGGTTTGGTTCTGGTTTCATGGATACTTAAACGGGCCGGATGGACCTTAATTAGCTAATCTCTGCTCATCAGGATAATTGAAAGAGAACAGTACTGTTGCTAAGTTGGCAGAACAGTGTTGCCACGAGACAAGAACTGTTTTTGACAGAGTGGTGTGTGACTTGGGGCCAGTTGTTAAACGTCCAAAAACCTGCACCCAATGGGTGTGGCAGTGCAGCAATCTTTAGGCACAAATTTGTACTGATCAGATGCCGGGGACCGGACCCAATTGATGCATCTGCCTTCAGGGCCGGACTACAGCATCTCTCCATTTTTTTTCTTTTTTAACGAGATTAATGACTCAGAGGTGCAAACGTTTTAGAAACCAAAGAGGCCTGCCAGTCAGTCTGTCACTCAACGATACAATTATAAGACCCCTTGCCTCCCTTACCAAATCAGACAAGAGATCATCCAACTTTCTCCTCTCCAAAAAAGAAATGCAATATTGCTACAGGACAGTCACAACTGGTTTTGGCAGGAGTACGTTTTCACCTCCTTTTGCTGTGGGGAGTTTTTTTCATTTTTTTACTCCCTGTTTGGTTTGGTTTCTAGGGGTTTGTGATTTTGTGTGGTGGTAATAAGTAATAACTAAAAGGCATCAAGGACCTGCATTTCAATACCCAGTTTCACCAAACAGAAGCTTACATCCCAATCCCCATTAAAAACATCTCTTTGAAATCACTCTAATGAGGAACGACCCTTCAACAATAATTGATTAATGGTTCAGAGAAAAGATTCTAGAGAGATTAAATGGTTGCGATCATTTGACAGTAGATGTCCTCCTAGGTGGGACCCCCACTGATTCCTGGTCCTTTCCATGTGTTCCTGATGTCCTATGTGTGGACATCAACTACTGTTTGACCCTTTCTCTTAAGTTGCTTCCATAATTCTGGGGTCCCAAGACATGTATGGTGCCCCTAATGTCTTTAAGGCAGTTGTTCCCTTGGGGAAAGGGGAAAGGCCGAAAGGGGCATATACATATGGGTGGTGGGCTCTTTTTTGGTGCACTTATTGCTTATCCCTCAACAACATCCACATGTCTAGGCATGTGGCGGAGGGTCCAAAACCTAAAAATTGAAGCCCAGAGACATGACAATCCTTGTGGGATGATGCTTACCCATTTGAAAAGCATGCTCCCTGATATATCAAATCAAGAGGACAAGATCCCTCCATTAATCTGGTTTGCTTTGTAGATAGACTTCCTACTGTGGGCCCACCAAATGATGGTCTCAATAACACACCCCTGAGAATTCCCCTCATCCCCAATTGAAAAAATAAATAAATAAAATGGTAGAAGAAAGGAAGGTAGAGAATATCAATAATACCATCTTTAAGACCCTTAACAATTTCTCCTGACTAGGGCATTCCAAAATTCTGAATACATTTAGTTCAGCAGCTTGTTCAGTAGCTGATATTTGGGCACTTGTTCTTTTTCTTTATTAACCTCTGGTTTTTCTGAAAGAGTAACTTAGAGATCTGATCTTTTTCAGTTTAACTATCTGTTGATGAACTTAAAAGAGTAAAATGAAATGACAGAACCGGATATAGTTGGCCTATCTCATATAATTGCAACAAGCTTTGTTGAGTTGAGTTGAGTTGGGTAATAGTACCCTTTAGGCCATGGCTCTGAACCATTCATGGTTGAGACTGTTTCAAAGGACGCATGATCCTATATCCATGATCCTCCCTCTCCCTTTATAGAAGGTTTGTAATGTACCTTTGAGAGGCCAGAACCTATTTATGGGATCACTGCACTGATACATGTTGCAGAGTTTCAGAGGAGGCAGCTAAAAAGTTGTTGCAAACTCAGCTCTCCTGTTTATTACCAAGCAAAGCATCACATAGTTGTCTTCCTTGTAAAAGGCAACCTACCCCAACTCCAAGTCAAATTTGTTCTTGATTAGCAAAAGAGAAGAGGCATGACTATTGAAATAGCTATGCACATAGACCAAATCACATGCCATGGCACACTCTGTGAGGACTGTGGAGCCCTAGTAATTAAAATTCTAGGTTAAATGCAGTTTTATGCTTTGTACCAAAGCTGGGGAAACAAAAACAAACCATGCAATTCTATAATACAAGATTATGCTTTATGATATCACGAGTACCATGAAATGAACCTCGGGCTGTAACTTCTTCACTCACAAGTCACAACCTTGTAATGTTCCACCCCTGTGTTTACAACCGATAATGCGGTATTATTTGTAAGTTGAGTGCAACATTTACAGCCCAAGGTGCAATTCACAGTATTAGTATTGCAAAACATATTTTTATATAGAATTTTTTATGAGTAAAATGGTAAATTGGGTAAGATAAATTTAACTAGGTTATAGTTCAAGGTATCCTATTCTTTCATTACCCAGGCCCTGTACTGCATATCTAGTTGTTTATCTCCATATGCTACATGACATTTGGATTTACTAATTGATGATAAGGGACTTTTTGGGCTGGTCATTCATGTGTATATTATCTTTGTCCATCTCAGCCCCATCCTACAATGTACTAATTGCATTGTTAGGAATGCCAAAGGGCATTTGATAATGACTGAAGTGGCTGAATTGAATGGTAAATCGCTTTTGTTTTTTAATATATGGTAATCAACCCAATTTTATTTTCAGTCATTAAGGAGATTATGAAATCCTTCTTAACATATTTCTTCAAATCTAAGGCTGTGTTTGGAAACGATGCAAATGTAATGTAAACCTCAGTTCAGGGTAAATTTGCACTCTGGTTCACTTTTGCCTGTGTTTGATAACATTACATTTATTCATTGGCAAATGACAGACCAATGCATATTTACATCGATAATAAAGAAGTAAATTTGCATTCAAGTGGGCTTTTGATTAAAAAAAAACATATGTTTTATTGGAATTCATGTTTGCATCCATTACAGTTAAAAGTCTGTTTAATTGGTAAGAAAATAAATTTTGTCAGTGCAAAACTAATCCAATTTTGTAATTAATATAAACCATTTTACACTCTACATATTTGCATTCACACTTATTTGTATCGTTTCCAAACGCAGCATAAAGCAGCCAGCCATTAAATTCAGCCACTTCTGCTGTGATCAATCAGATCCCAAGTCTTCTTGCCACCAGATAAAACAGCTGCCATCTAAAACTTACCACATGAAAAGGTGGCATGAGAAAACACAAGCTAACCATTTTTAGGGTTGCAACTTTTGTTTTTCAAAACAAAAAATTATTGTCACATCAGAAAAAACATTTTTTTTCTTTATTACTCAGTTTGTTTTCAGTGTAGATTTCACTTAATTGACACTAGTTTAAATGCAGGAGAATTGCAAATGGGTTGAGATCAAATTCTGGTTTACTTTTACACTTGACTGAAAAAACAAAGACTTTGTTTTGTTTGTTTGTGAGAAGTAAAATGATGTGGTCCTTAGTTTATCTGAAAGAGAAAAAAAAGCAAGATAAAGGTTATTTGTTTGGGAGGAGTATAGTAGGTGGCATAATGATATGGTCCTCACTTTATATAAGAGATAATCAAGGCAGGACAAAGGTGGTGTAAATTTTGTATTAGTTCTTTAAATGCAAAATTTGCACTATTAGCTAGTGCAAATGAACAAAAGGTATGAATTTTGCAACAAGTAAAAATACAAATCATAGTCGCAAACAAATGGATGCAAAGTTTAACCAGGTGCAAGATTCATATCTGTTTCATATTAGCAAAACCCCTTTACTCACATGAATGCAATATAATGAGACCATGTGTAACAAAACTTTAAACCTATTTCATCCAAACAATAAATAGCCTCTTAGACTTTTACGTTATGTTTGGTTTGAAGGAAAAGGTAGGGAAAGGAAGAGAAAGATACGGAAACTTATGCAATCTATGTATAGGTTTCCTTACCTTTCCCTGTTTTTTCCTTCAAACCAAACACAGCATTAGTAGATAACAAGAAAGATAAATCTACATTTGCAAAGAAAGCCTACAAATAGCGAATGAAGTTTATGTAAATACATGAATTATGTTGTGTTGAAAAGACAATACAGTACTCCAGAAACAGAAAAAAAAAAGGAGAAGGTTATCAAGGGTTAGTTTGTTTACAGTTCAAATATTATTTGCACTTGTGTAAAATGTAGGGGAGTGCAAATAGGACATAAAATGAAGTGGTCCCTGCTTTATATGAAAGAGAATGGAGATAGGAGGATGGTTATATGTTTGAGTGTGGCAATAAGCAAGATGACTTGGTCTCCACTTTATATGAGGAGAATTGATTCATTGAGGCAGGATGTAAGTAGTGCACATTTTGCATCAGATACAAATTTTACACTACCAGTCAATGCAAATGAAACAAGATACAAATTTTGTCTCAAATATAGATGCAAATAATATAAATAAATGGATGCAAAACTGAACTAGATGCAAGTTTGTATTTGGTTTAGATTTGAACTGCAAACAAAAAAAGCCAAAGGATTTCAGTATCAAGCCAAACACAGCCTAAGAGTTTACCAACACGCAGGAATAGCATCTCAGAAATCCCCTAGGAATGATTTGAGCACATCCCAATTTTGATAAAGCGGGTACATTAGTTCCTAATGAAAAGACAAAGAAACCCCCATCTATAACGATAGAAAATACTGCAAAGTTTAGATTATAACAAAGTAGAGGATATGATTGGTACATTCTTTATTCTTTAGTGATAGTGGTTGTATTGTTTTCAATTTGATTGAGACAGGCACGTGTGTTGTATGTGCCTGAAGAGAAGATTTTCTCTAGCTAATTGACTTGTTAATTACTTGTCTCTTCTTGTTCAGGAACCATGGGTGCTTCTCTCCAACCATCTGTTGAGTGTTGACATGCCCCAAAAGTCTTAAGCTCTCAAATTGCCTTTACATTAATATATTATATATGCATAAATAGGGAGACTTATTGGAAAAATCTTGTTAGTTGGCTTGGTCCACAGCCAAATTGCATAATAATAATAATAATAATATATAAAACCTTGGGACTTATTAAATATAATATTTGTTTAATAGGGTGGATATGCATGTTATTAATCATATTATTATTATTATTATTATATTATACGAACATACCAGTTCTTTAGGGTTATTTTTCCCTCAAGTAGAATGATGAAGATCATACACGGGTTGTCCTCTAAATTGGGTCCCTCTTAGTGGTTGATTTAACAATTTGCCTTGAGCAGACCTTCTAGATTTGAAGGCCAAATATATATTATTTTTCGTTTATTATCATCGGTGATGCGGCTCTAACCCCTCATATGGGCCAGGCGCTACATGCTAAACCTAAGGGTTAGTGATAATGGGTGTACACGGGCCCATTTAGAGGCCAGGTGATACATATTAAACTTAATCAGCAATGGGTTAAAGGATTAGTGATGGGGCCCATTGACATAAAATATTTAAAGGTTTATTTTTCCACGGTTTGAATCTGCATATTTTGAGTACTAAGGATGCCTTATGATGAATAACAATGCATAATTGCCATCCCATCCTACCTTTCTTTTTGGGCACATAAAATAAAATCAATAACAACCAAGTGGTTATATGATGCATCTAATTAAATTAATCTCAGGGCCCATTTTATAACGTTGAAGTTGCTGAACTGAATGACTTAGCGGGTATTTGGTGAGCACGTGATTGGTTTTGTTTCTCTAAACAAAAACAACTGCTCTGCTGATTGAAAAACAAAATCATTAGTTCACAAATACCATCTTATTGCTTTGTTATAGATACAATGATTAAATAATAAATAATTCAATGTTATAGTAATCTATTCAACTTTTAACTTCAGCCATTAACAAGCTCACAACTTCCTTAATTTTTTTTCTCACCTAAAGAAAAAGAAAACATGAACTTTTTAGTTCAATCATTTCTCACTTCAGCTGTAATTAAACGGCCCATTAAAGGTTTTCCAGCTTTTGGATTGTATGCTGATTTATGCATATATATATATATATATATATATATATATATATATTTTATGAATAAGTATATCATGGTGAAAAAGACAAAAGATGCCCTTTATTATAATAATTAAATCTAATAATAGGGGTGCAAATTGGGCAAGCTTGTATTGAGGAGCATTTGTTAAATTTTGGTTCGGCCTCAGTGCTAAGTGTGAACACAAATCAAGTTATTTATTAGTAATTGGAGCTTGGTTAGCAAAAAATTCAATTCAGCCCAGTCTAAATTTAACTCCGAATCAACCTTGAGCCCAATATATAGGGTCTATTGTTAATCTAAGCCAAGCCAAATTCAAATAGTACAAAGCTTGGTTTCTGAAGCTTGCAAGTCTAATCAAATTTATATATAATACTTTCCATTTATATATATATATATATATATATATATATATATATATATATATATATATAATTTTTAATTTTTACATGAAACCCAGCTTTCCATCAAACTCAAGCCAAGTCGAGATCCATATGAACCTTTGAATTGAGCCAAATCTAAGTTAGTATTTATAGTTCAAATCAAGCATGAGCTCCAAATTAAAGTAAATCAAGAATTAAAGTAAAATTTACATCAGTTTTGTTTTGTAGGCATTTGAAAAGAGGGTGTAATTATTATTGACATAAAATTTCACTCCGATTCAGTTTTGCTTGCGTTTGGATGGAGCAGAGTTTTATGTCGATAATCGATGTAAAACCTTATCAGCTCTAAAGTTTTACATCGATAATCGATGTAAAAACTACATCAATTTTATCGAGATAAAACTTTACAATCTTCCACTCATCGCTATTTCAAAAAGCAACGGTCATTTTCATAGTTCAGTGTAAAACGCCATCAGTGTATTTTTACACCGATGATATTTTACACTAATTCCAAACGCAGCCTTTAATGTCAAGCCCAAACTCAAATAATCTAATATTCGACTCAGCTGGACTCCCTACTCAGTCCCAATGATATAGAAAATGTTCAAATCAGATATCAAATTAGCGCCCCTAATAGCTACAGAACCGGACCTAGTTGTGGAGTAGCATCATAACATAACAAGTTGGACAGAGGCCTTTTTTTTTTTCTAATAAAGTAAAAATAAAAAATCCAATAAATAAGTTATATTTCGGTGAACTTTGAGATAGGAATAATTTAAAACTAACAAAACCCATTTTTCAACGGATGGAAGGCCACTTTGTGCCAAAAAGTATCAAAGATTAGGACCATTCCCAGTCTATCCATCCCTAGACCCAGATAGCTGGGACCAACAGAGGGTAATGGCCATTTTTCAATTAGTGATTTCCGGAATCATTTTGAAATTCCCGATTCCAAACTCTGAATATTCCTCCAATTGAGAAAACAACTTTTGATATCTTTGAAATCGAGGAAATCAATTCCATTCCGTGGACAGTGGTCCCATAATCCATCACTGCCTTTTATTTACCTTTTATTAATGGATGCAATGTGTGGAAGTAAATGAGAATCGGTTCACATTGATGAAGTTGTTGCCGGTTTTCTTGAAAATCACTTTTTGAAGCCTAAATTCCTTAGAATCACACCCCAAAATTAAACTAGCCCGTATTAAAGAACACCCTTAAGAAATCACAATCACAGGTTGGCCTGATTTTATTTGTGAGTTAGGGCCGATTTGGGAGGGCTGAGTTGAAGATTCAGCTAAATTGGTTCAGTTGTTTTGAAGCACTCAACATGACATATTGACATGAGCCATTAAAAAGAGGCTGAAGAGACAGCCCTTCAAATGACTGGCTGAGAGCTGATTTGGGTTCCCCGGGGCCCGGGCTTGGATGTCCGTGTGAGAGTGAGACCCACCTCCAAAAGCCATAAACCGCTGTACTTCAGCCCTCCCAAACGGGCCCTTAAACAAAGGCTGAAGAAAAGCTTCAGCCCACGTGACACCAAAAGAAGTGACACAAAGAAGATCTTATGAGCATATCCCGTCCAATTGCTTGTCCCTTTGACAAAGATCTATTTAAGTAATATATCAGCTTGTTCTGATGACCTTAATCATCTAATAAATAGACCTTTGTTGAAAGCTACTTGTCAAATATATCTAGCGGTCTAGAAAAACCGAAAGATACAGCTTGTTTGGTTTCTCACCAGTCATCACCTCAAATTGGGCCAATTCTTGGTCAGCGAATATTCAAATCGGGGCTCAAACTTCCACACCTTCGGAAGGGATGAGTACAGTTGTTCATTCTCATCCCTTTGAATAAATAATAGGACCCAGGTAGTGAAAGTTTCCAGCCCAAGCGCATATATAATTAAAATGTGTGGGTGTGCCCTTCCTTCTCTCTCACATGAGATTGTCAGATGGGAGTCAATGATGATGCCATGATGGGTGCCAATGGATTCCAATCCTAGGGCTCAAGATTGTCCAATCGCCCTCATTTGACTGAAAACCCTAGAAGAAGCTAATAGAAGCAACCTCTGTAGACTGTAATAGAATTCTTTAATGGATTTAAATAATAAAATGTTGATTGTGCGTGCCCCTTTCAGTCTGATTGATATCACAAAATAATGGCCAATTGATGGATGGATTTCTAGATAACATGGTTGTTGGTCGGTTGCTTTCGCCAACTGGTAATATGCCCTTAAATCCCTATGATGAATGAAATCCATGGATTCATATGGGTTAATGGGTCAACATGGACACATGGTATATATTAAAAAAGAAAAAAAGGACAGCATAATACCTCGGAAAACAACATCAGCCCAAGTTCCTACACAGCTCCAAGACTTCAAGATGGATATCTACTAAGTCAAATATTATATTCCAGTTCATCTAAACTTTGTGTGTACTTTGCATTAAAAGAGTGAAAGCCATACAATGAATGCATCAATGGAACTGCATTCTTCATTCTTTCTGTATATTTATATAGGAATGAGAACTATGTGGATCTGTTTTACTTCCCCTGAAATTCTGGACTACTTTGATGTTGCATACAACTGTTTAGTCAATTGTTTGCTTTGGATTAATGTTATCTGTGTTATAGGCAGTAAAATACTGATCAATTTCAGTTAGTTTTCCAGTAAAACTTACTTAATCTCTTCAAGAAAACGGGTCTAAAGCTGGTTTCCAAGGTTTTCCAGGATTACAAAAATGGGTCCTGGTCCGGGCTTTATTGCCATGCATTCCTTTTTACCTATATATATAGTATTTATATTTATTTATAATATTATATATATAAACGAAAACCGAAGAACCTGTTCAATTTGGAAAAAGGACCCCTAGTTACGCTGTGTTTGGATCGCCAACAAATATTTGGGCCAAGAAAAATACTTATTAAGGTAAAGGGATTACTTGTGAAAAACTATCTTTGTAAAATTTTATAATGTTTGATCACAATCCATAAACAAGTTTGGAAATCAAGGTTATGGGCTGGAGTACTTTAGACGCACTTGCGTTAAAAGAGTTCTATGAAATCAAGCCTTCCTTATTGCCTCTTTTATAGAGATTGGTTTTCCACAAAGTAGAAAGCCATGATCTCATTTTTGTCACTAGATTTTCACAAAATTTTACTTTCCTTTTATCCTTACCAACAACCGAAGTAACTGTTTTCATCCAACCAAAGATTACTGTATAGGTCCACTCTTTTTTATACTTGAAAGTTTCTTACACCATTTCCTGTTCCTTGCCGCTAGACCATGGCAAGGACAAAGCCTCATACCCAAATTCCGTGTCCCGGTTTCAAGATTGAAGCCATATATTATAACCTTTTTTTTTTTTATGTCAAACTCTATAGAAGTAGGTGCGCACGGGCAGGAATTCAACTTTAGGAGAAATTGTATTTGAAGCATGGTCTAGCAGCACTGGCACTGTGGCACACATTTGATTAATTGCCCCACTTGGGCCTATCAGCCAGGCCAGACCCTAGGTTCAAAGCCATCCTCTCTCTCTCTCTCTCTCATTTTATATACAGCCCAAGTCTATAACAACACTTAGATCAATCCAAGTTCCAATTTCAAGCTTTCGAGGTATAGCTGAATGAACATTATGTTATTCAATTTACAAGCTAAGTGACAATCCCCTTGGCTCACTGAGAACAATTGCAAAAAAGATAAAGCTTTTCGGCCTGATAAGTCAGACTAGACATTGACCCGTTTATGTCATAAAACATGAAACAATCCTAGGATGGTCCATTGGCTGGTAAGTTGAATATGCTTCTGGATGGGTTCAATAAAATCATATGCTCAGGATCTGCTGCTCGCACAGCTGCGTATCAGTTATTCCATAATCAATCACGAATGAACACGCCAACATTTCATGCACATCAAGCTTATATGCCAGTGTACAGAACATTGACATATTCACTTGATATTAGTTACGTAGCATGTTGTGAGCACTGAGCACTGAGCAGCAACAGATCCGGGAATGTGAACAGATACGTGAGACAATTAGCTTTGATTTTTTTTTTTGGCTTTTGTTTATAGGAATAGACATGGAAGACAGAGTGTGCAGCTTGAGATAACCAAGGTTCAAGGTAATGATAATCGAGAGTTCCAAGTTCCAAACAAATGGAACTCCCTTTTTGGGGGTAATTTGAGTTCAGTCCACAGAATTTATAATGCAATGGAACGGTTCAGGTCAATGTCAGGGGGAGGATTCCCAAGGGGGTGGGGATAAATACATTTAGGAAATTAATAAATGAATTCTGAGGTGGACCATAAAAAGGCCTTTTATTATTATGTTTTCATTTTGACCTCTTATCAATTGAAATAACAGGTCATAAATTATTTTATAAAGCAATCAAAATCACTAAAAATCTGTTTGGATCACAATTGAAATTCGAATCAGAATCAGAATCGAAATGGTCTATTTCTATAGTCTGTTTGGTTGAAACAGAAATGAGAATGAAAATTGGAATAAGCAAGAATGGAATTTCATTCCCAAGGGAGGGGTAGGGAATGGTCATTCCCTCAAATAGGGGAATGTCTCCTAAGAACATCAGTGAACCCCCCCCCCCCCCCCCCCCCCCCCCAAACAGTACACATCATACGGTGAGGTGGAGATGATGGACATTTTTTTGGAATAGAGCAAGAAACATAAGTGTTATGATACGATAAATTCCACTATCATACTAGAAGAACTTATACCCAATCAACAGGTGGTATTCATCAAAATTCATGGCGATGATTTAATTGGTCAATTGGTCAAAACTGTACAATTAGACAAGCCCAATAGCCCATTTGGAAAAAAACTTGAAATTTTGCATCAGGAAAAAAACTTTTAAAATAAATGTCATCTCAAAGTGGGTTTGGAGAAGAGGCACTCAAGATATGTCATCATCTGCCGCCAATGCTACAGTACCCAAATGAGACTCGGAGTACAGCTACTTGAATCAAAAAGCTCAAAAACTCGTTGAATGCTTGAATTACACTTGCAAAGTAAAAACACTGAGAAGAAAACAAAATTGCATAATACTTACAAACCCCAGAAACAATAAGAAACTAGAGCTAATAGTCATCGCAAATACATGTAATGCCCTCGAAGATCGCTTGGATCGACATAGAACAAAATCTTTCATGAGGCTCTTGATAGGGTTTCTTGAGAGGTGTTGTAATTGAAGCTGTTCAAAGCCTGATTGGTAAACAAGTGGGCATTGAAAACAAAACTTCCATCTCAGAAACTTCTTTCTAGAACAACTTCAAGTATTTACTGAAACAACTTTCTCAATCTTTCAGCAGAATTGGCTGCTCTCTTATTGGTAGGCTCCAGAACTAGTGCATATTTGAAATCTGTAAAGAACAAACATATCATCATATGAATTTAATCATTTAATTAGATAGTCAGAGGGAAACACTCAAGAAGCATTTGCTCCATGCAGACAGCCCTTTGGAATCCAGTTCTTCCTATATAATGGATCTACTATAGATACCTAGAATTCTACAAATTATCATGCATTTACTTCGTACATTATTATCCTCCTACTGTTTAATACCAAACATATAATGCATCTATGCGTGAGAACCTATGCATAGCATCAAATAGTAGAACAAGTTTTAAGATAGTAGACTTACCTTCAATGGCCTCCTTATAATAACCAAGCATCTCCCGTGCTGTTCCTCTTCGTAAATATGCCTTTACATTCTAAACAAACAAAAATAAGTAGATTAGCAAAGCAAAAGTAAATGTCAAAATGTAGTAGAGTTCCAATTTTAAAGAAAAGAAAACTTCTTGAAGACTAACATGATATTTCTTTTTCTTATTAACATGAGTTTTTCTTTTTTTTTTTTTTAATTTCAACAATGAAACCCAAGTATTTTTCTGTACATACCTAGATCAAGTATTATTAAAGCCCCATAATTTAGTATTATATACACAAGGCACCAAGCACCTTAGTTTCAGAAAACCGACTTCCAGTAACTGAGATTTACAAGACACCTCAAAACTAACAGATCTTGCTGTGCCCACAATGGCACACAACTTGCAGAATTGTAAAGATTCTATAAAACCTTTAGTTTCATAATATAGACTTGAAACCAACAGATCCTTCTTTGTGCACACTAGGCACAAAATGGATAATCAATAGGCTTCAATTTGAAGCTCAACAAAAAAACCTCAGCACTCAGCATTCCTAAACATGGTATCACAAGAGGGGGAAAAACTCGTATCCTAAACTTTCAATGTTGGAATAGTGGACAACTGTGGAGACCTGCATATTTTGCACAAAGTACCACATATCAAGGTATTACAGCATCTAAAAGTGTTCTTTTTGATAGCATGCTCATCTTTATGATGCAAACGAATTTATTTAAAACTTTTTAAAATCCCTTATTTTAAACTACCAATATGAAATTAACAAATGGTAGAGTTCAAGTAATGTTAAAAAAGAGGGTAATGTGGGATTATAAAATGTTTAAGGGACATTTTTTGTCTAAGAAATATCATTTACTTCCTTGAACCATGTTTGGAGGTAGCATGACTGCTGAAGCTTACAGGGACATTTTCACCCTTCAGTGCTAGCATTCAGAGGTATTACCAAACTAGACTCAAATCAGTGGAAAGCAACTTTTTCCATGATTAGAGGTCAAATAGATGCTACAAAACACCACCTAAGTTTGATTTCCTGGCTCCCATGTTCAGTCCCTCTAGATAGCATCTACAAATGCATCATATGATACAACAAAATAATCACGTAATTAGTACCATACTAGTTTTATAATGACAATGAATATAAGGCCAGCATGATTGCAAAGACAAGTCCTATATCATACGGATTTGCAAGTTTCAATCCACTAACATATTTGTGAACTAAGAAGCCCAAAAACGGATATGGGTATGGACATGGATTCAGATCTGGGAAACAGGATGACACCCATTTCTTGAGAACCAGAACACAATTACAGATATCATTTCCAATACTTATATCTTGCAAAAACATGTAAAAAAACTTGCAGTACATGATTTTATAAAAAGCAGAGGATCCCTCAAAACAGAGAAAGCTTTAGAAAAAGTAGAGCTGTTCCCATCTTTATGTACTGTTTGTATAATGAAATCTGTGTCAAAATAATGCTTTGCCAAAGATTACAGAAACGCCGGCACTTAAAAGTTCAAATCTATAGACTCCAAAAGATTAGAAATCTTTCAATGTTGGCAATAACCACTTCTCTTGGGACTCAACTGTTGAAAACTCTGTTGTTTCACTCATGCCAGATACCCCAACATAGTGAAAGAGGAGCCAACTTGCACAAGATAACTCCCCCTTGTGCTGAGTCCAGCTCATGGCCAAGAAGATATAAGTATATTAGATCCTTCGGGATTACCTACTGTCTCTTAAAAAGCTTTAGCATATGCACCCAGACGGTAGATTATTTACTGATTTTGATTCCAAATTAACGAAGTTCTAAATTCCTTATCCAAACAAACAATGCAACCACCAGATTATTTACTGACTTCTGATTCCAAATTAACATAGTTCTAAATTCCTTGGCTAGGAATTGGGAACTGAACTAATTATTTGGAGAAGACTCAGGTACTAAGGTTCTGGAACTAGAGTAGGAACGGGAGATTTGGCTGTGGTTTGTGGGGGATCTATAGAGGAACTCCAGAGCAAAGAGGATGTAGGAACAAATCAAGCACAAACACAGGGTGTCTGTAATTGGGGTTTGGATCTCCAAAATGAGCTTAACTTAGGTTCGGTTGAGGAACAGATCCTTTCAGCTGTACAGGTTGCCTCTGGGAAGGAAGGTTTTCACCTGGCTCAGGGAGCCTCTTCCCCACTTTTTTCCTCTCCTTGTCTAGGGATGGCAATTTTCCCCATCCCCGGCGGGGACCCGACTACCCCGACTCGATGGGGTCAGGGATGGGGATTGAGGTCTGCGCCCCGCCCCCAACCTCGATTATGTATATATATATATCAGAACATATTTAAAAATTATTTATAATTTAAAATTTTTATTTATTTTTCAAATAAATATTATTATCTAAAAAAAAACGAGGATTCAGGTTCCCACGGGAAACCCATCCCCATCGGGGATCGGGGATGGAGGACAAATTTTATCCCTGGCAAGGATCGAGGACAGGGATGGGGGTTAACTTCATAATCGGGGTCGGGGACGGGGAATATGATCCCCACCCCGAACTGTTAGTGTCCGGTCTGCCTGTTAGACTGATAAGAGTCAAGGAAGAGAAAGAGAAGAGAGGAGAGAGAGAGAAAGGAGAAGAGCAGAGGAGAAACAAGGAGAAAGGATTCTAGTTCGAATGAGAGAAAAAGTTCACTCTCCCATTCGGCCAGATGTATTTTATATTACTAAAATAATGTGGAAAAGTCACATATGCCCCTACTTAAGTTAGGGACATTAAATCTAACATAAACTTACACATCAGCACCTAAACACAAGCACAAAAACAAAATTACCCCTACATACTCGACACTAACACTCCCCCTCAAGCTGGAGAGTATATATCATATAATCCCAACTTGTTACATATGTAGTCCACTCTCCCTCGACTCAACCCTTTAGTAAACAAATCTGCCCACTAGTTCCCTGTGTTGACATATGCAGTGTCTATCACTCCACTCAACACCTTCTCTCTAACAAAGTGACAGTCAACCTCTATGTGTTTGAGTAGAGAAAATGTGAACTGCAGCTTGATTGTCACAGTAGAGCTTCATTGGAGTATCAACAGTGTATCCCATCTCCTGTAGAAGGTTCCTTAGCCACACTAATTCACAAGTAGTATGTGCCATATCTCTATATTCTGCCTATGCACTGTTTCTTGCCACAACTGTCTGCTTCTTGCTTTTCCATGTCACCAGATTACCCCCAAGAAAAGTGCAATAGCCTGTGGTAATCTCCTATCAGATACAGAACCAGCCCAATCTGAAGGGATAAGAGATCCATCATATGGATGGCCGGACCCTGCAGGAAGGTTGGGCGAAATTTCAAAAATTTCTCTCCCATGTGGGAATCACATTCCCTATTTTAGAAAACCGCATTTTCAAGGATCAATCTTGAAACCAAACTGGACCAGATCTGAAACCAAAAGGTAGGAGGGGGATATACCTGATATGGAGTAACAGTAACTCCCAACAAAGGTGTTCACGCCCAAGGAGAAAACCAAAGACTGCTCCCACTGAAAATGACACAGTGTGAGATGGAGCATAATCAATAGGATGGCTCTTCAGCAAGAATGTGATGGAGGGCTGGTGAGCACGACTTCAAATTACCTTTTCTACCAAAAGGTAATATCAAGAACCTTTCTTGATCACTCCCACAGGTGGAGATCGAACTGACAAGGGCGGCAAGAGCAGGAAAGAAGAAGATAGTGCAATCAAACTGTGTTGTCTCTCTCTGGAAATCAACAGTCTGTTAGATGATTTTTGTTGTCCTCTAAGGGTTCGCCCTGCTCTCCTATTTATAGCCTTAAAGAGAGGTTCTCCTAATCCCATTAGGAGTTTCCTAATCCAAATCTTGTATTTGGATCTGGACTCTCTTTAAGAGATAAGGATAATCCCTTATCTTATCTACAGATAAAGATCAGCCCTCCTAATCTAATTAGGAGTTTCCTGATCCAAATCTTTATTTGGATCTGGACTCTCTAAGTGGATAGGGACAATCCCTTATCCTATCTACTGATCTAAATCCCAGAACCGCCCTCTTTTAATTAATCTCATTAAGCCAGTTCGAATTGGGCTTTAAGCCCATTAAGTCCATCTGCTCACTTAGCCTCCTAACTGTTGCCCAGTAAGCCCATTAAGTCCATCTGCTCACTTAGCCTCCTAACTGTTGCCCAATTGGTTATCCTTGTATGGCGTGGGACCCAAACATTGATCTACACATCAGCCACATGGGTTCAGCCCAGCCTTTGTTATAAGGCCTGGCCGAATTCATTGTAGGAAACAGTGAACCCCTGAGTCCATCACCATGGGCTCTTAATGGGCCCAACATTTACACTAAATGGTCATTGGGTCAAGCCACCTTATAAAAACCCAAGGACTGTGGGCAAATGCAAAATTAGCCCATCAAGTATTAACCTCAATGGTTTTACACTTAACCTCTTAGCCCATAATGATCAAACACTGCCCGACAAGAGAAGACCTCTCCCTCAACTACAAGGTACAATGTTGCACTCTCTATTCACATGGATCCCAGGAATTAAAACATTTTGCAAACATTTTGAAACCAGAATATATATATATACATACGATCATTCACTTTGTCCGACAAAGGGGCTGATCCTATCACTATGATCACCCACTCAGATGAATTCTCGGACTGTCCCAACATACCCAGGTTTTGACCCCCTCTAAGGATCTTACTGATTGGCATATCAAAGATAGCCCAATCCGACACCTAGTGTAGTATCATAATCGAGTCTAGGGGTTAGGTGTAGCATTCCAGTTTTGCCCATCTATCTCCAAGGTCCAGGGCAATACTGTAATTCTGGTCCGATTCAGGGTTTCAAGAAAACTCACACTGCATGTACCTCAGGTCTCACCCTGGCAGCTGAGACAAGCCACCCCAACCAACTTGGCGGCACATCAGTGTCAGCCTTGGCAAGATAAATCTCCCCAGATCTATCCAACGACTGTGAAGATTCTAAACTAACACAAGTCTCATATATGTCCAGTTTAAGGGTATTACACAGAAACACACCATAATAACATGAATCAAATATGTACTTTATTCATTTACATTAAATGTCATAATGTACATCATTCTGATTGGAGCTAAGGGCATACACTGTCTAACACAATCAGCATCAGTATATCCTTCTATTTAAGTTTTCTACCACTTCTGTATATCAAACCGTGACTAGGAGCCCCTTTAAATACCTCACAATCCTTATAACCGCATCTCAATGTGGAACCAGAGGTTTCTGCATGAACTGGCTTACCACACTAACTGCAAATGAAATGTCTGGCCGAGTGATGGTTAGGTAGTTCAGCTTACCTACCAGTCGCCGGTATCTGCCAAGGTCTTCAAACACTGCACCCATATCACTGCTCAGCTTAGTGTTTGTTTCCATAGGAGTTTCAGCTGGTTTAGCACCTAACAAACCTGTTTCTTCAAGCAAATCAAGAGCATATTTCCTCTGACACAAGTTAATACCATGCTTGGACCTTGCTACTTCTATCCCCAAGAAATACTTCAATTTACCAAGGTCCTTTGTCTGAAAATGATCCTGCAGAAAGATCTTCAACCTGCCAATGCCCATTTTATCATTCTCGGTAATGACAATATCATCTACATACACCACTAATAGGATCTTCCCTGCCTGAGAGCCATGACTGAAGACGGAATGGTCAACTTGGCACTATTTCATACCAAGCTTCTTTACTACCTCACTAAATCTACCAAACCATGCTTGAGGAGACTGTTTAAGCCCATAAATGGCCTTCAGTAGCCGGCACACCTTACCATCCTCCCCTTGAGCAACAAACCCTGGTGGTTGCTCCAATATAGACCTCCTCGAGCAGATCACCATGCAAGAAGGCATTCTTGATATCAAGCTGATAGAGGGGCCAATCATACATCGCATCAAGAGAAATCACAACACGGACTGAACCAATCTTAGCAACCGGGGAGAAAGTCTCTGTGTAATCAATACCATAGGTTTGGGAATACCCTTTGGCAACCAATCTAGCTTTCAGCCGCTCTACACTACCATCAGGTAAGTACTTAACCGTATAAACCCACTTACAGCCGACAACTTGCTTACCAGGAGGAAGAGTGGTGAATTCCCATGTATGATTATGAGCCAAAGTTGAGAGTTCTTCCATCGCACGACACCATCCTGGAGAGGCAAGGGCTTCCTGGACATCCTTAGATATAACAACAAAGGATAACAAAGAGATAAACTGGCGATGGGAAGTGAAAAGGTGAGTTAGTGAAACATAATTAGAAATAGGATGAAGGGTACAACTGCGCTTACCTTTCCACAAGGCAATGGGAAGATCAAGATCAGATACTGGGGTCAGGGTTGGTGTGGTAACAACTACCGGATCTGTCGACGATGATGAAGCTAGAGGAGGTGCCGGTACATGTGGGCGATATGTATACACGTGATGGATCGGTGGTCGTTCAACAGGTGGTGGCACCGGAGGCAAAGACTTGGTCACTGCGAAAACAAGAGAAACAGAGTCCACAACTGGAAGAGGAAGGGGAGGAGGTGATGAGAAGGAAGAAACATCACCGGACCCCAAGAAGAATGGAGTAGACTCAAAGAAAGTAACATCAACACATACAAAGGAAGGTTGAGAGCTAGGGTGATAACACTTATACCCTTTCTGAGTCCGGGAATAGCCAAGGAAGATGCACTTAATAGACTGTGCATCTAACTTGTCCATTCCTGGCCCCAGATTATGAACAAAACAAACACATCCAAAAACTCGAGGAGAGAGAGGAAAATGAGACAAGGTAGGAAACAGTGTGGTGAATGGGGAATGACCATCAAGGATAGACGTGGGCATCTGGTTAACCAAGAAGCAGGAAGTAAACATTGCATCACTTCAAAAGGATTTGGGAACATTCATGTGATGCATGAGGGACCAAGCTGTTTCCAAGAGGTGACGATTCTTCCTCTCAGCCACCCCGTTTTGTTGTGGGGTGTAGGTACATGAAGTCTGATGGATAATGCCATGTTGGTCTAGGTAGTCCTGAAATGATGACGAGAGATATTCACGACCATTATTAGAACGAAAAATTTGAATGTGAACACCAAATTGGTTGCGAATCTCAACATAAAACTTTTGGAAAATAGTAAACAATTCACTTCTTTCTTTCATTAAATAGAGCCACGTCATCCTTGAATAATCATCAACAAAAATGACTATTTATATCCATTGTATGACATCACTTTATAAGGACCCCAAACATCTGAATGAACCAAAGAAAAAGGACTCAATACACGATTATCAACTCTAGGACTAAAGGGAACACGATGATGTTTCCCCAACTGACACGACTCACAATCCAAAACAGAAAGATGACTCAATGAAGGAACCAAAGACTTCAAAACTTTCAATGAAGGATGGCAAAATCGACAGTGCCATTGGAGAGGAGAGAGGGACGATTGGAGAGTTGTTGACGTACTTCCACCACCATAAAGATAATACAATCCACCAACTTCATGCCCTCCACCAATCTTCATCCTCGTCTTGATATCCTGAAAAACACACGAAGAGGGGTAAAAGGTAATGGAGCAATTAAGAGACTTGGTCAACTTACTAACAGACATAAGATTAAAAGGAAATTTAGGGACATACAAAACTGAGGATAGGGATACAGGGTCCAAGTCAACATTACCAACACCACAAATGGAGGATGTAGAACCATTAGCAAGGGTAACAGATTGTGATGTTGAGCAATGAGAGAGGGAAGAAAACACACCTGAAGTTCCAGTCATGTGATCGAAGGCTCCAGAACCAATAATCCAGGGATGGGGTGTGGATACCAGACAAGCCATACATGAGTGTGCGAGAGTGGCCGTGTTCTGCTGAGATGTGGCCTGTACTAACCTCTCATACTCATCGCAGGGAATACTCATCTTCTCCTTCCCAATAACATCTATGGATGTAGGAGGTACCTGATCGGCTAAATGGCTCTCCTGTCTAAAGCTACTGTCACTAGTCATGGCATGATTGACCCAAGTTGAAGGTGGACCATGCAAGTCATAGCAATAATTGATGGTATGTCCATCCATACCACAATGTGTACACCTCCTTGGACCTGAACTACGTTCTCTGCCACGGGCTCCCCCTTAATCTCGACCTCCAGTACGACCACCACCACGGTTATATGTAGGTCCACTACCACCACTCCGGCCATATGCCGGTTCACTACTACCACTATGGCCAGACTAGGCTCCCCGAGCTCCACCTCTAACACCACGGCCTCTGGATACTGCTAGGGCTGATCTATCGAAAATATTAGGGTTCTCGGTAGATCCAATGGAAATCCTCCTGAGTCGAGCAAACACCTCTTCTAAGGAAGGGAGAGCTGACCCTCCTAGTATATGAGCCCGCACTGGTTCATATTCAGATTTCAGCCCCACCAAAAACCGAGTCACATCAAGTTGTTCTCTTTGTTGTTGCTGAATTTGGACATCAGAAGTGAGGGGGTGATAAACATTCAATTCATTACGAATGTTTCTCATACTAGCATAGTACTCCTCAAGAATTTGATTACCCTGTTGCAAATTAAAGTATTCCTGGTACAACTGATATACTCTGGTTGTGTTGTCTTAACCCGAATACAAATTCTTAGCATGGTCCCACACTTCTTTGGCAGTATCAAGAAACATGAAATTTACACTAATCTTGGGTTCCATACTATTCCATAACCATGTGATGATCTATACATCTGCCTGCTCCCAATCATCATACTCAGGAGAATCGGTGGAAGGTTTTTCATCCCTTATGTGCTTCACCTTCTTCTTTGCCTTAAGAAAGACTTCTACAAATTTGGCCCAAGGTACATAATTGTCTCTATTCAGCTTAATGGAGGTCATTTGAACATTCAGGTAGTCAGTAGGGACCATCACACTAGTCTTGCTATCACTGTTGTCTCTCATTGCTGAATTCGGCAAACTGCACACTAGATCACACTACACCCTGATTTCAGCACTTACTACTGCTGCAAATTGCACTCTTTACACCACAAACCCAACTCCACGACTGCCTGAAACTTCCCAACACTGTTTGAGGAACCCCCCCCCCTTCGAATCACACTAAAGGGTGCACAAAGCCTAGCACACTACAATCTGAAATCCCACCATACAGTCTGAAATAGACTTCTCATTTGATTCACACCCAAAAAAAATGCATAAAACCTCTTACCTGATCACCGAAAATCAGACCACACAAGACACCCACTGCACCACACGAATCAGCCCTCTTCTCTTCATCGATTAGGGGAGGGCTTCTTAGAAACTGCAGCAACCAACCACAAACACCACAACTGGAGGCATAGAAACCTCCAAGGGAAGAGGACAATCACTCCTTTTCAGCCCTGTCCCTTATCACTAGCTGATGGCAAAGAAAATAAGAGAAAACCCTAGGCTGGGTGCGCAGATAACAGAATTCTGGGCAGATCCGGTTTGCTCAGTTCAGCTCTGATACCATGTTAGTGTTCGGTCTGCCCGTTAGACTGATAACAGTCAAGGAAGAGAGAGAGAAGAGAGAAGGAGAGAAAGAAAGAAAGAAAGAGAGAAAGGAGAAGAGCAGAGGAGAAACAAGGAGAACAGATTCTGGTTCGAATGAGAGAAAAAGTTCACTCTCACATATGCCCCTACTTAAGTTAGGCACATTAAATCTAACATAAACTTGCACATCAGCACCTAAACACAAGCACAAAGACAAAATTACCCCTACATACTCGACACTAACACCCGCCCCGTTGTCATTCCTATCCCTGTCCCCCTGTCACCCCTACTATGTGCTAACCCCCTTTTGGCTTTGCAGATCCAATCTTTGAAACCTCACCTGTTGCGGATATTGATCCGAATGTGACAAAAAAGGGAGGAGGAGGTGGAGGTTTGGATTTAGAGAAAAAGGAGATTATGGACTTGATCCTAAGAAATTTAGCCACCTTAGTTGATTTGGAAGAGCAAGAGAACAGAGTGGAGGTGCAGGGGATCACTTTAGATTCGGTAGACAGAGGAGGAGAAGTTGATCTAAATAATAAAAAGAAGGCAAAAAAACAGTGATCCACCCAAAAAGGAGCAGAAACCAAATATCTTTGGAAAAGAGCCCACTAAGCTGAAAGTCTGTCTCAGGAAGGATGTGGGAGGAGATGGGTTGATAACCACAAGAGGGAGAAAAAGAGAGGAGATCAATAGTTGGAGGAAAAGGGTTGGGTTTGTTCAAATTGTGTTATGAAGATTCTTTGCTGGAATGGAAGGGGTTTAGGGAGTGCAAAAAAGAGGATAAGGAGCAGATGTTCTAATGTTACAAGAAACAAAGCTTTCAGAATTGAACAGAAGATGGATAAGGAGCATTTGGAATAGTAGAGGGATGAGCTGTCCTTTACTCCATCCTGGGGTGCTTCTGGTTGTATACTGATGTAGAAGAATGAGCAGGTGGAATGTCAAGAAGAATTGGTTGGACAATTTCCAGTGTCAATAAAAGCTATAAAAGTGAGTGATGAAAGAGTGGGTTTTAACGAATACGTATGGCCCTAACTCATATAAAGACAGGGACCTTTTCTAGGAGAAGCTAGCTGCAATTGGGGGTTTGTGGGAGGGACCTTGGTGTTTGGGTGAAAACTTCAATGTTATAAGATACACAAGTTAAACAAATGACCCAAACCAAATTATAACCACCGAGTATATGCATGTGTGTTTATGGATTCCTTAGAGCTAAAAGAACCCTCTTGCTGCAAGCTTCCTTTACCTGGTCCAATTTGCAAGAAAATCAAGTGTGCTCCAAATTGGATAGATTCCATTTCTCCATTGATTGGGAGGAGTTGTGGGAAAACCTAGTTTTGAAAGCACTCCCTAGGGTAACCTTTAACCAATGTCCTTTGTGTCTAAACTAAGAGAACCTAGGGGCTCCACACCTTTTAGATTTGAAAATATATGGTTGGAAGTTCCAAAGTTTATTGAAAAAATAAAAGAATGGTGGGTGGAAGGTGGAAGCAAAGCAAGGAATAGAGGAATGGAATAAAAAAGAATTTAGAAGACTAGAAGAAACAAAGGAGAGAATTATTAAAAGGATTGAGGAGTTAGACCAAAAGGAGGCCTGAAGAGAGTGCAGTGTAGAAGGAAAGATTAGAAAGATGGAGTCTAAAAGTGGAACTAGAGAAGATTTTTAGGAAGGAAGAAATATCTTGGAGACAAAAATCAAGATGTAAATGGATTTTGGAGGGAGATGGTAATACAAAATTCTCACACTAAGTGGCAAATGGGAGAAGAAAAAACATGATCTCTAGCATTGAGATTGAAGGTTACTTTGGAGGAGGAAATTGTCAAGAGTTTTGTGCGTCATTTTAAGTCAATATTTTCCTCCATAGGAGAAAGGAACCTAAATGTGGGGGAGTTGGATTGGATTAGAGTGTCGGGAACCCAACTAGCCCTCTCAGAAAGAAGTTTCAATGTGGAAGAGTTCAAGAAGCAATTTTCTCAATGGAAAGATCTAAAGCTCCAACACCTTATAGTTTCTAAATGGCTTTCTAGCAGACTGTTGGGAAATCATAAAAGATGATTCAATGGATGTTTTTGTTGAGTTCCATCATAAAAGGGAAATTTCACTAGGAGCAAATGCAACCTTCCTAGCCCTAGTGCCTAAGAAAGAGGCCAAAACTCCAAAGGACTATAGACCTAAAAGCCTTGTGGGGATCCTATACAAAATCATTGTTGAAGTCTTGGCAAGAAAGATTAAGACTACTCTAGCTTTGGTAATCTCCCAAAATCAAGGAGACTTTGTAGAGGGGAGACAAATAGTGGACCAATTTTTTGTGGCAAATGAGTGTGCGGCAAAAAGGAAAAGCAGGGAGGGAAAAACCTAATCTACAAGTTGGACTTGAAGAAATCCTATGATATGGTGGATTAATCCTTCCTTTTGGTTCTACTAGAAAAAATTGGCCTAGGAGAGAGATGGAGAAAGTAGATCAAAGGTTGTAGTAGTTCGGCACATTTCTCGGTACTGATAAATGGAGTGGCTAAGGATTTTTTTTCCCAACTAAAAGAGGTCTAAGGCAAGGATTGGAGGATTGGTAGAAATGAAGTTGTTGTGACTCACTTGCAATTTGCAAAAACATAAACATTTTTTGTTAGGACTATGATGAACTCAATATGAAAAATTTTAAAAGCTTTAGGGGTCATTTGTCAAGTCTTTTTGGGAAGATCTTCTGGTAACTCTGACAGTCAAAAGACGCATTGAGCCTTTACATTAAGATTTGAGCAGCTTGAAGCTCGTTTGGTTAAGGCATGTCTTTTTGCATGTCTTTCCGCACAAAGACGAATAGAAAAAAATGCAAAAGCTCCATTTGGAGCTTCCCGAAAATCACCCATTTTGGGCTTCTCGCATCTTTTTGGCGCGTTGGCTTTTGACGGCTAGATCTACTGCAAACCAAACGAGAAAAGACCAAATCGCGGTCTATCGAGCTTGTAAATAGCCGACAGACTATGTAGAAAGACGCACCAAACAGGACCTTAATCAATAGTTTCTAAAGGATCTCAAAGTTAAAAGTCAATTGGAAAAAGAGTTTTGTGGCAGGAGTTAACATGGGAGAGGAAGACATTCAGTTGATGGTGGGAACACTAAGCTGTGAGGTGAAAATTTGGCCCCTACAATACCTTGGTATGCCATTGGGAGGAAACCTGAGAGCAGATAGCTTATGAAAACCAATTGTAGAAAGAATTGTTAAAAAGATATCTATGTGGAAGAGAAGCTAATCTCTATGGGAAGAAGAATCACTTTGATCAAATCTACCCTAGCCAATTTGCCCACTATTTGTCCACTTTTAGAATCTCGGAAAAAATAGCAAGACAGCTAGAAAAAAAATTGGCAGTAAATAAAAAAGGAAATTTATTAAGAAAAGAGTGCAAAATGGTGATAAGAAATCACCAGCCATTAGAAAAAAAAAAAATCTCTTACAACATCTCTCTCAACCTCCAAGGACAACAAAAAACAAAAACATACAATAACAGAAATCTCAACTAAAATCAAACTCTTCCCACAAAGCCCATTTGCCCCCTCCACAATCTAATCATCTCAATAGGTAAAACATCCTTACTATAATCATTCATGGAGAGTGGGAGACGAGAGAGAGGGAGAAAGAGAAGATGAGGGAGATACGATTGAGAAGGAAAAAAAGATACTACTGGCTGCTGCCAATTCTCTATTTATATTAACTTAATAAAAAGAATAGAAATTACAAGTATGCCCTTGGTGGCACACCCTAGAGCCAAGTTGTTCCTTGGAGTTGACATAAGGGTTGCTGGCGATGTTTGTCCACTTCAATGTGCTTGGTCCTCTCATGTAGGACAGGGTTGCTGGCGATGTTTATTGCAGCCTTGTTGTCACAGTAAAGAGACATAGGACTATGAATAACAACTCCAAGCTCCCCTAGAAGATTCTTTAGCCAAAGGACTTCAGCCACCCCATGTGCCATAGCTCTATATTCAGCTTCAGCGCTTGACCTCGCTACCACACTTTGTTTCTTGCTCTTCTAGGTCACGAGATTTCCTCCAACAAATGTGCAATACCCACTTGTGGACTTTCTGTCATCCACAGCTCCTGCCCAATCAACATCTGTAAAGACTTCCACCTTTAGGTGATTGTGTTTACCGAATAGTAGACCTGTTATGGGATATTTCTTCAAGTATCTAAGAACACTCTTCGCTGCCTCCATGTGTGGTTTCTTAGGAGAGTGCATGAACTGGCTTAGGACCCCAACGGAATAGGCAATGTCTGGACGGGTCATGGACAAATAAATCAGCTTTCCTACTAACCTTTGGAACTGTTTCACATCTTTCAGAGGTTCACCAACACAGTCACCTAACTTGTGGTCAACATCCATGGGAGTATCTGCCGGCCTTGCACCTAATTTGTCTGTATCCTGTAATAGATCAAGGGTGTATTTCCTTTGAGAGATAAAGATACCCTTTCCTGAGCGAGCAACTTCAATCCCAAGGAAATACTTCAGGGGACCTAGATCTTTCACTTCAAATTTAGATGCAAGGAATTGTTTCAATTTTTGTATCTCTGAGCTCCAACTTCCTGTAATGATGATATCATCCACATACACTATCAATATAGCAACCTATTCCTGACATCTCTTCACAAAGAGTGTATGATCAAACTAACACTGTTTGAAGCCCATCTGTTGAATCGCCATGTGAAACTTACTGAACCAAGCTCTGGGAGACTGTTTTAAGCCATAAAGAGACTTTTGCAGCTTGCACACCTTATTTTCACTTCCCTTGGCACAGAATCCAAGGGGTTGAACCATGTATACTTCCTCCTCTAAGTCACCATTCAGAAAAGCATTCTTTATGTCCAGTTGATGCAATTCCCAATCAAAATTAGCAGCTAAGGGCAAGAGAACCCTAATTGAGTTCATCTTAGCTATTGGAGCAAAAGTCTCATCACAGTCAACCCCGTATACTTGTGTGTACCCTTTAGCTACTAATCTTGCTTTATACCTTTCAACTGTTCCATCTGCCTTGCGCTTAACCGTGAACACCCATTTACACCCCACAGGGTCTTTCCCCTTTGGAAGATCCACCAATTCCCAAGTTTGATTTTTGTGAAGAGCATTAATCTCCTCCTTCATGGCATATGTCCATTCAGGGTATTTTAAGGCTTCTACAACATTTCTGGGAATAGGGATGCAATCAACTGCAGATAGGAATGCTCGGTATGAGGGGGAAATGTGATCAGAGGAGACAAAATGGGTAATGGGGTGTTTGGTAGTGCATGACCTGACTCCCTTTCATTGAGCAATAGGAATGTCAAGGTCATCTACAATAGGAGTAGGGTTAGGGAGTGGACTTACCTCCTAGGAGTCTAACGGTGTCAGTTGCTCAGTGTTTGGCTGCTCCACATCTCTATCACATCGCTGATCTCTATGGCGTGTACGTTGGAAGACACGAAAGGGAGCAAGGTCCGGAATAGAAGGAAGAGATACCTGAACCTGATTCTCCTCTTCCACACTACTACTCTCCCCCTGAGGAGAAGCAGGGAAGAATGACTCAGACTCAAAGAAGGACACATCCATAGACACAAAAAACTTACGACTAATGGGATCAAAGCATCGATACCCTTTTTGAGAGGAGGGATACCCCTTTACACAAGGAATGGACCGAGGGTCTAACTTACCTCAGGATGGAGACAAATCATGGACAAAGGCACGACAACCAAAGACTCTCATGGGAATAGAAAATAAAGGAGACTGAGGGTACAATAACTGATGAGGGGCCATGTAGTTCAGCACTTTGGAGGGCATGCGATTGATGACATAAGCAACTGCAACTTGTTGCTCCCCCTCAGCTATAACCATCACACTTCACCTGCTTTCTTCCGATTGAACAAAGGAGTATACCTTGTGAACCGTAGGCAACTCTTTGCTTCCTAGGATCTAAACCCTCAACGGTTCATATGCAGGGTTCAGTCCCAACAAGAAGGCAAACACGTGTTGTTGAGAGACCAGCTTCCTGTAGGCCTTAGCATCATCATCATGTTTCCACTCTATAGCCTGATAATGATCCAATTCTTTCCATATGAAGGTAAGGGCTGAATAATATGAAGACAAACTACAGTTTCCCTGTTTACAGGTTGAAGATTCAGCTTGTAACTGGTAAACCTTGGCATAATGCCTTTGCTCAGAATAGGTAGTTTTGGCCTGTTCCCAGATCTCACTAGTGGTGTCTGCCCACATAAAGTTCTTCTTCGCATCAAGTTCCATGGCTGCGAGGAGCCAAGACATCACCATATTGTTTTCTTGGTCCCACCTATCATGTTCAGCTGTCTCACCCTTGGGTTCTTTCACCCTTTCATTAATGTAACCAGCTTTACCCCTTGCCGTTACATAGAGTTTTACACTTTTAGCCCACTCCAGGTAGTTCAGACCATTTAAAGGGGTAATTGGCATGGGAAAAATCATGTTTTCACTTCCCATACCAGCTATGTTGCAGGTTGGTGTAACCCTCGATGAGGTTGATTCATAACTCGCCATAGGATACTGCTGAAAACCAGTCCAAACACCACACAACTACACAAAAGCCACAAACAGAAAACCAACCCTCAAGGAATTTACTTCTAGGATGTGAGGAAGAGAACAAGACACTGCTGAAATCAACTCTGAGATAGTTCAGTCATTAAACTAGCCCGGTAATCAGTTCAACACAACCAAGGAAGACATTGCTATCAGTCCGACTGCAGTTCATACAGTCTAACAATCCAACATCCAAGCAAATATATATAACCCAGGAATAAGCCCTTCATACCATTGGCCAAAGAAGACACAAACAAGAACACACCTGTCCAGCACCTGTATGAAGGTGCCAACCTGAAATCAACTTCACAGCATCGAACAGAGAAGGAAGAGAGTCTCTATCAGCATCGCCCTTCTCTGACTAGGGTTTCCTTGGTATTACGACCAAGAAAAAAACCACAGGAAGTGCCACCAGAAATCTGCTAAGGTTTCCGCCAAAAAACCTACTAGAGATTCTCTGTCTTTCACGTCCAAGAATTTATAGAAGGAAACCTTGCTCAAAACAGGAGGGATCGTAGGTCTTTTACAGCCCAGAAAATCTGCTCTGATACCATGTAATCATTCATGGAGAGTGGGAGACGAGAGAGAGAGAGAGAAAGAGAAGAAGAGGGAGATACGATTGAGAAGGAAAAAAAGATACTACTGGCTGCCGCCAGTTCTCTATTTATATTAACTTAATAAAAAGAATAGAAATTACAAGTATGCCACTGGCGGCACACCCTAGAGCCAAACTAATAAGAAAAAAAAAGACAAGTACCTAACTGACAGTATCTTAAGAAGTCAGCCTACTAACAGCAACTATAAAGTAACAATTAAATAAGCCTTACAACACTTACAATTTGAGCACCCAACCTAAACAAATACCAACCTAAAAAGGCCCAACAAAACATGACCATCAACTTGAAAAGAGAACTCTTTAAGTCTCTTACTCGCTTTCTTTGAATCCATCACCATCTTAATGGGCCCAACCGCAAATAGTCTCATTCTCAATCTAGCAAAAAGTCTGACACTTGCACTGTAAGATGGTTGTTCCGACTCTTGAATCTTCTTACAATATTAGAAATCTTTTCAAGAGCATTAAAAATAATAGGAGTATAAAAAATAATGAGGGATTTCTTGTGGGAGCCAGGAGATGAAAAAGAAAGATCACTTGGTAAAATGGGATTGGGAATAAGTGTGTAAATCTAAGAAACAAAATGGAGTAGGGAATTTGATTAAGAGGAACGCAACTCTTCTAGGGAAATGGCTTTGGATATTTCCTCTAGAAGGAGATAGGTTGTGGCATAGGGTCATTGGAAGCATTCATGGTGTAGAGGACAATGGTTGGGATGCAAAACTAGTGCCTCACACTGCTTCAAACCCCCCATGGAAAGAAATATTTGAGGTATTGCCAACCTTTCTTAATTTCAACAGTTTTATTGTAGGGTCTGGGAACAAAGTTTTATTTTTGAAAGACCTCTAGCTTAGGGATTTGCCCGTTAAAATTGCAATTTCCTGTACTTTACTCATTGTCAAACCACAAGGCTGAACCCATTTCTAGATTTGATTTACCATCAAAACATGGGTTAAATTAGAACTTTGGGTTTAGAAGGGGTTTGAGGGATAATGACTGTGATTCCCTTGTTCTACTTTCAAGCTTGGAAAAGGTTTTTTTTTTTTGGACCAAAACTCTTCTGATGGTAGAGTCTGATCTCCCTCCCCTAATGGCCTCTTACCTAGTGCCTCCTTTTTTAACCTTCTTATCCATTCAAAACCTTTGGGGGTGAATTTCCCAATGATTGAAATTTGGTGCAAACCAATCCCTCCTAATGTACAAGCTCTATGTTGGGAAGTGTTCCTTAGAAAGGTTAACACCCGTGACATGCTATATAAAAGAAGGCCAAACAAATGTCTCTCCCCTCATGTGTGCATCCTTTGTAAGGATAGTGGCGAGACCCTTCCTCATTTACTAATCTCCCGCTCTTTTGTGTCTTGCATTTTTGAATACTTTTGTTCTCTCTTTGGTTGCAGTTGCAGATGGGCTCCCCCACAAGATGTGGTCAGTTTGTTCAACTCCAACTTCTTGAGGCAACAAAAAAAAAGAGGAAGATGATTGTGGAGGGCAACAAGAGCAGCATAGGTGTGGACTCTTTGGAAATAAAGAAACCAAAGGATCTTCAATGAGAAAAGTAAGTCTAAGGAGGAAGTGATTGAAGCCATAAAAGTCAAATCTGCACATTGGGTAAAAACAGTGGAACTCTTCAGAGATGTCTCTACAAATGACATAATAAGGAAATGAGCTCAAGTGGCATAAATAGAAACACATAAAGAAAGTGTTAATACTGGAATGGAAACCTCCAGAGTTAAATAAGCTGAAGCTGAACTTAGATGGCAGCTCCTTTGGCAATCCGGAGAGGGCAGGCATAGGGGAAGTCTTTAGAAACCACCAAGGAGTAGTAGTGGCTTTGTTCTCAGGACCAATTGGCTATGGAGAGTCAATTCAAGTTGAAATATTGGCTCTTTTACAAGGATTGAAACTAGCAGTACAAATTGGAATTAGTGAGTTGGAAGTTGAAGGAGACTCACTTTTGGTCATTTGTTGGGCTAAACAAATCAACTCAGCACCCTGAAAAATATAGATTTGCTTTCAGGGAAACTGATCTCCTTGCAAAAAGGTTTAGTTCTAAATTTGGCTGGGTAAAAATGACAGCAAATGTTCTAGATAGACCTACTTTATTTTGGGAAAAGTTGTAACCTGATGTAATCTGGGCTACTGAACTGCTAAAACACTAGTACTTTGTTTCAGTTACTTAAAAATGAAATTAATTTGCTGATCACACACACACACACACACACACACACGCATATATATACTAAAAAGATCCTGGACTGTTGTTTTTGAACCACCCTACTATTACTCATGAGCACTCCACCTCCAGATCTTTGTAATTGAGAAATACCTCCCTAATCTCAGTCCTTGAAGCACTGCTATCAGTTTGGCCCTAGAAAAATATCCTTGGCTAATAGGTCCAACGTATATAACCAGAACAACACCATCACAATTCCTGAAAATTCCACTAATGCATGGGTTTCCTGGATTATCCATGCTCTACTCATCAAAGCTTAATTTTATGAAGTTAAAATCTGGAGGGGACCAATTACTTGGTGCAATGCTCCTGACAGTTGATGAAGAAGAAACACATTACCATCCTCTTATACTGTTATTCCTAGAAAAGAGGTAAAATAGGGAAAGATTTGACCCAATAAGTCCTCTTAATTGAGATTTTCTTTTTTTATCAATAAATGTAGAACTTTATTACTTCAAATGAAAGAATGTATGATGTACATCATGCAAAGCATCCCTTTTGTATAGGCTGACCATTCATCCCTATCCCATTTTCACTATTATACTCTCACTCAAGTTACAATTGTGTCTAAAACAATTACCCCGTGTATGGCTAAAGTGTCAGCCAAACCATTTCCCAATCATTGGATCCATTGAAGCTTGTGTAGAGATAGTTGATAGACTATTAGTGTGTGTGTGGTCCCAGCCCCACACTTTACTTTACTGCTTATTTCCTTTATGTTACAGTTATGGTACTTGGGCCAGTTGGGCCATATTTATTTTCTTTTGTTTTAAGTACGGGTATTAGAGTAATTCTTCTTGTAAAGTCATGAATATAAATAAGATTTAGTGGGGCGGCCAGAATTATTCTATCCACACCCTTTCTCTTCTTTCTTCTCTTCTCTCTTCTTCTCTTCGAATCTAGGTTGACTTCTCTTCTTCTCTCTAAATTACATCAGAAAACAGTCTTTTCTGGTTCTTTATTCAAGTGCTTGGAACCAGCTGACCAGCCAACTGCCTAATTTCTTTCATGGCATGTTTGTATTTCTAGATTCCTTCATTGTGGTTCTTCAGCCACCCCATCACTATCTTGGAATCGTCTTCCACCATTATATTCACTAGGTTGAGTGCCTTTGACATCTTCAGCCCATGTACAATTGATTTCAATTCAGTTCTTAACAAGTCACAATGACTTACAGGTCCTGAGTATAGAGCTTTTTTTTTTAAAGGTACAAGTAATTTTATTCAAGAAGGAAAACTAATTCCTGAATACCCAGCCAATACCTTAATAGGGAAATTTTCACTCACTATTTTATGGTGCCAAATTAATTCCTGAATACCCCACCAAAATCTTAATTAAGATACTTTCAATCGCTACTTTAATGTGGATATCTTCCTCGAATGTTCTTGCATTTCTTTCCGTCCAAACTGACCAAAGAATTGCTTCCCTTGTGCATCTTCACATAAACTTTCCTCTTTTCTTTAATAAAGTATGACATTTACATATTCTAAAATGTTCAAGCTATACAATATACTCTAATTCTACAGGTATTCAATGTTGTATTGGGTATGTATGGTGTCCAATACATGTATGCTAAGAATGATGGTACAGGTATCACAGTTTTTTATCTTACCTTTTTATCAAGAATTATGGCTTTGCTGCAATCTGCCTCAGCTTGGTGATAGCTGTAAGAATAAAATGGAATCGTTACACACAGACAATAAACTGAGAGATGAAGCAAAAACAACTCAAGCTAGTAATACCTCCCCAACTCCAGATATGCTGCAGCCCTATTACTGTAGTATGTTGCATTTTTACTGCTAAGCTTGATTGCTTCTGTATAGAAACCAATAGCCTTCTGCCACTGCTTATCTTTGAAAGCAGCATTGCCCTAAGTACAGAAAGTATCAAATGTTAAATAAGCTAATAGATTCCAAACAAGAAAATAGACTAATTTTCTTTTATTGTCAAAAAAAAATAGACGAAGTACAAAAGAAAAGCATGAGAAGTCAATATACAATTAAGTCAAGTATCTCAAATGCAATTGCATGCATAGTTATGTATCTGGCAAGGAGAAACTTGGCTGTGTATAATCAAATAAGAAGTCCAAGTAAATTATGATGACCACAAAACCAGAACCAGAAACGCAGAAGGCCATACTACAAATTTATAAAAATGTATGGTGTATTAAATTCCAAATACCAGGAAAATATCATGTCAAACTATGAAAAGTGAACAAAAATTAAAACTATAAAGTTCATAATATATATATATATATATATATATATAAAATATCCACATGACACTATCTTTAAGCAGAATTTCACCTCCTCTAGCTCAAGTTCAGTGCATACAGGGTTACAGGTGTCCTGCTCCAGGATTCAACAGCCTTAATGAAATATATAGGAGTTGAAATTTGCCAAACCCCTCAACGATAGGGATCAAATTTTACAGAGAAATTCTCAGGTGGTAGTGGGGATGGATCAAGAACAAAAAGGGAAGGTTCTTAGTAGGAAGTATAGAAGAGCACTATTGTAAGACAAGCAAGGATAGAAAAGTAAGAGAAAAGAAAGAAGAAATTTATCAGCCGAGGCATGCCGGGGACACCGTCTTTAAGCAAAATTTTGCCTCCTCTAGATCAAGTATAGTGCATACAGGGTTATAGGTGTTTTTCTCCAAGATTCAACAACCTTGATGGCTCTCAATAACCATCCACACATAAACATGTTGGGGTGGCTTTGGGTCAGGGTCAGGTTCAGGTTCAGGTCAAGCCAAACCATATTAAGCCTGACCCATTAGCATCCTAAATATGGGTTTGGCTTGACCCAAACCCAACAAACCAAAAGGGAATACTGGACCTAACCCACCCCATTCCATGAATAATATCCATATAGTCAATTAAAGCTAACGGATCAGGTTAAGCATGGGTCAGATTCAACCCAACCCAACCCAAAACCTGATTAAGATTGACCTGGCCCTAACCAAATAGGGTCAGGCCAAGGCAGGTTTTATCACTTAACCCGACCTATTAACATCCCTAGAAGAATTACAAAAGAGCGTTTTCTTTGTGTCTTAAGTCTCAAACATCCTTGGGTATTATAGACTCAATGACACCCGTGAGAATAGACACCAAACAAAGAAAAGCACCACTGAAATATTACGAAGTTTAAAATTAAAAGACATGTTCTAAAAGAGACTTAAAATGTGCTGACAAAAATAGGCGCTTAAAATGAAAGGACATTTAGAATATGAAAAGACAGTTTGAAATTTAAGATAAAAACCATTTAAAAAGTAAATTTTTGGTGCACGTGTACATGCACCCACACCCCACACCAACCTGGCCTGACTCAGCTCGGCTCGACTTAATGCATGTGATAAAGATCTCCCCAACACACACAAGCATGGGAGCAATCATATACATATACTCCCCAATTGGGTCCCTACCCTAGGGAAACCAATTCCTACTAATAAACTCAAGAATCATCTTGATTCTAGCCCCATGAGGGCTCAAGGAATTGGTATAAGAAAAGGGGTGATCAAGGGCCAGACCCGCCCGAGCTTTGAAATTTTGTTATTGAATCCTCTTCTGAGAAAATATGTTTGAATAATATGATTCCATTTACGATACATGATATGAGAGATTAGAATGCTAACAGTCTAGCAGATAGTTTAGAAAAGCAGGGAGCAGAAAGAGAGCAAATGTTTTGGGGTGTTATACCCTGAGGGGAATTGTAATTATTGGGATTCACAGATAGTGATTATCTGAGGTAGCTGCCTATATTGATAGCTAATTATTGTAATCCTGCTTATATTTTCACTAATTAATAAAATATTGATAATTACTGATATAAAAATAATATGATTCCATTTAATTCGGACGATTAAACTCATTTTGACTGGGGCCTAGTTGTGTACTTTGCTCTCCCTTTTTCAATGTTCTTTTATATTAAAACCCTTGGCAGAGTGAGACTTATTTGGGCTATGTGAACCTACTGAAATAACTTTTAGAGTTTAATTTCCATCATTTGTAGGTTAAAGAGCCATTATATGTGGGTTAATTGACTTTGAAGTCAAACATGATTACATCTTTACATCATCTTATACTTACGGTGTCAGTTGAGCTGTAAATTTTGTTGCAATAATTACGTAGATGTGAATTGAAAATGAGGTGAAACCAATAATCTTTATATTTATGTTTTAAATTTTTTTTAAAAAAATCTAAAAGCAGAAATAACCCTATAATTTACAATAAGATTCATGACTCAATTTGATTTAATCTCAACGATCATTATAATTTCATAACTTCACTATTAGAAACAAGGGTTTGACTATGATATTGGAGAAACTTATAACCAATCAACTGGTATTGAGTATTATAGATTGGTCATCTCCTGATGCAGGTTACATTAAACTTATTTTTTGACAGTAGTAGTCAGGGCAAACCAGGTCTTTCAGGAGTAGGGAGAATTTTCAGAGATAAATTTGGTAAATGTGATGGCTCTGTTTTCGGGACTGGTTGTTGGAGATTCCATTAGAGCTGAACTTGCTGTCTTTCAAGAGGTTCAGATTGTGAGAGTGCTGAATTTGGTGAAGTTGATTATTGAAGACTGAAGGCGATTCCCAAGGTGGTTGGAATATCCAGAGACCAGCATTTGGGCCTTTAGGGAGGAGATGAAAAGGTTCAAATGGAACCAGCACCATGTTACTGAGGTTCACCTAGGTGCTAATATTAGAAGATTAATGGAAGAGAATAAAAGAAAATAAAACACAAACCAGGTAACTGCATTCTCAACAACGTTGAAGAATGTACCATAGAGTTCAAAGCATGAAATAATAATTAAAACCACATAAAAAAATAATCCAGGTAATGAATCAATAAATGCAATTATATCAGCAAGCAACTATAAATGCCTATCAGATAGCATGTCCACTACAAGAAATGTTACAGTAGTAGCAATTCTAAATAAAGTAAAGAACAATAACACATGGTACCCTCACAAAGACTTGTGCGCTCATACTCAAATTAGTCATAGTATTCAAGAGAGTAAGCAGTGTTACATGGATAAGGGCATGGGAATCAGAATCTAGAGTGTATCTGAAAACCTGACTGGGCAAAACAAATAAACAAGGACACAGAGAAACATCTATGGAAAGTATAAACTATTAAAGCAGTCCATGTCTTGTTGAATTTTAATATTATAAACCTATAGAAAAAGAAAAATGTCATACAGAAGTGTGACATTTAGGAGAGTCCATACAACACTGATAGTAGGTCACTACAGCATGTTATAACAATTTCCTACATGAATCTAGACAACTTCATAAAGAAAGATAAAAGAAACCTTTTCTTTAGCAATCTCAGCAGATTCTTCCTGGCTGATGGTGTTAGCTGACACTTTGGAATTTGCAGCTATATCAACCTGCTCCTGCAGACAGGCAAACATAATTTGCACAATATCCAGTAAAAAGCGATCACCACCATGCCTTGCCACGAAGGACACTGAGACAGGACACTTATCATAAAATCCCAATGGTAAAGACACCTGCAGATAGATGAAAAAACATTAGAAACCTACACTGAGGGAGTGCAACTTCAGGACTACAGAAGGAAAACCATAACCAATTAGCACACTGATGAACATGCCTGGAGAAATCATCTGCTCTTTGCCTCTTCCAAAGAGCATGGATGAGAAATCTTACCTGACAACAGCCTGATATGCTAGCAATACTCAACAAACTAAAAACACGACTTTGGTACTCTTCTGATAAAAGCTCCTTGCCAAGTTTTGGAGGAGGATCAGCAACTGTAGGAAGCACAAGGATGCCCTCATCCTGTATATCATAATGCAATAAATAATATCACTCACTAAATTTAAGCAAGAAGTTGCAGTAGCAACAGCAAAGATAGAATATACCAATTTGGTATGCATAGTGGCTTCAACAAAATCATAAGAAGATTATGTTTTGAATTTTGAAACAAAAACTCAGCAACCAACATGGTGCACAAGTATGACAATTGACAAAAGACAAACAAATGAGCAGACAAATTTCAGGAATAAAGTATCATTGAGATATAATGACTACATAAAACACAGTGTTTTAAAAGTGCAAGGTGTAAAAAAAGCACAAGGAGCTCGGATGTTTCATTAGATGGTTGAATTGCTTAGCCACCACTTGAAGTAAAAGTGGCTTTGTTTTCAATTGGATGTTTCAGCTCGAATGGCGATGATTACAGTCTGTTTCGCTGCTTCTGCCTGGTACCGTAGATTGGAGAACGAAGGGAGGGTAAGATGCAATCTTTCTTACAGAGAAGTGGTGGCGGCGGGGGTTTGGCCTACTTTTGGGGTGTCAGAGGTGAAATGGGTTAATGGTAATAGGGTGGTAGCAACGGATCCTCAGGGGGTGACTGCGAGAAGAGAGTTTTTGAGGAACTGTTTGGTGGGTAGGTTCCGATGGGGGGTGGAGATTAAGGAGGTAGAGAGGTGGGAAAACGGCGTCTGGAGAGAGGTGGGGGTGTGAGAGTGAAGAAAATGGCGGATGGTCTATTCTTCTTTATTTGTCCGTCAAGAGCTGGTGCGGATTGGGTTTTAAGACAAGGTCCGTGGCAGATGGGAAGAAACCCCTTTTGCTGGACTGGTGGGGGGCGAGTGCGGGATGCCATTACCCTGATCCCTTTGAAGTAGGAGAGGACCTGAAGTTATGCTGGATTAGGGTTTACGGCCTGCCATTCCTGCTCTGGTGCCCAAGTGTCATAAGGGCTATTGGGGATGCTTGTGGGGAGACAGACGATTCCCCACTGGAGATTGCGACCTGCGAGTGGGTAAGAATGAAAATCCGCAAGGGAAACCAAATTCTGAGCAAGGTTGAAGTGGTAGCAGGGGAAGTGGTCTTCAAGGTTCAGATCTGGCAAAAAGTTCTACCGTCTGTTCGAAGTTGGAGAGGTGGAGAAGGGCTGTATCGCGATGTCCTTAAAGAAGACAAGGAGAGTTCGAACTGCTCCAAAACGTTAATCCTGGAAGATTTTGGCGAAAGTGAGCTTCCCGGTTTTTCAGTAGCAAAGAGGTATCAGAAGACGGAGATGCGAGTTGCTTCTCCGGTGACCGTAGTTAGACAAGAAGATGCAGGTTTGGGGTTTCTTTTGAACCGTCCGATGTTGGTGACTTCGAACGGTACAGATGGGTTTACCCAGGATCCAGCTGTGAAGGAGATTCGAAATTCAAATCTGAGGGGCAGCGGGCAAACTTGGGGTACTGAGGCCATTAAAGCCTTAATTAGAGAATGCCTTGCAGATCTCCAGCTGGCCCCTAGGGAAGTTAGTGCGCCAGAGAATTGTTAGAAGGGCTGTCAGCCTCCCCCACTTGAGTCTCAGTAGGCCCATGGGACTTCAGATGAAGTTAATGGGCCTGGAATGCTTTATTCAGCCCAACCGACTCTTCAATCTTTTATTCTGGAAGTTGGGCCTGGGCTCAATGGTTATATTGAGTCTAGTCCCTCCTCTGTTTGAAGGACGAACTTGACGCCAGATTTCAGTCCTTAGGTTGGCGGTGGTCTTCAGGGTGTGGGTTCTAGGGAGGCTCGGAATTCTCAGGAACGAAGGGGAACTGTTGCTTGTAGGGAGAAGAAGGGCGGAGAGGGAGTTTCAGATCCTGGTGTTGGGGTTGTGAAATCTTTGCCTTCCCAAGCGTCTGCTCTGGCAAGCGAGACTCAGCTAAAGTCCAACCAACTAGCGGTGCTGAGAGAGGAAGAGGAGTTGTGTTCCAGCAAACATGGTATCAGAGCACTAATCCGTCTGTCTGGTTACAACCGCCACTTTTCTGCTCTTCTCTATTCCCTTTTTTTTCCTCTCTCTCTCCTATCTTGGCCGCTATGAAGAAACCCTAGGGCTGACCATAGAACACAGCAAGGTCTGTGTCTAGGGTTTCCCTTGGTTGTAGGGCCCAAGGGGAGTTTGTTCCAGAAGTCGATGCCCTACAAGACACCTTGCAGCAGGTAGTAGCCATTCGGCTGCTAAGAGAGATTTGTGTGGAACAGATCTAGGTGGAAGGACCAACTTCGACAGTCCTAGTACAGATCGTAAGGGTGATCACAGTCTACGACAGCAGAAGTCAAAACCCAGCCTAGTTCAGAAAAGTTCAGCACAGTACAGAGGTGGATTGTTCTTGGTTTCAGACCTGTTACGAGGGGTTCTCAAACTTGTAACAGCCTCGGTAAGTCTGAAATAGTGTTCTTTGTACTGAGTTTTCAATTGTGATCACTTTAAGAGGAAGGAGATGTCTTCAATATCGGGAGAAGTGTCTTCTAGGGATAATAGAACTGATGGGAGGTCTCCTAATCTGGAAAATCCAAATCTGCACAGCTTGCAGATCACTAGTGTATTGTTGGATGAATATAACTTCAGAGAATGGTTTGTTTCAGCCATGCTCTTCATTACTTCCCGGGAACTTATGGGTTATCTAGATGGACAGAAGAAGGAACCTGAAGTGGGTAGTGTGGAGTACGCAGTATGGCGTAAGGAAAATGCTACTGTTATGTCCTGGCTGCTTGCTTCGATGACTCCAAGAGTGGCCAGGATTGTTCAACACTTTCCCACTGCTACTAAGATTTGGGAGAAAGTGTCTAAAACTTATGGACAGAGAAAGAACAATGCCAGAATTTATAGGCTAAACCAAGACATTGCTGCATTGAGACAAAGAGATATGATAGTTGCAACGTATTTTGCAACCCTAGAAGGACTATGGGAAGAACTTGATCATCATCATATTCTCGATTGGGAGAATGCAAAAGACAAGGAGAGGCATGATAAACAAATTGAAGAGGGTAGAGCCTTTAAGTTCTTGGCTGGTTTAGACCCAATGTATGAGAGCATAAGGTCTCAAATTTTGGGAAGGGATGAAATGCCAGATTTACACCATGTCTATTATCTAGTAAGGAATGAAGAGGTTAGGAGGAAAGAGATGCAAGTTGACACTCAAATACAGCCAGCTGGACAGCCTGTTGAACATTCAGCCCTGATTTCTTCAAACCAAAAGGGGAGCAAGCATTCAGACAAGAGGCATCTTAAGTGCACTCATTGTGGAGGTGAAAGGCATGTAAAAGATACTTGTTGGGTTCTTTATCCTCATCTAAAACCAGTTGCATTAAGGAAAGACAAGAAGCCCCTGAAGAATCAAGCAGCAAGTGGGAACCTTGTTACTAGTCATAGTGGTGATAGCTAGAAGAACACATCTACTGTTGCATCTTCTCCCATGGGACAGACTGCTAATTCCTCCACATCCGGATCCTTGGGTTTCACTGCTGATGAGGTAGAGGTCCTTAGCCGGGCCTTAACCCGTCTAAGCAATAATTCCCTTGCTTCCACCTCTCTTGCCAGATCAGGTATTGTCTCTGCTTATAGTGCAACTAGTTCTATAGACTCTACTTCTTGAATTATTGATTCCGGTGCAACTGACCACATGACACACATGTGCTCTTTATTTTCTTCTTACCAATTGATGTCTGGCCAAGATAAGATGAGAGTTGCTGACGGTTCTCTCTCCACTATCTCTGGAAGGGGGGGGGGGGGGGGGGGTTGACCTAAGCAAGGACCTCTTTCTTAAATCTATTCTACATGTTCCCAATCTTCCAATCTCTTATCCGTTTCGAAGCTTACCAAGAATTTAAACTGTAGCATAACTTTCTTTCCTACTCATTGTGTCTTTCAGGACAGATTGACGAAGAGAACGATTGGGAGCGGTCACGAGTGTGGAGGTCTTTACTATTTTGATGCAGACATCAGTTCGGCCTTACAATCAACTGTTGCCAGTAGTCAGAATAATGAGGAGTCAATAGCTAGGTTACACTTGTGGCATGCTAGCCTAGGTCATTTACCTTTTTCATCATTGCAAGGGATGTTTCCTGAATTATTCAAGGGTATTTCAAGTCAAAGTTTAGTTTGTGAAGTGTGTCAGTTGTCAAAACAATGTAGAACTCTTTATCCAATTTCTAGTAATGAAATTCAAGCTCCTTTTGATTTGGTCCATTTTGATGTTTGGGGCCCTTCACCTCTTGTTTCTGTAGATGGATTTCGTTACTTTATCAGTTTTATTGATCACTACTCACGATGCACATGGATCTACTTGTTAAAAGGACGTGATGAAGTGCCACGGATAACCATGGCATTTTGTAAAATGATTGAAACTCGGTTTGACAAGAAGATTAAGCAATTCCGTTCAGACAATGCTGCTGAATATTTTGAAAGATCCTTGAACCTGTTCATGGAGGATGCTGGCATGCTACACCAGTCATCTTGTGCTAGTACCCCTCAACAGAATGGGGTTGCTAAGCGCAAAAATAGACACTTATTGGAGACCGCTCGAGCTTTACTATTTCAGCACAAGGTTCCCAAGCACTATTGGTCTCAAGCAGTCCTTACCGCATCATATCTGATAAATCGGATGCCATCCAAGGTGTTGGGTATGAAAACTCCTTTATCTGTCCTTTGTCCTAATCTTCCAGACTTTCCTCTTCCACCTAGAGTCTTTGGTTGTGTATGCTTTATACATGTAAAGGATCCAAAGAAGACCAAGTTGGATCCTAGGGCTACAAAAGGAATCTTTCTAGGGTACTCTCCTACACAGAAGGGTTACAAGTGTTATGATCCCGTCACCAAGAAGAAATACGTCACAAAAGACGTGGTATTTTTTGAGTCTCAATCCTATTTTCATTCTTCCCATAATCCTCTTCAGGGGGAGACTAGTGGGATGGAAGAGGATTCTTCTTCCCCCTCCTTTTTTGTGCCTCTTTCTGCCTCGGACCTTCCATCTTCTCCTCCTGATCCTCCTAGTTGTAGCATCCCAGGTGAACCTAGTGAGGCTCCCATTGCACCTGTTACCACTCTTGATGCTGCAGATGTAACTGAGGACACCAATAAGCAACAAAAAGATATAAAAATCACCTACAACAGAAGGAAAAAGGACCCTCTAACTCATGGCAGCAATCAATCGAACTCGGATCAATCTGTCTCAGCAACTCCAGGTAATCTTATCACTCATACTTCTGATTTGGATATCCCTATTGCTCTTCGTAAGTCTACCCGTTCTTGTACTATCTGACACCCCATTGCTGAATTTGTTTCTTACTCACGTTTATCTCCTCGTTATTATTCCTTTGTGTCTGCTCTCTCCTCTGTGCATGTCCCTACTAGGTACTCAGAGGTTGTGTCTGACCCAAGATGGAGAGAGGCTATGAATGAAGAAATGAAAGCCTTAATGAAAGCAAGGACTTGGGAATTAGTGGTTCTACCAGAAGGGAAGAGCACTGTGGGATGCAACTGGGTGTTCACTGTAAAGCATAGGGAGGGCGGGTCCATTGAAAGATATAAGGCCAAACTTGTGGCAAAGGGGTTTACTCAAAAGGAAGGGATTGACTACAAAGAGACCTTTGCTCCAGTCGCAAAGCTCAACACAATCCGGGTTTTATTGTCATTAGCTGCAAACTTTTCATGGGAGCTACATCAGTTGGATGTGAAGAACGTTTTCCTAAATGGCGATCTACGTGAAGAGGTATTCATGGATCCTCCACCAGGTTATGGCTTTGATGGGAAAGTGTGTAAACTGAGGAAAGCATTATATGGTCTTAAGCAGTCTCCTCAGGCTTAGTTTGAGAAGCTTTGTGGGGCCATGAAGAGAGTGGGATACACTCAAAGTAGTGCAGATCATACCTTGTTCATAAGGAAACAGAATAGCAGACTTACGACACTCATCATCTATTTGGATGATATGGTGATTACAGGGGATGATCTGGAAGAGATAAAAAGATTAAAGGAGTTCTTGGCTTCTGAGTTTGAGATCAAAGACTTGGGCCATCTGAGATACTTCCTTGGAATTGAAGTTGCTAGGTCACAAGAGGGCATCTATATATGTCAACGGAAGTATGTCCTTGATCTTCTAGAGGAGACGGGTATGATGGGGTGTAGACCGGCAGATACTCCAATAGAACAGAACCATGGTCTACAGGAATCAATAGGAGAGGACTACCTTGATAATAGGGAAGTTGATATATCTATCTCTCACTCAACCAGATATTGCTTATGTTGTACATGTTGTCATCCAGTTCATGCACTCTCCAAAGATTCCTCATATGAGAGCAGCGGAAAGGATTCTTAGGTACTTGAAGACTTGCCCAGGAAAAGGAATTTTGTTCAGAAAATACAATAAAATTGAAATTGAAGTGTATACTGATGCAGATTGGGCTGGTTCTGTTGGAGACAGGAAGTCTACTTCTGGGTATTGCACGTTTGTTGGAGGGAATCTGGTTACATGGCGAAGTAAAAAGCAGAATGTGGTTGCTAGATCAAGTGCAAAGGCTGAATATCGAGCTATGGCTCATGGTGTTGTTGAACTACTGTGGCTTAGGACCCTTCTTGGTGAGCTCAAGATAAAGGTCGAGTGTCCTCTCAGGCTGTACTGTGACAACAAGGCTGCCATCAACATTGCAAATAACCCAGTGCAACATGATAGGAAGAAGCACATTGAGATTGACCGACACTTCGTTAGAGAGAGAATAGTCTCAAGGGAACTCTGCATTCCTTATACTCCTTCTGGGATGCAGATTGCAAATGTGCTAACAAAAAGACTAGCTTCAACGAAATTCTTAGACTTACTTGGCAAGCTAAACATGACTGACATCCATGCTTAGCTTGAGGGAGAGTGTTGGTTCGACTGGTTTAGTGTTTATGTTAGTCATATTTGTGTCTTAAGTTCTTAGTTATTGGACCTTAGTTATTGGGCCTAAACTTGTTTAATGTTTTATTTGTCTAGGTGTCCCATCACTAATCAGGGGCATTCTAGTCCATTCATGTAACATTATTTTGTAAACATCTATATAAGATTGTAGGGCCGGCTGAAGTGTGAGCTGCAATTCTCAAATTTTCTTCTCTTCTTCTTCTTCTTCTTCTTTGGCTGCTGTGTTCCAGTAAACAGAGGTGGATCCGATAGTGATGGTGGCTACAGATTCTCAAATTGCAGGTGGTGAAGGTATTCTTGAGGGTGCTGGGCCACAGGTGAGGTAGCAAACTCTGTGTTACGGATAGGTTTGCTGTCACGGTTGGGCAGTCTCAGAAGAATAACAATCTGTTAGTGGATCAGTCGAACCAGGTAGGGGAGCAGTTTGAAAGTGCTTCTAATTCGTCATGGGTTTCTTCTAAGTTGATGGGATTGGGAAAGTTTCTGGGGATCTCGCTAGAAGGCTTGGAAGAGGAAACAATTAAGTACTTGGAGGGGGTAGAGAAAAGAATGAGTATGGCCAGGGGGAAAGCTGTAGTAAAGAAGGGTGGCAACAAATCTAAAAGAAGTAGAGAATTGCTACGCTTGACTTGGAACCTTAATGATAAAGTTGGTAGGAGTGAGGGGGGGGAAGGCTTAAGTGCCAAGTATTCTGTTGTTCCTAGTTTATTATGGAGTTTAAGATATTATCTTGGAATTTAGGAGGCTGGTAGTTTGTGACATGGAGGTCGAAGTCGACAACTGGTAGTGCAGGGGGGTTACTGAGTATGTGGGACCCAACTGTTTGCAGCTTGATCTCTCATCAGATTGGACATTTTTCAATTTCTCTTGTCTTGAAACTTGCAGATGGCAATGTGTGTCAGGTTACTAATGTGTATGGTCCTAATGACCTAAGTCGGAGAGAGGAGTTTTGGGAGGAGCTGCCAGTGGCTAGGGGAAGTCTAGATTGTCCGTGGGTTATTGGTGGGGACTTTAATGTCACTCTTTCTGGGGAGGAGAGAAGCTCGGGGGAAGAAGATCTAGGGATATGGTGCAATTTGCTGATTTTATCAACAGATTTGAGCTTCAAGATTTACCCCTTCATGGCAATAGGTAAACTTGGACCAACAATCAAGACCTTCCTACCCTAGTGAGGCTGGATAGGTTTCTAGTTACTTCTAACTGGGAGGATATTTTTCCGGAGTTTAAGCAGATTACCCTTCCAAGACCAGTGTCAGACCATATTCCCATTCAACTGGTTTGTGGTGATAGAATGAGAACAAAAGTTTCGTTCAAATTAGAGAATGCTTGGTTTGAGGATGACTCTCTAATTCCGTTGTTGAAGTCTGTTTGGGAGGATATGCAGGTGGGAGGTACCAGTTCATTCATCTTAGCAAAGAAATTGGGAGCTATTAAAGCAAGGCTAAAGATTTGGAAAGTGGAGAAAAGTTTGAATCTAGATACTGAGAAGAAGACTCTATTAAGTACCATAAAGGAGATTGACACAGCCAAAAAATTAGGTCCAATTGCTGAGGAGCTCAGATTAAAAAGATTTCAGGCTAAGTTGAAGTTTGACAAATTGGCAGTGGTAGAAGAAATTAAATGGAGGCAAAGAGCCAAAGTGGCATGGCAGAAAGAGGGGGATAGGAATAGACATTATTTTCACAAAATGGCAAATGCCAAAGCTAGAGCTTCTGTAATTTCCAGGCGGGAGGGAGAGGGCAGGGTAGGTATCACTGAGTCTGATATGAAGCTAGTGGCAACTAGCTTTTACAAGAAGTTCTATAAGAAATCTTGGGTATTCAGACCTTTTCCAAGATCCCTTTCTTTTAACCAGCTGAGTGATGAGCAGTCTTCTTTCATTGAGAGACCTTTTTTCGAGGAGGAAATTAAAGAAGCTATCAAGTTGTTGGCTAATGAAAAGTCTCCAGGGCCTGATGGTCTTACAAATCTCTTTTACATTAAATGCTGGACGTGGTGAGACAAGATATATTGAATGTTTTCCAGGACTTTTTTGAGAGGAGTTCATTGCAGAGAAGTCTGAACACTACCTTTATAACCCTCATTCCAAAGATTGAAGGTGCAGTGAATATTAAGGATTTTAGGCCAATTAGTCTGTTGCATAGCTTCTATAAAATCCTATATGTCCTTGCAGAAAGATTGAAAGCAGTTATTGGTAGGGTTATCTCAAATAACCAAAGTGCTTTTATTCCGGGTAGACAGATGCTAGATTCAGTTCTTATAGCCAATGAGCTCATTCATTCTAGGAAAAAAGAAGATTCTTCGGGTTTGATTTGTAAACTTGATATTGAGAAGGCCTACGATCACGTTAACTGGAGATGTGTAGACCTTGAGCTTCTTCAGATGAATTTTGAGCAGAAATGGAGGAATTGGATGAAAGTATGTATCACTTCCCCAAAGTTCTCAGTCTTGGTAAACGGACAGTTTGCAGGTTTCTTGATAGTTCTAGGGGTCTTAAGCAGGGAGACCCTCTATCTCCTCTATTATTTCTATGTGTAATGGAGATCCTCGCTCTTTTCTGTAAGAAGGCTGCTGAGTCAGGGGATTGGGAAGGTTTGGCAATGGTGCCAGGGGGAGAGAAGGTGAACATTCTTCAATTTGTAGATGATACAGTATGTTTTGTGAATGCTTCCCCCACTCAGGTGGAGATAATTCTTGGGATTCTCTCTTGGTTTGAAGTGATTACAGGTTTGAATGTTAATTGGAATAAGAGCCAAATTATCCCAGTTGGACATGTTTCCAATTTAGCTGAGTATGCTGGTATCCTGGTCAAATACTTGGGACTCCCCGCTCGAGGTGAGTGGTGGTTCCTCCGCTGTCCATTATTTGGGACCCAATTATTGAGAGATTGTAAAGGAAGCTGGCTTCTTGGAAGGAAAAATGCCTTTCTTTTGGGGGGAGGGTGACTCTGATTAAGAGAGTACTCTCTCCAATTTGCCTACCTACTTCCTATCTCGTTTCTCTATTCCTAAGAAGGTGGCAAATCAGATTGAAAAGCTTCAACGGAATTTCCTTTGGAGAGGCTGGGAGGAGGAGAAAAAAGCGCACTTGGTGAGTTGGGAACAAGTCTGTCTCCCCAAATCTGATGGGGGGTTAGGTATAAGGAAGCTGAAATATTTTAACTATGCCCTCCTATGTAAATGGATTTGGAGATTTGCTGTAGAATCTGATGCTTGGTGGAGATCTCTCATAGCTAGCAAATATGGTGTGAGCTGGGGAAATTGGAGATCTAAGGACCACCCCTCCTAACTGGTGTAACTCTCTGTGGAAGGGGATAATGAAGCACTTTCCAGAGTTGGCCAGGGGGATCGCAGTCAGGGCTGGTAATGATAATAGGATCAAATTCTGGAAGGACCCTTGGTGCCTAGATGTTCCTCTTGCTGAGTCCTTCCCTCTCATCTTCCAGTGTGCTTCAGACCAAGAGGCCTCAGTTGCTGAGTGCTATAGTATTTCTGGGGGTTCTGTTATTTGGACTCCCTCTTTCCGAAGAAATCTCTTTGATTGGGAGGTGGATGAGGCAGTGAATCTTTTGACCTGTCTACAGCATCAAGCCATCAAGAGATGGACTTTAGTATGGAGGATAAGTGGCATTGGAAGTGGAATCCTGATGGGATATTCTCTGTTAAATCTTTGGTGGCTAGGATTGGTAGGAGGGATGTTCCTGATTTCCCAGTTCAGCAAGTGTGGAATCCTATCAGTCCGACTAAAGCCAGTTTCCTTGTTTGGACTATGGCTCTTAACAAATGCCTTTCCAAGGAGAACCTTGTAAGCAGTGGAATTCAGATTTCGGACCAGTCTTGCAGCTTATGTGGGTGCAGTGCTGAATCTACTGATCATCTGTGTTTACACTGCCCGTTCTTGGCTCAGTTGTGGAACCACCTCCTCAAGTCCTTGAAGGTTTGTTGGGTGATGCTGAGGTCAGTAAAAGAGCTGTTATGCTGCTGGCATATTGTGGGCTGGAGCAAGAAAAAGAAGACTTTATGGAAAATGATTCCAAGTGCTGTAATGTGGTGTATCTGGACTGAGAGGAATAGAAGAGTGTTCAGCAACAAGGTTCTAAGTCTGGAGGATCTAACCCAGAAGTTAGTGGGCAAACTGATTTCTTGGTTGTCTGTGGCGGCAGATTTTAGAAACTGTAATGTATCAGATGTATTTTTTTCCTTGTCTTGATGGCTTGTGTAAACGCTGTTTAGATCAGTCAGCCTGTTTAGGGACTGATCTCAGCCTCCAGTGTGTATTTCATTCTCAATAAATATTACTTTACCTTTTCCAAAAAAAAAAAGCACAAGGAGCAATTTGCACCCAAGGTGCAAGGTGCAAGGCGAGGCATGAACCTTTCTGAAGCAAGGCACAAAAAATACAAAAAAAATGCCAAAAATAAAAAAAAAATGTCAGAAAATCAAATTGCCAAAAAAATTAAAAAACAAAAAATATTAAACATGATATTAATAAAAAATATAAACCTAAATTTTAAAACAAATGTTTTAAAAAACCTATTATTTAAAATTAAAATATGTAGAAACCACTGATGTGGTCCCCACCTCTTTCTCTTGTACTCGTATACAACTACTAGTTATTTAAGTGTCAATCCACAATTAGTTGTTAGTCTTTTATTAGGACTTTAATCGTTGTCTTTTATTAGGATTTTAATTTTGCCATGTAAGCATTAAGAGGGGGGCGGCAGATTAAGCATCCTCTTCTTTTCTGAAATCCTTCCTTCGAAATCTTCTTCTCTTCTTTTCTCTTCCTCCTCTCATTCTCTCCTCTCATCCTCTTAATTTCCCATTGATTATACACCACAGCTTGGGCTGTCAATAGTCTCATACGACTACATGGTATCAGAGCCAACCTAGGAAATCTTATGATAGTCTGACATGGCCGGCTGCATAAGAATTTCATAGGGTTGGAAAATTTCCAGCAAAAAAGGATCATTGGCTGAGTCTTGGAGATTGTTGGTGAAGCATCAGAGGATGACCAGCAATCAGAAATTCAGACGGAAGAACCCTCAAGATTAGGGTTCAGACTTATCTTTGAAGGTTGCGGCCAGAGTTTTGCTGAAGTAAGTCAATCTTTTCTATTAAAAGGATTACCTTTTCTGGTTATTTCAAAGGCTCAACTGAAAGTTTTTTTCCTCCTGAACTGTTCTTGATACATTAAAAGAATAGTTTTTTTGGTTACTTTAAGAGGTGCGGCTGAACTGGTTGTGTTCTTGGCTTGTTTCTTCACCTTTGACTGGTTCTAAGTTCAAGATTCTAGTTTCTTAACTGTCGCCAATTCTAGGGTTGCAGTTAGTTTCAGCCTTGCACTCTCAGCCCTGCACTCTAAGTTGTACTTGGAAGGTTATCTTTTTTGGGTGGATTGCCGACCTAGAAGGATAAAGTAGGTTCGGCTGATAGCAAATTCTGGGTGTAATTACCCAGTCTCAGTGATACAAAAGGCATTTGTTAATCTTTTCTTGACAAAGAATGGAGTTTAAGAGCCAAGGGGGAAACTATTTAGGGGCTGGTGGTGCTGGTAGCATACCTGAGAACAGTTTTCAGATTACCACTGTAAAATTTGATGGGTCAAACTACCTAGAGTGGGCCCAATCAGCCATGATGGCTATTGGGGGTAGAGGAAAGCTAAGTTATTTACTGGGAGATGTCAAGGAACCAGCCAAGGAGGACCAAATATATACCAAATGGGTTCAGGAGAACTATTTGGTTATGACATGGCTGTATAACTCCATGCAACCACATATCAGCCAAAATTATTTATGGGCAAAAAACAGCTAAAGAAATTTGGGATATCATGAAAGAAACCTACTCCCAAACCCTCAATGTTGCTAGGGCCTATGAGCTAAAATGTAAGGTGAATAACCTTAAGCAAAGAGAGAAGCCAGTCTCGGTTTATTTTTCCACCTTGAAATCCTTGTGGCATGAGATTGATCACTTAGAAACAATTGAGTGGGAAAGCCAGAATGATGCACAAACCTACAAAAAGAAGGTTGAAACCAATAGGGTATTTGAATTTCTAGTTGGTCTGAATTCTAAGTATGACATTCTGAGACAACAGCTTCTAACAAGAGATAGTGTGACTATATCACAAGCTTACTCTCTAGTGCACAGTGAAGAAAGTAGAAGGAAAGTTATGTTACAGCATTCGCCACTTGAATCAGCCTTAGCAGCAACTAAACCCAAGTTTGGGGGGGATAAGGAGAGAGATATGAAGAAGGAAGACAAGAAGGACCTAATATGTGAACATTGCAAGAAACCTAAGCATACCAAAGAAACCTATTGGAAGCTACATCCTCATCTAGTTCCCGCAAAACTCGGGAACAAAAAGGGGAATGCTAATACAGCTGTTACTACTGATTGTGAACCTCATCAGGCACAAGAGCAGCACCACTAGACACTCTAGCTGTTGTCCGAGCTGCCTTGACTCGGTTGGAAAAGGAGGTTGGTAATTCAGAATCATCATCTCAGCCAGTCACAACATCAGCTCCTCCCACCTCAGCATTTGCTCATTTAGGTACACAGGCCTCAGCTTATCATGCTTCAACTCCAGGTAACACTGAACATTGATGGGTAATAGACTCAGGTGCATCTGATCATATGACTAGTTTGACTTCACTATTTACTACCTATCACTTATCCTCTAGTAAAGACAAGGTGTTTATTGTTGATGGATCACTTGTTCCCATTTCTGGCAAGGGAGACATCAAGTTGTCTAGTGCCATTTCCCTGTCTTCTGTTCTGCATGTTCCTAAACTTTGCACCACCAATTTACTATTAGTTAGCGGCATTACTAAAAACCAGAATTGCTCAGTAACCTTTTTTCCGGATCAATGTGTTTTTCAGGACTTGGAGACAAGGAAGGTGATTGGGACTGGTCGTGAGACAAATGGAACCTATCTGCTTGGAGGAAGTTCACAGTGGGACAGTAGTGAAGTTAGAGGGTCTTTTGTTTCTCAGTCTATTGGTCAAGTCATGCTTTGGCATAACCGATTGGGTCATTTATCCTTTAGGTCTTTGAAAAGCTTGTTTCCTAGTTTATTTGAATCTATCCAGATGTCCAGTTTAAAGTGTGAAAGTTGTGAACTTGCAAAGCATTGTAGAACAACCTATTCATTAAGTAATAAGAAAAGCAATGTTCCTTTTGACATTGTGCATACCGATGTTTGGGGACCATATCACGTCACTGCTATGGGGGGTACAGATACTTCTTGCTGCTTGTTGATGACTACACCCGGTTTTCTTGGGTCTACTTGATGTGTTCTCGAAATGAAGTCCCTACCCTAACCCAGACCTTTCATCAGATGATTTTAACCCAGTTTGGGATAAAAATCAAAATTTTCAAATCCGATAATGCGAGAGAATACTTTAAAACATCACTAGCCTCTTATTTTCTTGACCATGGGATTATCCATCAGAGTACCTGCCCTCATACCCCTCAGCAGAATGGAGTGGCTGAGAGAAAGAATAGGCACATATTGGAAGTAGCTAGAAGTATCATATTCAACTCCAATGTGCCTATACATTTCTAGGGAGATGCCATTCTCACAGTTGTGTATCTCATCAATTGAATTCTTTCACGGGTTCTTGACAAGAAACCCCCATTCACTCTTTTATATTCTGATAAAGAGTGGTTTTCTGTCCCTCTTAAAACCTTTGGTTGTACCTACTTCGTGCAAACTCTTGGCCCTCACTGTTCCAAGTTTGACCCTAAAGCCTCAAAATGTATTTTCTATGGTTATGCACAAACTCAAAAGGAATATTGTTGCTACGAACCTGCTTCAGGAAAGAGATTTGTATCCATGGATGTTACTTTCTTTGAGGATGTACCTTATTACTCTAGGGTTTCTTCTCAAGGGGAGAGTAGTACGATTGGGGTTAACACATCTGAAGTCCCTTTACCTGTTCCATTGAGTGAAGAGGGGTGTAATGGGGAGGGTTGTCAAAAATGTCGAGATTTGAGAGTTTATCACAGACGATAGAGGCAGGTTGATTTCGGTCATCAACAGTCCAGGCCAGCCCCAATTCCTTCTGAAGATCCAGATCCAGGTATTACATCTCTTCCAGCTCCTATTACAGATGAGCCTTCTGCTGTTGAGCCTTCTCTATCTTC